>NC_070640.1:24842548-25567048 GCF_947347685.1 Pleuronectes platessa
AATGAAATAGAAGACGTGCAGTAAGAACAGAGGAGAACATCTGTGGTGTGTGCAGCAGACTGGGGTGACTGCTCTCAGTCCAATCAGAGAAGTTTACATGTTGGTGACTATGCTATTACAAATAGTTATATTATAGGAAATCCTATATAATTAATGTATGTCATGTACACTCTACAGAGCCAGGTCCAGGACCCTCTTCTGGTTTGTCAGGGAGGGATGTGGAGGAAGTGGAGGAAGAGATGGAAGAGGGTACAGATGACAGTGAGAGTGCAGAAACACAGGCGACAGAGAGTGAGGGCGAAGAAGTTGAAAGGAATTCAGAGGAGGATGGACTGAATACAGAAAGAGCCAGAAAGACAACAGAGAGGCAGGAAGAACAACAAGCTGATGTTCAGGTCTTTGAAAGGGAAGAAGATCATTTGACTGATGACCCTGGTTTCTGGCCAGCAGCTTTAACTGATCAGGATAGGGAGAAGATAGTAAGGAAATTGGCCATGAGAGAGAAAGAAGTAGAAATGCCATGTGATTCAAAGGGGAAGCCATTCCCTGACTACCTGAATTATACAAAGGCAGCAAATAAAAGAGAAAAGGTAAATAGAGACTGGCTGACTTTTAGTCAAAGTAATAATTCACTTTATTGCATACCATGTGTGCTTTTCTCCCATGTACAGAAAAAGCCTTCCACTAGTGCACTGACCAGTCAAAATGGGTATAAAATGTGTGATGTGAAGTGGCGTCGAATGTACAATACATTGGAGAAGTGTGCATCGCCTTGCGCATATTTTGCACCCTGCCAGTTACTGTTGCTGGTGGTGAGAGAGCGTTCAGTAAACTAAAAATGATAAAAAACTATTTGAGGTCCACAATGTCTCAGGAAAGACTTTGCAGTCTTGCCATGCTGTCAATTGTGAGTCAGTTGGCTAGAAAGCTGGACTTCAAAGACCTGATAAGTGATTTTGCACATGAGAAGGCTCGGCGTTGGGCTTTTGGTGAGAAGAGTTGAGCAAGGACCAGTGATTGAAAGGTTGCAAAAGGAAGCTTGACTCAGTCGGCAACGTTATATTATATATATATATTTGCCATTCTTTCATATATTAAGTTCTACTTAAATGATGAGAAATCATATATGGCCATTTTGTATTCTGATGGCGTTTTTGTTTTTGCTGAGATTTTTTTCTCTCCACTGATTATAATTGCTATTTTTTCATGGAAGAGTTTATTTCCAATTTAAGAATCAGTGGAGCAGCAAATAAATGACTCAAAATGAATTCCATTATATTCAGAGTGCTCAGTTCTTCCCCTACTGTACATGTCAACTGTCATGCTGTTCTTCTTTCACAAATATGGTAATGATAGTCAAAAATACCATTAAAATGCATAATTGTATGTAAAATAGCATCAAAAAATGTTGCCGCTGTGTTGGGGGCCCTGTAAAGATTCTTTTCATGGGGCCCAAAATCCCTAGCGGCGCCCCTGTCTCCCCCATCCACGTCGCACCTGGCGTAATCAGTGATTCACACACGCAGGGGGAGGGGGGACAGTGAGATCTATTTTTAGACTTCACAGGTGTTAATCAACACAGCAGGTACACTCAAAAAAATAATTCCTTGAATTTACTTAAAAAAATCATGGAAACAATTTCCACATGATTAAATTGGTTTCTTTCAGTATAAAGCAATTATGTTGGTCTAACGTAATTTTCTTAGGTTGGGTTAGTGTAATATCTTAGAGTTGATTCAACTTAGTTAGTTGAATTAGATCCAACTTGATTTAATAGTTAGTCTAATTAGGACTAACTTAATTCAATAGAGTTTATCCAACTGATTTCAAATTAATACAATTTAAACTATTAAATAGAGTTAATCTATCCCAAAAAAATTAAATTGGCCCAACATAATTGCTTTATACTGAAATAAACCCATTTAATCATGTGGAAATTGTTTCCATGATTTTTTTGAGTAAAATCAAACCATAGCTTTTAAGTGCAAACAATGTGAACAGTAACAAAACCAAATTAAATGTTTAAATGGCTGGAAACAAGACAAGACAAACTGTGGATGAGGCAATCAAATTGTATTTCTTAAAAAACACAAAGTTCAACACTTTCAGGTGCTTGTAAACAACATTAAAAAAAATACTTTCTCTTAATATCAACACATTGCTTCCCTTATTATTCAAAGTGCAAAAAGTAAGATAATGTTAACACTTTCAGGTGCTTGTAAATATAAAAAATAGACTCCCATTTTTGAGAAATTGAAAAAACAGCACATTGCAAGTCCAAACAGAATGGATCTTAATATTCACACACACACACACCAAATCCAAACAGAATGGATCCTAATGTTCACACACACACACCAAATCCAAACAGAATGGATCTTAGTATTAACAAAATAAAGAAAATTTACAAAAAGTATAGTGATTTAGTGAACAGTAAAGTGCTGTTAAGAAATGGGGCACTGTCTAGTAGCCATCACATATGACAGGATTCCATTAGAATTATCGCGGCCGAGGGAATGGTCAGAGATGGAAAGTTTTGGAGAAGTCTGATTCAACAAATTTCGAAATTGTTTTACATTATCGGGGAACCCCCGACCCTATATGAGCTGATCAAGGCTTACGATTAATCTGTACCACACTCAATCAAGACTGACAATGTCGCAGACCAGATTTTTCTGTTGATTGTTGGGAGGGGCCAGGGCATAAATTTGACGAGAACCTTGCAGTGTGAGGCCAGCATTAGACTCACATTTCCCTTGAAACATTTCACATTCCACATCAGTACAACATATTTAGAATGTAACAGTGAACATAACATCAGAAACTGAGGTTCAATGAATTCTAGAGCCTGCTCAATGTCAAGACTTGAACATTATAAACAAAACACTGCTTAAATTATTTTAAATTTTTTTGTGCCAACAAAAACATTTCACAGTTAGGGACATTTGACATAAAACCCAACAGTGGTAAATCTAAAACATTGTGGAAGACAATTTTTTTTAGTATTTTAACTTCACTTATGTTAGGATCGAACAAGAGTTTAACTGATTTTTAGTCACAAGGTGTTTGTCCTAAGGTGAGGATGAGCTCAGTCATGTACTTGATCTTCTGCAGAGCTTCAAAGGTGTATTTTAGCTCTCTGGGGTAGCTACGGTTTAGAGCATACACGAGCGCAAGCAACTCTGCCACTGCAAAAGGCACATACCTCAACTCATGCAACACCTTTACACCCTCCAGAAGAATTCTGACATCCTCTGGGTTCTCACTGGGCCCTGCACCGTTGTGTCGAATGACAAAGACTCCAAAGACCGTCTCTGCCATAGCCTCCAGACTGCTTTTATCATCGCTCTGTAATTAAGAAAAAAAATAATGAATAAGATAAATTATTTTTAAATTTATGTGCATTATATTCCATATCTTATAGCATGAGTCATTTTTACACTATTAATGTAAAACAGCTTTCACCAACTATCTTCAAATAATCAAAGTACATACATTCCAATGTTTTTGGAGCTGATGTTTCAAAAGTTTTAAGGGCTATATGAATTCAAAGGGAAATTAACAATGATCATCCCCAGTGAAGATTAAGTTAAATCAACATACCAGGTATTCTTTCACCATCTTCTCTGGATCTTCATCAATCCAAGGTCACAGATTAGAGAGAATATGTGAAAGAAAGAAAAACACATTAGGAAAAACATCTTGACCAACCAGCAGTTGTTTTCACACACCTGATGCTAGATTCACAGGTCATCACAACATGAGACGGCTTTAGAAGCTAGAGTAGATGTGAAGATTAAGTTAAATCAACATACCAGGTATTCTTTCACCAGCTTCTCTGGATCTTCATCAGTGTAAGGTTGCAGATTAGAGAGAATATGTGAAAAAAATAAAAACACATTAGGAAAAACATCTTGACCAACCAGCAGAGTTGTTTTTACCACCTGATGCTAGATTCACAGGTCATCACAACACAAGACGGCTTCAGAAGCTAGAGTAGATGTGTTTGCAGGAATTATTATAAATATGAGTATATAACATGAGTCACTTTTCCATTATCATACCTCAGTCATGGCTACCATGATGCTTCTGATCCGCCCCCCTTGAACTCTGCCTGTCTTGGCAAACAACTGGATTAGGTCTGCAGTGTGAGTATCCAGCTCAGAGAAGAACGTTAACTCTAAATGGATTGTTGTGATTCTCTTGAGTTCCACACACACCTACAAATTGAGAAAAAGACAACAACAAAAAAAGACAAAATTAAGTTTGGCTATTTTGATTTCAGTGGTACATATCAATATTAGTTTTCTCCATACAAATTCCACTGTCAGAGCCAGTGAATCCTTAACAGTTTATGAATTACATCAGAGTCTGTAAAAGGTAAAAGGGGATGTTCCTTAACACAGTCATTTACTTACCTCATGCACATGGAAGAGAGCAGGCCACCTTGTTTTGAAATCAGCTATCATTGGTGCCTCCCGAACTACTTGTTGCCTCCTGTAAGCAAAGGTCTTGTCCATCATTTGCCACATTCTCCTCATTGTTTCTTTTCTTCACTTCTGAGAGGAGGGCCACTCTTGGTCCTTCTTGTGTCCCGGCTGTTTCACCAGACGGATAGGCAGGGCAGTAATTCACTTCTGCTGGATTGGTTGTAACTACACCTGGCTTGAAGTTTTTCATGGTATGTGGTTAGTGCTTTCTGTTTTTGTGAGAGTGAAAGGTTCCATATACATTTGTTTTAAAACTGCAACCCATAAACATACAATAGACAGTTTCATTACTCTTCAAATGAGTGCCAATGTGTATGAAATAATCCTTTTCAGTAGACAGACCTCTGCAAGTGCATAACGTACATCTGAATGTTGACAGTTCCAGCAGCTCCTGGGAATTTTGTTTAGGATGGACTCTACTTAAATGAATATGCATAGCATTCCATGTCTTAAAAGTACATGGGCAGTTTGTGTGTGGGCACGGGTAGCGCTGCCTTTGACGGTGTTGTAGTCGCAGATGTTTCAGTAGGTCATATCTAGAAGATGTAGATTTGCTACACAGCTTACAATTCCACATTGCCCCACCCAAAAAAAAACACATCAAAGTTTTGATGATGGACTTGCAGTCTAAATGACCTAGAAATGGACAAAGGTTTCTGCTGCTCTAGCCAACAAAAAAACCAAGGGAATTTGGTAGATATACTTATATAAAGAAACTTTATGATGGCCCCCTTTACCTGCATTCACAGACAGGTTGGACAACAGACATAGGTGCAGTCAGATAGGAGACTCTTGTGGTCGGACAGCAGTCACAGCACACTTTGGCATTCACAAATTTCTGTAATAGATTTAGAGAGATTGATCAGTTAACATGTAGTTATCATTAAATAATTAGAAAACACAGCCACATGGGCACAGACACACACAGGAAAGAGCTAGATGCAGAGGTAGAAAAGGGTGAGTGTATGGGGAGAAATTGAAACAGACGAAGGGAGGAAGAGACAGACAGAAAGGCTAATGCAAAGCTGAAAAAAATATAAATACTTAAACATACTACATAGACATTTTATTTACCAGGCAAGAAACTGTTCCTGTATAGTTATTATAATTCTATGGGAAGGTTGAGTAACACAGCAGGAGCTGGAAACAATGATCAATCTGATTCACCATTCAAATAGAGAAGAAAAAGAGCTGATGTTTAGTTTTACTGACAACATTTAGCAATGTCATATTCTCTGGTTTAACGTGTTCAGATGCATTAGCTCATTTTTTTCCCTAATGGATCATCGAGGCTGGAAAGACAAAAACGGGAAAACGTGACATTATACAGATGTAGACAAATTCCAATTAATAGAACACAATATTGCTAGGACACGCAGCGTTCGTGGACGGGACGTTTCACGTGTCTGCATGCATGAGTCACATGCTATGCCATGCTCGACTCGTTTTTACTTCAACTCGTTACTCGTCACACTGTCCCCATGTGTTGTATATTCAGCTTGAACATGGTTATATAAAATGATGGCATGTTACTGTTGTAAATTCAGCTAACGGAGCTTTCTAATATGTGTATATACTATGCGGACATGCTTCCTCCTAAGTTTTGAGTTTGAGGTATTCGTCCCCCTCTGGGGAATGATCTTTGACCTATCATATGTTATCTTGCCTGCTAAGGGAGGAGCAAAGATGTGGGGGTTGACTTCAAACTTACAGTAACTAAAAACATGTGCAAAGTTAGACATAGACCCTATGTGCTACGTCATTTTACCTATAGGTCTGTGGTAAACAACTCCTCTATAAAAGGGCTTGCCTGGCGGAGGCGAGCCAGATTTTCACTATCTGGCCTTTGTGAATTCTCCGGGCATACCATGGAGCCCGTCTGACCTGTGAAACTTCTGTGTAATAAATTCTGTTATGCTGCAAGTTCTGGGTCCGCGTCTCCTCTCTTCAAACACCAACTTCGACAAGACACTGCTGCTTCAAAGATACGACACATGCGCTGACGTTACCCATTATTTCTGCCAGCAAATGTTCCCTCGTGATAAAGTAAGCCGAGTGTAGCCGTAATGGCGCTCTGCTCCCCGGAACCGGAGTTCACACACGCCGCGTCTTCTCTGATGTAGCCGCTGACTCATCATGCCGTGCTTCTTGCCCGGAAACTCGAACATATCAATTCATATCAACGTGATTTAATCGTGTTAAAGCGAAGTTGTTGAATATTTAGCAAATCCAACGCAATTGTATCACGTTCATCTTGCAAACAGGAATTATTTAATTCAAAATACTCTTTTAATTCAAGTAAATAGGACAGCCACCCAATGTCCTTTTTTTGAGTGTAGTGCATTCAGAGGAGCACAGGGACAGTAACTCAACATGGCGTGTTCCAGTCCGAGTGTGGGTAAGACACAAGCATTGAGTTTTTTTCTTTGTCTTTCAGGGGGGAACTGTTGAATTCTTTAAATAATCAACTGTCAATGATATCTTAAGTCAATGTTTTCATTTTCCAGATAGGACTGATAGTTTTTGAGTAACAAGTTTTTGTTTGATGACGGTGCTAGAGTGTGAAAAAATGTCTCTTCCATTAAAAATAATGATGATTCTCGGAGGAGAATTCATGAAATGAGAAGTACATTTCTAAACTGCTCTAACGGCCTCATTCTTTGACTTTAAACAATAATATAGATATGTCCTTGTTCGTCCAAACCTTGTGATTCTCACGGTGTTTTCATTTCTCTGATAGGAGTTATAGACTTTTATTTAGAGCATTTTGTTCGGAACCTTCTCCCGAGCTGTGATGTCTCCCTCTCTCACGTCGGACCTGTCATAATCAGTGACTCACACATGCAGAGGGAGGGGGGCTAAAGGGGGCAGTGAGATCTATTTTTAGACTGCACAGGTGGTAATCAGCACTGCAGGTAGTTCAGTTAGTAGAGAAGAGGGACAGTAACCCAAAATGGCGTTTTGAAGTCCAAGTGTGGGTAAGACACAAACATTGAATTTTTTCGTATCCTTTCAGGGGGGAACTGTTGAAGTCTTTAAATAATCAACTGTCAATGATAGCTAAAGTCAATGTGATTGGATTAGTGGGTCTGCCGCTGACTCAGTGATCCAATGGTTGTGACTTCAAAACCAACAGAAGCCAAAAATTACTTTTGAACAAATATATGAATATATCTGGTTGTAGTGTCAAGCCTTGTGGTTCTCAAAATGTGTTTATTTTCCAGATAGGACTTATAGTTTTTGAGTAACAAGTATTTGTTTGATAACTGATGATAGCAAAAGGAGGAGATTTATGAAATGAGAACTACGTTTCTAAACTGCTCGCATGGCTTCATTGTTTGGCTCTAAATAATGATATAGATATGTACTTGTTAGTCCAAATGTTGTGGTTCTCAGGGTGTTTTCATTTCTCTGATAGGAGTTTTAGATTTTCAATCAGAGCATTTTGTTTGGGACCTTCTCCTCAGGTCCAATCTGTCACTCTGTGTCACAGGTGCGTGGTTAGTGAGGTCACACATGCTGAGGAGGGGGGCCAGAGGGGGAAAGGTGACAGTGAGATCTATTTATAAACTACTTCAAAGGTTTTAATCAACACAGGTGGTTCAGTGGGTAGAGCAGAGGGACAGTGACCCAGAGGTGGAGAGATCAAGTTCAGGTGAGGGCAGGTCTAACATTGTTTTTCAGAAGGGGACTATTGAACTCTTTAAATATACAACCCTCAATGATTTGAACTACGATGTGATTGGCTCTTCATCCGATTCCTGTTTAAGTGTGAATGAAGTGATAGGGATAGCGCCACCTAGTGGTCAGTCTGAAAATGAAGGCTGAGCAATCTGCCCCAAATTGGACACACTTCATCAGATGCCAGACCTGAACAGATATATAAGGGTGTATTCATTGAAAGGGATGGTGCCACCTAGTGGTCAAGGCGAAAATTAAGTTTTAGCAATTGGTCCCAAATCGCACACACTTCATCAGATTCCTGACCTGAAGAGACCTATGAGTGTGTATGCAGCGTTACTGATAGCGCCACCTACTGATCAAGTAAGTCTGTCTGTCTGTCTGTCTGTCTGTCTCTCTCTCTCTCTCTCTCTCTCTCTCTCTATATATATATATGGGTCTGTCTCTCTCTCTTAAAGCAGCCAGTCTGTCTCTCTCTATCTCTCTTTTATACCAGCCAGTCTATCTCTCTCTCTCTGGGTCTCTCTCTCTGGGTCTCTCTCTCTCTCTAAAATTGACACAGTCTGTCTCTCTTCACCCAAAAACTAATATTTAGTCTGGAACCGGCAAATTCTAGGCACCCATTCGAAATTTCTCGGCAGGAGGAATTTTCTAGTTATTCTTACTTCTTCCGCCTAAAAGTTTGGGACGCTTCTCCTCCTACAAATTTTGTCGCACATTCACGAGACCCACAAATAAACCTGCGGAATTACGTTGAATCATGTGCTATGATTCAAAAATTCAATTCGTCCCCCGGTTCACACAAAAATCGCGATAATGTGGCCGAAAAGTACAATGGGGGTCAAGCTCTCTCTACCAAAAGAGCGAGAGGCTGAAAATCAGCGTTTTTAGACCCTTTTTTCGTCACTAAAACTGCTCTCAAATCCCCAAACGGAGGTCCTCAGACATGATTTTTAGATATTTGAGGTGGTGAGATTGTTTCCTTCGCAGACATGTCACTCTCAAATCTCTCGGACCTGTGCTTATATCCGCATCGAAAAATCGAGGAATTATTTCCAGATCCTTCTCCCATTGGAGCCCCATTTTAATTCTGAAGATTTTTCTGAAAAGATTAAAACTGAAAAATAAAACGTAAATCGCTCCCACGGCCACATTTCTCAGCTGTCTTGAATAAAAAATATATCTGGTTGTAGTGTAAACTGTTGTGATTCTCAAAATGTTATAATTTTCCAGATAGGACTTACAGTTTTTGAGTAACAAGTATTTGTTTGATGACGGTGCTAGAGTGTGAAAATAAATCTGCTCTATTGAAGTCAATGTACTTTTTCGGAAGAGATTTATGAAATGAGAAGTGCGTTTCTAAACTGCTCGTATGGCCCTCATTTTTTTACTTTAATCATTAATATAGATATGTCCTTTTTCGTCCAAGCCTTGTGATTCTTACGGTGTTTTCATTTCACGGATAGGAGTTATAGATTTTCAATTAGAACATTTTGTTCAGGACCTTCTCCTCAGGTCTGATGTCTGCCTCTCTCACGACACACCTGCTGTATTCAGGGAGTCACTCACGCAGAGGGAGGGGCCAAAGGGGACAGTCAGATCTATTTTTAGACTTCACAGGTGGTAATCAGCACTGCAGTTAGTTTATTCAGTAGAGAAGAGGGACAGTAACACAGAGGTAGAGGTTTCAAGTCCAAGTGTGGGTAAGACACAAACATTACATTTTTTTCTTTGTCTTTCACCGGGGAACTGTTGAATTCTTTAAATAATCAACTGTCAATGATATCTAAAGTCAATGTGATTGAATTAGTGGGTCTGCCGCTGACTCAGTGATCCACTGGTTGTGAATTCAAAACCAACATATGCCAAAAATTACTTCCGAACAAATATATGAATATATCCGGTTGTAGTGTCAAGCCGTGTGATTCTCAAAATGTTTTCATTTTTCAGATAGGACTTATAGTTTTTGAGTAACAAGTATTTGTTTGATGACAGCGTTAGAGTGTGAAAAAATGTATCTTCAATTAAAACTAATGATGGGAAAAGGAGGAGATTTATGAAATGAGAACTACGTCACTAAACTGCTCGCATGGCCTCATTTTTTGGCTCTAAACAATGATATAGATGTTGGGCCAGAGCCCAGCGGATGACCAATAGACACAGGTCAGAGGTTAACACAAAGAAAATCTAAACAAAGGCCTGTATAAATCAAGGCCTTGTGGAATATTCCTATCCACCTGTGAGTACTTTTTCCTGGCAGTTTCGAGAAACCCTAGCAGGTTTCAAGGCCCTCGCAGGCACACGGGCGCCCTGCTGGGTCTGAAGAGCCCAAGGGGGGGGGGCCACCAGACACTGGAGCCGAGGGTGAACAAAGAGTTGTTAAACTTTTGGAGGGAAACCATTCTCAAGCAGGCCCAAGAATCCCCCCTGGTGGTGGAAAATGTTCTGGGAATGCCTTGGAACCCCCGCTGAGTTCCAAGCCCTGCCCACTCAGATCGATTCCTGACAAATCAATTGGCCGATGTCCTATGACCAGCTCCTCAAGGAGGAGGACCTCTCAGGTAGAATAAAACCACTGAGACATCAAATAATCGCTGCCATTTTACCCTGCTCTGAAGACGTCAACAGACCCCTCCGGGTCTTCAGAAGATTTAGTTGATAAAGGGGGCAACCTTAACTTTTAGTTTATCAGCCCATTCCCAATTCCCTGAAGATAGAGCTGACCTTTCCAGTTAGCTGATCCGGAGGTAATTTTAGGGAGCAATTACAGACGTTTGTTTTATTTCCATTTTCTTTTGTTTCTTTATTCAGTCGACGTTTTATTTTGATAGGACTTTTTGTTATTTTAACTTGAAAGAGATCGCCACAGGAAGTCAACTCGCAGGCCGAGATCATAGACTTTCTTTTTCACGATCCCCACAACTGCGCCACAGCTGATCATCACTGCAGAAGAGACGAGGCCGAATTCCGTCCCAAGAGCAAGAGAAGTTCGCTCTATTCGGCCCAGCGCTAACCTCCGTTGTAAACACGAGACCCACTGGAACCCGCTTAAGAGGCCAGGACTTCACTTATCTGCTTTCCAGGAATTCGCCGTTCGTGCAGGCATCCTGAGGTTAACAACGAGATTCACTGGACTTCTGGAAAATCCGCGCGCCACGCGCAAGCAACACCGCGAAGGTCACAGTAAGAGGCTTTATTGTCTGGGCAGAGACTAGTTTAAATACTTAGCGTGTCATGTTATTTGAGTGTGTTTGTTTGTAGATCGCTGATCTGTTTTTAGCCGTGTAACGCGCGGCGAACTGGAGACGTCACATCCGGTTCCTTTGTCTACTATGTTCTGAGAAGCGCGCGTAACAAGTCGGCACTTCCTTTTTTACGTGTTACCGTCAGAGAAATTGTGCGGAGATTTACATCTGTTAAAAGACAAATCTCACGTAACTGGACTGCCCGCTTCGCCGGAAGTTTGTCTCTGACGATGTTTTGAGAGCTTTCCTGATCTCTCTCTATCTCTCCCTCTCTTTTCTCCTAAACCTGTTTTTACACACGTCCCGACCTACACTTACATGTGCAAGCACAGTTTTTTTATTAATTTGATGTAAAAAAAACTAATTGTAATTTTTTTTAAATATTATTTTTATTAATGTGCGCAGCAGGATGTGCACCGCAGGAGATGTGCGCAGCAGGAGATGTGCGCCTCAGGAGATGTGCGCAGCAGGGTTTGTGCACACAGTTTTTTTATTAATTTGATTTTATAATATTTTTTTGTAAATAAATGTTCCATTTATGTGCACCGCAGGGTGTGCGCAGCAGGAGATGTACACTGCAGGAAATGTGTGCCGCAGGAGATGTGCGCAGCAGGAGATGTGCGTCACAGAAGATGTGCACAGCAGGAGATGTGCACAGCAGGAGATGTGCGCCGCAGGAGATGTGCGCCGCAGGATGTGTGCGCCGCAGGAGATGTGCGCAGCAGGAGATGTGCGCCGCAGGAGCTGTACATACCAGGAGATGTGCGCCGCAGGAGATGTGCAAGCAGGAGATGTGCGCCGCAGGAGGTGTACATAGCAGGAGATGTGCGCAGCAGGAGATTTGCGCCGCAGGATGTGTGCGCACAGTTTTTTTTATTAATTTGAGTTAATTATTATTATTTTTTGTAAATAAATGTTTAATTTATGTGCACCGCAGGGTGTGCACCGCAGGAGATGTGCACGCAGGAGATGTGCAAGCAGGAGATGTGCGCCGCAGGAGATGTACATAGCAGGAGTTGTGCACGCAGGAGATGTGCGCCGCAGGAGATGTACATAGCAGGAGATGTGCGCCGCAGGCGATATGCGCCACCGGAGATGTGCACCGCAGGAGATGTGCGCGGCAAGAGATGTGCGCCGCAAGAGATATGCACGCAGGAGATATGCAACGCAGGAGATGTGCAACGCAGGAGATGTGCACCGCAGGAGATGTGCGCAGCAGGAGATGTGCGCCTCAGGAGATGTGCGCTGCAAGGTATGTCCACACAGTTTTTTTATTAATTTGATTTAATAATATTTTTTTTTAAATAAATGTTTCATTTATGTGCACCGCAGGGTGTGCGCTGCAGGATGTGCGCCGCAAGAGATTTTTGCACCGCAGGAGATGTGTGCAGCAGGAGATGTGCGCAGCAGGAGATGTGCGTCACAGGAGATGTGCACAGCAGGATGTGTGCACACAGTTTTTTTATTAATTTGAGTTAATTATTATTATTTTTTTGTAAATAAATGTTTAATTTATGTGCACCGCACTGTTTGCGCCGCAAGAGATGTGCACCGCCAGAGATGTGCGAAGCAGGAGATGTGCACCGCAGGAGATGTGCGCAGCAGGAGATGTGTGCCGCAGGAGATGTGCTCAGCAGGAGATGTGCACCACTTGAGATGTGCGCTGCAGGAGATGTGCGCCGCAGGAGATGTACATAGCAGGAGATATGCGCCGCAGGCGATATGCGCAGCAGGAGATGTGCGCCACTGGAGATGTGCATCGCAGGAGTTGTGCGCCGCAGGAGATGTGCATGCAGGAGATGTGAGCCGCAGGAGATGTACATAGCAGGAGATGTGCACCGCAGGCGATATGCGCAGCAGGAGATGTGTGCCGCAGTTTTTTTATTAATTTGATTTAATTTAAATTTTTCTGTAAATAACTGTTTTATTTATGTGCAAAGCAGGGTTCGCAACGTAGGATGTGCACCGCAAGAGATATGCACCGCAGGAGATGTGCGCAGCAGGAGATGTGCACAGCAGGAGATGTGCGCCGCAGGAGATGTGCGCCGTAGGATGAGTGCGCACAGTTTTTTTTTTAATTTGAGTTAATTATTATTATTTTTTTGTAAATAAATGTTTCATTTATGTGCACCACAGGGTGCGCGCCGCAAGAGATGTGCACCGCCGGAGATGTGCGCAGCAGGAGATGTGCACCGCAGAAGATATGCGCAGCAGGAGATGTGTGCCACAGGAGATGTGTGCCGCAGGAGATGTGTGCCGCAGGAGATGTGCGCAGCAGGAGATGTGCACCACTTGAGATATGCACTGCAGGAGATGTGCACAGGAGATGTGCGCTGCAGGAGATGTACATGGCAGGAGATTTGCGCCGCAGGCGATATGCGCAGCAGGAGATGTGCGCCACTGGGGATGTGCATCGCAGGAGATGTGCGCCGCAGGAGATGTACATAGCAGGAGATGTACAAAGCAGGAGATGTGCACCGCTGGCGAAATGCGCCACCGGAGATGTGCACCGCAGGAGATGTGCGCCGCAGGAGATGTGCACCGCAGGAGATGTGCGCAGCAGGAAATGTGCGCAGCAGGGTGTGTGCACACAGTTTTTTTATTAATTTGATTTAATAATATTTTTTTGTAAATAAATGTTTCATTTATGTGCACCGCAGGGTGCGCGCCGCAGGATGTGCGCCGCAAGAGATGTGCACCGCAGGAGATGTGTGCAGCAGGAGATGTGCGCCGCAGGAGATGTGCGCCGCAGGATGAGTGCGGACAGTTTTTTTATTAATTTGAGTTAATTATTATTTTTTTGTAAATAAATGTTTCCTTTATGTGCACCGCAGGGTGCCCACCGCAAGAGATGTGCACCGCCGGAGATGTGCGCAGTAGGAGATGTGTGCCGCAGGAGATGTGCGCAGCAGGAGATGTGCACCACTTGAGATATGCACTGCAGGAGATGTGCACAGGAGATGTGTGCTGCAGGAGATGTACATAGCAAGAGATATGCGCCGCAGGCGATATGCGCAGCAGGAGATGTGCGCCACTGGAGATGTGCATCGCAGGAGATGTGCGCCGCAGGAGATGTGCATGCAGGAGATGTGAGCCGCAGGAGATGTACATAGCAGGAGATGTGCGCCGCCGGAGATGTGCGCAGCAGGAGATGTGCACCGCAGGAGATGTGCGCAGCAGGAGATGTGTGCCGCAGGAGATGTGCGCAGCAGGAGATGTGCACCACTTGAGATATGCACTGCAGGAGATGTGCACAGGAGATGTGTGCTGCAGGAGATGTACATAGCAAGAGATATGCGCCGCGGGCGATATGCGCAGCAGGAGATGTGCGCCACTGGAGATGTGCATCGCAGGAGATGTGCGCCGCAGGAGATGTGCATGCAGGAGATGTGAGCCGCAGGAGATGTACATAGCAGGAGATGTGCGCCGCAGGCGATGTGCGCAGCAGGAGATGTGTGCCGCAGTTCTTTTATTAATTTGATTTAATTTAAATTTTTTTGTAAATAACTGTTTTATTTATGTGCAAAGCAGGGTTCGCAACGCAAGATGTGCACCGCAAGAGATATGCACCGCAGGAGATGTGCGCAGCAGGAGATGTGCACCACAGGAGATGTGCGCAGCAGGAGATGTGCACCGCAGGAGATGTACACCGCAGGAGATGTGCGCAGCAGGATGTGTGCGCACATTTTTTTTGGGAATTTGAGTTAATTATTATTATCTTTTGTAAATAAATGTTTTATTTATGTGCACCGCAGGGTGTGCGACGCAGGATGTTCACCGCAGGAGATCTGGGCAGCAGGAGATGTGCGCCACTGGAGATGTGCACCGCAGGAGATGTGCACGCAGGAGATTGGCATGCAGGAGATGTGCGCCGCAGGATGTGTGCGCAAAGTTTTTTTATTAATTTTATTTATGTGCATCACATGTTGTGCAACGCAGGAGATGTGCGCAGCAGGAGATTTGCGCCGCAGGATGTGTGCGCACAGCTTTTTTATTAATTTGAGTTAATTATTATAATTTTTTTGTAAATAAATGTTTCATTTATGTGCACCACAGGGTGCGCGCCGCAAGAGATGTGCACCGCCGGAGATGTGCGCAGCAGGAGATGTGCACAGCAGGAGATGTGCGCAGCAGGAGATGTGTGCCGCAGGAGATGTGTGCCGCAGGAGATGTGTGCCGCAGGAGATGTGTGCCGCAGGAGATGTGCGCAGCAGGAGATGTGCACCACTTGAGATATGCACTTCAGGAGATGTGCACAGGAGATGTGCGCTGCAGGAGATGTACATGGCAGGAGATTTGCGCCGCAGGCGATATGCGCAGCAGGAGATGTGTTCCACTGGGGATGTGCATCGCAGGAGATGTGCGCCGCAGGAGATGTACATAGCAGGAGATGTACAAAGCAGGAGATGTGCACCGCTGGCGAAATGCGCCACCGGAGATGTGCGCCGCAGGAGATGTGCACGCAGGAGATGTGCAACGCAGGAGATGTGCACCGCAGGAGATGTGCGCAGCAAGAAATGTGCGCAGCAGGGTGTGTGCACACAGTTTTTTTATTAATTTGATTTAATAATATTTTTTTGTAAATAAATGTTTCATTTATATGCACCGCAGGGTGTGCGCCGCAGGATGTGTGCCGCAAGAGATGTGCACCGCAGGAGATGTGCGCAGCAGGAGATGTGCGCTGCAGGAGATGTGCGCCGCAGGATGAGTGCGCACAGTTTTTTTTATTAATTTGAGGTAATTATTATTATGTTTTTGTAAATAAATGTTTCATTTATGTGCAACGCAGGGTGTGCGCCGCAGGATGTGCTCCGCAAGAGATGTGCACCGCAGGAGTTGTGCGCAGCAGGAGATGTGCACCGCAGGAGATGTGCGCAGCAGGAGATGTGCACCGCAAGGTGCGCGCCGCAGGAGATATGCACCGCAGGAGATGTGCGCAGCAGGAGATGTGCACCGCAGGAGATGTGCGCCGCAGGAGATGTGCGCAGCAGGAGATGTGCACAGCAGGAGATGTGCGCAGCAGGAGATGTGCGCCGTAGGATGAGTGCGCACAGTTTTTTTATTAATTTGAGTTAATTATTATTATTTTTTTGTAAATAAATGTTTCATTTATGTGCACCACAGGGTGCGCGCCGCAAGAGATGTGCACCGCCGGAGATGTGCGCAGCAGGAGATTTGCACCGCAGGAGATATGCGCAGCAGGAGATGTGCGCAGCAGGAGATGTGCACCACTTGAGATATGCACTGCAGGAGATGTGCACAGGAGATATGCGCTGCAGGAGATGTACATGGCAGGAGATTTGCGCCGCAGGCGATATGCGCAGCAGGAGATGTGCGCCACTGGGGATGTGCATCGCAGGAGATGTGCGCCGCAGGAGATGTACATAGCAGGAGATGTACAAAGCAGGAGATGTGCACCGCTGGCGAAATGCGCCACCGGAGATGTGCACCGAAGGAGATGTGCGCCGCAGGAGATGTGCACGCAGGAGATGTGCAATGCAGGAGATGTGCACCGCAGGAGATGTGCGCAGCAGGAGATGTGCGCCGCAGGAGATGTGCGCCGCAGGATGAGTGCGCACAGTTTTTTTATTAATTTGAGTTAATTATTATTATTTTTTTGTAAATAAATGTTTCCTTTATGTGCACCGCAGGGTGCACGCCGCAAGAGATGTGCACCGCCGGAGATGTGCGCAGCAGGAGATGTGCACCGCAGGAGATGTGCGCAGCATGAGATGTGTGCCGCAGGAGATATGCGCAGCAGGAGATGTGCACCACTTGAGATATGCACTGCAGGAGATGTGCACAGGAGATGTGTGCTGCAGGAGATGTACATAGCAAGAGATATGCGCCGCAGGCGATATGCGCAGCAGGAGATGTGCGCCACTGGAGATGTGCATCGCAGGAGATGTGCGCAGCAGGAGATTGGCACGCAGGAGATGTGCGCCGCAGGATGTGTGCGCACAGTTTTTTTATTCATTTTATTTATGTGCATCGCATGTTGTGCAACGCAGGAGATGTGCACAGCAGGAGGTTTGCGCCGCAGGATGTGTGAGCACAGTTTTTTTATTAATTTGAGTTAATTATTATAATTTTTTTGTAAATAAATGTTTCATTTATGTGCAACGAAGGGTGTGCGCCGCAGGATGTGCGCCGCAAGAGATATGCACCGCTGGAGATTTGCGCAGCAGGAGATGTGCACCGCAGGAGATGTACACCGCAGGAGATGTGTGCAGCAGGAGATGTGCACCGCAGGAGATGTGGACGGAGGAGATATGCGCCGCAGGAGATGAGTGCCGCAGGAGATTTGCGCCGCAGGATGTGTGCGCACATTTTTTTTAGGAATTTGAGTTAATTATTATTATTTTTTGTAAATAAATGTTTCATTTATGTGCACCGCAGGGTGTGCGACGCAGGATGTTCACCGCAGGAGATTTGCGCAGCAGGAGATGTGCGCCACTGGAGATGTGCACCGCAGGAGATGTGCACGCAGGAGATGTGCGCCGCAGGATGTGTGCGCAAAGTTTTTTTATTAATTTTATTTATGTGCATCGCATGTCGTGCAACGCAGGAGATGTGTGCAGCAGGAGATTTGCACCGCAGGATGTGTGCGCACAGTTTTTTTATTAATTTGAGTTAATTATTATTATTTTTTTGTAAATCAATGTTTCATTTATGTGCAACGCAGGGTACGCGCCGCAGGATGTGCGCCGCAGGATGTGCGCCGCAAGAGATGTGCACCGCAGGAGATGTGCGCAGCAGGAGATGTGCACCGCAGGAGATTGGCACGCAGGAGATGTGCGCCGCAGGATGTGTGCGCAAAGTTTTTTTATTAATTTTATTTATGTGCATCGCATGTTGTGCAACGCAGGAGATGTGCACAGCAGGAGGTTTGCGCCGCAGGATGTGTGAGCACAGTTTTTTTATTAATTTGAGTTAATTATTATAATTTTTTTGTAAATAAATGTTTCATTTATGTGCAACGAAGGGTGTGCGCCGCAGGATGTGCGCCGCAAGAGATATGCACCGCTGGAGATTTGCGCAGCAGGAGATGTGCACCGCAGGAGATGTACACCGCAGGAGATGTGTGCAGCAGGAGATGTGCACCGCAGGAGATGTGGACGGAGGAGATATGCGCCGCAGGAGATGAGTGCCGCAGGAGATTTGCGCCGCAGGATGTGTGCGCACATTTTTTTTAGGAATTTGAGTTAATTATTATTATTTTTTGTAAATAAATGTTTCATTTATGTGCACCACAGGGTGTGCGACGCAGGATGTTCACCGCAGGAGATTTGCGCAGCAGGAGATGTGCGCCACTGGAGATGTGCACCGCAGGAGATGTGCACGCAGGAGATGTGCGCCGCAGGATGTGTGCGCAAAGTTTTTTTATTAATTTTATTTATGTGCATCGCATGTCGTGCAACGCAGGAGATGTGTGCAGCAGGAGATTTGCACCGCAGGATGTGTGCGCACAGTTTTTTTATTAATTTGAGTTAATTATTATTATTTTTTTGTAAATAAATGTTTCATTTATGTGCAACGCAGGGTACGCGCCGCAGGATGTGCGCCGCAGGATGTGCGCCGCAAGAGATGTGCACCGCAGGAGATGTGCGCAGCAGGAGATGTGCACCGCAGGAGATTGGCACGCAGGAGATGTGCGCCGCAGGATGTGTGCGCAAAGTTTTTTTATTAATTTTATTTATGTGCATCGCATGTTGTGCAACGCAGGAGATGTGCGCAGCAGGAGATTTGCGCCGCAGGATGTGTGCGCACAGTTTTTTTATTAATTTGAGTTAATTATTATAATTTTTTTTGAAATAAATGTTTCATTTATGTGCAACGCAGGGTATGCGCCGCAGGATGTGCGCCGCAGGATGTGCGCCGCAAGAGATGTGCACCGCAGGAGATTGGCACGCAGGAGATGTGCGCCGCAGGATGTGTGCGCACAGTTTTTTTATTAATTTGAGTTAATTATTATAATTTTTTGTAAATAAATGTTTCATTTATGTGCAACGCAGGGTGTGAGCCGCAGGATGTGCACCGCAGGATGTGCACCGCAGGATGTGCGCCGCAAGAGATTTGCACCGCAGGAGATGTGCGCAGCAGGAGATGTGCACCGCAGGAGATTTGCGCAGCAGGAGATGTGCACCGCAGGAGATGTGCGCATCAGGAGATATGCACCGCAGGATGTGCGCCGCAAGAGATGTGCACCGCAGGAGACTTGCGCCGCAGGTGATGTGCACCGCAGGAGATGTGCGCCGCAGGAGATGTGCGCAGCAGGAGATTTGCGCCGCAGGATGTGTGCGCACTGTTTTTTTATTAATTTGAGTTAATTATTATAATTTTTTTGTAAATAAATGTTTCATTTAGGTGCAACGCAGGGTGTGCGCCGCAGGAGATGTGCACCGCAGAAGATGTGCACCGCAGGAGATGTGCGCCTCAGGAGATGTGCGCCGCAGGATGTGTGCGCACAGTTTTTTTATTAATTTTATTTATGTGCATCGCATGTTGTGCACCGCAGGATGTGCGCCCCACAGAATTTGCGCCCCACAGGATGTGCAAGCACAGTTTTTTATTAATTTGATTTAAATATTTTTTTTGAAAAAATGTTTTAATATCATTTTTATTTATGTGCGCAGCAGGATGTGCACTGCAGAATGTGCACCCCACATAATTTGCGCCCCAGAGGATGTGCAAGCAAAGTTTTTTTATTAATTTGATTTAAATATTTTATTTTTTCTTTTAAATATTTTTTTCATATATATGCGCAGCAGGATGTGCGCCGCAGGATGTGCGCCCCACATAATTTGCGCCCCACAGGATGTGCAAGCAGAGTTTTTTTATTAATTTGATTTAAATATTTTTTTGTAAAATTTTTTTAACATTATTTTTATTTATGTGCGCAGCAGGATGTGCACCCCACAGAATTTCCGCCCCAGAGGATGTGCAAGCACAGTTTTTTTATTAATTTGATTTAAATATTTTTTTTTGTAAATATTTTTTAATATTATTTGTATTTATGTGCACAGCAGGATTTGCCCCGCAGGATGAGCGCCCCACATAATTTGCGCCCCACAGGTTGTGCAAGCACAGTTTTTTTATTAATTTGATTTAAATATTTTTTCTTGTAAATATTTTTTAATATTATTTTTATTTATGTGCGCAGCAGGATGTGAGCTGCAGGATGTGCGCCCCACATAATTTGCGCCCCACAGGATGTGCAAGCACAGTTTTTTTATTAATTTGATTTTAAAAAAAAAATTGTAAATTTTTTTTAATATTATTTTTATTAATGTGCGCAGCAGGATGTGCGCCCCACAGAATTTGCGCCCCACAGGATGTGCAAGCACAGTTTTTTTATTAATTTTATTTAAATATTTTTTTTTGTAAATATTTTTTAATATTATTTTTATTTATGTGCGCAGCAGGATGTGCGCTGCAGGATGTGCGCCCCACAGAATTTGCGACCCACAGGATGTGCAAGCACAGTTTTTTTATTAATTTGATTTAAATATTTTTTTTTGTAAAAATGTTTTAAAATTATTTTTATTTATGTGCACAGCAGGATGTGCGCCGCAGGATGTGCGCCCCACATAATTTGCGCCCCACAGGATGTGCAAGCACAGATTTTGTATTAATTTGATTTAAATATTTTTTTTGGTAAAAATGTTTTAATATTATTTTTATTTATGTGCGCAGCAGGATGTGCGCTGCAGGATGTGCGCCCCACAGAATTTGCGCCCCACAGGATGTGCAAGCACATTTTTTTTATTAATTTGATTTAAATATATTTTTTTGTAAAAATGTTTTAATATTATTTTTATTTATGTGCGCAGCAGGATGTGCGCTGCAGAATGTGCGCCCCACAGGATGTGCAAGCACAGTTTTTTTATTAATTTGATTTAAATATTTTTTTTTTTAAGAATGTTTTAAAATTATTTTTATTTATGTGCGCAGCAGGATGTGCGCTGCAGGATGTGCGCCCCACATAATTTGCGCCCCACAGGATGTGCAAGCACAGTTTTTTTATTAATTTGATTTAAAAAAAAAAATTGTAATTTTTTTTTAATATTATTTTTATTTATGAGCGCAGCAGGATGTGCGCTGCAGGATGTGCGCCCCACATAATTTGCGCCCCACAGGATGTGCAAGCACAGTTTTTTGATTAATTTGATTTAAAAAAAAAAAATTGTAAATTTTTTGTAATATTATTTTTATTAATGTGCGCAGCAGGATGTGAGCTGCAGGATGTGCGCCCCACAGAATTTGCGACCCACAGGATGTGCAAGCACAGTTTTTTTATTAATTTGATTTAAATATTTTTTTTTTGTAAAAATGTTTTAAAATTATTTTTATTTATGTGCACAGCAGGATGTGCGCCGCAGGATGTGCGCCCCACATAATTTGCGCCCCACAGGATGTGCAAGCACAGATTTTGTATTAATTTGATTTAAATATTTTTTTTGGTAAAAATGTTTTAAATATTATTTTTATTTATGTGCGCAGCAGGATGTGCGCTGCAGGATGTGCGCCCCACAGAATTTGCGCCCCAAAGGATGTGCAAGCACAGTTTTTTTATTAATTTGATTTAAAAAAAAAAAATTGTAATTTGTTTTTAATATTATTTTTATTAATTTGCGCAGCTGGATATGCGCCGCAGGATGTGCGCCCCACAGAATTTGCGCGCCACAGGATGTGCAAGCACAGTTTTTTTATTAATTTGATTTAAAAAAAAAAATTGTAAATTTTTTTTAATATTCTTTTTATTAATGTGTGCAGCAGGATGTGCGCCGCAGGATGTGTGCCCCACAGAATTTGTGCCCCACAGGACGTGCAAGCATAGTTTTTTTATTAATTTGATTTAAATATTTTTTTTTGTAAAAATGTTTTAGTATTATTTTTATTTCTGTGCGCAGCAGGATGTGCGCCGCAGGATTTGCGCCCCACAGAATTTGCGCCCTACAGGATGTGCAAGCACAGTTGGTTTTTTTTATTTGATTTAAATATTTTTTTTTGTAAAAATGTTTTAATATATTTTTTATTTATGTGCGCAGCAGGATGTGCGCTGCAGGATGTGCGCCCCACATAATTTGCGCCCCACAGGATGTGCAAGCACAGTTTTTTTATTATTTTGATTTAAATATTTTTTTTTGTAAAAATGTTTTAATATTATTTTTATTTATGTGCGCAGCAGGATGTGCACCGCAGGATGTGCGCCCCAGAGAATTTGCGCCCCACAGGTTGTGCAAGCACAGTTTTTTTATTAACCCTCCTGATGTTTTTGGGTCCAATTGACCCAGGTTTGGTGAGCTAGACCCCAGGAGGGATGAATTACACCCCAGGAGGGATGAATTAGACCCCAAGTGGGCTGAAGTAGACCCCAGTTGGGGTCTAGTAGACCCCCAAGTGGGGTGAAGTAGTCCCCAGTTGGGGTCTAGTAGACCACAGCTGGGGTTGATTAGACCCCAGCTGGGGTTGATTAGACCCCATGGAAAAGATAAAGCTGCGTCCAAATTCCCGCGTCAAACACACTTACCAACCATGTCATTCAATCCGTACGTCAGGCTCGAACGATTGAAACAGATATTTCCCTCGGATATCTCCTTTCAGCCTGAAGAGGAGGCACGAGCGAAAGACCGAGAAGCAGACGGAGAACCAGATGGAGTACCAGACTGGGAAAAAGACAGAGACGACCTGGAGGACGATGACGAAGACAAAGACAGTGACTACCACCCTGTGTCATCCTCGGACGAAGAAAGAGAGACCTTCAACTCAAAAAACGGGGAAATAATCTGGTCTTCGACGGCGTACGACCGAGCGGTAAGCTGCTGCTCCTCCACTCTTGATACGGCTGTGAGCGGGCTCTCTCCGGGCCCAACGATGCAAGCGAAGTATGGCGCCGGTGACATAGCCTCGACGTTCAGCCTGTTCATCACGCCAATGTTAGAGGACATCATCCTGGAGAATACGAACCGGGAGGGTCGTCGAAAATACGGTGATGAATGGAGAGAGATGTATAAGGTCGACCTGCGTGCCTACATAGGGCTGCTGATCTTAGCGGGCGTGTACAGGTCCCGAGGAGAGGCCGCCGCCAGTCTCTGGCACCCCGAAAACGGCAGGGCCATATTTCGTGCCACCATGCCCCTAAAACAATTCCACACCTACTCCAGACTGCTGCGCTTCCACGACCGCGAGACGAGACCCAGGAGACGAGCCAGCGACAAATTGGCTGCCATAAGAGAAGTGTGGGACTTGTGGGTGTCGCAGTTACCCTGTCTCTACAACCCAGGGCCCGAAGTGACCGTGGATGAGCAACTGGTTCCGTTCAGAGGCCGGTGTCCTTTCCGTCAGTACATGCCAAGCAAGCCGGCGAAATATGGGATCAAGTCGTGGGTGGCCTGCGATTCAAAATCCAGCTACGCTTGGAACATGCAAGTATACACCGGAAAGCCGGACCAGGAACACCCAGAACGGGACTTGGGGTTGCGGGTCGTGCTCGATGTAACGGAGGGACTACACGACCGTAACGTCACTTGGGACAATTATTTCACCTCCTACGAACTCGCCCAGCAGCTGCTGGAGAGAAATCTCACCCTGGTAGCCACAGTACGGAGGAACAAGCCCTGGCTCCCACGCGGGCTGCTCACAGTCAGGGGAAGGGAGGCCTTATCCTCCAAGTTTGCATTCACGCCCAGTGCCACTCTTGTCTCTTACTTCCCGAAGAAAAACAAGAACGTGTTGCTCATGAGCACGCTGCACACCAAGGCCGACGTCAGCGACCGCCCGGACAGGAAGCCGGTCATCATTCTAGACTACAACCGCAGCAAAGGTGGCGTGGACAACCTGGACAAGGTGGTCGGAACATACAGCTGCAGGAGGATGACCGCACGCTGGCCGTTGGTGATATTTCACAACATGATCGACGTCTCCTCCTACAACGCATTCGTCATATGGAGAGAGCTATACCCAGACTGGATGCAGGGAAAGCTGAACAAGCGGAGATTTTTCCTGGAGGAGCTGGGAAAGGCTCTCGTTTCTTCCTTCATGGAACAGAGAGAGCGTATCCCCCGCACTGAAGCGTCCATTGCGGTTGTGAAGGCTGTGAAAGCCGCCGCCTCACCAAGACCTGCAGGTCCCATAGCATCCATGGAGCATCCCCCAGCAGCAGCAGCACCCCCAGAAGCAGCAGCATCAGCAGCCGGAGAAGAAGCCCCGCTCAGGGACAACAAGAGGAAGAGGAAGAGATGCTACAATTGCCCCAGGAGAAATGACACTAAAACGGGCAACGTCTGCTGCCGGTGTGACAACTACATATGCAAGGGATGCTCACATATCTATTGCCCCTCCTGTATGTCATAATATGCAGCAAATTATAATAAATCATTCATCCTGATTCTTTCTGTGTAGAGAGTTTTATTTGTACCATTGATGCATTTCAGCCTGAATTTTTATCCGAATATAAGGCTTGATTCTCGGGTACAATTGTCTCCGGTTGGAGGCTCCACTGGCATGTTATCATGGAAGTATTACGGGCTCCAGGAAAACCCCATCCACTGGCCCACATGAAGCACCGGCCGTGCCCGGGGACCCACTCTTAAGCCCCCATCCTGAGTGATCACCCATGGGCCTGGCTCAAAGAGCCTCGCGCCCCTGGCGCTCCATTCCACACTTAGCCCTTGTGTTGTCCTTGCAAAAAAAATCACTCAATGGAACAATGTATCGGTCTCTCCATGGAGCCCCAGGTCAGCGAAAAATAACTAAGTGTGTAATGGAGCACCAGGGGCGCGAGGCTTTTTGACCCAGGCCCATGGGTGATCACTCAGGATTGGGGCTTAAGAGTGGGTCCCTGGGCACGACCGGTGCTGGTGCTGGGTCTCTCCATGGAGCCCCAGGTCAGCGAAAAATAACTAAGTGTGTAATGGAGCACCAGGGGCGCGAGGCTCTTTGACCCAGGCCCATGGGTGATCACTCAGGATGGGGGCTTAAGAGTGGGTCCCTGGGCACGACCGTTGCTGGTGCTGGGTCTCTCCATGGAGCCCCAGGTCAGCGAAAAATAACTAAGTGTGTAATGGAGCACCAGGGGCGCGAGGCTCTTTGAGCCAGGCCCATGGGTGATCACTCAGGATGGGGGCTTAAGAGTGGGTCCCCGGGCACGGCCGGTGCTGGTGCTGGGTCTCTCCATGGAGCCCCGGGTCAGTGAAATGTGACTAAGTGTGGAATGGAGCGCCAGGGGCGCGAGGCTCTTTGAGCCAGGCCCATGGGTGATCACTCAGGATGGGGGCTTAAGAGTGGGTCCCCGGGCACGGCCGGTGCTTCATGTGGGCCAGTGGATGGGGTTTTCCTGGAGCCCGTAATACTTCCATGATAACATGCCAGTGGAGCCTCCAACCGGAGACAATTGTACCCGAGAATCAAGCCTTATATTCGGATAAAAATTCAGGCTGAAATGCATCAATGGTACAAATAAAACTCTCTACACAGAAAGAATCAGGATGAATGATTTATTATAATTTGCTGCATATTATGACATACAGGAGGAGCAATAGATATGTGAGCATCCCTTGCATATGTAGTTGTCACACCGGCAGCAGATGTTGCCCGTTTTAGTGTCATTTCTCCTGGGGCAATTGTAGCATCTCTTCCTCTTCCTCTTGTTGTCCCTGAGCGGGGCTTCTTCTCCGGCTGCTGATGCTGCTGCTTCTGGGGGTGCTGCTGCTGCTGGGGGATGCTCCATGGATGCTATGGGACCTGCAGGTCTTGGTGAGGCGGCGGCTTTCACAGCCTTCACAACCGCAATGGACGCTTCAGTGCGGGGGATACGCTCTCTCTGTTCCATGAAGGAAGAAACGAGAGCCTTTCCCAGCTCCTCCAGGAAAAATCTCCGCTTGTTCAGCTTTCTCTGCATCCAGTCTGGGTATAGCTCTCTCCATATGACGAATGCGTTGTAGGAGGAGACGTCGATCATGTTGTGAAATATCACCAACGGCCAGCGTGCGGTCATCCTCCTGCAGCTGTATGTTCCGACCACCTTGTCCAGGTTGTCCACGCCACCTTTGCTGCGGTTGTAGTCTAGAATGATGACCGGCTTCCTGTCCGGGCGGTCGCTGACGTCGGCCTTGGTGTGCAGCGTGCTCATGAGCAACACGTTCTTGTTTTTCTTCGGGAAGTAAGAGACAAGAGTGGCACTGGGCGTGAATGCAAACTTGGAGGATAAGGCCTCCCTTCCCCTGACTGTGAGCAGCCCGCGTGGGAGCCAGGGCTTGTTCCTCCGTACTGTGGCTACCAGGGTGAGATTTCTCTCCAGCAGCTGCTGGGCGAGTTTGTAGGAGGTGAA
This sequence comes from Pleuronectes platessa, assembly GCF_947347685.1. Lineage (NCBI taxonomy): Eukaryota > Metazoa > Chordata > Actinopteri > Pleuronectiformes > Pleuronectidae > Pleuronectes > Pleuronectes platessa. Next base: position 24,869,296 of record NC_070640.1, read on the forward strand.
ATAATTGTCGCACCTGACGTTACAGTCGTGTAGTCCCTCCGTTACATCGAGCACTACCCGCAACCCCAAGCCCCGTTCTGGGTGTTCCTGGTCCGGCTTTCCGGTGTATACTTGCATGTTCCAAGCGTAGCTGGATTTTGAATCGCAGGCCACCCACGACTTGATCCCATATTTCGCAGGCTTGCTTGGCATGTACTGACGGAAAGGACACCGGCCTCTGAACGGAACCAGTTGCTCATCCACGGTCACTTCGGGCCCTGGGTTGTAGAGACAGGGTAACTGCGACACCCACAAGTCCCACACTTCTCTTATGGCAGCTAATTTGTCGCTGGCTCGTCTCCTGGGTCTCGTCTCGCGGTCGTCGAAGCGCAGCAGTCTGGAGTAGGTGTGGAATTGTTTTAGGGGCATGGTGGCACGAAATAAGGCCCTGCTGTTTTCGGGGTGCCAGAGACTGGCGGCGGCCTCTCCTCGGGACCTGTACACGCCCGCTAAGATCAGCAGCCCTATGTAGGCAAGCAGGTCGACCTCATACATCTCTCTCCATTCATCACCGTATTTTCGACGACCCTCCCGGTTCGTATTCTCCAGGATGATGTCCTCTACCATTGGCGTGATGAACAGGCTGAACGTCGAGGCTATGTCACCGGCGCCATACTTCGCTTGCATCGTTGGGCCCGGAGAGAGCCCGCTCACAGCCGTATCAACAGTGGAGGAGCAGCAGCTTACCGCTCGGTCGTACGCCGTCGAAGACCAGATTATTTCCCAGTTTTTTGAGTTGAAGGTCTCTCTTTCTTCGTCCGAGGATGACACTGGGTGGTAGTCACTGTCTTTGTCTTCGTCATCGTCCTCCAGGTCGTCTCTGTCTTTTTCCCCGTCTGGTACTCCATCTGGTTCTCCGTCTGCTTCTCGGTCTTTCGCTCGTGCCTCCTCTTCAGGCTGAAAGGAGGTATCCGAGGGAAATATCTGTTTCAATCGTTCGAGCCTGACGTACGGATTGAATGACATGGTTGGTAAGTGTGTTTGACGCGGGAATTTGGACGCAGCTTTATCTTTTCCATGGGGTCTAATCAACCCCAGCTGGGGTCTAATCAACCCAAGCTGTGGTCTACTAGACCCCAACTGGGGACTACTTCACCCCACTTGGGGGTCTACTAGACCCCAACTGGGGACTACTTCACCCCACTTGGGGGTCTACTAGACCCCAACTGGGGTTTACTTCAGCCCACTTGGGGTCTAATTCTTCCCTCCTGGGGTGTAATTCATCCCTCCTGGGGTCTAGCTCACCAAACCTGGGTCAATTGGACCCAAAAACATCAGGAGGGTGAAGCCCCCGTCCCGAGTGTTATCACCCATGGGCCTTGGTTAAAGAGCCTCGCGCCCTTGGTTCTCCATTCCACACTTAGTCCGATTTCGCTGACCCAGACCTCCATGGAGAGACCCAGCACCAGCACCGGCCGTGCCCGGGGACCCACACTTAGGCCCCCGTCCTGAGTGCTGAAAATGCCTAGAAATGTCTCACTCTTTGTGTTAGGGAAAGATACAATACTTTGGACACTTCTAGGCACTTTACATTATAGCAAAAATGCCTAGAAATGTTCCACACGTTTTCATGGGGAAAAATACAAAACATGGGAGAAAAAACCTCCAAATATGGCTGTGGCCGGGGACCCACTCTAAAGCCCACACCCTGAGTGCTGAAAATGCCTAGAAATGTTGCACTCTTTGTGTTAGGGAAAAATACAATACATGGGACATTTGTAGGCGCTTTACATTATAGCAAAAATGCCTAGAAATGTCCCAACCAATCAGAATGAGCCGGACGCTTCTAGACACTTATCATTGAGATAAAATGCCTCGAAATGTCCCAAACTTTTTTATGTTAGGGTAATACAATACATGGGACACTTGTAGGCACTTTACATTACAGCAAAATGCCTAGAAATGTCCCACACTAGGGGTTACGGAAGTGCAATATTTGGGTCTCTCCATGAGTAATTCAAAAGGAAACATTCCTATGATCCTCTTTAAAGGAAACACTCCTATGCTTATCTCCAAAGGATCCTTGGTTCCCGTTCTTACCCATATTTCCTATGGTTATCTCCAAAGGAATCAAAGGAAACATATGTATATCAGTTTCCTGTGTTTAGATCTATTTCTTAGTCACATTTCACTGAACCGGGCCTTCACGGAGAGACCAAGCACCAGCACCGGCCGTGCCCGGGGACCCACACTTAAGTCCCCCTCCTGAGTGTTATCACCCATGGGCCTGGGTTAAAGAGCCTCGCGCTCTTGGTTCTCCATTCCAAACTTAATCAGATTTCGATGACCCGGGCCTCCAAGGAGAGACCAAGCACCAGCACCGGCCGTGCCCTGAGACCCACACTTAAGCCCCCGTCCTGAGTGTTATCACCCATGGGCCTTGGTTAAAGAGCCTCGCGCTCTCGGTTCTCCAATCCAAACTTAGTCAGATTTCGCTTACCCGGGCCTCCAAGGAGAAACCAAGCACCAGCACCGGCCGTGCCCGGAGACCCACATTTAAGCCCCCTTCCTGAGTGTTATCACCCATGGTCCTGGGTTAAAGAGCCTCGCGCTCTTGGTTCTCCATTCCACACTTAGTCAGATTTCGCTGACCCGGGCCTCCATGGAGAGACCCAGCACCAGCACAGGCCGTGCCCGGAGACGCACACTTAAGCCCCCGTCCTGAGTGTTATCACCCATGGGCCTTGGTTAAAGAGCCTCGCGCCCTTGGTTCTCCATTCCACACTTAGTCCGATTTCGCTGACCCAGGCCTCCATGGAGAGACCCAGCACCAGCACCGGCCGTGCCCGGGGACCCACACTTAGGCCCCCGTCCTGAGTGCTGAAAATGCCTAGAAATGTCTCACTCTTTGTGTTAGGGAAAGATACAATACTTTGGACACTTCTAGGCACTTTACATTATAGCAAAAAAGCCTAGAAATGTTCCACACGTTTTCATGGGGAAAAATACAAAACATGGGAGAAAAAACCTCCAAATATGGCTGTGCCCGGGGACCCACTCTAAAGCCCACACCCTGAGTGCTGAAAATGCCTAGAAATGTTCCACTCTTTGTGTTAGGGAAAAATACAATACATGGGACATTTGTAGGCGCTTTACATTATAGCAAAAATGCCTAGAAATGTCCCAACCAATCAGAATGAGCCGGACGCTTCTAGACACTTATCATTGAGATAAAATGCCTCGAAATGTTCCACACTTTTTTATGTTAGGGTAATACAATACATGGGACACTTGTAGGCACTTTACATTACAGCAAAATGCCTAGAAATGTCCCATACTAGGGGTTTACGGAAGTGCAATATTTGGGACTCTCTCTGAGTAATTAAAAAGGAAACATTCCTATGATCCTCTTTAAAGGAAACACTCCTATGCTTATCTCCAAAGGATCCTTGGTTCCCGTTCTTACCCATGTTGCCTTTGGTTATCTCCAAAGGAATCAAAGGAAACATATGTATATCAGTTTCCTGTGTTTAGATCTCTTTCTTAGTCACATTTCACTGAACCGGTTCTTCGCTGACCCAGGCCTCCATGGAGAGACCCAGCACCAGCACCGGCCGTGCCCGGAGACCCACACTTAAGCCCCCGTCCTGAGTGTTATCAACCATGGGCCTTGGTTAAAGAGCCTCGCGCCCTTGGTTCTCCATTCCACACTTAGTCCGATTTCGCTGACCCAGGCCTCAGTGGAGAGACCCAGCACCAGCACCGGCCGTGCCCGGAGACCCACACTTAAGCCCCCGTCCTGAGTGTTATCACCCATGGGCCTTGGTTACATAGCCTCGCGCCCTTGGTTCTCCATTCCACACTTAGTCCGATTTCGCTGACCCAGGCCTCCATGGAGAGACCCAGCACCAGCACCGGCCGTACCCAGGGACCCACACTTAGGCCCCCGTCCTGAGTGCTGAAAATGCCTAGAAATGTCTCACTCTTTGTGTTAGGGAAAGACACAATACTTGGGACACTTCTAGGCACTTTACATCATAGCAAAAATGCCTAGAAATGTCCCACACGTTTTCATGGGGAAAAATACAAAACACGGGAGAAAAAACCTCCAAATATGGCTGAGCCCAGGGACCCACTCTAAAGCCAACACCCTGATTGCTGAAAATGCCTAGAAATGTTCCACTCTTTGTGTTAGGGAAAAATACAATACATGGGACATTTGTAGGCGCTTTACATTATAGCAAAAATGCCTAGAAATGTCCCAACCAATCAGAATGAGCCGGACGCTTCTAGGCACTTACCACTGAGGCAAAATGCCTGGAAATGTCCCACACTTTTTTATGTTAGGGTAATACAATACATGGGACACTTGTAGGCACTTTACATTACAGCAAAATGTCTAGAAATGTCCCATACTAGGGGTTACGGAAGTGCAATATTTGGGACTCTCTCTGAGTAATGTCGTGTATTCATTAGACTAAAACATGTTGGTATGTGTGCTTAAAACATAATGACTTGGCTTAGATTGATGATGACTGCCTTTTGGACTCTTAGTCATTCTCAGAGAGTCCTCAAGATGGTTATCTTATTTATTCCCTAACTCTTGGGTATGACCTTTGATCTAGGGAATTGTTTCTGACCAGCTGATGAATGGATTCAGATGGACTGTCTTTTGATTAACTTATCTTGGTCCTCAGACACAAAAATGTGCCGTTATAGTCAGAAATCCCATGTGGGATGTGTTTAACCTGAAGTCATGGGTGGATCCAAACTCCCTATATATGTGTGCTTTAGACCACTGCAAATCAGATTTTCACTATTGGCTGTGTGTCTCCGGGTATCTAGATGCCCGTCCCGACCTGTAATTTCTTGTAATAAACTTTGTTACACTGAAAGTACTGGGTCCTCGGAATCCTTCCTTCATCATCAACAACTTCTACAACATCATTGACCTCTCGGCTGCATCAAATATACGTTAGTAATTAAAAAGGAAACATTCCTATGATCCTCTTTAAAGGAAACACTCCTATGCTTATCTCCAAAGGATCCTTGGTTCCCGTTCTTACCCATGTTGCCTTTGGTTATCTCCAAAGGAATCAAAGGAAACATATGTATATCAGTGTTGTGCAATAGTAGGAGTAGAATTGACGTTGGCTAATTATTAATAATCATGAAATATGATTTATTAAAATAATTATTTCTTAAAAATAATCAAAAATGATAAAGCTGTTAATTAAGAAATGTAACACATTTAATTAGAAATGATACGGTTATCCATTAATAATAGTTAAAATAATTAATGAAAACAATAAAATTATCAATTAAGAATAATCCAAATCTGTAATCATTGCTTATTGTCGCGGGGCACCACCCTGGTTACAGGGACCAACGATACAATCTATAAATATCAGTCTCATAATGATAAATGTCAAATCAATAATCTCAATATTTAATATTAATAATTATTTAATTAACAGTGAAGGCTTCTAAGTTCGAGCACAGGCAATCATAATCCAGCTGCAATCACATACATATGTACAAATAATCACAGACTACAGATACTTTAATTACAAAAGCATTTATTAAAAAGGGGAAATAAAGTTATAATGTTATTCAATGATTCATCATTTTAACAAGCTCCGATATTTCAAAGATAAACACAGCAGCAGCACTTATCACAATTCAGAAAATACATGTAAAACCGGCGGTCTACCTATGTATGTCTGTCTCGGTGTGTGTGTGTGTGTCTGTGTCAAAGTGTCTCTCTGTGTGTGTGTGTCTATGTGTATGCATGTGAAATAAAGTTAGTGTTATTTAATGATTCATCATTTTAACAAACTCCCATATTTCAAAGATAACAACAGCAGCAGCACTTATCACAATTCAGAAAATACATGTAAAACCGGCGGTCTACCTATGTATGTCTGTCTATGTGTATGTGTGTGTGTGTCTATGTGTATGCATGTGAAATAAAGTTAGTGTTATTTAATGATTCATCATTTTAACAAACTCCCATATTTCAAAGATAACAACAGCAGCCGCTTATCACAATTTAGAAAAACACATGTATTCATCTATGTGTATCTGTGTGTGTATCTGTCTGTGTCTATCAATGTGTGTCTGTGTGGGTGTGTCTGTGTGTGTGTGTGTGTGTGGGTGTGTGAGAGAGCGAGAGAGAGAGAGAAAAAGAAGGGGGCGTGGCGATGACGCAGTCACTTGGTGACGTCACATCTAAGATGGCGGCCGATCATGATTCGTGGAATCAAGGCCTAAAAACTCTCAAAATGGCGGATTGACTACAAAACAAGATGGCGGAGCCGTTATGAATTTAGAGCCAGAATGGGAGGAGAGGGAGAGAGGAGGCGTGGCAATAATAGATTCAAAATGGTGGTTTAACTTGCGTTATTCAAAATGGAGTCTATGTTAATGACACCATGTGGCCGGAGCTCACACTGGTGGTCGTCACATGAATTGCACCAAGGGATTTTCAGACAAAGAGAATTCTTTGTCTCTGCTTTGGCGTTCGGCCGCATGGCTTCCAGATGTGTCCAGCCTCTCTGAATATAGATTTAACTATGTTACATGAACTGTATTCTAAATACAGATCGGATGTATGTATAGGTCGGTTTAGAAGGAGAGAGAGAGAGAGAGAGAGAGAGAGAGCATACAAGGAGAGAGCAAAGCTCTTAAAAGCACCGTCAGAGACAAGTTACATTTACTTTACCACTCAGCACCCAAGTGGCGTTGTGTGCTGAGGTTTGACCGGTAAAGTCTCTTTAAAGTTGTTCAAACGGTCACAATGAGCTGGAGACGCTGCTCACGGCGCTTAAAAACTGTGGCACAAGGCCGTAACCGGAAACCGGAAGTGGCGAATCGCCGCTAAACATTAGAGACTCGGCGGTCTCATACAAAACAAATACATTCAAGTATTAAAACAATACGCTACGTATTAGATTAACATCTGCCCAGACAATAAAGCCTCTTACTGTACCACCCTCGCGGTGTGCGTGCGCGTCGGGCCAGTGAATCACGTGGTCTCTCAAGCGGCTTCGATGGGATGAACGCCGTCCTTCTTCTTCAGGGATGTGGAGCTCGTGCTCCTCAGCGGAATGAATCTCGCGCTTCTGCAGGGGACGGCTGTGGAAGCCGTTTGTAGATCGTTGGGAAAAGAAAAGTCCGTGGGGAAAATGGAACAGTCTGAGATTGTTCCGCGTGCAATTTCCTGTTTGGTCTTTTCAAGTTAAAAGAGCAAAAGTCCTTTTGAAAATAAAAACGTCGACTGAGATAAAGAAATAAAAGAAATTAAATAAAATAACTCTGGTTGCTAAACTAAAAGTTAAGGTTGCCCCCTTTAGCACCTAAATCAGCTGGGAGGCCCCGAAGGGGGCCTGGTGTTGTCTTCAGAGCAGGGTAAAAATGGCTGCGATGTTTGGGGTCTCAGTGGTTTTGTTCTACCTGAGAGGTCCTCCTCCTTGAGGAGTTGGTCATAGGATGATGCTGGCTTTAAGCCAATTGAGTGTCAGAAATGGATCTGAGTGGGCGGGGCTTGGAAATCAGCGGGGTTCCAAGGCAAACCCCAGGACATTTTTCCACCACCAGGGGGAGATTCTTGAGCCTGCAGGAGGATGTTTTCCCGCCCAAAGTTTAACAACCCTTTGTTCCTCTCGGCTCCAGTGTCTGGTGGCACCCCGCTGGGCTCTGGCCCAACATCAGTTTCCTGTGTTTAGATCTCTTTCTTAGTCACATTTCACTGAACCGGGCCTTCACGGAGAGACCAAGCACCAGCACCGGCCGTGCCCTGAGACCCACACTTAAGCCCCCGTCCTGAGTGTTATCACCCATGGGCCTGGGTTAAAGAGCCTCGCGCTCTTGGTTCTCCATTCCAAACTTAATCAGATTTCGCTGACCCGGGCCTCCAAGGAGAGACCAAGCACCAGCACCGGCCGTGCCCTGAGACCCACACTTAAGCCCCCATCCTGAGTGTTATCACCCATGGGCCTGGGTTAAAGAGCCTCGCGCTCTTGGTTCTCCATTCCAAACTTAGTCAGATTTCGTTGACCCGGGCCTCCAAGGAGAGACCAAGCACCAGCACCGGCCGTGCCCTGAGACCCACACTTAAGCCCCCATCCTGAGTGTTATCACCCATGGGCCTTGGTTAAAGAGCCTCGCGCTCTCGGTTCTCCAATCCAAACTTAGTCAGATTTCGCTTACCCGGGCCTCCAAGGAGAAACCAAGCACCAGCACCGGCCGTGCCCGCAGACCCACACTTAAGCCCCCGTCCTGAGTGTTATCACCCATGGGCCTGGGTTAAAGATCCTCGCGCTCTTGGTTCTCCATTCCACACTTAGTCAGATTTCGCTGACCCGGGCCTCCATGGAGAGACCCAGCACCAGCACCGGCCGTGCCCGGGGACCCACACTTAGGCCCCCGTCCTGAGTGCTGAAAATGCCTAGAAATGTCTCACTCTTTGTGTTAGGGAAAGACACAATACTTGGGACACTTCTAGGCACTTTACATCATAGCAAAAATGCCTAGAAATGTCCCACACGTTTTCATGGGGAAAAATACAAAACACGGGAGAAAAAACCTCCAAATATGGCTGAGCCCGTGGACCCACTCTAAAGCCCACACCCTGAGTGCTGAAAATGCCTAGAAATGTCTCACTCTTTGTGTTAGGGAAAGACACAATACTTGGGACACTTCTAGGCACTTTACATCATAGCAAAAATGCCTAGAAATGTCCCACACGTTTTCATGGGGAAAAATACAAAACACGGGAGAAAAAACCTCCAAATATGGCTGGGCCCAGGGACCCACTCTAAAGCCAACACCCTGAGTGCTGAAAATGCCTAGAAATGTTCCACTCTTTGTGTTAGGGAAAAATACAATACATGGGACATTTGTAGGCGCTTTACATTATAGCAAAAATGCCTAGAAATGTCCCAACCAATCAGAATGAGCCGGACGCTTCTAGGCACTTATCACTGAGGCAAAATGCCTGGAAATGTCCCACACTTTTTTATGTTAGGGTAATACAATACATGGGACACTTGTAGGCACTTTACATTACAGCAAAATGTCTAGAAATGTCCCATACTAGGGCTTACGGAAGTGCAATATTTGGGACTCTCTCTGAGTAATGTCGTGTATTCATTAGACTAAAACATGTTGGTATGTGTGCTTAAAACATAATGACTTGGCTTAGATTGATGATGACTGCCTTTTGGACTCTTAGTCATTCTCAGAGAGTCCTCAAGATGGTTATCTTATTTATTCCCTAACTCTTGGGTATGACCTTTGATATAGGGAATTGTTTCTGACCAGCTGATGAATGGATTCAGATGGACTGTCTTTTGATTAACTTATCTTGGTCCTCAGACACAAAAATGTGCCGTTATAGTCAGAAATCCCATGTGGGATGTGTTTAACCTGAAGTCATGGGTGGATCCAAACTCCCTATATATGTGTGCTTTAGACCACTGCAAATCAGATTTTCACTATTGGCTGTGTGTCTCCGGGTATCTAGATGCCCGTCCCGACCTGTAATTTCTTGTAATAAACTTTGTTACACTGAAAGTACTGGGTCCTCGGAATCCTTCCTTCATCATCAACAACTTCTACAACATCATTGACCTCTCGGCTGCATCAAATATACGTTAGTAATTAAAAAGGAAACATTCCTATGATCCTCTTTAAAGGACACACTCCTATGCTTATCTCCAAAGGATCCTTGGTTCCCGTTCTTACCCATGTTGCCTTTGGTTATCTCCAAAGGAATCAAAGGAAACATATGTATATCAGTGTTGTGCAATAGTAGGAGTAGAATTGACGTTGGCTAATTATTAATAATCATGAAATATGATTTATTAAAATAATTATTTCTTAAAAATAATCAAAAATGATAAAGCTGTTAATTAAGAAATGTAACACATTTAATTAGAAATGATTCGGTTATCCATTAATAATAGTTAAAATAATTAATGAAAACAATAAAATTATCAATTAAGAATAATACAAATCTGTAATCATTGCTTATTGTCGCGGGGCACCACCCTGGTTACAGGGACCAACGATACAATCTATAAATATCAGTCTCATAATGATAAATGTCAAATCAATAATCTCAATATTTAATATTAATAATTATTTAATTAACAGTGAAGGCTTCTAAGTTCGAGCACAGGCAATCATAATCCAGCTGCAATCACATACATATGTACAAATAATCACAGACTACAGATACTTTAATTACAAAAGCATTTATTAAAAAGGGGAAATAAAGTTATAATGTTATTCAATGATTCATCATTTTAACAAGCTCCGATATTTCAAAGATAAACACAGCAGCAGCACTTATCACAATTCAGAAAATACATGTAAAACCGGCGGTCTACCTATGTATGTCTGTCTCGGTGTGTGTGTGTGTGTCTGTGTCAAAGTGTCTCTCTGTGTGTGTGTGTCTATGTGTATGCATGTGAAATAAAGTTAGTGTTATTTAATGATTCATCATTTTAACAAACTCCCATATTTCAAAGATAACAACAGCAGCAGCACTTATCACAATTCAGAAAATACATGTAAAACCGGCGGTCTACCTATGTATGTCTGTCTATGTGTATGTGTGTGTGTGTCTATGTGTATGCATGTGAAATAAAGTTAGTGTTATTTAATGATTCATCATTTTAACAAACTCCCATATTTCAAAGATAACAACAGCAGCCGCTTATCACAATTTAGAAAAACACATGTATTCATCTATGTGTATCTGTGTGTGTATCTGTCTGTGTCTATCAATGTGTGTCTGTGTGGGTGTGTCTGTGTGTGTGTGTGTGTGTGGGTGTGTGAGAGAGCGAGAGAGAGAGAGAAAAAGAAGGGGGCGTGGCGATGACGCAGTCACTTGGTGACGTCACATCTAAGATGGCGGCCGATCATGATTCGTGGAATCAAGGCCTAAAAACTCTCAAAATGGCGGATTGACTACAAAACAAGATGGCGGAGCCGTTATGAATTTAGAGCCAGAATGGGAGGAGAGGGAGAGAGGAGGCGTGGCAATAATAGATTCAAAATGGTGGTTTAACTTGCGTTATTCAAAATGGAGTCTATGTTAATGACACCATGTGGCCGGAGCTCACACTGGTGGTCGTCACATGAATTGCACCAAGGGATTTTCAGACAAAGAGAATTCTTTGTCTCTGCTTTGGCGTTCGGCCGCATGGCTTCCAGATGTGTCCAGCCTCTCTGAATATAGATTTAACTATGTTACATGAACTGTATTCTAAATACAGATCGGATGTATGTATAGGTCGGTTTAGAAGGAGAGAGAGAGAGAGAGAGAGAGCATACAAGGAGAGAGCAAAGCTCTTAAAAGCACCGTCAGAGACAAGTTACATTTACTTTACCACTCAGCACCCAAGTGGCGTTGTGTGCTGAGGTTTGACCGGTAAAGTCTCTTTAAAGTTGTTCAAACGGTCACAATGAGCTGGAGACGCTGCTCACGGCGCTTAAAAACTGTGGCACAAGGCCGTAACCGGAAACCGGAAGTGGCGAATCGCCGGTAAACATTAGAGACTCGGCGGTCTCATACAAAACAAATACATTCAAGTATTAAAACAATACGCTACGTATTAGATTAACATCTGCCCAGACAATAAAGCCTCTTACTGTACCACCCTCGCGGTGTGCGTGCGCGTCGGGCCAGTGAATCACGTGGTCTCTCAAGCGGCTTCGATGGGATGAACGCCGTCCTTCTTCTTCAGGGATGTGGAGCTCGTGCTCCTCAGCGGAATGAATCTCGCGCTTCTGCAGGGGACGGCTGTGGAAGCCGTTTGTAGATTGTTGGGAAAAGAAAAGTCCGTGGGGAAAATGGAACAGTCTGAGATTGTTCCGCGTGCAATTTCCTGTTTGGTCTTTTCAAGTTAAAAGAGCAAAAGTCCTTTTGAAAATAAAAACGTCGACTGAGATAAAGAAATAAAAGAAATGAAATAAAATAACTCTGGTTGCTAAACTAAAAGTTAAGGTTGCCCCCTTTAGCACCTAAGTCAGCTGGGAGGCCCCGAAGGGGGCCTGGTGTTGTCTTCAGAGCAGGGTAAAAATGGCTGCGATGTTTGGGGTCTCAGTGGTTTTGTTCTACCTGAGAGGTCCTCCTCCTTGAGGAGTTGGTCATAGGATAATGCTGGCTTTAAGCCAATTGAGAGTCAGAAATGGATCTGAGTGGGCGGGGCTTGGAAATCAGCGGAGTTCCAAGGCAAACCCCAGGACATTTTTCCACCACCAGGGGGAGATTCTTGAGCCTGCAGGAGGATGTTTTCCCGCCCAAAGTTTAACAACCCTTTGTTCCTCTCGGCTCCAGTGTCTGGTGGCACCCCGCTGGGCTCTGGCCCAACATCAGTTTCCTGTGTTTAGATCTCTTTCTTAGTCACATTTCACTGAACCGGGCCTTCACGGAGAGACCAAGCACCAGCACCGGCCGTGCCCTGAGACCCACACTTAAGCCCCCGTCCTGAGTGTTATCACCCATGGGCCTGGGTTAAAGAGCCTCGCGCTCTTGGTTCTCCATTCCAAACTTAATCAGATTTCGCTGACCCGGGCCTCCAAGGAGAGACCAAGCACCAGCACCGGCCGTGCCCTGAGACCCACACTTAAGCCCCCATCCTGAGTGTTATCACCCATGGGCCTGGGTTAAAGAGCCTCGCGCTCTTGGTTCTCCATTCCAAACTTAGTCAGATTTCGTTGACCCGGGCCTCCAAGGAGAGACCAAGCACCAGCACCGGCCGTGCCCTGAGACCCACACTTAAGCCCCCATCCTGAGTGTTATCACCCATGGGCCTTGGTTAAAGAGCCTCGCGCTCTCGGTTCTCCAATCCAAACTTAGTCAGATTTCGCTTACCCGGGCCTCCAAGGAGAAACCAAGCACCAGCACCGGCCGTGCCCGCAGACCCACACTTAAGCCCCCGTCCTGAGTGTTATCACCCATGGGCCTGGGTTAAAGATCCTCGCGCTCTTGGTTCTCCATTCCACACTTAGTCAGATTTCGCTGACCCGGGCCTACATGGAGAGACCCAGCACCAGCACCGGCCGTGCCCTGGGACCCACACTTAGGCCCCCGTCCTGAGTGCTGAAAATGCCTAGAAATTTCTCACTCTTTGTGTTAGGGAAAGACACAATACTTGGGACACTTCTAGGCACTTTACATCATAGCAAAAATGCCTAGAAATGTCCCACACGTTTTCATGGGGAAAAATACAAAACACGGGAGAAAAAACCTCCAAATAAGGCTGAGCCCGTGGACCAACTCTAAAGCCCACACCCTGAGTGCTGAAAATGCCTAGAAATGTCTCACTCTTTGTGTTAGGGAAAGACACAATACTTGGGACACTTCTAGGCACTTTACATCATAGCAAAAATGCCTAGAAATGTCCCACACGTTTTCATGGGGAAAAATACAAAACACGGGAGAAAAAACCTCCAAATATGGCTGAGCCCAGGGACCCACTCTAAAGCCAACACCCTGAGTGCTGAAAATGCCTAGAAATGTTCCACTGTTTGTGTTAGGGAAAAATACAATACATGGGACATTTGTAGGCGCTTTACATTATAGCAAAAATGCCTAGAAATGTCCCAACCAATCAGAATGAGCCGGACGCTTCTAGGCACTTATCACTGAGGCAAAATGCCTGGAAATGTCCCACACTTTTTTATGTTAGGGTAATACAATACATGGGACACTTGTAGGCACTTTACATTACAGCAAAATGTCTAGAAATGTCCCATACTAGGGCTTACGGAAGTGCAATATTTGGGACTCTCTCTGAGTAATGTCGTGTATTCATTAGACTAAAACATGTTGGTATGTGTGCTTAAAACATAATGACTTGGCTTAGATTGATGATGACTGCCTTTTGGACTCTTAGTCATTCTCAGAGAGTCCTCAAGATGGTTATCTTATTTATTCCCTAACTCTTGGGTATGACCTTTGATATAGGGAATTGTTTCTGACCAGCTGATGAATGGATTCAGATGGACTGTCTTTTGATTAACTTATCTTGGTCCTCAGACACAAAAATGTGCCGTTATAGTCAGAAATCCCATGTGGGATGTGTTTAACCTGAAGTCATGGGTGGATCCAAACTCCCTATATATGTGTGCTTTAGACCACTGCAAATCAGATTTTCACTATTGGCTGTGTGTCTCCGGGTATCTAGATGCCCGTCCCGACCTGTAATTTCTTGTAATAAACTTTGTTACACTGAAAGTACTGGGTCCTCGGAATCCTTCCTTCATCATCAACAACTTCTACAACATCATTGACCTCTCGGCTGCATCAAATATACGTTAGTAATTAAAAAGGAAACATTCCTATGATCCTCTTTAAAGGACACACTCCTATGCTTATCTCCAAAGGATCCTTGGTTCCCGTTCTTACCCATGTTGCCTTTGGTTATCTCCAAAGGAATCAAAGGAAACATATGTATATCAGTGTTGTGCAATAGTAGGAGTAGAATTGACGTTGGCTAATTATTAATAATCATGAAATATGATTTATTAAAATAATTATTTCTTAAAAATAATCAAAAATGATAAAGCTGTTAATTAAGAAATGTAACACATTTAATTAGAAATGATTCGGTTATCCATTAATAATAGTTAAAATAATTAATGAAAACAATAAAATTATCAATTAAGAATAATACAAATCTGTAATCATTGCTTATTGTCGCGGGGCACCACCCTGGTTACAGGGACCAACGATACAATCTATAAATATCAGTCTCATAATGATAAATGTCAAATCAATAATCTCAATATTTAATATTAATAATTATTTAATTAACAGTGAAGGCTTCTAAGTTCGAGCACAGGCAATCATAATCCAGCTGCAATCACATACATATGTACAAATAATCACAGACTACAGATACTTTAATTACAAAAGCATTTATTAAAAAGGGGAAATAAAGTTATAATGTTATTCAATGATTCATCATTTTAACAAGCTCCGATATTTCAAAGATAAACACAGCAGCAGCACTTATCACAATTCAGAAAATACATGTAAAACCGGCGGTCTACCTATGTATGTCTGTCTCGGTGTGTGTGTGTGTGTCTGTGTCAAAGTGTCTCTCTGTGTGTGTGTGTCTATGTGTATGCATGTGAAATAAAGTTAGTGTTATTTAATGATTCATCATTTTAACAAACTCCCATATTTCAAAGATAACAACAGCAGCAGCACTTATCACAATTCAGAAAATACATGTAAAACCGGCGGTCTACCTATGTATGTCTGTCTATGTGTATGTGTGTGTGTGTCTATGTGTATGCATGTGAAATAAAGTTAGTGTTATTTAATGATTCATCATTTTAACAAACTCCCATATTTCAAAGATAACAACAGCAGCCGCTTATCACAATTTAGAAAAACACATGTATTCATCTATGTGTATCTGTGTGTGTATCTGTCTGTGTCTATCAATGTGTGTCTGTGTGGGTGTGTCTGTGTGTGTGTGTGTGTGTGGGTGTGTGAGAGAGCGAGAGAGAGAGAGAAAAAGAAGGGGGCGTGGCGATGACGCAGTCACTTGGTGACGTCACATCTAAGATGGCGGCCGATCATGATTCGTGGAATCAAGGCCTAAAAACTCTCAAAATGGCGGATTGACTACAAAACAAGATGGCGGAGCCGTTATGAATTTAGAGCCAGAATGGGAGGAGAGGGAGAGAGGAGGCGTGGCAATAATAGATTCAAAATGGTGGTTTAACTTGCGTTATTCAAAATGGAGTCTATGTTAATGACACCATGTGGCCGGAGCTCACACTGGTGGTCGTCACATGAATTGCACCAAGGGATTTTCAGACAAAGAGAATTCTTTGTCTCTGCTTTGGCGTTCGGCCGCATGGCTTCCAGATGTGTCCAGCCTCTCTGAATATAGATTTAACTATGTTACATGAACTGTATTCTAAATACAGATCGGATGTATGTATAGGTCGGTTTAGAAGGAGAGAGAGAGAGAGAGAGAGAGCATACAAGGAGAGAGCAAAGCTCTTAAAAGCACCGTCAGAGACAAGTTACATTTACTTTACCACTCAGCACCCAAGTGGCGTTGTGTGCTGAGGTTTGACCGGTAAAGTCTCTTTAAAGTTGTTCAAACGGTCACAATGAGCTGGAGACGCTGCTCACGGCGCTTAAAAACTGTGGCACAAGGCCGTAACCGGAAACCGGAAGTGGCGAATCGCCGGTAAACATTAGAGACTCGGCGGTCTCATACAAAACAAATACATTCAAGTATTAAAACAATACGCTACGTATTAGATTAACATCTGCCCAGACAATAAAGCCTCTTACTGTACCACCCTCGCGGTGTGCGTGCGCGTCGGGCCAGTGAATCACGTGGTCTCTCAAGCGGCTTCGATGGGATGAACGCCGTCCTTCTTCTTCAGGGATGTGGAGCTCGTGCTCCTCAGCGGAATGAATCTCGCGCTTCTGCAGGGGACGGCTGTGGAAGCCGTTTGTAGATCGTTGGGAAAAGAAAAGTCCGTGGGGAAAATGGAACAGTCTGAGATTGTTCCGCGTGCAATTTCCTGTTTGGTCTTTTCAAGTTAAAAGAGCAAAAGTCCTTTTGAAAATAAAAACGTCGACTGAGATAAAGAAATAAAAGAAATGAAATAAAATAACTCTGGTTGCTAAACTAAAAGTTAAGGTTGCCCCCTTTAGCACCTAAATCAGCTGGGAGGCCCCGAAGGGGGCCTGGTGTTGTCTTCAGAGCAGGGTAAAAATGGCTGCGATGTTTGGGGTCTCAGTGGTTTTGTTCTACCTGAGAGGTCCTCCTCCTTGAGGAGTTGGTCATAGGATAATGCTGGCTTTAAGCCAATTGAGAGTCAGAAATGGATCTGAGTGGGCGGGGCTTGGAAATCAGCGGAGTTCCAAGGCAAACCCCAGGACATTTTTCCACCACCAGGGGGAGATTCTTGAGCCTGCAGGAGGATGTTTTCCCGCCCAAAGTTTAACAACCCTTTGTTCCTCTCGGCTCCAGTGTCTGGTGGCACCCCGCTGGGCTCTGGCCCAACATCAGTTTCCTGTGTTTAGATCTCTTTCTTAGTCACATTTCACTGAACCGGGCCTTCACGGAGAGACCAAGCACCAGCACCGGCCGTGCCCTGAGACCCACACTTAAGCCCCCGTCCTGAGTGTTATCACCCATGGGCCTGGGTTAAAGAGCCTCGCGCTCTTGGTTCTCCATTCCAAACTTAATCAGATTTCGCTGACCCGGGCCTCCAAGGAGAGACCAAGCACCAGCACCGGCCGTGCCCTGAGACCCACACTTAAGCCCCCATCCTGAGTGTTATCACCCATGGGCCTGGGTTAAAGAGCCTCGCGCTCTTGGTTCTCCATTCCAAACTTAGTCAGATTTCGTTGACCCGGGCCTCCAAGGAGAGACCAAGCACCAGCACCGGCCGTGCCCTGAGACCCACACTTAAGCCCCCATCCTGAGTGTTATCACCCATGGGCCTTGGTTAAAGAGCCTCGCGCTCTCGGTTCTCCAATCCAAACTTAGTCAGATTTCGCTTACCCGGGCCTCCAAGGAGAAACCAAGCACCAGCACCGGCCGTGCCCGCAGACCCACACTTAAGCCCCCGTCCTGAGTGTTATCACCCATGGGCCTGGGTTAAAGATCCTCGCGCTCTTGGTTCTCCATTCCACACTTAGTCAGATTTCGCTGACCCGGGCCTCCATGGAGAGACCCAGCACCAGCACCGGCCGTGCCCGGGGACCCACACTTAGGCCCCCGTCCTGAGTGCTGAAAATGCCTAGAAATGTCTCACTCTTTGTGTTAGGGAAAGACACAATACTTGGGACACTTCTAGGCACTTTACATCATAGCAAAAATGCCTAGAAATGTCCCACACGTTTTCATGGGGAAAAATACAAAACACGGGAGAAAAAACCTCCAAATATGGCTGAGCCCAGGGACCCACTCTAAAGCCAACACCCTGAGTGCTGAAAATGCCTAGAAATGTTCCACTCTTTGTGTTAGGGAAAAATACAATACATGGGACATTTGTAGGCGCTTTACATTATAGCAAAAATGCCTAGAAATGTCCCAACCAATCAGAATGAGCCGGACGCTTCTAGGCACTTATCACTGAGGCAAAATGCCTGGAAATGTCCCACACTTTTTTATGTTAGGGTAATACAATACATGGGACACTTGTAGGCACTTTACATTACAGCAAAATGTCTAGAAATGTCCCATACTAGGGCTTACGGAAGTGCAATATTTGGGACTCTCTCTGAGTAATGTCGTGTATTCATTAGACTAAAACATGTTGGTATGTGTGCTTAAAACATAATGACTTGGCTTAGATTGATGATGACTGCCTTTTGGACTCTTAGTCATTCTCAGAGAGTCCTCAAGATGGTTATCTTATTTATTCCCTAACTCTTGGGTATGACCTTTGATATAGGGAATTGTTTCTGACCAGCTGATGAATGGATTCAGATGGACTGTCTTTTGATTAACTTATCTTGGTCCTCAGACACAAAAATGTGCCGTTATAGTCAGAAATCCCATGTGGGATGTGTTTAACCTGAAGTCATGGGTGGATCCAAACTCCCTATATATGTGTGCTTTAGACCACTGCAAATCAGATTTTCACTATTGGCTGTGTGTCTCCGGGTATCTAGATGCCCGTCCCGACCTGTAATTTCTTGTAATAAACTTTGTTACACAGAAAGTACTGGGTCCTCGGAATCCTTCCTTCATCATCAACAACTTCTACAACATCATTGACCTCTCGGCTGCATCAAATATACGTTAGTAATTAAAAAGGAAACATTCCTATGATCCTCTTTAAAGGACACACTCCTATGCTTATCTCCAAAGGATCCTTGGTTCCCGTTCTTACCCATGTTGCCTTTGGTTATCTCCAAAGGAATCAAAGGAAACATATGTATATCAGTGTTGTGCAATAGTAGGAGTAGAATTGACGTTGGCTAATTATTAATAATCATGAAATATGATTTATTAAAATAATTATTTCTTAAAAATAATCAAAAATGATAAAGCTGTTAATTAAGAAATGTAACACATTTAATTAGAAATGATTCGGTTATCCATTAATAATAGTTAAAATAATTAATGAAAACAATAAAATTATCAATTAAGAATAATACAAATCTGTAATCATTGCTTATTGTCGCGGGGCACCACCCTGGTTACAGGGACCAACGATACAATCTATAAATATCAGTCTCATAATGATAAATGTCAAATCAATAATCTCAATATTTAATATTAATAATTATTTAATTAACAGTGAAGGCTTCTAAGTTCGAGCACAGGCAATCATAATCCAGCTGCAATCACATACATATGTACAAATAATCACAGACTACAGATACTTTAATTACAAAAGCATTTATTAAAAAGGGGAAATAAAGTTATAATGTTATTCAATGATTCATCATTTTAACAAGCTCCGATATTTCAAAGATAAACACAGCAGCAGCACTTATCACAATTCAGAAAATACATGTAAAACCGGCGGTCTACCTATGTATGTCTGTCTCGGTGTGTGTGTGTGTGTCTGTGTCAAAGTGTCTCTCTGTGTGTGTGTGTCTATGTGTATGCATGTGAAATAAAGTTAGTGTTATTTAATGATTCATCATTTTAACAAACTCCCATATTTCAAAGATAACAACAGCAGCAGCACTTATCACAATTCAGAAAATACATGTAAAACCGGCGGTCTACCTATGTATGTCTGTCTATGTGTATGTGTGTGTGTGTCTATGTGTATGCATGTGAAATAAAGTTAGTGTTATTTAATGATTCATCATTTTAACAAACTCCCATATTTCAAAGATAACAACAGCAGCCGCTTATCACAATTTAGAAAAACACATGTATTCATCTATGTGTATCTGTGTGTGTATCTGTCTGTGTCTATCAATGTGTGTCTGTGTGGGTGTGTCTGTGTGTGTGTGTGTGTGTGGGTGTGTGAGAGAGCGAGAGAGAGAGAGAAAAAGAAGGGGGCGTGGCGATGACGCAGTCACTTGGTGACGTCACATCTAAGATGGCGGCCGATCATGATTCGTGGAATCAAGGCCTAAAAACTCTCAAAATGGCGGATTGACTACAAAACAAGATGGCGGAGCCGTTATGAATTTAGAGCCAGAATGGGAGGAGAGGGAGAGAGGAGGCGTGGCAATAATAGATTCAAAATGGTGGTTTAACTTGCGTTATTCAAAATGGAGTCTATGTTAATGACACCATGTGGCCGGAGCTCACACTGGTGGTCGTCACATGAATTGCACCAAGGGATTTTCAGACAAAGAGAATTCTTTGTCTCTGCTTTGGCGTTCGGCCGCATGGCTTCCAGATGTGTCCAGCCTCTCTGAATATAGATTTAACTATGTTACATGAACTGTATTCTAAATACAGATCGGATGTATGTATAGGTCGGTTTAGAAGGAGAGAGAGAGAGAGAGAGAGAGCATACAAGGAGAGAGCAAAGCTCTTAAAAGCACCGTCAGAGACAAGTTACATTTACTTTACCACTCAGCACCCAAGTGGCGTTGTGTGCTGAGGTTTGACCGGTAAAGTCTCTTTAAAGTTGTTCAAACGGTCACAATGAGCTGGAGACGCTGCTCACGGCGCTTAAAAACTGTGGCACAAGGCCGTAACCGGAAACCGGAAGTGGCGAATCGCCGGTAAACATTAGAGACTCGGCGGTCTCATACAAAACAAATACATTCAAGTATTAAAACAATACGCTACGTATTAGATTAACATCTGCCCAGACAATAAAGCCTCTTACTGTACCACCCTCGCGGTGTGCGTGCGCGTCGGGCCAGTGAATCACGTGGTCTCTCAAGCGGCTTCGATGGGATGAACGCCGTCCTTCTTCTTCAGGGATGTGGAGCTCGTGCTCCTCAGCGGAATGAATCTCGCGCTTCTGCAGGGGACGGCTGTGGAAGCCGTTTGTAGATCGTTGGGAAAAGAAAAGTCCGTGGGGAAAATGGAACAGTCTGAGATTGTTCCGCGTGCAATTTCCTGTTTGGTCTTTTCAAGTTAAAAGAGCAAAAGTCCTTTTGAAAATAAAAACGTCGACTGAGATAAAGAAATAAAAGAAATGAAATAAAATAACTCTGGTTGCTAAACTAAAAGTTAAGGTTGCCCCCTTTAGCACCTAAATCAGCTGGGAGGCCCCGAAGGGGGCCTGGTGTTGTCTTCAGAGCAGGGTAAAAATGGCTGCGATGTTTGGGGTCTCAGTGGTTTTGTTCTACCTGAGAGGTCCTCCTCCTTGAGGAGTTGGTCATAGGATAATGCTGGCTTTAAGCCAATTGAGAGTCAGAAATGGATCTGAGTGGGCGGGGCTTGGAAATCAGCGGAGTTCCAAGGCAAACCCCAGGACATTTTTCCACCACCAGGGGGAGATTCTTGAGACTGCAGGAGGATGTTTTCCCGCCCAAAGTTTAACAACCCTTTGTTCCTCTCGGCTCCAGTGTCTGGTGGCACCCCGCTGGGCTCTGGCCCAACATCAGTTTCCTGTGTTTAGATCTCTTTCTTAGTCACATTTCACTGAACCGGGCCTTCACGGAGAGACCAAGCACCAGCACCGGCCGTGCCCTGAGACCCACACTTAAGCCCCCGTCCTGAGTGTTATCACCCATGGGCCTGGGTTAAAGAGCCTCGCGCTCTTGGTTCTCCATTCCAAACTTAATCAGATTTCGCTGACCCGGGCCTCCAAGGAGAGACCAAGCACCAGCACCGGCCGTGCCCTGAGACCCACACTTAAGCCCCCATCCTGAGTGTTATCACCCATGGGCCTGGGTTAAAGAGCCTCGCGCTCTTGGTTCTCCATTCCAAACTTAGTCAGATTTCGTTGACCCGGGCCTCCAAGGAGAGACCAAGCACCAGCACCGGCCGTGCCCTGAGACCCACACTTAAGCCCCCATCCTGAGTGTTATCACCCATGGGCCTTGGTTAAAGAGCCTCGCGCTCTCGGTTCTCCAATCCAAACTTAGTCAGATTTCGCTTACCCGGGCCTCCAAGGAGAAACCAAGCACCAGCACCGGCCGTGCCCGCAGACCCACACTTAAGCCCCCGTCCTGAGTGTTATCACCCATGGGCCTGGGTTAAAGATCCTCGCGCTCTTGGTTCTCCATTCCACACTTAGTCAGATTTCGCTGACCCGGGCCTCCATGGAGAGACCCAGCACCAGCACCGGCCGTGCCCGGGGACCCACACTTAGGCCCCCGTCCTGAGTGCTGAAAATGCCTAGAAATGTCTCACTCTTTGTGTTAGGGAAAGACACAATACTTGGGACACTTCTAGGCACTTTACATCATAGCAAAAATGCCTAGAAATGTCCCACACGTTTTCATGGGGAAAAATACAAAACACGGGAGAAAAAACCTCCAAATATGGCTGAGCCCGTGGACCCACTCTAAAGCCCACACCCTGAGTGCTGAAAATGCCTAGAAATGTCTCACTCTTTGTGTTAGGGAAAGACACAATACTTGGGACACTTCTAGGCACTTTACATCATAGCAAAAATGCCTAGAAATGTCCCACACGTTTTCATGGGGAAAAATACAAAACACGGGAGAAAAAACCTCCAAATATGGCTGAGCCCAGGGACCCACTCTAAAGCCAACACCCTGAGTGCTGAAAATGCCTAGAAATGTTCCACTCTTTGTGTTAGGGAAAAATACAATACATGGGACATTTGTAGGCGCTTTACATTATAGCAAAAATGCCTAGAAATGTCCCAACCAATCAGAATGAGCCGGACGCTTCTAGGCACTTATCACTGAGGCAAAATGCCTGGAAATGTCCCAAACTTTTTTATGTTAGGGTAATACAATACATGGGACACTTGTAGGCACTTTACATTACAGCAAAATGTCTAGAAATGTCCCATACTAGGGCTTACGGAAGTGCAATATTTGGGACTCTCTCTGAGTAATGTCGTGTATTCATTAGACTAAAACATGTTGGTATGTGTGCTTAAAACATAATGACTTGGCTTAGATTGATGATGACTGCCTTTTGGACTCTTAGTCATTCTCAGAGAGTCCTCAAGATGGTTATCTTATTTATTCCCTAACTCTTGGGTATGACCTTTGATATAGGGAATTGTTTCTGACCAGCTGATGAATGGATTCAGATGGACTGTCTTTTGATTAACTTATCTTGGTCCTCAGACACAAAAATGTGCCGTTATAGTCAGAAATCCCATGTGGGATGTGTTTAACCTGAAGTCATGGGTGGATCCAAACTCCCTATATATGTGTGCTTTAGACCACTGCAAATCAGATTTTCACTATTGGCTGTGTGTCTCCGGGTATCTAGATGCCCGTCCCGACCTGTAATTTCTTGTAATAAACTTTGTTACACTGAAAGTACTGGGTCCTCGGAATCCTTCCTTCATCATCAACAACTTCTACAACATCATTGACCTCTCGGCTGCATCAAATATACGTTAGTAATTAAAAAGGAAACATTCCTATGATCCTCTTTAAAGGAAACACTCCTATGCTTATCTCCAAAGGATCCTTGGTTCCCGTTCTTACCCATGTTGCCTTTGGTTATCTCCAAAGGAATCAAAGGAAACATATGTATATCAGTTTCCTGTGTTTAGATCTCTTTCTTAGTCACATTTCACTGAACCGGGCCTTCACGGAGAGACCAAGCACCAGCACCGGCCGTGCCCTGAGACCCACACTTAAGCCCCCGTCCTGAGTGTTATCACCCATGGGCCTGGGTTAAAGAGCCTCGCGCTCTTGGTTCTCCATTCCAAACTTAATCAGATTTCGCTGACCCGGGCCTCCAAGGAGAGACCAAGCACCAGCACCGGCCGTGCCCTGAGACCCACACTTAAGCCCCCGTCCTGAGTGTTATCACCCATGGGCCTGGGTTAAAGAGCCTCGCGCTCTTGGTTCTCCATTCCAAACTTAGTCAGATTTCGTTGACCCGGGCCTCCAAGGAGAGACCAAGCACCAGCACCGGCCGTGCCCTGAGACCCACACTTAAGCCCCCATCCTGAGTGTTATCACCCATGGGCCTTGGTTAAAGAGCCTCGCGCTCTCGGTTCTCCAATCCAAACTTAGTCAGATTTCGCTTACCCGGGCCTCCAAGGAGAAACCAAGCACCAGCACCGGCCGTGCCCGCAGACCCACACTTAAGCCCCCGTCCTGAGTGTTATCACCCATGGGCCTGGGTTAAAGATCCTCGCGCTCTTGGTTCTCCATTCCACACTTAGTCAGATTTCGCTGACCCGGGCCTCCATGGAGAGACCCAGCACCAGCACCGGCCGTGCCCGGGGACCCACACTTAGGCCCCCGTCCTGAGTGCTGAAAATGCCTAGAAATGTCTCACTCTTTGTGTTAGGGAAAGACACAATACTTGGGACACTTCTAGGCACTTTACATCATAGCAAAAATGCCTAGAAATGTCCCACACGTTTTCATGGGGAAAAATACAAAACACGGGAGAAAAAACCTCCAAATATGGCTGAGCCCGTGGACCCACTCTAAAGCCCACACCCTGAGTGTTGAAAATGCCTAGAAATGTCTCACTCTTTGTGTTAGGGAAAGACACAATACTTGGGACACTTCTAGGCACTTTACATCATAGCAAAAATGCCTAGAAATGTCCCACACGTTTTCATGGGGAAAAATACAAACCACGGGAGAAAAAACCTCCAAATATGGCTGAGCCCAGGGACCCACTCTAAAGCCAACACCCTGAGTGCTGAAAATGCCTAGAAATGTTCCACTCTTTGTGTTAGGGAAAAATACAATACATGGGACATTTGTAGGCGCTTTACATTATAGCAAAAATGCCTAGAAATGTCCCAACCAATCAGAATGAGCCGGACGCTTCTAGGCACTTATCACTGAGGCAAAATGCCTGGAAATGTCCCACACTTTTTTATGTTAGGGTAATACAATACATGGGACACTTGTAGGCACTTTACATTACAGCAAAATGTCTAGAAATGTCCCATACTAGGGCTTACGGAAGTGCAATATTTGGGACTCTCTCTGAGTAATGTCGTGTATTCATTAGACTAAAACATGTTGGTATGTGTGCTTAAAACATAATGACTTGGCTTAGATTGATGATGACTGCCTTTTGGACTCTTAGTCATTCTCAGAGAGTCCTCAAGATGGTTATCTTATTTATTCCCTAACTCTTGGGTATGACCTTTGATATAGGGAATTGTTTCTGACCAGCTGATGAATGGATTCAGATGGACTGTCTTTTGATTAACTTATCTTGGTCCTCAGACACAAAAATGTGCCGTTATAGTCAGAAATCCCATGTGGGATGTGTTTAACCTGAAGTCATGGGTGGATCCAAACTCCCTATATATGTGTGCTTTAGACCACTGCAAATCAGATTTTCACTATTGGCTGTGTGTCTCCGGGTATCTAGATGCCCGTCCCGACCTGTAATTTCTTGTAATAAACTTTGTTACACTGAAAGTACTGGGTCCTCGGAATCCTTCCTTCATCATCAACAACTTCTACAACATCATTGACCTCTCGGCTGCATCAAATATACGTTAGTAATTAAAAAGGAAACATTCCTATGATCCTCTTTAAAGGACACACTCCTATGCTTATCTCCAAAGGATCCTTGGTTCCCGTTCTTACCCATGTTGCCTTTGGTTATCTCCAAAGGAATCAAAGGAAACATATGTATATCAGTGTTGTGCAATAGTAGGAGTAGAATTGACGTTGGCTAATTATTAATAATCATGAAATATGATTTATTAAAATAATTATTTCTTAAAAATAATCAAAAATGATAAAGCTGTTAATTAAGAAATGTAACACATTTAATTAGAAATGATACGGTTATCCATTAATAATAGTTAAAATAATTAATGAAAACAATAAAATTATCAATTAAGAATAATACAAATCTGTAATCATTGCTTATTGTCGCGGGGCACCACCCTGGTTACAGGGACCAACGATACAATCTATAAATATCAGTCTCATAATGATAAATGTCAAATCAATAATCTCAATATTTAATATTAATAATTATTTAATTAACAGTGAAGGCTTCTAAGTTCGAGCACAGGCAATCATAATCCAGCTGCAATCACATACATATGTACAAATAATCACAGACTACAGATACTTTAATTACAAAAGCATTTATTAAAAAGGGGAAATAAAGTTATAATGTTATTCAATGATTCATCATTTTAACAAGCTCCGATATTTCAAAGATAAACACAGCAGCAGCACTTATCACAATTCAGAAAATACATGTAAAACCGGCGGTCTACCTATGTATGTCTGTCTCGGTGTGTGTGTGTGTGTCTGTGTCAAAGTGTCTCTCTGTGTGTGTGTGTCTATGTGTATGCATGTGAAATAAAGTTAGTGTTATTTAATGATTCATCATTTTAACAAACTCCCATATTTCAAAGATAACAACAGCAGCAGCACTTATCACAATTCAGAAAATACATGTAAAACCGGCGGTCTACCTATGTATGTCTGTCTATGTGTATGTGTGTGTGTGTCTATGTGTATGCATGTGAAATAAAGTTAGTGTTATTTAATGATTCATCATTTTAACAAACTCCCATATTTCAAAGATAACAACAGCAGCCGCTTATCACAATTTAGAAAAACACATGTATTCATCTATGTGTATCTGTGTGTGTATCTGTCTGTGTCTATCAATGTGTGTCTGTGTGGGTGTGTCTGTGTGTGTGTGTGTGTGTGGGTGTGTGAGAGAGCGAGAGAGAGAGAGAAAAAGAAGGGGGCGTGGCGATGACGCAGTCACTTGGTGACGTCACATCTAAGATGGCGGCCGATCATGATTCGTGGAATCAAGGCCTAAAAACTCTCAAAATGGCGGATTGACTACAAAACAAGATGGCGGAGCCGTTATGAATTTAGAGCCAGAATGGGAGGAGAGGGAGAGAGGAGGCGTGGCAATAATAGATTCAAAATGGTGGTTTAACTTGCGTTATTCAAAATGGAGTCTATGTTAATGACACCATGTGGCCGGAGCTCACACTGGTGGTCGTCACATGAATTGCACCAAGGGATTTTCAGACAAAGAGAATTCTTTGTCTCTGCTTTGGCGTTCGGCCGCATGGCTTCCAGATGTGTCCAGCCTCTCTGAATATAGATTTAACTATGTTACATGAACTGTATTCTAAATACAGATCGGATGTATGTATAGGTCGGTTTAGAAGGAGAGAGAGAGAGAGAGAGAGAGAGCATACAAGGAGAGAGCAAAGCTCTTAAAAGCACCGTCAGAGACAAGTTACATTTACTTTACCACTCAGCACCCAAGTGGCGTTGTGTGCTGAGGTTTGACCGGTAAAGTCTCTTTAAAGTTGTTCAAACGGTCACAATGAGCTGGAGACGCTGCTCACGGCGCTTAAAAACTGTGGCACAAGGCCCTAACCGGAAACCGGAAGTGGCGAATCGCCGCTAAACATTAGAGACTCGGCGGTCTCATACAAAACAAATACATTCAAGTATTAAAACAATACGCTACGTATTAGATTAACATCTGCCCAGACAATAAAGCCTCTTACTGTACCACCCTCGCGGTGTGCGTGCGCGTCGGGCCAGTGAATCACGTGGTCTCTCAAGCGGCTTCGATGGGATGAACGCCGTCCTTCTTCTTCAGGGATGTGGAGCTCGTGCTCCTCAGCGGAATGAATCTCGCGCTTCTGCAGGGGACGGCTGTGGAAGCCGTTTGTAGATCGTTGGGAAAAGAAAAGTCCGTGGGGAAAATGGAACAGTCTGAGATTGTTCCGCGTGCAATTTCCTGTTTGGTCTTTTCAAGTTAAAAGAGCAAAAGTCCTTTTGAAAATAAAAACGTCGACTGAGATAAAGAAATAAAAGAAATGAAATAAAATAACTCTGGTTGCTAAACTAAAAGTTAAGGTTGCCCCCTTTAGCACCTAAATCAGCTGGGAGGCCCCGAAGGGGGCCTGGTGTTGTCTTCAGAGCAGGGTAAAAATGGCTGCGATGTTTGGGGTCTCAGTGGTTTTGTTCTACCTGAGAGGTCCTCCTCCTTGAGGAGTTGGTCATAGGATGATGCTGGCTTTAAGCCAATTGAGTGTCAGAAATGGATCTGAGTGGGCGGGGCTTGGAAATCAGCGGGGTTCCAGGGCAAACCCCAGGACATTTTTCCACCACCAGGGGGAGATTCTTGAGCCTGCAGGAGGATGTTTTCCCGCCCAAAGTTTAACAACCCTTTGTTCCTCTCGGCTCCAGTGTCTGGTGGCACCCCGCTGGGCTCTGGCCCAACATCAGTTTCCTGTGTTTAGATCTCTTTCTTAGTCACATTTCACTGAACCGGGCCTTCACGGAGAGACCAAGCACCAGCACCGGCCGTGCCCTGAGACCCACACTTAAGCCCCCGTCCTGAGTGTTATCACCCATGGGCCTGGATTAAAGAGCCTCGCGCTCTTGGTTCTCCATTCCAAACTTAATCAGATTTCGCTGACCCGGGCCTCCAAGGAGAGACCAAGCACCAGCACCGGCCGTGCCCTGAGACCCACACTTAAGCCCCCATCCTGAGTGTTATCACCCATGGGCCTGGGTTAAAGAGCCTCGCGCTCTTGGTTCTCCATTCCAAACTTAGTCAGATTTCGTTGACCCGGGCCTCCAAGGAGAGACCAAGCACCAGCACCGGCCGTGCCCTGAGACCCACACTTAAGCCCCCATCCTGAGTGTTATCACCCATGGGCCTTGGTTAAAGAGCCTCGCGCTCTCGGTTCTCCAATCCAAACTTAGTCAGATTTCGCTTACCCGGGCCTCCAAGGAGAAACCAAGCACCAGCACCGGCCGTGCCCGCAGACCCACACTTAAGCCCCCGTCCTGAGTGTTATCACCCATGGGCCTGGGTTAAAGATCCTCGCGCTCTTGGTTCTCCATTCCACACTTAGTCAGATTTCGCTGACCCGGGCCTCCATGGAGAGACCCAGCACCAGCACCGGCCGTGCCCGGGGACCCACACTTAGGCCCCCGTCCTGAGTGCTGAAAATGCCTAGAAATGTCTCACTCTTTGTGTTAGGGAAAGACACAATACTTGGGACACTTCTAGGCACTTTACATCATAGCAAAAATGCCTAGAAATGTCCCACACGTTTTCATGGGGAAAAATACAAAACACGGGAGAAAAAACCTCCAAATATGGCTGAGCCCGTGGACCCACTCTAAAGCCCACACCCTGAGTGTTGAAAATGCCTAGAAATGTCTCACTCTTTGTGTTAGGGAAAGACACAATACTTGGGACACTTCTAGGCACTTTACATCATAGCAAAAATGCCTAGAAATGTCCCACACGTTTTCATGGGGAAAAATACAAACCACGGGAGAAAAAACCTCCAAATATGGCTGAGCCCAGGGACCCACTCTAAAGCCAACACCCTGAGTGCTGAAAATGCCTAGAAATGTTCCACTCTTTGTGTTAGGGAAAAATACAATACATGGGACATTTGTAGGCGCTTTACATTATAGCAAAAATGCCTAGAAATGTCCCAACCAATCAGAATGAGCCGGACGCTTCTAGGCACTTATCACTGAGGCAAAATGCCTGGAAATGTCCCACACTTTTTTATGTTAGGGTAATACAATACATGGGACACTTGTAGGCACTTTACATTACAGCAAAATGTCTAGAAATGTCCCATACTAGGGCTTACGGAAGTGCAATATTTGGGACTCTCTCTGAGTAATGTCGTGTATTCATTAGACTAAAACATGTTGGTATGTGTGCTTAAAACATAATGACTTGGCTTAGATTGATGATGACTGCCTTTTGGACTCTTAGTCATTCTCAGAGAGTCCTCAAGATGGTTATCTTATTTATTCCCTAACTCTTGGGTATGACCTTTGATATAGGGAATTGTTTCTGACCAGCTGATGAATGGATTCAGATGGACTGTCTTTTGATTAACTTATCTTGGTCCTCAGACACAAAAATGTGCCGTTATAGTCAGAAATCCCATGTGGGATGTGTTTAACCTGAAGTCATGGGTGGATCCAAACTCCCTATATATGTGTGCTTTAGACCACTGCAAATCAGATTTTCACTATTGGCTGTGTGTCTCCGGGTATCTAGATGCCCGTCCCGACCTGTAATTTCTTGTAATAAACTTTGTTACACTGAAAGTACTGGGTCCTCGGAATCCTTCCTTCATCATCAACAACTTCTACAACATCATTGACCTCTCGGCTGCATCAAATATACGTTAGTAATTAAAAAGGAAACATTCCTATGATCCTCTTTAAAGGACACACTCCTATGCTTATCTCCAAAGGATCCTTGGTTCCCGTTCTTACCCATGTTGCCTTTGGTTATCTCCAAAGGAATCAAAGGAAACATATGTATATCAGTGTTGTGCAATAGTAGGAGTAGAATTGACGTTGGCTAATTATTAATAATCATGAAATATGATTTATTAAAATAATTATTTCTTAAAAATAATCAAAAATGATAAAGCTGTTAATTAAGAAATGTAACACATTTAATTAGAAATGATACGGTTATCCATTAATAATAGTTAAAATAATTAATGAAAACAATAAAATTATCAATTAAGAATAATACAAATCTGTAATCATTGCTTATTGTCGCGGGGCACCACCCTGGTTACAGGGACCAACGATACAATCTATAAATATCAGTCTCATAATGATAAATGTCAAATCAATAATCTCAATATTTAATATTAATAATTATTTAATTAACAGTGAAGGCTTCTAAGTTCGAGCACAGGCAATCATAATCCAGCTGCAATCACATACATATGTACAAATAATCACAGACTACAGATACTTTAATTACAAAAGCATTTATTAAAAAGGGGAAATAAAGTTATAATGTTATTCAATGATTCATCATTTTAACAAGCTCCGATATTTCAAAGATAAACACAGCAGCAGCACTTATCACAATTCAGAAAATACATGTAAAACCGGCGGTCTACCTATGTATGTCTGTCTCGGTGTGTGTGTGTGTGTCTGTGTCAAAGTGTCTCTCTGTGTGTGTGTGTCTATGTGTATGCATGTGAAATAAAGTTAGTGTTATTTAATGATTCATCATTTTAACAAACTCCCATATTTCAAAGATAACAACAGCAGCAGCACTTATCACAATTCAGAAAATACATGTAAAACCGGCGGTCTACCTATGTATGTCTGTCTATGTGTATGTGTGTGTGTGTCTATGTGTATGCATGTGAAATAAAGTTAGTGTTATTTAATGATTCATCATTTTAACAAACTCCCATATTTCAAAGATAACAACAGCAGCCGCTTATCACAATTTAGAAAAACACATGTATTCATCTATGTGTATCTGTGTGTGTATCTGTCTGTGTCTATCAATGTGTGTCTGTGTGGGTGTGTCTGTGTGTGTGTGTGTGTGTGGGTGTGTGAGAGAGCGAGAGAGAGAGAGAAAAAGAAGGGGGCGTGGCGATGACGCAGTCACTTGGTGACGTCACATCTAAGATGGCGGCCGATCATGATTCGTGGAATCAAGGCCTAAAAACTCTCAAAATGGCGGATTGACTACAAAACAAGATGGCGGAGCCGTTATGAATTTAGAGCCAGAATGGGAGGAGAGGGAGAGAGGAGGCGTGGCAATAATAGATTCAAAATGGTGGTTTAACTTGCGTTATTCAAAATGGAGTCTATGTTAATGACACCATGTGGCCGGAGCTCACACTGGTGGTCGTCACATGAATTGCACCAAGGGATTTTCAGACAAAGAGAATTCTTTGTCTCTGCTTTGGCGTTCGGCCGCATGGCTTCCAGATGTGTCCAGCCTCTCTGAATATAGATTTAACTATGTTACATGAACTGTATTCTAAATACAGATCGGATGTATGTATAGGTCGGTTTAGAAGGAGAGAGAGAGAGAGAGAGAGAGAGCATACAAGGAGAGAGCAAAGCTCTTAAAAGCACCGTCAGAGACAAGTTACATTTACTTTACCACTCAGCACCCAAGTGGCGTTGTGTGCTGAGGTTTGACCGGTAAAGTCTCTTTAAAGTTGTTCAAACGGTCACAATGAGCTGGAGACGCTGCTCACGGCGCTTAAAAACTGTGGCACAAGGCCCTAACCGGAAACCGGAAGTGGCGAATCGCCGCTAAACATTAGAGACTCGGCGGTCTCATACAAAACAAATACATTCAAGTATTAAAACAATACGCTACGTATTAGATTAACATCTGCCCAGACAATAAAGCCTCTTACTGTACCACCCTCGCGGTGTGCGTGCGCGTCGGGCCAGTGAATCACGTGGTCTCTCAAGCGGCTTCGATGGGATGAACGCCGTCCTTCTTCTTCAGGGATGTGGAGCTCGTGCTCCTCAGCGGAATGAATCTCGCGCTTCTGCAGGGGACGGCTGTGGAAGCCGTTTGTAGATCGTTGGGAAAAGAAAAGTCCGTGGGGAAAATGGAACAGTCTGAGATTGTTCCGCGTGCAATTTCCTGTTTGGTCTTTTCAAGTTAAAAGAGCAAAAGTCCTTTTGAAAATAAAAACGTCGACTGAGATAAAGAAATAAAAGAAATGAAATAAAATAACTCTGGTTGCTAAACTAAAAGTTAAGGTTGCCCCCTTTAGCACCTAAATCAGCTGGGAGGCCCCGAAGGGGGCCTGGTGTTGTCTTCAGAGCAGGGTAAAAATGGCTGCGATGTTTGGGGTCTCAGTGGTTTTGTTCTACCTGAGAGGTCCTCCTCCTTGAGGAGTTGGTCATAGGATGATGCTGGCTTTAAGCCAATTGAGTGTCAGAAATGGATCTGAGTGGGCGGGGCTTGGAAATCAGCGGGGTTCCAGGGCAAACCCCAGGACATTTTTCCACCACCAGGGGGAGATTCTTGAGCCTGCAGGAGGATGTTTTCCCGCCCAAAGTTTAACAACCCTTTGTTCCTCTCGGCTCCAGTGTCTGGTGGCACCCCGCTGGGCTCTGGCCCAACATCAGTTTCCTGTGTTTAGATCTCTTTCTTAGTCACATTTCACTGAACCGGGCCTTCACGGAGAGACCAAGCACCAGCACCGGCCGTGCCCTGAGACCCACACTTAAGCCCCCGTCCTGAGTGTTATCACCCATGGGCCTGGATTAAAGAGCCTCGCGCTCTTGGTTCTCCATTCCAAACTTAATCAGATTTCGCTGACCCGGGCCTCCAAGGAGAGACCAAGCACCAGCACCGGCCGTGCCCTGAGACCCACACTTAAGCCCCCATCCTGAGTGTTATCACCCATGGGCCTGGGTTAAAGAGCCTCGCGCTCTTGGTTCTCCATTCCAAACTTAGTCAGATTTCGTTGACCCGGGCCTCCAAGGAGAGACCAAGCACCAGCACCGGCCGTGCCCTGAGACCCACACTTAAGCCCCCATCCTGAGTGTTATCACCCATGGGCCTTGGTTAAAGAGCCTCGCGCTCTCGGTTCTCCAATCCAAACTTAGTCAGATTTCGCTTACCCGGGCCTCCAAGGAGAAACCAAGCACCAGCACCGGCCGTGCCCGCAGACCCACACTTAAGCCCCCGTCCTGAGTGTTATCACCCATGGGCCTGGGTTAAAGATCCTCGCGCTCTTGGTTCTCCATTCCACACTTAGTCAGATTTCGCTGACCCGGGCCTCCATGGAGAGACCCAGCACCAGCACCGGCCGTGCCCGGGGACCCACACTTAGGCCCCCGTCCTGAGTGCTGAAAATGCCTAGAAATGTCTCACTCTTTGTGTTAGGGAAAGACACAATACTTGGGACACTTCTAGGCACTTTACATCATAGCAAAAATGCCTAGAAATGTCCCACACGTTTTCATGGGGAAAAATACAAAACACGGGAGAAAAAACCTCCAAATATGGCTGAGCCCGTGGACCCACTCTAAAGCCCACACCCTGAGTGCTGAAAATGCCTAGAAATGTCTCACTCTTTGTGTTAGGGAAAGACACAATACTTGGGACACTTCTAGGCACTTTACATCATAGCAAAAATGCTTAGAAATGTCCCACACGTTTTCATGGGGAAAAATACAAAACACGGGAGAAAAAACCTCCAAATATGGCTGAGCCCAGGGACCCACTCTAAAGCCAACACCCTGAGTGCTGAAAATGCCTAGAAATGTTCCACTCTTTGTGTTAGGGAAAAATACAATACATGGGACATTTGTAGGCGCTTTACATTATAGCAAAAATGCCTAGAAATGTCCCAACCAATCAGAATGAGCCGGACGCTTCTAGGCACTTATCACTGAGGCAAAATGCCTGGAAATGTCCCACACTTTTTTATGTTAGGGTAATACAATACATGGGACACTTGTAGGCACTTTACATTACAGCAAAATGTCTAGAAATGTCCCATACTAGGGCTTACGGAAGTGCAATATTTGGGACTCTCTCTGAGTAATGTCGTGTATTCATTAGACTAAAACATGTTGGTATGTGTGCTTAAAACATAATGACTTGGCTTAGATTGATGATGACTGCCTTTTGGACTCTTAGTCATTCTCAGAGAGTCCTCAAGATGGTTATCTTATTTATTCCCTAACTCTTGGGTATGACCTTTGATATAGGGAATTGTTTCTGACCAGCTGATGAATGGATTCAGATGGACTGTCTTTTGATTAACTTATCTTGGTCCTCAGACACAAAAATGTGCCGTTATAGTCAGAAATCCCATGTGGGATGTGTTTAACCTGAAGTCATGGGTGGATCCAAACTCCCTATATATGTGTGCTTTAGACCACTGCAAATCAGATTTTCACTATTGGCTGTGTGTCTCCGGGTATCTAGATGCCCGTCCCGACCTGTAATTTCTTGTAATAAACTTTGTTACACTGAAAGTACTGGGTCCTCGGAATCCTTCCTTCATCATCAACAACTTCTACAACATCATTGACCTCTCGGCTGCATCAAATATACGTTAGTAATTAAAAAGGAAACATTCCTATGATCCTCTTTAAAGGACACACTCCTATGCTTATCTCCAAAGGATCCTTGGTTCCCGTTCTTACCCATGTTGCCTTTGGTTATCTCCAAAGGAATCAAAGGAAACATATGTATATCAGTGTTGTGCAATAGTAGGAGTAGAATTGACGTTGGCTAATTATTAATAATCATGAAATATGATTTATTAAAATAATTATTTCTTAAAAATAATCAAAAATGATAAAGCTGTTAATTAAGAAATGTAACACATTTAATTAGAAATGATACGGTTATCCATTAATAATAGTTAAAATAATTAATGAAAACAATAAAATTATCAATTAAGAATAATACAAATCTGTAATCATTGCTTATTGTCGCGGGGCACCACCCTGGTTACAGGGACCAACGATACAATCTATAAATATCAGTCTCATAATGATAAATGTCAAATCAATAATCTCAATATTTAATATTAATAATTATTTAATTAACAGTGAAGGCTTCTAAGTTCGAGCACAGGCAATCATAATCCAGCTGCAATCACATACATATGTACAAATAATCACAGACTACAGATACTTTAATTACAAAAGCATTTATTAAAAAGGGGAAATAAAGTTATAATGTTATTCAATGATTCATCATTTTAACAAGCTCCGATATTTCAAAGATAAACACAGCAGCAGCACTTATCACAATTCAGAAAATACATGTAAAACCGGCGGTCTACCTATGTATGTCTGTCTCGGTGTGTGTGTGTGTGTCTGTGTCAAAGTGTCTCTCTGTGTGTGTGTGTCTATGTGTATGCATGTGAAATAAAGTTAGTGTTATTTAATGATTCATCATTTTAACAAACTCCCATATTTCAAAGATAACAACAGCAGCAGCACTTATCACAATTCAGAAAATACATGTAAAACCGGCGGTCTACCTATGTATGTCTGTCTATGTGTATGTGTGTGTGTGTCTATGTGTATGCATGTGAAATAAAGTTAGTGTTATTTAATGATTCATCATTTTAACAAACTCCCATATTTCAAAGATAACAACAGCAGCCGCTTATCACAATTTAGAAAAACACATGTATTCATCTATGTGTATCTGTGTGTGTATCTGTCTGTGTCTATCAATGTGTGTCTGTGTGGGTGTGTCTGTGTGTGTGTGTGTGTGTGGGTGTGTGAGAGAGCGAGAGAGAGAGAGAAAAAGAAGGGGGCGTGGCGATGACGCAGTCACTTGGTGACGTCACATCTAAGATGGCGGCCGATCATGATTCGTGGAATCAAGGCCTAAAAACTCTCAAAATGGCGGATTGACTACAAAACAAGATGGCGGAGCCGTTATGAATTTAGAGCCAGAATGGGAGGAGAGGGAGAGAGGAGGCGTGGCAATAATAGATTCAAAATGGTGGTTTAACTTGCGTTATTCAAAATGGAGTCTATGTTAATGACACCATGTGGCCGGAGCTCACACTGGTGGTCGTCACATGAATTGCACCAAGGGATTTTCAGACAAAGAGAATTCTTTGTCTCTGCTTTGGCGTTCGGCCGCATGGCTTCCAGATGTGTCCAGCCTCTCTGAATATAGATTTAACTATGTTACATGAACTGTATTCTAAATACAGATCGGATGTATGTATAGGTCGGTTTAGAAGGAGAGAGAGAGAGAGAGAGAGAGAGCATACAAGGAGAGAGCAAAGCTCTTAAAAGCACCGTCAGAGACAAGTTACATTTACTTTACCACTCAGCACCCAAGTGGCGTTGTGTGCTGAGGTTTGACCGGTAAAGTCTCTTTAAAGTTGTTCAAACGGTCACAATGAGCTGGAGACGCTGCTCACGGCGCTTAAAAACTGTGGCACAAGGCCCTAACCGGAAACCGGAAGTGGCGAATCGCCGCTAAACATTAGAGACTCGGCGGTCTCATACAAAACAAATACATTCAAGTATTAAAACAATACGCTACGTATTAGATTAACATCTGCCCAGACAATAAAGCCTCTTACTGTACCACCCTCGCGGTGTGCGTGCGCGTCGGGCCAGTGAATCACGTGGTCTCTCAAGCGGCTTCGATGGGATGAACGCCGTCCTTCTTCTTCAGGGATGTGGAGCTCGTGCTCCTCAGCGGAATGAATCTCGCGCTTCTGCAGGGGACGGCTGTGGAAGCCGTTTGTAGATCGTTGGGAAAAGAAAAGTCCGTGGGGAAAATGGAACAGTCTGAGATTGTTCCGCGTGCAATTTCCTGTTTGGTCTTTTCAAGTTAAAAGAGCAAAAGTCCTTTTGAAAATAAAAACGTCGACTGAGATAAAGAAATAAAAGAAATGAAATAAAATAACTCTGGTTGCTAAACTAAAAGTTAAGGTTGCCCCCTTTAGCACCTAAATCAGCTGGGAGGCCCCGAAGGGGGCCTGGTGTTGTCTTCAGAGCAGGGTAAAAATGGCTGCGATGTTTGGGGTCTCAGTGGTTTTGTTCTACCTGAGAGGTCCTCCTCCTTGAGGAGTTGGTCATAGGATGATGCTGGCTTTAAGCCAATTGAGTGTCAGAAATGGATCTGAGTGGGCGGGGCTTGGAAATCAGCGGGGTTCCAGGGCAAACCCCAGGACATTTTTCCACCACCAGGGGGAGATTCTTGAGCCTGCAGGAGGATGTTTTCCCGCCCAAAGTTTAACAACCCTTTGTTCCTCTCGGCTCCAGTGTCTGGTGGCACCCCGCTGGGCTCTGGCCCAACATCAGTTTCCTGTGTTTAGATCTCTTTCTTAGTCACATTTCACTGAACCGGGCCTTCACGGAGAGACCAAGCACCAGCACCGGCCGTGCCCTGAGACCCACACTTAAGCCCCCGTCCTGAGTGTTATCACCCATGGGCCTGGATTAAAGAGCCTCGCGCTCTTGGTTCTCCATTCCAAACTTAATCAGATTTCGCTGACCCGGGCCTCCAAGGAGAGACCAAGCACCAGCACCGGCCGTGCCCTGAGACCCACACTTAAGCCCCCATCCTGAGTGTTATCACCCATGGGCCTGGGTTAAAGAGCCTCGCGCTCTTGGTTCTCCATTCCAAACTTAGTCAGATTTCGTTGACCCGGGCCTCCAAGGAGAGACCAAGCACCAGCACCGGCCGTGCCCTGAGACCCACACTTAAGCCCCCATCCTGAGTGTTATCACCCATGGGCCTTGGTTAAAGAGCCTCGCGCTCTCGGTTCTCCAATCCAAACTTAGTCAGATTTCGCTTACCCGGGCCTCCAAGGAGA
Organism: Pleuronectes platessa; assembly: GCF_947347685.1. Taxonomy (NCBI): domain Eukaryota; kingdom Metazoa; phylum Chordata; class Actinopteri; order Pleuronectiformes; family Pleuronectidae; genus Pleuronectes; species Pleuronectes platessa. The sequence continues at coordinate 24,907,447 of NC_070640.1, forward strand.
AACCAAGCACCAGCACCGGCCGTGCCCGCAGACCCACACTTAAGCCCCCGTCCTGAGTGTTATCACCCATGGGCCTGGGTTAAAGATCCTCGCGCTCTTGGTTCTCCATTCCACACTTAGTCAGATTTCGCTGACCCGGGCCTCCATGGAGAGACCCAGCACCAGCACCGGCCGTGCCCGGGGACCCACACTTAGGCCCCCGTCCTGAGTGCTGAAAATGCCTAGAAATGTCTCACTCTTTGTGTTAGGGAAAGACACAATACTTGGGACACTTCTAGGCACTTTACATCATAGCAAAAATGCCTAGAAATGTCCCACACGTTTTCATGGGGAAAAATACAAAACACGGGAGAAAAAACCTCCAAATATGGCTGAGCCCGTGGACCCACTCTAAAGCCCACACCCTGAGTGCTGAAAATGCCTAGAAATGTCTCACTCTTTGTGTTAGGGAAAGACACAATACTTGGGACACTTCTAGGCACTTTACATCATAGCAAAAATGCTTAGAAATGTCCCACACGTTTTCATGGGGAAAAATACAAAACACGGGAGAAAAAACCTCCAAATATGGCTGAGCCCAGGGACCCACTCTAAAGCCAACACCCTGAGTGCTGAAAATGCCTAGAAATGTTCCACTCTTTGTGTTAGGGAAAAATACAATACATGGGACATTTGTAGGCGCTTTACATTATAGCAAAAATGCCTAGAAATGTCCCAACCAATCAGAATGAGCCGGACGCTTCTAGGCACTTATCACTGAGGCAAAATGCCTGGAAATGTCCCACACTTTTTTATGTTAGGGTAATACAATACATGGGACACTTGTAGGCACTTTACATTACAGCAAAATGTCTAGAAATGTCCCATACTAGGGCTTACGGAAGTACAATATTTGGGACTCTCTCTGAGTAATGTCGTGTATTCATTAGACTAAAACATGTTGGTATGTGTGCTTAAAACATAATGACTTGGCTTAGATTGATGATGACTGCCTTTTGGACTCTTAGTCATTCTCAGAGAGTCCTCAAGATGGTTATCTTATTTATTCCCTAACTCTTGGGTATGACCTTTGATATAGGGAATTGTTTCTGACCAGCTGATGAATGGATTCAGATGGACTGTCTTTTGATTAACTTATCTTGGTCCTCAGACACAAAAATGTGCCGTTATAGTCAGAAATCCCATGTGGGATGTGTTTAACCTGAAGTCATGGGTGGATCCAAACTCCCTATATATGTGTGCTTTAGACCACTGCAAATCAGATTTTCACTATTGGCTGTGTGTCTCCGGGTATCTAGATGCCCGTCCCGACCTGTAATTTCTTGTAATAAACTTTGTTACACTGAAAGTACTGGGTCCTCGGAATCCTTCCTTCATCATCAACAACTTCTACAACATCATTGACCTCTCGGCTGCATCAAATATACGTTAGTAATTAAAAAGGAAACATTCCTATGACCCTCTTTAAAGGAAACACTCCTATGCTTATCTCCAAAGGATCCTTGGTTCCCGTTCTTACCCATGTTGCCTTTGGTTATCTCCAAAGGAATCAAAGGAAACATATGTATATCAGTTTCCTGTGTTTAGATCTCTTTCTTAGTCACATTTCACTGAACCGGGCCTTCACGGAGAGACCAAGCACCAGCACCGGCCGTGCCCTGAGACCCACACTTAAGCCCCCGTCCTGAGTGTTATCACCCATGGGCCTGGGTTAAAGAGCCTCGCGCTCTTGGTTCTCCATTCCAAACTTAATCAGATTTCGCTGACCCGGGCCTCCAAGGAGAGACCAAGCACCAGCACCGGCCGTGCCCTGAGACCCACACTTAAGCCCCCGTCCTGAGTGTTATCACCCATGGGCCTGGGTTAAAGAGCCTCGCGCTCTTGGTTCTCCATTCCAAACTTAGTCAGATTTCGTTGACCCGGGCCTCCAAGGAGAGACCAAGCACCAGCACCGGCCGTGCCCTGAGACCCACACTTAAGCCCCCATCCTGAGTGTTATCACCCATGGGCCTTGGTTAAAGAGCCTCGCGCTCTCGGTTCTCCAATCCAAACTTAGTCAGATTTCGCTTACCCGGGCCTCCAAGGAGAAACCAAGCACCAGCACCGGCCGTGCCCGCAGACCCACACTTAAGCCCCCGTCCTGAGTGCTGAAAATGCCTAGAAATGTCTCACTCTTTGTGTTAGGGAAAGACACAATACTTGGGACACTTCTAGGCACTTTACATCATAGCAAAAACGCCTAGAAATGTCCCACACGTTTTCATGGGGAAAAATACAAAACACGGGAGAAAAAACCTCCAAATATGGCTGAGCCCGTGGACCCACTCTAAAGCCCACACCCTGAGTGCTGAAAATGCCTAGAAATGTCTCACTCTTTGTGTTAGGGAAAGACACAATACTTGGGACACTTCTAGGCACTTTACATCATAGCAAAAATGCCTAGAAATGTCCCACACGTTTTCATGGGGAAAAATACAAAACACGGGAGAAAAAACCTCCAAATATGGCTGAGCCCAGGGACCCACTCTAAAGCCAACACCCTGAGTGCTGAAAATGCCTAGAAATGTTCCACTCTTTGTGTTAGGGAAAAATACAATACATGGGACATTTGTAGGCGCTTTACATTATAGCAAAAATGCCTAGAAATGTCCCAACCAATCAGAATGAGCCGGACGCTTCTAGGCACTTATCACTGAGGCAAAATGCCTGGAAATGTCCCACACTTTTTTATGTTAGGGTAATACAATACATGGGACACTTGTAGGCACTTTACATTACAGCAAAATGTCTAGAAATGTCCCATACTAGGGCTTACGGAAGTGCAATATTTGGGACTCTCTCTGAGTAATGTCGTGTATTCATTAGACTAAAACATGTTGGTATGTGTGCTTAAAACATAATGACTTGGCTTAGATTGATGATGACTGCCTTTTGGACTCTTAGTCATTCTCAGAGAGTCCTCAAGATGGTTATCTTATTTATTCCCTAACTCTTGGGTATGACCTTTGATATAGGGAATTGTTTCTGACCAGCTGATGAATGGATTCAGATGGACTGTCTTTTGATTAACTTATCTTGGTCCTCAGACACAAAAATGTGCCGTTATAGTCAGAAATCCCATGTGGGATGTGTTTAACCTGAAGTCATGGGTGGATCCAAACTCCCTATATATGTGTGCTTTAGACCACTGCAAATCAGATTTTCACTATTGGCTGTGTGTCTCCGGGTATCTAGATGCCCGTCCCGACCTGTAATTTCTTGTAATAAGCTTTGTTACACTGAAAGTACTGGGTCCTCGGAATCCTTCCTTCATCATCAACAACTTCTACAACATCATTGACCTCTCGGCTGCATCAAATATACGTTAGTAATTAAAAAGGAAACATTCCTATGATCCTCTTTAAAGGAAACACTCCTATGCTTATCTCCAAAGGATCCTTGGTTCCCGTTCTTACCCATGTTGCCTTTGGTTATCTCCAAAGGAATCAAAGGAAACATATGTATATCAGTTTCCTGTGTTTAGATCTCTTTCTTAGTCACATTTCACTGAACCGGGCCTTCACGGAGAGACCAAGCACCAGCACCGGCCGTGCCCTGAGACCCACACTTAAGCCCCCGTCCTGAGTGTTATCACCCATGGGCCTGGGTTAAAGAGCCTCGCGCTCTTGGTTCTCCATTCCAAACTTAATCAGATTTCGCTGACCCGGGCCTCCAAGGAGAGACCAAGCACCAGCACCGGCCGTGCCCTGAGACCCACACTTTAGCCCCCGTCCTGAGTGTTATCACCCATGGGCCTGGGTTAAAGAGCCTCGCGCTCTTGGTTCTCCATTCCAAACTTAATCAGATTTCGCTGACCCGGGCCTCCAAGGAGAGACCAAGCACCAGCACCGGCCGTGCCCTGAGACCCACACTTAAGCCCCCGTCCTGATTGTTATCACCCATGGGCCTGGGTTAAAGAGCCTCGCGCTCTTGGTTCTCCATTCCAAACTTAGTCAGATTTCGTTGACCCGGGCCTCCAAGGAGAGACCAAGCACCAGCACCGGCCGTGCCCTGAGACCCACACTTAAGCCCCCATCCTGAGTGTTATCACCCATGGGCCTTGGTTAAAGAGCCTCGCGCTCTCGGTTCTCCAATCCAAACTTAGTCAGATTTCGCTTACCCGGGCCTCCAAGGAGAAACCAAGCACCAGCACCGGCCGTGCCCGCAGACTCACACTTAAGCCCCCGTCCTGAGTGTTATCACCCATGGGCCTGGGTTAAAGATCCTCGCGCTCTTGGTTCTCCATTCCACACTTAGTCAGATTTCGCTGACCCGGGCCTACATGGAGAGACCCAGCACCAGCACCGGCCGTGCCCTGGGACCCACACTTAGGCCCCCGTCCTGAGTGCTGAAAATGCCTAGAAATGTCTCACTCTTTGTGTTAGGGAAAGACACAATACTTGGGACACTTCTAGGCACTTTACATCATAGCAAAAATGCCTAGAAATGTCCCACACGTTTTCATGGGGAAAAATACAAAACACGGGAGAAAAAACCTCCAAATATGGCCGAGCCCAGGGACCCACTCTAAAGCCAAAACCCTGAGTGCTGAAAATGCCTAGAAATGTTCCACTCTTTGTGTTAGGGAAAAATACAATACATGGGACATTTGTAGGCGCTTTACATTATAGCAAAAATGCCTAGAAATGTCCCAACCAATCAGAATGAGCCGGACGCTTCTAGGCACTTATCACTGAGGCAAAATGCCTGGAAATGTCCCACACTTTTTTATGTTAGGGTAATACAATACATGGGACACTTGTAGGCACTTTACATTACAGCAAAATGTCTAGAAATGTCCCATACTAGGGCTTACGGAAGTGCAATATTTGGGACTCTCTCTGAGTAATGTCGTGTATTCATTAGACTAAAACATGTTGGTATGTGTGCTTAAAACATAATGACTTGGCTTAGATTGATGATGACTGCCTTTTGGACTCTTAGTCATTCTCAGAGAGTCCTCAAGATGGTTATCTTATTTATTCCCTAACTCTTGGGTATGACCTTTGATATAGGGAATTGTTTCTGACCAGCTGATGAATGGATTCAGATGGACTGTCTTTTGATTAACTTATCTTGGTCCTCAGACACAAAAATGTGCCGTTATAGTCAGAAATCCCATGTGGGATGTGTTTAACCTGAAGTCATGGGTGGATCCAAACTCCCTATATATGTGTGCTTTAGACCACTGCAAATCAGATTTTCACTATTGGCTGTGTGTCTCCGGGTATCTAGATGCCCGTCCCGACCTGTAATTTCTTGTAATAAACTTTGTTACACTGAAAGTACTGGGTCCTCGGAATCCTTCCTTCATCATCAACAACTTCTACAACATCATTGACCTCTCGGCTGCATCAAATATACGTTAGTAATTAAAAAGGAAACATTCCTATGACCCTCTTTAAAGGAAACACTCCTATGCTTATCTCCAAAGGATCCTTGGTTCCCGTTCTTACCCATGTTGCCTTTGGTTATCTCCAAAGGAATCAAAGGAAACATATGTATATCAGTTTCCTGTGTTTAGATCTCTTTCTTAGTCACATTTCACTGAACCGGGCCTTCACGGAGAGACCAAGCACCAGCACCGGCCGTGCCCTGAGACCCACACTTAAGCCCCCGTCCTGAGTGTTATCACCCATGGGCCTGGGTTAAAGAGCCTCGCGCTCTTGGTTCTCCATTCCAAACTTAATCAGATTTCGCTGACCCGGGCCTCCAAGGAGAGACCAAGCACCAGCACCGGCCGTGCCCTGAGACCCACACTTAAGCCCCCGTCCTGAGTATTATCACCCATGGGCCTGGGTTAAAGAGCCTCGCGCTCTTGGTTCTCCATTCCAAACTTAGTCAGATTTCGTTGACCCGGGCCTCCAAGGAGAGACCAAGCACCAGCACCGGCCGTGCCCTGAGACCCACACTTAAGCCCCCATCCTGAGTGTTATCACCCATGGGCCTTGGTTAAAGAGCCTCGCGCTCTCGGTTCTCCAATCCAAACTTAGTCAGATTTCGCTTACCCGGGCCTCCAAGGAGAAACCAAGCACCAGCACCGGCCGTGCCCGCAGACCCACACTTAAGCCCCCGTCCTGAGTGTTATCACCCATGGGCCTGGGTTAAAGATCCTCGCGCTCTTGGTTCTCCATTCCACACTTAGTCAGATTTCGCTGACCCGGGCCTACATGGAGAGACCCAGCACCAGCACCGGCCGTGCCCGGGGACCCACACTTAGGCCCCCGTCCTGAGTGCTGAAAATGCCTAGAAATGTCTCACTCTTTGTGTTAGGGAAAGACACAATACTTGGGACACTTCTAGGCACTTTACATCATAGCAAAAATGCCTAGAAATGTCCCACACGTTTTCATGGGGAAAAATACAAAACACGGGAGAAAAAACCTCCAAATATGGCTGAGCCCGTGGACCCACTCTAAAGCCCACACCCTGAGTGCTGAAAATGCCTAGAAATGTCTCACTCTTTGTGTTAGGGAAAGACACAATACTTGGGACACTTCTAGGCACTTTACATCATAGCAAAAATGCCTAGAAATGTCCCACACGTTTTCATGGGGAAAAATACAAAACACGGGAGAAAAAACCTCCAAATATGGCTGAGCCCAGGGACCCACTCTAAAGCCAACACCCTGAGTGCTGAAAATGCCTAGAAATGTTCCACTCTTTGTGTTAGGGAAAAATACAATACATGGGACATTTGTAGGCGCTTTACATTATAGCAAAAATGCCTAGAAATGTCCCAACCAATCAGAATGAGCCGGACGCTTCTAGGCACTTATCACTGAGGCAAAATGCCTGGAAATGTCCCACACTTTTTTATGTTAGGGTAATACAATACATGGGACACTTGTAGGCACTTTACATTACAGCAAAATGTCTAGAAATGTCCCATACTAGGGCTTACGGAAGTGCAATATTTGGGACTCTCTCTGAGTAATGTCGTGTATTCATTAGACTAAAACATGTTGGTATGTGTGCTTAAAACATAATGACTTGGCTTAGATTGATGATGACTGCCTTTTGGACTCTTAGTCATTCTCAGAGAGTCCTCAAGATGGTTATCTTATTTATTCCCTAACTCTTGGGTATGACCTTTGATATAGGGAATTGTTTCTGACCAGCTGATGAATGGATTCAGATGGACTGTCTTTTGATTAACTTATCTTGGTCCTCAGACACAAAAATGTGCCGTTATAGTCAGAAATCCCATGTGGGATGTGTTTAACCTGAAGTCATGGGTGGATCCAAACTCCCTATATATGTGTGCTTTAGACCACTGCAAATCAGATTTTCACTATTGGCTGTGTGTCTCCGGGTATCTAGATGCCCGTCCCGACCTGTAATTTCTTGTAATAAGCTTTGTTACACTGAAAGTACTGGGTCCTCGGAATCCTTCCTTCATCATCAACAACTTCTACAACATCATTGACCTCTCGGCTGCATCAAATATACGTTAGTAATTAAAAAGGAAACATTCCTATGATCCTCATTAAAGGAAACACTCCTATGCTTATCTCCAAAGGATCCTTGGTTCCCGTTCTTACCCATGTTGCCTTTGGTTATCTCCAAAGGAATCAAAGGAAACATATGTATATCAGTTTCCTGTGTTTAGATCTCTTTCTTAGTCACATTTCACTGAACCGGGCCTTCACGGAGAGACCAAGCACCAGCACCGGCCGTGCCCTGAGACCCACACTTAAGCCCCCGTCCTGAGTGTTATCACCCATGGGCCTGGGTTAAAGAGCCTCGCGCTCTTGGTTCTCCATTCCAAACTTAATCAGATTTCGCTGACCCGGGCCTCCAAGGAGAGACCAAGCACCAGCACCGGCCGTGCCCTGAGACCCACACTTAAGCCCCCGTCCTGAGTGTTATCACCCATGGGCCTGGGTTAAAGAGCCTCGCGCTCTTGGTTCTCCATTCCAAACTTAGTCAGATTTCGTTGACCCGGGCCTCCAAGGAGAGACCAAGCACCAGCACCGGCCGTGCCCTGAGACCCACACTTAAGCCCCCATCCTGAGTGTTATCACCCATGGGCCTTGGTTAAAGAGCCTCGCGCTCTCGGTTCTCCAATCCAAACTTAGTCAGATTTCGCTTACCCGGGCCTCCAAGGAGAAACCAAGCACCAGCACCGGCCGTGAACGCAGACCCACACTTAAGCCCCCGTCCTGAGTGTTATCACCCATGGGCCTGGGTTAAAGATCCTCGCGCTCTTGGTTCTCCATTCCACACTTAGTCAGATTTCGCTGACCCGGGCCTCCATGGAGAGACCCAGCTCCAGCACCGGCCGTGCCCGGGGACCCACACTTAGGCCCCCGTCCTGAGTGCTGAAAATGCCTAGAAATGTCTCACTCTTTGTGTTAGGGAAAGACACAATACTTGGGACACTTCTAGGCACTTTACATCATAGCAAAAATGCCTAGAAATGTCCCACACGTTTTCATGGGGAAAAATACAAAACACGGGAGAAAAAACCTCCAAATATGGCTGAGCCCAGGGACCCACTCTAAAGCCAACACCCTGAGTGCTGAAAATGCCTAGAAATGTTCCAATCTTTGTGTTAGGGAAAAATACAATACATGGGACATTTGTAGGCGCTTTACATTATAGCAAAAATGCCTAGAAATGTCCCAACCAATCAGAATGAGCCGGACGCTTCTAGGCACTTATCACTGAGGCAAAATGCCTGGAAATGTCCCACACTTTTTTATGTTAGGGTAATACAATACATGGGACACTTGTAGGCACTTTACATTACAGCAAAATGTCTAGAAATGTCCCATACTAGGGGTTACGGAAGTGCAATATTTGGGACTCTCTCTGAGTAATGTCGTGTATTCATTAGACTAAAACATGTTGGTATGTGTGCTTAAAACATAATGACTTGGCTTAGATTGATGATGACTGCCTTTTGGACTCTTAGTCATTCTCAGAGAGTCCTCAAGATGGTTATCTTATTTATTCCCTAACTCTTGGGTATGACCTTTGATCTAGGGAATTGTTTCTGACCAGCTGATGAATGGATTCAGATGGACTGTCTTTTGATTAACTTATCTTGGTCCTCAGACACAAAAATGTGCCGTTATAGTCAGAAATCCCATGTGGGATGTGTTTAACCTGAAGTCATGGGTGGATCCAAACTCCCTATATATGTGTGCTTTAGACCACTGCAAATCAGATTTTCACTATTGGCTGTGTGTCTCCGGGTATCTAGATGCCCGTCCCGACCTGTAATTTCTTGTAATAAACTTTGTTACACTGAAAGTACTGGGTCCTCGGAATCCTTCCTTCATCATCAACAACTTCTACAACATCATTGAACTCTCGGCTGCATCAAATATACGTTAGTAATTAAAAAGGAAACATTCCTATGATCCTCTTTAAAGGAAACACTCCTATGCTTATCTCCAAAGGATCCTTGGTTCCCGTTCTTACCCATGTTGCCTTTGGTTATCTCCAAAGGAATCAAAGGAAACATATGTATATCAGTTTCCTGTGTTTAGATCTCTTTCTTAGTCACATTTCACTGAACCGGGCCTTCACGGAGAGACCAAGCACCAGCACCGGCCGTGCCCTGAGACCCACACTTAAGCCCCCGTCCTGAGTGTTATCACCCATGGGCCTGGGTTAAAGAGCCTCGCGCTCTTGGTTCTCCATTCCAAACTTAGTCAGATTTCGTTGACCCGGGCCTCCAAGGAGAGACCAAGCACCAGCACCGGCCGTGCCCTGAGACCCACACTTAAGCCCCCATCCTGAGTGTTATCACCCATGGGCCTTGGTTAAAGAGCCTCGCGCTCTCGGTTCTCCAATCCAAACTTAGTCAGATTTCGCTTACCCGGGCCTCCAAGGAGAAACCAAGCACCAGCACCGGCCGTGCCCGCAGACCCACACTTAAGCCCCCGTCCTGAGTGTTATCACCCATGGGCCTGGGTTAAAGATCCTCGCGCTCTTGGTTCTCCATTCCACACTTAGTCAGATTTCGCTGACCCGGGCCTCCATGGAGAGACCCAGCACCAGCACCGGCCGTGCCCGGGGACCCACACTTAGGCCCCCGTCCTGAGTGCTGAAAATGCCTAGAAATGTCTCACTCTTTGTGTTAGGGAAAGACACAATACTTGGGACACTTCTAGGCACTTTACATCATAGCAAAAATGCCTAGAAATGTCCCACACGTTTTCATGGGGAAAAATACAAAAACACGGGAGAAAAAACCTCCAAATATGGCTGAGCCCAGGGACCCACTCTAAAGCTAAAACCCTGAGTGCTGAAAATGCCTAGAAATGTTCCACTCTTTGTGTTAGGGAAAAATACAATACATGGGACATTTGTAGGCGCTTTACATTATAGCAAAAATGCCTAGAAATGTCCCAACCAATCAGAATGAGCCGGACGCTTCTAGGCACTTATCACTGAGGCAAAATGCCTGGAAATGTCCCACACTTTTTTATGTTAGGGTAATACAATACATGGGACACTTGTAGGCACTTTACATTACAGCAAAATGTCTAGAAATGTCCCATACTAGGGCTTACGGAAGTGCAATATTTGGGACTCTCTCTGAGTAATGTCGTGTATTCATTAGACTAAAACATGTTGGTATGTGTGCTTAAAACATAATGACTTGGCTTAGATTGATGATGACTGCCTTTTGGACTCTTAGTCATTCTCAGAGAGTCCTCAAGATGGTTATCTTATTTATTCCCTAACTCTTGGGTATGACCTTTGATATAGGGAATTGTTTCTGACCAGCTGATGAATGGATTCAGATGGACTGTCTTTTGATTAACTTATCTTGGTCCTCAGACACAAAAATGTGCCGTTATAGTCAGAAATCCCATGTGGGATGTGTTTAACCTGAAGTCATGGGTGGATCCAAACTCCCTATATATGTGTGCTTTAGACCACTGCAAATCAGATTTTCACTATTGGCTGTGTGTCTCCGGGTATCTAGATGCCCGTCCCGACCTGTAATTTCTTGTAATAAACTTTGTTACACTGAAAGTACTGGGTCCTCGGAATCCTTCCTTCATCATCAACAACTTCTACAACATCATTGACCTCTCGGCTGCATCAAATATACGTTAGTAATTAAAAAGGAAACATTCCTATGATCCTCTTTAAAGGACACACTCCTATGCTTATCTCCAAAGGATCCTTGGTTCCCGTTCTTACCCATGTTGCCTTTGGTTATCTCCAAAGGAATCAAAGGAAACATATGTATATCAGTGTTGTGCAATAGTAGGAGTAGAATTGACGTTGGCTAATTATTAATAATCATGAAATATGATTTATTAAAATAATTATTTCTTAAAAATAATCAAAAATGATAAAGCTGTTAATTAAGAAATGTAACACATTTAATTAGCAATGATACGGTTATCCATTAATAATAGTTAAAATAATTAATGAAAACAATAAAATTATCAATTAAGAATAATACAAATCTGTAATCATTGCTTATTGTCGCGGGGCACCACCCTGGTTACAGGGACCAACGATACAATCTATAAATATCAGTCTCATAATGATAAATGTCAAATCAATAATCTCAATATTTAATATTAATAATTATTTAATTAACAGTGAAGGCTTCTAAGTTTGAGCACAGGCAATCATAATCCAGCTGCAATCACATACATATGTACAAATAATCACAGACTACAGATACTTTAATTACAAAAGCATTTATTAAAAAGGGGAAATAAAGTTATAATGTTATTCAATGATTCATCATTTTAACAAGCTCCGATATTTCAAAGATAAACACAGCAGCAGCACTTATCACAATTCAGAAAATACATGTAAAACCGGCGGTCTACCTATGTATGTCTGTCTCGGTGTGTGTGTGTGTGTCTGTGTCAAAGTGTCTCTCTGTGTGTGTGTGTCTATGTGTATGCATGTGAAATAAAGTTAGTGTTATTTAATGATTCATCATTTTAACAAGCTCCGATATTTCAAAGATAAACACAGCAGCAGCACTTATCACAATTCAGAAAATACATGTAAAACCGGCGGTCTACCTATGTATGTCTGTCTCGGTGTGTGTGTGTGTGTCTGTGTCAAAGTGTCTCTCTGTGTGTGTGTGTCTATGTGTATGCATGTGAAATAAAGTTAGTGTTATTTAATGATTCATCATTTTAACAAACTCCCATATTTCAAAGATAACAACAGCAGCAGCACTTATCACAATTCAGAAAATACATGTAAAACCGGCGGTCTACCTATGTATGTCTGTCTATGTGTATGTGTGTGTGTGTCTATGTGTATGCATGTGAAATAAAGTTAGTGTTATTTAATGATTCATCATTTTAACAAACTCCCATATTTCAAAGATAACAGCAGCCGCTTATCACAATTTAGAAAAACACATGTATTCATCTATGTGTATCTGTGTGTGTATCTGTCTGTGTCTATCAATGTGTGTCTGTGTGGGTGTGTCTGTGTGTGTGTGTGTGTGTGGGTGTGTGAGAGAGCGAGAGAGAGAGAGAAAAAGAAGGGGGCGTGGCGATGACGCAGTCACTTGGTGACGTCACATCTAAGATGGCGGCCGATCATGATTCGTGGAATCAAGGCCTAAAAACTCTCAAAATGGCGGATTGACTACAAAACAAGATGGCGGAGCCGTTATGAATTTAGAGCCAGAATGGGAGGAGAGGGAGAGAGGAGGCGTGGCAATAATAGATTCAAAATGGTGGTTTAACTTGCGTTATTCAAAATGGAGTCTATGTTAATGACACCATGTGGCCGGAGCTCACACTGGTGGTCGTCACATGAATTGCACCAAGGGATTTTCAGACAAAGAGAATTCTTTGTCTCTGCTTTGGCGTTCGGCCGCATGGCTTCCAGATGTGTCCAGCCTCTCTGAATATAGATTTAACTATGTTACATGAACTGTATTCTAAATACAGATCGGATGTATGTATAGGTCGGTTTAGAAGGAGAGAGAGAGAGAGAGAGAGAGCATACAAGGAGAGAGCAAAGCTCTTAAAAGCACCGTCAGAGACAAGTTACATTTACTTTACCACTCAGCACCCAAGTGGCGTTGTGTGCTGAGGTTTGACCGGTAAAGTCTCTTTAAAGTTGTTCAAACGGTCACAATGAGCTGGAGACGCTGCTCACGGCGCTTAAAAACTGTGGCACAAGGCCGTAACCGGAAACCGGAAGTGGCGAATCGCCGCTAAACATTAGAGACTCGGCGGTCTCATACAAAACAAATACATTCAAGTATTAAAACAATACGCTACGTATTAGATTAACATCTGCCCAGACAATAAAGCCTCTTACTGTACCACCCTCGCGGTGTGCGTGCGCGTCGGGCCAGTGAATCACGTGGTCTCTCAAGCGGTCTTCGGCCGCTGGACCGGACAAACAGCGGATTTGCTCGTGCTGCTTCGATGGGATGAACGCCGTCCTTCTTCTTCAGGGATGTGGAGCTCGTGCTCCTCAGCGGAATGAATCTCGCGCTTCTGCAGGGGACGGCTGTGGAAGCCCTTTGTAGATCGTTGGGAAAAGAAAAGTCCGTGGGGAAAATGGAACAGTCTGAGATTGTTCCGCGTGCAATTTCCTGTTTGGTCTTTTCAAGTTAAAAGAGCAAAAGTCCTTTTGAAAATAAAAACGTCGACTGAGATAAAGAAATAAAAGAAATGAAATAAAATAACTCTGGTTGCTAAACTAAAAGTTAAGGTTGCCCCCTTTAGCACCTAAATCAGCTGGGAGGCCCCGAAGGGGGCCTGGTGTTGTCTTCAGAGCAGGGTAAAAATGGCTGCGATGTTTGGGGTCTCAGTGGTTTTGTTCTACCTGAGAGGTCCTCCTCCTTGAGGAGTTGGTCATAGGATGATGCTGGCTTTAAGCCAATTGAGTGTCAGAAATGGATCTGAGTGGGCGGGGCTTGGAAATCAGCGGGGTTCCAAGGCAAACCCCAGGACATTTTTCCACCACCAGGGGGAGATTCTTGAGCCTGCAGCAGGATGTTTTCCCGCCCAAAGTTTAACAACCCTTTGTTCCTCTCGGCTCCAGTGTCTGGTGGCACCCCGCTGGGCTCTGGCCCAACATCAGTTTCCTGTGTTTAGATCTCTTTCTTAGTCACATTTCACTGAACCGGGCCTTCACGGAGAGACCAAGCACCAGCACCGGCCGTGCCCTGAGACCCACACTTAAGCCCCCGTCCTGAGTGTTATCACCCATGGGCCTGGGTTAAAGAGCCTCGCGCTCTTGGTTCTCCATTCCAAACTTAATCAGATTTCGCTGACCCGGGCCTCCAAGGAGAGACCAAGCACCAGCACCGGCCGTGCCCTGAGACCCACACTTAAGCCCCCATCCTGAGTGTTATCACCCATGGGCCTTGGTTAAAGAGCCTCGCGCTCTCGGTTCTCCAATCCAAACTTAGTCAGATTTCGCTTACCCGGGCCTCCAAGGAGAAACCAAGCACCAGCACCGGCCGTGCCCGCAGACCCACACTTAAGCCCCCGTCCTGAGTGTTATCACCCATGGGCCTGGGTTAAAGATCCTCGCGCTCTTGGTTCTCCATTCCACACTTAGTCAGATTTCGCTGACCCGGGCCTCCATGGAGAGACCCAGCACCAGCACCGGCCGTGCCCGGGGACCCACACTAAGGCCCCCGTCCTGAGTGCTGAAAATGCCTAGAAATGTCTCACTCTTTGTGTTAGGGAAAGACACATTACTTGGGACATTTGTAGGCGCTTTACATTATAGCAAAAATGCCTAGAAATGTCCCAACCAATCAGAATAAGCCGGACGCTTCTAGGCACTTATCACTGAGGCAAAATGCCTGGAAATGTCCCACACTTTTTTATGTTAGGGTAATACAATACATGGGACACTTGTAGGCACTTTACATTACAGCAAAATGTCTAGAAATGTCCCATACTAGGGCTTACGGAAGTGCAATATTTGGGACTCTCTCTGAGTAATGTCGTGTATTCATTAGACTAAAACATGTTGGTATGTGTGCTTAAAACATAATGACTTGGCTTAGATTGATGATGACTGCCTTTTGGACTCTTAGTCATTCTCAGAGAGTCCTCAAGATGGTTATCTTATTTATTCCCTAACTCTTGGGTATGACCTTTGATATAGGGAATTGTTTCTGACCAGCTGATGAATGGATTCAGATGGACTGTCTTTTGATTAACTTATCTTGGTCCTCAGACACAAAAATGTGCCGTTATAGTCAGAAATCCCATGTGGGATGTGTTTAACCTGAAGTCATGGGTGGATCCAAACTCCCTATATATGTGTGCTTTAGACCACTGCAAATCAGATTTTCACTATTGGCTGTGTGTCTCCGGGTATCTAGATGCCCGTCCCGACCTGTAATTTCTTGTAATAAACTTTGTTACACTGAAAGTACTGGGTCCTCGGAATCCTTCCTTCATCATCAACAACTTCTACAACATCATTGACCTCTCGGCTGCATCAAATATACGTTAGTAATTAAAAAGGAAACATTCCTATGATCCTCTTTAAAGGACACACTCCTATGCTTATCTCCAAAGGATCCTTGGTTCCCGTTCTTACCCATGTTGCCTTTGGTTATTTCCAAAGGAATCAAAGGAAACATATGTATATCAGTTTCCTGTGTTTAGATCTCTTTCTTAGTCACATTTCACTGAACCGGGCCTTCACGGAGAGACCAAGCACCAGCACCGGCCGTGCCCTGAGACCCACACTTAAGCCCCCGTCCTGAGTGTTATCACCCATGGGCCTGGGTTAAAGAGCCTCGCGCTCTTGGTTCTCCATTCCAAACTTAGTCAGATTTCGTTGACCCGGGCCTCCAAGGAGAGACCAAGCACCAGCACCGGCCGTGCCCTGAGACCCACACTTAAGCCCCCATCCTGAGTGTTATCACCCATGGGCCTTGGTTAAAGAGCCTCGCGCTCTCGGTTCTCCAATTCCAAACTTAGTCAGATTTCGCTTACCCGGGCCTCCAAGGAGAAACCAAGCACCAGCACCGGCCGTGCCCGGGGACCCACACTTAGGCCCCCGACCTGAGTGCTGAAAATGCCTAGAAATGTCTCACTCTTTGTGTTAGGGAAAGACACAATACTTGGGACACTTCTAGGCACTTTACATCATAGCAAAAATGCCTAGAAATGTCCCACACGTTTTCATGGGGAAAAATACAAAACACGGGAGAAAAAACCTCCAAATATGGCTGAGCCCGTGGACCCACTCTAAAGCCCACACCCTGAGTGCTGAAAATGCCTAGAAATGTTCCACTCTTTGTGTTAGGGAAAAATACAATACATGGGACATTTGTAGGCGCTTTACATTATAGCAAAAATGCCTAGAAATGTCCCAACCAATCAGAATGAGCCGGACGCTTCTAGGCACTTATCACTGAGGCAAAATGCCTGGAAATGTCCCACACTTTTTTTATGTTAGGGTAATACAATACATGGGACACTTGTAGGCACTTTACATTACAGCAAAATGTCTAGAAATGTCCCATACTAGGGCTTACGGAAGTGCAATATTTGGGACTCTCTCTGAGTAATGTCGTGTATTCATTAGACTAAAACATGTTGGTATGGGGGTCACCTGATGACGCCGAGTGAGATGGCTGCTTAGGCTGAGGGCTGCGGTACCACCCGCTTACACTTTGTGTGAATATATCTCCTTGCAATTTTTTTTCATACTTTTTCCTCTCACAAACTGCCGATTGAAACCTTTTCTCACCACCGAAATGCCGAATAACCGGAAAAATGATGCAAATGCACCTCAACAACAGCAGAGCTCCAGGGCTACTAGCCTCAGAGCTAACCAGGCATCTCCTGCAGCGCCGGCCCCGGAGATCGCGGATGACTCGATTTCCATCGCTAAAATACATGAGCTTCTTCAGAAACTATCAGAAGCCCAAACAAAAATCCTCATCGACCAAGCCAAATACTTTGCAGACGTCCGCAAAGACGTGTCAGACACGAGAAGAGCTGTCGAGGCGGTCGAAGCGAAATTAGCGGACATGCTAACCAGGATGACTAGCGTGGAGGCCCGTCTGGATATGCTGGAGGAGGCGGAGAAGCAGCGGTGCGACTCGCCCCCGGCTGCGGCTTCTGAGGTTGAAAGACTGAACGCCAAGCTAACTGAATACGAGGACCGGGAAAGGCGAGTAAATCTACGCATTTATGGTTTCCCAGAACGGGTTGAAGATAAAGATGCCATATCGTTTTTGAGAGTTACTCTCCCCGAGATCCTCCAAGCTGACTTCCGGGGGGGCCTGGATCTGGAGCGGGCTCATCGATCGCTAATGCCGGCTAGACCCGGTGCTCCACCGAGGCCTTTCATCGTGCGCTTCCTGAGGTTTCAACAGAAGGAGCGGGTGAGACAACTGTCGAGGGAGATCGGAGACGTCCGTTGGCAGAATCACAAGATAAGCTTCTATCAAGACTTCTCCAGGGCCACGCAGGAGCGACGACACTCCTTTCTGGAGTGTAAACGCCTGCTTCATTCAGCTAAAATCCCGTTTGGCATCGGCTATCCTGCTGTGCTTTCATTCACAACAGCAAGCGGGATGAAGCATCGTTTTGATGACCCTAAGAAGGCCCTGAAATGCATCAAAAACTTGTAGGTGACACAAACTGTTATTGACTCTCTCCCCCCCCCCCCCCCCCTCATCCGTCAGAGTGCCACGGGTAAGACAACGTTATTTATGATGGACATTTAGTTGGACATATTAGTTTCATAAAGTTGAGGAGGGGAATGTTTTGCTTTTTCGCCCCGGCCATGGGTCTATGTTATCACCTGTAACAGTCCTCATAGTGTAGGTCTAACACCTTGTCCTTATGTTTGCTATTGCCGTCACTGTTGTTTTTATAACCATACAATTATTTTATTTATTTTTTTATAATCTACCGGCCATAGGGGTATTATCAACAGGTGTGCTTTAATATTGGTGCCTATGCTACTAGTGATGTGGATCCGGGGGGTGTATGTGGGGTGGGGAGGGTGACCAAAAGATGCCATGGGCTGTTAAAGGTGTCACCTAACTGTTACAAGGCAGATGTTTTATCGTTGAAGAGGAAGAGAGAGAAGTTCACACTGCTGCTATTTTTTGATATTTGATGAATGGGTGGTGCTGCTGCCCTACTTGGGTGGCCAGAAACTCATAGTTCTCTGAGTTAGTCGTCCGGTTGCGGATCTATCAGGAGGGTTTGAAAGGTTTTTTCTCCTTCACCTTCCTCTGTTCTTTTTGGTGTTTTTGATGTTTTTTGTCTCTTGTTTTGGGGTGTTTTTCTTTTTTGGATCCAGACTTCTTTCTTACTGCCATGGAAGTATCTTCATTTTTTTATTTTCCAACGTTTTTCAACATATGACAGCTCTCAATTTAATTTCAGTCAATGCCAGGGGTCTTAACATCCCACATAAAAGAACCACTGTATTAGATTTTCTCCGTAAGAAAAATATAGACTTTGCCATGATTCAGGAATCACATTTATTATCCAAAGATGCAGGTCGATTAGCCAACAAATTTTATCACCCCATTGCAACCTCTTCTGCACCCACTAAATGCAGAGGAGTAATGGTACTGTGTAAACGAAAATTGAAATTTGATATGATTGACTCTTGGGCTGATGATGCGGGACGGATGGCCATTGCCAAAATCCGTATGGATGGGAAAAACATTGCACTTATTTCTGCTTATGCCCCTAATACGTTTGATGCCGCTTTTTACGGACTATTAACCACAGCTTTGCTTAATCTCACAGGATTTCATTTAGTTCTAGGGGCAGATTTCAACGCGGTGTGGGACAGCAGTATGGACAAAACGGGCGGCGTTGAGACCAGAGACCAACGTCTCGCATCTGAGGCACTGCGCCAGTGGGCAGCCGATACAGGCATGGTTGATATTTGGCGTATGTTAAACCCTTCTCTAAAGGACTTCTCATTTTACTCAGGGAGACATAAGTCCTTTTCGAGGCTAGATTTTATCTTTGCCTCCAAAGACTTATTTCAGAGCATTCAAAATGCGCATTATATTCCGGTAACTTGGTCTGACCATAAACCAGTACACTGTTCGGTTACTGTTCGCCCATCTTCTACTAAAGCCCCTAGGTGGCGCTTTAACTCATCCTTACTTCAAGATGAAAAATTTAAAACTCAGTTTGGAAGCAATCTTAGTGAATTTTTGGAGTTTAATGTCGGCTCTGTTTCTGACCCCAGGATACTTTGGGAGGCAGTGAAGGGCTTTATAAGAAGCAACACCACCTTATATGCCTCAATGCGAAATAAGGAACGCTCGGCCAAATTGGAAGCATTAGAATTAAAATATGCAACACTTGATGCCGCCTTGCAACATAATTTCAACGACCACGCAGCCCTACAGAAGGAACTGATTAAAAAGGAGATTAACTCTCTTTTGAAACGCCGCTCAGAATTTCTCATGCACAAAACGAGACAAACTTACTATTTTAACTCCTCTAAACCCAGTCATTTACTAGCAATGAGGCTCCGAAAAGATGAACATTTTGCTGATATTTTTTGCGTAAAAGATAAAGATGGCATTATACAATCTGATCCAAAAAAAGTAAATGCTTCTCTTGCCTCCTTTTATCAGGAGCTGTATAGTTCGGAAAGCCTTTTTGATAAACATGTTTGCAATAATTTCTTAAATGACATTAAATTATCTCGTCTCAGCGAAGGTGACTCTGTAAAACTGGATGCCTCTGTTACATTACAGGAGTGCGAGGCGGCGGTCAGAGATATGCGTAAAGGTAGATCTCCAGGGCCGGACGGAATCCCACCGGAATTTTATCTTACTTTTTGGCCTTTGATCGGCCCGCTGCTAGTGGACATGATCCAATATTCGATCGAAGTGGGCTCATTTTCGAGGGATGTTAACTCGGCGTTAATTTCGCTCCTTCTTAAAAAGGGAAAGGACCCGAGCGAGTGCTCCAGTTACAGGCCGCTTTCACTTTTAAACGCAGATTTGAAGATTTATGCCAAATTACTGGCCGGGCGGCTTCAAGGCCATATGACTGAGTTGGTTCACAGTGACCAAACAGGGTTTATAAAGTCTAGATTGGCAACAGATAATGTTAGAAGGTTATTGCATGTTATAGATAGTGCTCAGAGCCTGGGTTCCCCTGCTGCTGTCCTCTCACTCGATGCGATGAAGGCTTTTGATCTCCTGGAATGGCCCTTTTTATGGTCAGTGCTTGAGGTCATGGGGTTTGGCATGTCATTCATTAATATGATTAAGGTGCTGTATAAAAACCCAACAGCTGTGGTGCTTACAGGCAAGACCAGCTCTCCTCCCTTTGCTGTATCGAGAGGATCAAGGCAGGGCTGTCCTCTTAGCCCTTTGTTATTCGCTCTTTCTCTTGAGCCACTGGCACAGGCCATCCGTAGGTCTCCCACAATCTCTCCGATTACCATTAAAGGAACACACCATCACATTTCGCTTTATGCTGATGATGTCTTATTGTATTTAAATAACCCGGAGCAATGTATCCCACATGTTCTGTCAACCTTTGAAGATTATGGCAAGCTTTCCGGTTTTAAAATAAATTGGCAGAAATCAGCGTTATTCCCTTTGAATCAGGCCATGTGTAATGTTTCTATCCCTGTATCCATTCCAGTCTCTAAAAACTTTATTTATCTGGGGATAGATATCTATTCTTCTGTACAGACAATAGCTAAAAACAATTTTGGTAATACGCTTAATAAAATCGTTGCAGATCTGGGCAGGTGGTCTGGTCTGCCAAATTCACTTCGTGGCAGGGTAGCTATAGTTAAAATGAATGTTCTGCCCAGAGTTAACTTTGTGAGTTCGATGCTCCCCCTTCCTCCGCCCCCGCAATACTGGTGCAAATTACAATCGGCTATAACAAAATTTATTTGGCGAGGTAAACGATCCCGCATTAATCTCACTACAATGCAGCGGGAGAGACAGGCTGGTGGTTTGTCTCTCCCGAACTTTAAATTTTATAAGTGGGCCTTTACACTTCGACCTTTATTAACGTGGTTCCGACCTAACGCTCAGGTATCATGGTGTGCTCTGGAGGAGCAGATACTAGCACCATATTCGTTTGCTACCTTTTTGCATTCTAACATCTCAATCCAACAATGTCGTTTAAAATTTGGCCCTATGATTTCTTATTTGTTATTTGTTTGGAGGAGGGTGGAGAAGATAGCTGGTTGCTCTTCTGGATGGGGCCCACATTCCCCGATATTTAGCAACGATAGATTGTTGATTGGAGGTCAACACATTCGTTTTCCTGACTGGGAAAGGAAAAACATTTACACACTTAAGGATATCTTTGGGAAAGAAGGGTTACTTTCCTTTCAGGACATTTGTATTAAATATGGTGTAATGCGTACCTCTTTTTTCTTTTATTTACAACTGCGATCTACCTTACAAAGCAGTGGTATTTCTCTGCAGAGCCCTCTTGAAACACACCCAATCCGCAAATTATTTGACTCTGCTGGAGGCACGAGTGGTTTTGTTTCAAGACTTTATTGGTTTGTTCTGCAACACTCTTACAGACCTCTGGCATTAGATAAAATATGGAGAAAAGATATTCCAAATCTGAAGACTACATTTGACTGGGGTAGAGTATGGGTTGATGTGAGGTTAGCATCCAGAAATCCTGACCATCAACAAATTCACTATAATTATATACATAGAGTATATTTTACTCCTAGAAGGCTTCATCTGATGAAAGTTATAAATGATTCTACATGTACGTTATGTTCCTCCAAAGCGATCGGCAGCTTTTTTCATATGTTTTGGGAGTGTACACCTGTGGCAGAATTTTGGAAAATGATCTCCTTGAATCTATCTAAGTTGTTTAATATTAAGTTGCCTTGTTTGCCTGCTACATTCATTTTAAATGATTTATCAGGACTGGGGTTGACCCTGGACAAGAGGAAAGCGTTGTTGGCGGGATTCACTGCTGCAAAAAAACTTGTTGCTACACGCTGGAAACCTCCACACTCACTTTCTTTCCGAGCATGGATTTTAACATACTTGGACATTGTCTATTTAGAACTGTCAACAGCTCGAGTACATGGAGCCAAAGAATCCGCTATAAAGGCCTGGGAATCGCTCCTAACTGTCCTCCGTGCGCTTCAACTGTAATATGTGATTAAGGTTTCTTTAGGAAGCTGGATCCGGGATGTGGGTGGTTTATGTTTGGGATAGTTTTATTTTATTTTATTCATTTATGTTATTTTATTTTATTTTATTTCCCTGTGTTTTATTACATACATATGTTATTGTTTTTGTATTAATGACCTATTGTATATTTGTGTTTGTTTATTTAATATTTTCATATATATATATTTTTTCTATTTTACTATTGGACTTATTCCTAGTTATTATTTTTCCTTTATTGTTTACCTTTGTGTGTCTATATACATTGACAGGTATGAGTACATGTGAATGTATATGTTGTTATTGATTACTGTAACATTGATCTGTACCTTGCTACATTTCTCAGTAAAATAAAAAGTTGATCACAAAAAAAAACATGTTGGTATGTGTGCTTAAAACATAATGACTTGGCTTAGATTGATGATGACTGCCTTTTGGACTCTTAGTCATTCTCAGAGAGTCCTCAAGATGGTTATCTTATTTATTCCCTAACTCTTGGGTATGACCTTTGATATAGGGAATTGTTTCTGACCAGCTGATGAATGGATTCAGATGGACTGTCTTTTGATTAACTTATCTTGGTCCTCAGACACAAAAATGTGCCGTTATAGTCAGAAATCCCATGTGGGATGTGTTTAACCTGAAGTCATGGGTGGATCCAAACTCCCTATATATGTGTGCTTTAGACCACTGCAAATCAGATTTTCACTATTGGCTGTGTGTCTCCGGGTATCTAGATGCCCGTACCGACCTGTAATTTCTTGTAATAAACTTTGTTACACTGAAAGTACTGGGTCCTCGGAATCCTTCCTTCATCATCAACAACTTCTACAACATCATTGACCTCTCGGCTGCATCAAATATACGTTAGTAATTAAAAAGGAAACATTCCTATGATCCTCTTTAAAGGAAACACTCCTATGCTTATCTCCAAAGGATCCTTGGTTCCCGTTCTTACCCATGTTGCCTTTGGTTATCTCCAAAGGAATCAAAGGAAACATATGTATATCAGTTTCCTGTGTTTAGATCTCTTTCTTAGTCATATTTCACTGAACCGGGCCTTCACGGAGAGACCAAGCACCAGCACCGGCCGTGCCCTGAGACCCACACTTAAGCCCCCGTCCTGAGTGTTATCACCCATGGGCCTGGGTTAAAGAGCCTCGCGCTCTTGGTTCTCCATTCCAAACTTAGTCAGATTTCGTTGACCCGGGCCTCCAAGGAGAGACCAAGCACCAGCACCGGCCGTGCCCTGAGACCCACACTTAAGCCCCCATCCTGAGTGTTATCACCCATGGGCCTTGGTTAAAGAGCCTCGCGCTCTCGGTTCTCCAATTCCAAACTTAGTCAGATTTCGCTTACCCGGGCCTCCAAGGAGAAACCAAGCACCAGCACCGGCCGTGCCCGGGGACCCACACTTAGGCCCCCGACCTGAGTGCTGAAAATGCCTAGAAATGTCTCACTCTTTGTGTTAGGGAAAGACACAATACTTGGGACACTTCTAGGCACTTTACATCATAGCAAAAATGCCTAGAAATGTCCCACACGTTTTCATGGGGAAAAATACAAAACACGGGAGAAAAAACCTCCAAATATGGCTGAGCCCGTGGACCCACTCTAAAGCCCACACCCTGAGTGCTGAAAATGCCTAGAAATGTTCCACTCTTTGTGTTAGGGAAAAATACAATACATGGGACATTTGTAGGCGCTTTACATTATAGCAAAAATGCCTAGAAATGTCCCAACCAATCAGAATGAGCCGGACGCTTCTAGGCACTTATCACTGAGGCAAAATGCCTGGAAATGTCCCACACTTTTTTATGTTAGGGTAATACAATACATGGGACACTTGTAGGCACTTTACATTACAGCAAAATGTCTAGAAATGTCCCATACTAGGGCTTACGGAAGTGCAATATTTGGGACTCTCTCTGAGTAATGTCGTGTATTCATTAGACTAAAACATGTTGGTATGTGTGCTTAAAACATAATGACTTGGCTTAGATTGATGATGACTGCCTTTTGGACTCTTAGTCATTCTCAGAGAGTCCTCAAGATGGTTATCTTATTTATTCCCTAACTCTTGGGTATGACCTTTGATATAGGGAATTGTTTCTGACCAGCTGATGAATGGATTCAGATGGACTGTCTTTTGATTAACTTATCTTGGTCCTCAGACACAAAAATGTGCCGTTATAGTCAGAAATCCCATGTGGGATGTGTTTAACCTGAAGTCATGGGTGGATCCAAACTCCCTATATATGTGTGCTTTAGACCACTGCAAATCAGATTTTCACTATTGGCTGTGTGTCTCCGGGTATCTAGATGCCCGTCCCGACCTGTAATTTCTTGTAATAAACTTTGTTACACTGAAAGTACTGGGTCCTCGGAATCCTTCCTTCATCATCAACAACTTCTACAACATCATTGACCTCTCGGCTGCATCAAATATACGTTAGTAATTAAAAAGGAAACATTCCTATGATCCTCTTTAAAGGAAACACTCCTATGCTTATCTCCAAAGGATCCTTGGTTCCCGTTCTTACCCATGTTGCCTTTGGTTATCTCCAAAGGAATCAAAGGAAACATATGTATATCAGTTTCCTGTGTTTAGATCTCTTTCTTAGTCACATTTCACTGAACCGGGCCTTCACGGAGAGACCAAGCACCAGCACCGGCCGTGCCCTGAGACCCACACTTAAGCCCCCATCCTGAGTGTTATCACCCATGGGCCTTGGTTAAAGAGCCTCGCGCTCTCGGTTCTCCAATCCAAACTTAGTCAGATTTCGCTTACCCGGGCCTCCAAAGAGAAACCAAGCACCAGCACCGGCCGTGCCCGCAGACCCACACTTAAGCCCCCGTCCTGAGTGTTATCACCCATGGGCCTGGGTTAAAGATCCTCGCGCTCTTGGTTCTCCATTCCACACTTAGTCAGATTTCGCTGACCCGGGCCTCCATGGAGAGACCCAGCACCAGCACCGGCCGTGCCCGGGGACCCACACTTAGGCCCCCGTCCTGAGTGCTGAAAATGCCTAGAAATGTCTCACTCTTTGTGTTAGGGAAAGACACAATACTTGGGACACTTCTAGGCACTTTACATCATAGCAAAAATGCCTAGAAATGTCCCACACGTTTTCATGGGGAAAAATACAAAACACGGGAGAAAAAACCTCCAAATATGGCTGAGCCCGTGGACCCACTCTAAAGCCCACACCCTGAGTGCTGAAAATGCCTAGAAATGTTCCACTCTTTGTGTTAGGGAAAAATACAATACATGGGACATTTGTAGGCGCTTTACATTATAGCAAAAATGCCTAGAAATGTCCCAACCAATCAGAATGAGCCGGACGCTTCTAGGCACTTATCACTGAGGCAAAATGCCTGGAAATGTCCCACACTTTTTTATGTTAGGGTAATACAATACATGGGACACTTGTAGGCACTTTACATTACAGCAAAATGTCTAGAAATGTCCCATACTAGGGCTTACGGAAGTGCAATATTTGGGACTCTCTCTGAGTAATGTCGTGTATTCATTAGACTAAAACATGTTGGTATGTGTGCTTAAAACATAATGACTTGGCTTAGATTGATGATGACTGCCTTTTGGACTCTTAGTCATTCTCAGAGAGTCCTCAAGATGGTTATCTTATTTATTCCCTAACTCTTGGGTATGACATTTGATATAGGGAATTGTTTCTGACCAGCTGATGAATGGATTCAGATGGACTGTCTTTTGATTAACTTATCTTGGTCCTCAGACACAAAAATGTGCTGTTATAGTCAGAAATCCCATGTGGGATGTGTTTAACCTGAAGTCATGGGTGGATCCAAACTCCCTATATATGTGTGCTTTAGACCACTGCAAATCAGATTTTCACTATTGGCTGTGTGTCTCCGGGTATCTAGATGCCCGTCCCGACCTGTAATTTCTTGTAATAAACTTTGTTACACTGAAAGTACTGGGTCCTCGGAATCCTTCCTTCATCATCAACAACTTCTACAACATCATTGACCTCTCGGCTGCATCAAATATACGTTAGTAATTAAAAAGGAAACATTCCTATGATCCTCTTTAAAGGAAACACACCTATGCTTATCTCCAAAGGATCCTTGGTTCCCGTTCTTACCCATGTTGCCTTTGGTTATCTCCAAAGGAATCAAAGGAAACATATGTATATCAGTTTCCTGTGTTTAGATCTCTTTCTTAGTCACATTTCACTGAACGGGGCCTTCACGGAGAGACCAAGCACCAGCACCGGCCGTGCCCTGAGACCCACACTTAAGCCCCCGTCCTGAGTGTTATCACCCATGGGCCTGGGTTAAAGAGCCTCGCGCTCTTGGTTCTCCATTCCAAACTTAATCAGATTTCGCTGACCCGGGCCTCCAAGGAGAGACCAAGCACCAGCACCGGCCGTGCCCTGAGACCCACACTTAAGCCCCCGTCCTGAGTGTTATCACCCATGGGCCTGGGTTAAAGAGCCTCGCGCTCTTGGTTCTCCATTCCAAACTTAATCAGATTTCGCTGACCCGGGCCTCCAAGGAGAGACCAAGCACCAGCACCGGCCGTGCCCTGAGACCCACACTTAAGCCCCCGTCCTGATTGTTATCACCCATGGGCCTGGGTTAAAGAGCCTCGCGCTCTTGGTTCTCCATTCCAAACTTAGTCAGATTTCGTTGACCCGGGCCTCCAAGGAGAGACCAAGCACCAGCACCGGCCGTGCCCTGAGACCCACACTTAAGCCCCCATCCTGAGTGTTATCACCCATGGGCCTTGGTTAAAGAGCCTCGCGCTCTCGGTTCTCCAATCCAAACTTAGTCAGATTTCGCTTACCCGGGCCTCCAAGGAGAAACCAAGCACCAGCACCGGCCGTGCCCGCAGACCCACACTTAAGCCCCCGTCCTGAGTGTTATCACCCATGGGCCTGGGTTAAAGATCCTCGCGCTCTTGGTTCTCCATTCCACACTTAGTCAGATTTCGCTGACCCGGGCCTACATGGAGAGACCCAGCACCAGCACCGGCCGTGCCCTGGGACCCACACTTAGGCCCCCGTCCTGAGTGCTGAAAATGCCTAGAAATGTCTCACTCTTTGTGTTAGGGAAAGACACAATACTTGGGACACTTCTAGGCACTTTACATCATAGCAAAAATGCCTAGAAATGTCCCACACGTTTTCATGGGGAAAAATACAAAACACGGGAGAAAAAACCTCCAAATAAGGCTGAGCCCGTGGACCAACTCTAAAGCCCACACCCTGAGTGCTGAAAATGCCTAGAAATGTCTCACTCTTTGTGTTAGGGAAAGACACAATACTTGGGACACTTCTAGGCACTTTACATCATAGCAAAAATGCCTAGAAATGTCCCACACGTTTTCATGGGGAAAAATACAAAACACGGGAGAAAAAACCTCCAAATATGGCTGAGCCCGTGGACCCACTCTAAAGCCCACACCCTGAGTGCTGAAAATGCCTAGAAATGTTCCACTCTTTGTGTTAGGGAAAAATACAATACATGGGACATTTGTAGGCGCTTTACATTATAGCAAAAATGCCTAGAAATGTCCCAACCAATCAGAATGAGCCGGACGCTTCTAGGCACTTATCACTGAGGCAAAATGCCTGGAAATGTCCCCTACTTTTTTATGTTAGGGTAATACAATACATGGGACACTTGTAGGCACTTTACATTACAGCAAAATGTCTAGAAATGTCCCATACTAGGGCTTACGGAAGTGCAATATTTGGGACTCTCTCTGAGTAATGTCGTGTATTCATTAGACTAAAACATGTTGGTATGTGTGCTTAAAACATAATGACTTGGCTTAGATTGATGATGACTGCCTTTTGGACTCTTAGTCATTCTCAGAGAGTCCTCAAGATGGTTATCTTATTTATTCCCTAACTCTTGGGTATGACCTTTGATATAGGGAATTGTTTCTGACCAGCTGATGAATGGATTCAGATGGACTGTCTTTTGATTAACTTATCTTGGTCCTCAGACACAAAAATGTGCTGTTATAGTCAGAAATCCCATGTGGGATGTGTTTAACCTGAAGTCATGGGTGGATCCAAACTCCCTATATATGTGTGCTTTAGACCACTGCAAATCAGATTTTCACTATTGGCTGTGTGTCTCCGGGTATCTAGATGACCGTCCCGACCTGTAATTTCTTGTAATAAACTTTGTTACACTGAAAGTACTGGGTCCTCGGAATCCTTCCTTCATCATCAACAACTTCTACAACATCATTGACCTCTCGGCTGCATCAAATATACGTTAGTAATTAAAAAGGAAACATTCCTATGATCCTCTTTAAAGGAAACACTCCTATGCTTATCTCCAAAGGATCCTTGGTTCCCGTTCTTACCCATGTTGCCTTTGGTTATCTCCAAAGGAATCAAAGGAAACATATGTATATCAGTTTCCTGTGTTTAGATCTCTTTCTTAGTCACATTTCACTGAACGGGGCCTTCACGGAGAGACCAAGCACCAGCACCGGCCGTGCCCTGAGACCCACACTTAAGCCCCCGTCCTGAGTGTTATCACCCATGGGCCTGGGTTAAAGAGCCTCGCGCTCTTGGTTCTCCATTCCAAACTTAATCAGATTTCGCTGACCCGGGCCTCCAAGGAGAGACCAAGCACCAGCACCGGCCGTGCCCTGAGACCCACACTTAAGCCCCCGTCCTGAGTGTTATCACCCATGGGCCTGGGTTAAAGAGCCTCGCGCTCTTGGTTCTCCATTCCAAACTTAATCAGATTTCGCTGACCCGGGCCTCCAAGGAGAGACCAAGCACCAGCACCGGCCGTGCCCTGAGACCCACACTTAAGCCCCCGTCCTGATTGTTATCACCCATGGGCCTGGGTTAAAGAGCCTCGCGCTCTTGGTTCTCCATTCCAAACTTAGTCAGATTTCGTTGACCCGGGCCTCCAAGGAGAGACCAAGCACCAGCACCGGCCGTGCCCTGAGACCCACACTTAAGCCCCCATCCTGAGTGTTATCACCCATGGGCCTTGGTTAAAGAGCCTCGCGCTCTCGGTTCTCCAATCCAAACTTAGTCAGATTTCGCTTACCCGGGCCTCCAAGGAGAAACCAAGCACCAGCACCGGCCGTGCCCGCAGACCCACACTTAAGCCCCCGTCCTGAGTGTTATCACCCATGGGCCTGGGTTAAAGATCCTCGCGCTCTTGGTTCTCCATTCCACACTTAGTCAGATTTCGCTGACCCGGGCCTACATGGAGAGACCCAGCACCAGCACCGGCCGTGCCCTGGGACCCACACTTAGGCCCCCGTCCTGAGTGCTGAAAATGCCTAGAAATGTCTCACTCTTTGTGTTAGGGAAAGACACAATACTTGGGACACTTCTAGGCACTTTACATCATAGCAAAAATGCCTAGAAATGTCCCACACGTTTTCATGGGGAAAAATACAAAACACGGGAGAAAAAACCTCCAAATAAGGCTGAGCCCGTGGACCAACTCTAAAGCCCACACCCTGAGTGCTGAAAATGCCTAGAAATGTCTCACTCTTTGTGTTAGGGAAAGACACAATACTTGGGACACTTCTAGGCACTTTACATCATAGCAAAAATGCCTAGAAATGTCCCACACGTTTTCATGGGGAAAAATACAAAACACGGGAGAAAAAACCTCCAAATATGGCTGAGCCCTAGGACCCACTCTAAAGCCAACACCCTGAGTGCTGAAAATGCCTAGAAATGTTCCACTCTTTGTGTTAGGGAAAAATACAATATATGGGACATTTGTAGGCGCTTTACATTATAGCAAAAATGCCTAGAAATGTCCCAACCAATCAGAATGAGCCGGACGCTTCTAGGCACTTATCACTGAGGCAAAATGCCTGGAAATGTCCCACACTTTTTTATGTTAGGGTAATACAATACATGGGACACTTGTAGGCACTTTACATTACAGCAAAATGTCTAGAAATGTCCCATACTAGGGCTTACGGAAGTGCAATATTTGGGACTCTCTCTGAGTAATGTCGTGTATTCATTAGACTAAAACATGTTGGTATGTGTGCTTAAAACATAATGACTTGGCTTAGATTGATGATGACTGCCTTTTGGACTCTTAGTCATTCTCAGAGAGTCCTCAAGATGGTTATCTTATTTATTCCCTAACTCTTGGGTATGACCTTTGATATAGGGAATTGTTTCTGACCAGCTGATGAATGGATTCAGATGGACTGTCTTTTGATTAACTTATCTTGGTCCTCAGACACAAAAATGTGCTGTTATAGTCAGAAATCCCATGTGGGATGTGTTTAACCTGAAGTCATGGGTGGATCCAAACTCCCTATATATGTGTGCTTTAGACCACTGCAAATCAGATTTTCACTATTGGCTGTGTGTCTCCGGGTATCTAGATGACCGTCCCGACCTGTAATTTCTTGTAATAAACTTTGTTACACTGAAAGTACTGGGTCCTCGGAATCCTTCCTTCATCATCAACAACTTCTACAACATCATTGACCTCTCGGCTGCATCAAATATACGTTAGTAATTAAAAAGGAAACATTCCTATGATCCTCTTTAAAGGAAACACTCCTATGCTTATCTCCAAAGGATCCTTGGTTCCCGTTCTTACCCATGTTGCCTTTGGTTATCTCCAAAGGAATCAAAGGAAACATATGTATATCAGTTTCCTGTGTTTAGATCTCTTTCTTAGTCACATTTCACTGAACGGGGCCTTCACGGAGAGACCAAGCACCAGCACCGGCCGTGCCCTGAGACCCACACTTAAGCCCCCGTCCTGAGTGTTATCACCCATGGGCCTGGGTTAAAGAGCCTCGCGCTCTTGGTTCTCCATTCCAAACTTAATCAGATTTCGCTGACCCGGGCCTCCAAGGAGAGACCAAGCACCAGCACCGGCCGTGCCCTGAGACCCACACTTAAGCCCCCGTCCTGAGTGTTATCACCCATGGGCCTGGGTTAAAGAGCCTCGCGCTCTTGGTTCTCCATTCCAAACTTAATCAGATTTCGCTGACCCGGGCCTCCAAGGAGAGACCAAGCACCAGCACCGGCCGTGCCCTGAGACCCACACTTAAGCCCCCGTCCTGATTGTTATCACCCATGGGCCTGGGTTAAAGAGCCTCGCGCTCTTGGTTCTCCATTCCAAACTTAGTCAGATTTCGTTGACCCGGGCCTCCAAGGAGAGACCAAGCACCAGCACCGGCCGTGCCCTGAGACCCACACTTAAGCCCCCATCCTGAGTGTTATCACCCATGGGCCTTGGTTAAAGAGCCTCGCGCTCTCGGTTCTCCAATCCAAACTTAGTCAGATTTCGCTTACCCGGGCCTCCAAGGAGAAACCAAGCACCAGCACCGGCCGTGCCCGCAGACCCACACTTAAGCCCCCGTCCTGAGTGTTATCACCCATGGGCCTGGGTTAAAGATCCTCGCGCTCTTGGTTCTCCATTCCACACTTAGTCAGATTTCGCTGACCCGGGCCTACATGGAGAGACCCAGCACCAGCACCGGCCGTGCCCTGGGACCCACACTTAGGCCCCCGTCCTGAGTGCTGAAAATGCCTAGAAATGTCTCACTCTTTGTGTTAGGGAAAGACACAATACTTGGGACACTTCTAGGCACTTTACATCATAGCAAAAATGCCTAGAAATGTCCCACACGTTTTCATGGGGAAAAATACAAAACACGGGAGAAAAAACCTCCAAATAAGGCTGAGCCCGTGGACCAACTCTAAAGCCCACACCCTGAGTGCTGAAAATGCCTAGAAATGTCTCACTCTTTGTGTTAGGGAAAGACACAATACTTGGGACACTTCTAGGCACTTTACATCATAGCAAAAATGCCTAGAAATGTCCCACACGTTTTCATGGGGAAAAATACAAAACACGGGAGAAAAAACCTCCAAATATGGCTGAGCCCGTGGACCCACTCTAAAGCCAACACCCTGAGTGCTGAAAATGCCTAGAAATGTTCCACTCTTTGTGTTAGGGAAAAATACAATATATGGGACATTTGTAGGCGCTTTACATTATAGCAAAAATGCCTAGAAATGTCCCAACCAATCAGAATGAGCCGGACGCTTCTAGGCACTTATCACTGAGGCAAAATGCCTGGAAATGTCCCACACTTTTTTATGTTAGGGTAATACAATACATGGGACACTTGTAGGCACTTTACATTACAGCAAAATGTCTAGAAATGTCCCATACTAGGGCTTACGGAAGTGCAATATTTGGGACTCTCTCTGAGTAATGTCGTGTATTCATTAGACTAAAACATGTTGGTATGTGTGCTTAAAACATAATGACTTGGCTTAGATTGATGATGACTGCCTTTTGGACTCTTAGTCATTCTCAGAGAGTCCTCAAGATGGTTATCTTATTTATTCCCTAACTCTTGGGTATGACCTTTGATATAGGGAATTGTTTCTGACCAGCTGATGAATGGATTCAGATGGACTGTCTTTTGATTAACTTATCTTGGTCCTCAGACACAAAAATGTGCCGTTATAGTCAGAAATCCCATGTGGGATGTGTTTAACCTGAAGTCATGGGTGGATCCAAACTCCCTATATATGTGTGCTTTAGACCACTGCAAATCAGATTTTCACTATTGGCTGTGTGTCTCCGGGTATCTAGATGCCCGTCCCGACCTGTAATTTCTTGTAATAAACTTTGTTACACTGAAAGTACTGGGTCCTCGGAATCCTTCCTTCATCATCAACAACTTCTACAACATCATTGACCTCTCGGCTGCATCAAATATACGTTAGTAATTAAAAAGGAAACATTCCTATGACCCTCTTTAAAGGAAACACTCCTATGCTTATCTCCAAAGGATCCTTGGTTCCCGTTCTTACCCATGTTGCCTTTGGTTATCTCCAAAGGAATCAAAGGAAACATATGTATATCAGTTTCCTGTGTTTAGATCTCTTTCTTAGTCACATTTCACTGAACCGGGCCTTCACGGAGAGACCAAGCACCAGCACCGGCCGTGCCCTGAGACCCACACTTAAGCCCCCGTCCTGAGTGTTATCACCCATGGGCCTGGGTTAAAGAGCCTCGCGCTCTTGGTTCTCCATTCCAAACTTAGTCAGATTTCGTTGACCCGGGCCTCCAAGGAGAGACCAAGCACCAGCACCGGCCGTGCCCTGAGACCCACACTTAAGCCCCCATCCTGAGTGTTATCACCCATGGGCCTTGGTTAAAGAGCCTCGCGCTCTCGGTTCTCCAATCCAAACTTAGTCAGATTTCGCTTACCCGGGCCTCCAAGGAGAAACCAAGCACCAGCACCGGCCGTGAACGCAGACCCACACTTAAGCCCCCGTCCTGAGTGTTATCACCCATGGGCCTGGGTTAAAGATCCTCGCGCTCTTGGTTCTCCATTCCACACTTAGTCAGATTTCGCTGACCCGGGCCTCCATGGAGAGACCCAGCACCAGCACCGGCCGTGCCCGGGGACCCACACTTAGGCCCCCGTCCTGAGTGCTGAAAATGCCTAGAAATGTCTCACTCTTTGTGTTAGGGAAAGACACAATACTTGGGACACTTCTAGGCACTTTACATTATAGCAAAAATGCCTAGAAATGTCCCACACGTTTTCATGGGGAAAAATACAAAACACGGGAGAAAAAACCTCCAAATATGGCTGAGCCCAGGGACCCACTCTAAAGCCAACACCCTGAGTGCTGAAAATGCCTAGAAATGTTCCACTCTTTGTGTTAGGGAAAAATACAATACATGGGACATTTGTAGGCGCTTTACATTATAGCAAAAATGCCTAGAAATGTCCCAACCAATCAGAATGAGCCGGACGCTTCTAGGCACTTATCACTGAGGCAAAATGCCTGGAAATGTCCCACACTTTTTTATGTTAGGGTAATACAATACTTGGGACACTTCTAGGCACTTTACATTATAGCAAAAATGCCTAGAAATGTCCCACAGGTTTTCATGGGGAAAAATACAAAACATGGGAGAAAAAACCTCCAAATATGGCTGAGCCCGGGGACCCACTCTAAAGCCCACACCCTGAGTGCTGAAAATGCCTAGAAATGTTCCACTCTTTGTGTCAGGGAAAAATACAATACATAGGACATTTGTAGGCGCTTTACATTATAGCAAAAATGCCTAAAAATGTCCTAACCAATCAGAATGAGCCGGACGCTTCTAGGCACTTATCATTGAGGCAAAATGCCTGGAAATGTCCCACACCTTTGGTGTTAGGGTAATACAATACATGGGACACTTGTAGGCACTTTACATTACAGCAAAATGCCTAGAAATGTCCCATACTAGGGGTTACGGAAGTGCAATATTTGGGTGTCTCTCTGAGTAATTCAAAAGGAAACATTCCTATGATCCTCTTTAAAGGAAACACTACTATGCTTATCTCCAAAGGATCCTTGGTTCCCGTTCTTACCCATGTTGCCTATGGTTATCTCCAAAGGAATCAAAGGAAACATATGTATATCAGTTTCCTGTGTTTAGATCTCTTTCTTAGTCACATTTCACTGAGCCGGGCCTTCACGGAGAGACCAAGCACCAGCAACGGCCGTGCCCTGAGACCCACACTTAAGCCCCCGTCCTGAGTGTTATCACCCATGGGCCTGGGTTAAAGAGCCTCGCGCTCTTGGTTCTCCATTTAAAACTTAGTCAGATTTCGCTGACCCGGGCCTCCAAGGAGAGACCAAGCACCAGCACCGGCCGTGCCCTGAGACCCACACTTAAGTCGCCGTCCTGAGTGTTATCACCCATGGGCCTTGGTTAAAGAGCCTCGCGCCCTTGGTTCTCCATTCCACACGTAGTCCGATTTCGCTGACGCAGGCCTCCATGGAGAGACCCAGCACCAGCACCGGCCGTGCCCGGAGACCCACACTTAAGCCCCCGTCCTGAGTGTTATCACCCATGGGCCTTGGTTAAAGAGCCTCGCGCCCTTGGTTCTCCATTCCACACTTAGTCTGATTTCGCTGACCCAGGCCTCCATGGAGAGACCCAGCACCAGCACCGGCCGTGCCCGGAGACCCACACTTAAGCCCCCGTCCTGAGTGTTATCACTCATGGGCCTCGATTAAAGAGCCTCGCGCCCTTGGTTCTCCATTCCACACTTAGTCAGATTTCGCTGACCCGGGCCTCCATGGAGAGACCCAGCACCAGCACCGGCCGTGCCCGGGGACCCACACTTAGGCCCCCGTCCTGAGTGCTGAAAAGGCCTAGAAATGTCTCACTCTTTGTGTTAGGGAAAGATACAATACTTGGGACACTTCTAGGCACTTTACATTATAGCAAAAATGCCTAGAAATGTCCCACAGGTTTTCATGGGGAAAAATACAAAACATGGGAGAAAAAACCTCCAAATATGGCTGAGCCCGGGGACCCACTCTAAAGCCCACACCCTGAGTGCTGAAAATGCCTAGAAATGTTCCACTCTTTGTGTCAGGGAAAAATACAATACATAGGACATTTGTAGGCGCTTTACATTATAGCAAAAATGCCTAAAAATGTCCTAACCAATCAGAATGAGCCGGACGCTTCTAGGCACTTATCATTGAGTCAAAATAACTGGAAATGTCCCACACTTTTTTATGTTAGGGTAATACAATACATGGGATACTTGTAGGCACTTTACATTACAGCAAAATGTCTAGAAATGTCCCATACTAGGGGTTACGGAAGTGCAATATTTGGGACTCTCTCTGAGTAATTAAAAAGGAAACATTCCTATGATACTCTTTAAAGGAAACACTCCTATGCTTATCTCCAAAGGATCCTTTGTTCCCGTTCTTATCCACATTTCCTATGGTTATCTCCAAAGGAATCAAAGGAAACATATGTATATCAGTTTCCTGTGTTTAGATCTCTTTCTCAGTCACATTTCACTGACCCGGGCCTCCAAGGAGAGACCAAGCACCAGCTCCGGCCGTGCCCTGAGACCCACAGTTAAGCCCCCGTCCTGAGTGTTATCACCCATGGGCCTGGGTTAAAGTGCCTCGCGCCCTTGGTTCTCCATTCCACACTTAGTCAGATTTCGCTGACCCGGGCCTCCAAGGAGAGACCAAGCACAAGCACCGGACGTGCCCTGAGACCCACACTTAAGCCCCCGTCCTGAGTGTTATCACCCATGGGCCTTGGTTAAAGAGCCTCGCGCCCTTGGTTCTCCAATCCACACTTAGTCCGATTTCGCTGACCCAGGCCTCCATGGAGAGACCCAGCACCAGCACCGGCTGTGCCCGGAGACCCACACTTAAGCCCCCGTCCTGAGTGTTATCACCCATGGGCCTTGGTTAAAGATCCTCGCGCCCTTGGTTCTCCATTCCACACTTAGTCAAATTTCGCTGACCCGGGCCTCCAAGGAGAGACCAAGCACCATCACCGGCCATGCCCGGGGACCCACACTTAAGCCCCCATCCTGAGTGTAATCACCAATTGGCCTGGGTTAAAGAGCCTCGCGCTCTTGGTTCTCCATTCCATACTTAGTCACTTTTCGCATACATTAAGAGACCCAGCACCAGCACCGGCCGTGCCCGGGGACCCACACTTAGGCCCCAGTCCTGAGTGCTGAAAATGCCTAGAAATGTCTCACTCTTTGTGTTAGGGAAAGACACAATACTTGGGACACTTCTAGGCACTTTACATTATAGCAAAAATTCCTAGAAATGTCCCAACCAATCAGAATGAGCCGGACGCTTCTAGGCACTTATCACTGAGGCAAAATGCCTGGAAATGTCCCACACCTTTGGTGTTAGGGTAATACAATACATGGGACACTTTTAGGCACTTTACATTACAGCAAAATGCCTAGAAATGTCCCACACTAGGGGTTACTGAAGTGCAATATTTGGGTCTCTCTATGAGTAATTCAAAAGGAAACATTCCTATGATCCTCTTTAAAGGAAACACTCCTATGCTTATCTCCAAAGGATCCTTGGTTCCCGTTCTTACCCATATTTCCTATGGTTATCTCCAAAGGAATCAAAGGAAACATATGTATATCAGTTTCCTGTGTTTAGATCTCTTTCTTAGTCACATTTGGCTGAACCGGGCTTTCACGGAGAGACCAAGCACCAGCAACGGCCGTGCCCTGAGACCCACACTTAAGCCCCCGTCCTGAGTGTTATCACCCATGGGCCTGGGTTAAAGAGCCTCGCGCTCTTGGTTCTCCATTTGAAACTTAGTCAGATTTCGCTGACCCGGGCCTCCAAGGAGAGACCAAGCACCAGCACCGGCCGTGCCCTGAGACCCACACTTAAGTCGCCGTCCTGAGTGTTATCACCCATGGGCCTTGGTTAAAGCGCCTCGCGCCCTTGGTTCTCCATTCCACACTTAGTCAAATTTCGCTGACCCGGGCCTCCAAGGAGAGACCAAGCACCAGCTCCGGCCGTGCCCTGAGACCCACACTTAAGCCCCCGTCCTGAGTGTTATCACCCATGGGCCTTGGTTAAAGAGCCTCGCGCCCTTGGTTCTCCATTCCACACTTAGTCTGATTTCGCTGACCCAGGCCTCCATGGAGAGACCCAGCACCAGCACCGGCCGTGCCCGGAGACCCACACTTAAGCCCCCGTCCTGAGTGTTATCACTCATGGGCCTCGGTTAAAGAGCCTCGCGCCCTTGGTTCTCCATTCCACACTTAGTCAGATTTCGCTGACCCGGGCCTCCATGGAGAGACCCAGCACCAGCACCGGCCGTGCCCTTGGACCCACACTTAGGCCCCCGTCCTGAGTGCTGAAAAGGCCTAGAAATGTCTCACTCTTTGTGTTAGGGAAAGATACAATACTTGGGACACTTCTAGGCACTTTACATTATAGCAAAAATGCCTAGAAATGTCCCAGAGGTTTTCATGGGGAAAAATACAAAACATGGGAGAAAAAACCTCCAAATATGGCTGAGCCCGGGGACCCACTCTAAAGCCCACACCCTGAGTGCTGAAAATGTCTAGAAATGTTCCACTCTTTGTGTCAGGGAAAAATACAATACATAGGACATTTGTAGGCGCTTTACATTATAGCAAAAATGCCTAAAAATGTCCTAACCAATCAGAATGAGCCGGACGCTTCTAGGCACTTATCATTGAGTCAAAATAACTGGAAATGTCCCACACTTTTTTATGTTAGGGTAATACAATACATGGGATACTTGTAGGCACTTTACATTACAGCAAAATGTCTAGAAATGTCCCATACTAGGGGTTACGGAAGTGCAATATTTGGGACTCTCTCTGAGTAATTAAAAAGGAAACATTCCTATGATCCTCTTTAAAGGAAACACTCCTATGCTTATCTCCAAAGGATCCTTTGTTCCCGTTCTTATCCACATTTCCTATGGTTATCTCCAAAGGAATCAAAGGAAACATATGTATATCAGTTTCCTGTGTTTAGATCTCTTTCTTAGTCACATTTCACTGAACCGGGCCTTCAGGGAGAGACCAAGCACCAGCAACGGCCGTGCCCGGAGACCCACAGTTAAGCCCCCGTCCTGAGTGTTATCACCCATGGGCCTGGGTTAAAGTACCTCGCGCCCTTGGTTCTCCATTCCACACTTAGTCAGATTTCGCTGACCCGGGCCTCCAAGGAGAGACCAAGCACCAGCACCGGACGTGCCCTGAGACCCACACTTAAGCCCCCGTCCTGAGTGTTATCACCCATGGGCCTTGGTTAAAGAGCCTCGCGCCCTTGGTTCTCCAATCCACACTTAGTCCGATTTCGCTGACCCAGGCCTCCATGGAGAGACCCAGCACCAGCACCGGCTGTGCCCGGAGACCCACACTTAAGCCCCCGTCCTGAGTGTTATCACCCATGGGCCTTGGTTAAAGAGCCTCGCGCCCTTGGTTCTCCATTCCACACTTAGTCAAATTTCGCTGACCCGGGCCTCCAAGGAGAGACCAAGCACCATCACCGGCCGTGCCCGGGGACCCACACTTAAGCCCCCATCCTGAGTGTAATCACCAATTGGCCTGGGTTAAAGAGCCTCGCGCTCTTGGTTCTCCATTCCATACTTAGTCACTTTTCGCATACATTAAGAGACCCAGCACCAGCACCGGCCGTGCCCGGGGACCCACACTTAGGCTCCCGTCCTGAGTGCTGAAAATGCCTAGAAATGTCTCACTCTTTGTGTTAGGGAAAGACACAATATTTGGGACACTTCTAGGCACTTTACATTATAGCAAAAATTCCTAGAAATGTCCCAACCAATCAGAATGAGCCGGACGCTTCTAGGCACTTATCACTGAGGCAAAATGCCTGGAAATGTCCCACACCTTTGGTGTTAGGGTAATACAATACATGGGCCACTTGTAGGCACTTTACATTACAGCAAAATGCCTAGAAATGTCCCACACTAGGGGTTACGGAAGTGCAATATTTGGGTCTCTCTATGAGTAATTCAAAAGGAAACATTCCTATGATCCTCTTTAAAGGAAACACTCCTATGCTTATCTCCAAAGGATCCTTGGTTCCCGTTCTTACCCATATTTCCTATGGTTATCTCCAAAGGAATCAAAGGAAACATATGTATATCAGTTTCCTGTGTTTAGATCTCTTTCTTAGTCACATTTGGCTGAACCGGGCTTTCACGGAGAGACCAAGCACCACCACCGGCCGTGCCCGGGGACCCACACTTAAGTCCCCCTCCTGAGTGTTATCACCCATGGGCCTGGGCTAAAGAGCCTCGCGCTCTTGGTTCTCCATTCCAAACTTAGTCAGATTTCGCTGACCCGGGCCTCCAAGGAGAGACCAAGCACCAGCTCCGGCCGTGCCCTGAGACCCACACTTAAGCCCCCGTCCTGAGTGTTATCACCCATGGGCCTTGGTTAAAGAACCTCGCGCCCTTGGTTCTCCATTCCATACTTAGTCACTTTTCGCATACATTAAGAGACCCAGCACCAGCACCGGCCGTGCCCGGGGACCCACACTTAGGCCCCAGTCCTGAGTGCTGAAAATGCCTAGAAATGTCTCACTCTTTGTGTTAGGGAAAGACACAATACTTGGGACACTTCTAGGCACTTTACATTATAGCAAAAATTCCTAGAAATGTCCCAACCAATCAGAATGAGCCGGACGCTTCTAGGCACTTATCACTGAGGCAAAATGCCTGGAAATGTCCCACACCTTTGGTGTTAGGGTAATACAATACATGGGACACTTTTAGGCACTTTACATTACAGCAAAATGCCTAGAAATGTCCCACACTAGGGGTTACTGAAGTGCAATATTTGGGTCTCTCTATGAGTAATTCAAAAGGAAACATTCCTATGATCCTCTTTAAAGGAAACACTCCTATGCTTATCTCCAAAGGATCCTTGGTTCCCGTTCTTACCCATATTTCCTATGGTTATCTCCAAAGGAATCAAAGGAAACATATGTATATCAGTTTCCTGTGTTTAGATCTCTTTCTTAGTCACATTTGGCTGAACCGGGCTTTCACGGAGAGACCAAGCACCAGCAACGGCCGTGCCCTGAGACCCACACTTAAGCCCCCGTCCTGAGTGTTATCACCCATGGGCCTGGGTTAAAGAGCCTCGCGCTCTTGGTTCTCCATTTGAAACTTAGTCAGATTTCGCTGACCCGGGCCTCCAAGGAGAGACCAAGCACCAGCACCGGCCGTGCCCTGAGACCCACACTTAAGTCGCCGTCCTGAGTGTTATCACCCATGGGCCTTGGTTAAAGCGCCTCGCGCCCTTGGTTCTCCATTCCACACGTAGTCCGATTTCGCTGACGCAGGCCTCCATGGAGAGACCCAGCACCAGCACCGGCCGTGCCCGGAGACCCACACTTAAGCCCCCGTCCTGAGTGTTATCACCCATGGGCCTTGGTTAAAGAGCCTCGCGCCCTTGGTTCTCCATTCCACACTTAGTCTGATTTCGCTGACCCAGGCCTCCATGGAGAGACCCAGCACCAGCACCGGCCGTGCCCGGGGTCCCACACTTAGGTCCCCGTCCTGAGTGCTGAAAAGGCCTAGAAATGTCTCACTCTTTGTGTTAGGGAAAGATACAATACTTGGGACACTTCTAGGCACTTTACATTATAGCAAAAATGCCTAGAAATGTCCCACAGGTTTTCATGGGGAAAAATACAAAACATGGGAGAAAAAACCTCCAAATATGGCTGAGCCCGGGGACCCACTCTAAAGCCCACACCCTGAGTGCTGAAAATGCAGAGAAATGTTCCACTCTTTATGTTAGGGAAAAATACAATACATGGGACATTTGTAGGCGCTTTACATTATAGCAAAAATGCCTAGAAATGTCCCAACCAATCAGAATGAGCCGGACGCTTCTAGGCACTTATCATTGAGGCAAAATGCCTGGAAATGTCCCACACTTTTTTATGTTAGGGTAATACAATACATGGGACACTTGTAGGCACTTTACATTACAGCAAAATGCCTAGAAATGTCCCATACTAGGGGTTACGGAAGTCCAATATTTGGGTCTCTCTCTGAGTAATTCAAAAGGAAACATTCCTATGATCCTCTTTAAAGGAAACACTCCTATGCTTATCTCCAAAGGATCCTTGGTTCCCGTTCTTACCCATGTTAACTATGGTTATCTCCTAAGGAATCAAAGGAAACATATGTATATCAGTTTCCTGTGTTTAGATCTCTTTCTTAGTCACATTTCACTGACCCGGTTCTCCAAGGAGAGACCAAGCACTAGCACCGGACGTGCCCTGAGACCCACACTTAAGCCCCCGTCCTGAGTGTTATCACCCATGGGCCTTTGTTAAAGAGCCTCGCGCCCTTGGTTCTCCAATCCACACTTAGTCCGATTTCGCTGACCCAGGCCTCCATGGAGAGACCCAGCACCAGCACCGGCTGTGCCCGGAGACCGACACACTTAAGCCCCCGTCCTGAGTGTTATCACCCATGGGCCTTGGTTAAAGAGCCTCGCGCCCTTGGTTCTCCATTCCACACTTAGTCAGATTTCGCTGACCCGGGCCTCCAAGGAGAGACCAAGCACCATCACCGGCCATGCCAGGGGACCCACACTTAAGCCCCCATCCTGAGTGTAATCACCAATTGGCCTGGGTTAAAGAGCCTCGCGCTCTTGGTTCTCCATTCCATACTTAGTCACTTTTCGCATACATTAAGAGACCCAGCACCAGCACCGGCCGTGCCCGGGGACCCACACTTAGGCCCCCGTCCTGAGTGCTGAAAATGCCTAGAAATGTCTCACTCTTTGTGTTAGGGAAAGATACAATAGTTGGGACATTTCTAGGCACTTTACATTATAGCAAAAATGACAAGAAATGTCCCACACTTTTTCATGGGGAAAAATACAAAACATGGGAGAAAAAACCTCCAAATATGGCTGAGCCCGGGGACCCACTCTAAAGCCCACACCCTGAGTGCTGAAAATGCCTAGAAATGTTCCACTCTTTGTGTCAGGGAAAAATACAATACATAGGACATTTGTAGGCACTTTACATTATAGCAAAAATGCCTAAAAATGTCCTAACCAATCAGAATGAGCCGGAAGCTTCTAGGCACTTATCATTGAGGCAAAATAACTGGAAATGTCCCACACCTTTGGTGCTAGGGTAATACAATACATGGGACACTTGTAGGCACTTTACATTACAGCAAAATGCCTAGAAA
Source organism: Pleuronectes platessa (assembly GCF_947347685.1). NCBI lineage: Eukaryota > Metazoa > Chordata > Actinopteri > Pleuronectiformes > Pleuronectidae > Pleuronectes > Pleuronectes platessa. The sequence goes on from NC_070640.1 coordinate 24,950,174, forward strand.
TGTCCCACACTAGGGGTTACGGAAGTGCAATATTTGGGTCTCTCTGTGAGTAATTCAAAAGGAAACATTCCTATGATCCTCTTTAAAGGAAACACTCCTATGCTTATCTCCAAAGGATCCTTTGTTCCCGTTCTTATCCATATTTCCTCTGGTTATCTCCAAAGGAATCAAAGGAAACATATGTATATAGGTTTCCTGTGTTTAGATCTCTTTCTTAGTCACATTTCACTGAACCGGGCCTTCAGGGAGAGACCAAGCACCAGCACCGGCCGTGCCCGGGGACCCACACTTAAGTCCCCCTCCTGAGTGTTATCACCCATGGGCCTGGGTTAAAGAGCCTCGCGCTCTTGGTTCTCCATTCCACACTTAGTCAAATTTCGCTGACCCGGGCCTCCAAGGAGAGACCAAGCACCATAACCGGCCGTGCCCGGGGATCCACACTTAAGCCCCCATCCTGAGTGTAATCACCAATTGGCCTGGGTTAAAGAGCCTCGCGCTCTTGGTTCTCCATTCCATACTTAGTCACTTTTCGCATACATTAAGAGACCCAGCACCAGCACCGGCCGTGCCCGGGGACCCACACTTAGGCCCCAGTCCTGAGTGCTGAAAATGCCTAGAAATGTCTCACTCTTTGTGTTAGGGAAAGACACAATACTTGGGACACTTCTAGGCACTTTACATTATAGCAAAAATTCCTAGAAATGTCCCAACCAATCAGAATGAGCCGGACGCTTCTAGGCACTTATCACTGAGGCAAAATGCCTGGAAATGTCCCACACCTTTGGTGTTAGGGTAATACAATACATGGGACACTTTTAGGCACTTTACATTACAGCAAAATGCCTAGAAATGTCCCACACTAGGGGTTACTGAAGTGCAATATTTGGGTCTCTCTATGAGTAATTCAAAAGGAAACATTCCTATGATCCTCTTTAAAGGAAACACTCCTATGCTTATCTCCAAAGGATCCTTGGTTCCCGTTCTTACCCATATTTCCTATGGTTATCTCCAAAGGAATCAAAGGAAACATATGTATATCAGTTTCCTGTGTTTAGATCTCTTTCTTAGTCACATTTGGCTGAACCGGGCTTTCACGGAGAGACCAAGCACCAGCAACGGCCGTGCCCTGAGACCCACACTTAAGCCCCCGTCCTGAGTGTTATCACCCATGGGCCTGGGTTAAAGAGCCTCGCGCTCTTGGTTCTCCATTTGAAACTTAGTCAGATTTCGCTGACCCGGGCCTCCAAGGAGAGACCAAGCACCAGCACCGGCCGTGCCCTGAGACCCACACTTAAGTCGCCGTCCTGAGTGTTATCACCCATGGGCCTTGGTTAAAGCGCCTCGCGCCCTTGGTTCTCCATTCCACACGTAGTCCGATTTCGCTGACGCAGGCCTCCATGGAGAGACCCAGCACCAGCACCGGCCGTGCCCGGAGACCCACACTTAAGCCCCCGTCCTGAGTGTTATCACCCATGGGCCTTGGTTAAAGAGCCTCGCGCCCTTGGTTCTCCATTCCACACTTAGTCTGATTTCGCTGACCCAGGCCTCCATGGAGAGACCCAGCACCAGCACCGGCCGTGCCCGGAGACCCACACTTAAGCCCCCGTCCTGAGTGTTATCACTCATGGGCCTCGGTTAAAGAGCCTCGCGCCCTTGGTTCTCCATTCCACACTTAGTCAGATTTCGCTGACCCGGGCCTCCATGGAGAGACCCAGCACCAGCACCGGCCGTGCCCGGGGACCCACACTTAGGCCCCCGTCCTGAGTGCTGAAAAGGCCTAGAAATGTCTCACTCTTTGTGTTAGGGAAAGATACAATACTTGGGACACTTCTAGGCACTTTACATTATAGCAAAAATGCCTAGAAATGTCCCACAGGTTTTCATGGGGAAAAATACAAAACATGGGAGAAAAAACCTCCAAATATGGCTGAGCCCGGGGACCCACTCTAAAGCCCACACCCTGAGTGCTGAAAATGCCTAGAAATGTTCCACTCTTTGTGTCAGGGAAAAATACAATACATAGGACATTTGTAGGCGCTTTACATTATAGCAAAAATGCCTAAAAATGTCCTAACCAATCAGAATGAGCCGGACGCTTCTAGGCACTTATCATTGAGTCAAAATAACTGGAAATGTCCCACACTTTTTTATGTTAGGGTAATACAATACATGGGATACTTGTAGGCACTTTACATTACAGCAAAATGTCTAGAAATGTCCCATACTAGGGGTTACGGAAGTGCAATATTTGGGACTCTCTCTGAGTAATTAAAAAGGAAACATTCCTATGATCCTCTTTAAAGGAAACACTCCTATGCTTATCTCCAAAGGATCCTTTGTTCCCGTTCTTATCCACATTTCCTATGGTTATCTCCAAAGGAATCAAAGGAAACATATGTATATCAGTTTCCTGTGTTTAGATCTCTTTCTTAGTCACATTTCACTGAACCGGGCCTTCAGGGAGAGACCAAGCACCAGCAACGGCCGTGCCCGGAGACCCACAGTTAAGCCCCCGTCCTGAGTGTTATCACCCATGGGCCTGGGTTAAAGTACCTCGCGCCCTTGGTTCTCCATTCCACACTTAGTCAGATTTCGCTGACCCGGGCCTCCAAGGAGAGACCAAGCACCAGCACCGGACGTGCCCTGAGACCCACACTTAAGCCCCCGTCCTGAGTGTTATCACCCATGGGCCTTGGTTAAAGAGCCTCGCGCCCTTGGTTCTCCAATCCACACTTAGTCCGATTTCGCTGACCCAGGCCTCCATGGAGAGACCCAGCACCAGCACCGGCTGTGCCCGGAGACCCACACTTAAGCCCCCGTCCTGAGTGTTATCACCCATGGGCCTTGGTTAAAGAGCCTCGCGCCCTTGGTTCTCCATTCCACACTTAGTCAAATTTCGCTGACCCGGGCCTCCAAGGAGAGACCAAGCACCATCACCGGCCGTGCCCGGGGACCCACACTTAAGCCCCCATCCTGAGTGTAATCACCAATTGGCCTGGGTTAAAGAGCCTCGCGCTCTTGGTTCTCCATTCCATACTTAGTCACTTTTCGCATACATTAAGAGACCCAGCACCAGCACCGGCCGTGCCCGGGGACCCACACTTAGGCTCCCGTCCTGAGTGCTGAAAATGCCTAGAAATGTCTCACTCTTTGTGTTAGGGAAAGACACAATATTTGGGACACTTCTAGGCACTTTACATTATAGCAAAAATTCCTAGAAATGTCCCAACCAATCAGAATGAGCCGGACGCTTCTAGGCACTTATCACTGAGGCAAAATGCCTGGAAATGTCCCACACCTTTGGTGTTAGGGTAATACAATACATGGGCCACTTGTAGGCACTTTACATTACAGCAAAATGCCTAGAAATGTCCCACACTAGGGGTTACGGAAGTGCAATATTTGGGTCTCTCTATGAGTAATTCAAAAGGAAACATTCCTATGATCCTCTTTAAAGGAAACACTCCTATGCTTATCTCCAAAGGATCCTTGGTTCCCGTTCTTACCCATATTTCCTATGGTTATCTCCAAAGGAATCAAAGGAAACATATGTATATCAGTTTCCTGTGTTTAGATCTCTTTCTTAGTCACATTTGGCTGAACCGGGCTTTCACGGAGAGACCAAGCACCACCACCGGCCGTGCCCGGGGACCCACACTTAAGTCCCCCTCCTGAGTGTTATCACCCATGGGCCTTGGTTAAAGAACCTCGCGCCCTTGGTTCTCCATTCCACACTTAGTCCGATTTCGCTGACCCAGGCCTCCATGGAGAGACCCAGCACCAGCACCGGCCGTGCCCGGGGTCCCACACTTAGGTCCCCGTCCTGAGTGCTGAAAAGGCCTAGAAATGTCTCACTCTTTGTGTTAGGGAAAGATACAATACTTGGGACACTTCTAGGCACTTTACATTATAGCAAAAATGCCTAGAAATGTCCCACAGGTTTTCATGGGGAAAAATACAAAACATGGGAGAAAAAACCTCCAAATATGGCTGAGCCCGGGGACCCACTCTAAAGCCCACACCCTGAGTGCTGAAAATGCAGAGAAATGTTCCACTCTTTATGTTAGGGAAAAATACAATACATGGGACATTTGTAGGCGCTTTACATTATAGCAAAAATGCCTAGAAATGTCCCAACCAATCAGAATGAGCCGGACGCTTCTAGGCACTTATCATTGAGGCAAAATGCCTGGAAATGTCCCACACTTTTTTATGTTAGGGTAATACAATACATGGGACACTTGTAGGCACTTTACATTACAGCAAAATGCCTAGAAATGTCCCATACTAGGGGTTACGGAAGTCCAATATTTGGGTCTCTCTCTGAGTAATTCAAAAGGAAACATTCCTATGATCCTCTTTAAAGGAAACACTCCTATGCTTATCTCCAAAGGATCCTTGGTTCCCGTTCTTACCCATGTTAACTATGGTTATCTCCTAAGGAATCAAAGGAAACATATGTATATCAGTTTCCTGTGTTTAGATCTCTTTCTTAGTCACATTTCACTGACCCGGTTCTCCAAGGAGAGACCAAGCACTAGCACCGGACGTGCCCTGAGACCCACACTTAAGCCCCCGTCCTGAGTGTTATCACCCATGGGCCTTTGTTAAAGAGCCTCGCGCCCTTGGTTCTCCAATCCACACTTAGTCCGATTTCGCTGACCCAGGCCTCCATGGAGAGACCCAGCACCAGCACCGGCTGTGCCCGGAGACCGACACACTTAAGCCCCCGTCCTGAGTGTTATCACCCATGGGCCTTGGTTAAAGAGCCTCGCGCCCTTGGTTCTCCATTCCACACTTAGTCAGATTTCGCTGACCCGGGCCTCCAAGGAGAGACCAAGCACCATCACCGGCCATGCCAGGGGACCCACACTTAAGCCCCCGTCCTGAGTGTAATCACCAATTGGCCTGGGTTAAAGAGCCTCGCGCTCTTGGTTCTCCATTCCATACTTAGTCACTTTTCGCATACATTAAGAGACCCAGCACCAGCACCGGCCGTGCCCGGGGACCCACACTTAGGCCCCCGTCCTGAGTGCTGAAAATGCCTAGAAATGTCTCACTCTTTGTGTTAGGGAAAGATACAATAGTTGGGACATTTCTAGGCACTTTACATTATAGCAAAAATGACAAGAAATGTCCCACACTTTTTCATGGGGAAAAATACAAAACATGGGAGAAAAAACCTCCAAATATGGCTGAGCCCGGGGACCCACTCTAAAGCCCACACCCTGAGTGCTGAAAATGCCTAGAAATGTTCCACTCTTTGTGTCAGGGAAAAATACAATACATAGGACATTTGTAGGCGCTTTACATTATAGCAAAAATGCCTAAAAATGTCCTAACCAATCAGAATGAGCCGGAAGCTTCTAGGCACTTATCATTGAGGCAAAATAACTGGAAATGTCCCACACCTTTGGTGCTAGGGTAATACAATACATGGGACACTTGTAGGCACTTTACATTACAGCAAAATGCCTAGAAATGTCCCACACTAGGGGTTACGGAAGTGCAATATTTGGGTCTCTCTGTGAGTAATTCAAAAGGAAACATTCCTATGATCCTCTTTAAAGGAAACACTCCTATGCTTATCTCCAAAGGATCCTTTGTTCCCGTTCTTATCCATATTTCCTCTGGTTATCTCCAAAGGAATCAAAGGAAACATATGTATATAGGTTTCCTGTGTTTAGATCTCTTTCTTAGTCACATTTCACTGAACCGGGCCTTCAGGGAGAGACCAAGCACCAGCACCGGCCGTGCCCGGGGACCCACACTTAAGTCCCCCTCCTGAGTGTTATCACCCATGGGCCTGGGTTAAAGAGCCTCGCGCTCTTGGTTCTCCATTCCACACTTAGTCAAATTTCGCTGACCCGGGCCTCCAAGGAGAGACCAAGCACCATCACCGGCCGTGCCCGGGGACCCACACTTAAGCCCCCATCCTGAGTGTAATCACCAATTGGCCTGGGTTAAAGAGCCTCGCGCTCTTGGTTCTCCATTCCATACTTAGTCACTTTTCGCATACATTAAGAGACCCAGCACCAGCACCGGCCGTGCCCGGGGACCCACACTTAGGCCCCAGTCCTGAGTGCTGAAAATGCCTAGAAATGTCTCACTCTTTGTATTAGGGAAAGACACAATACTTGGGACACTTCTAGGCACTTTACATTATAGCAAAAATTCCTAGAAATGTCCCAACCAATCAGAATGAGCCGGACGCTTCTAGGCACTTATCACTGAGGCAAAATGCCTGGAAATGTCCCACACCTTTGGTGTTAGGGTAATACAATACATGGGACACTTTTAGGCACTTTACATTACAGCAAAATGCCTAGAAATGTCCCACACTAGGGGTTACTGAAGTGCAATATTTGGGTCTCTCTATGAGTAATTCAAAAGGAAACATTCCTATGATCCTCTTTAAAGGAAACACTCCTATGCTTATCTCCAAAGGATCCTTGGTTCCCGTTCTTACCCATATTTCCTATGGTTATCTCCAAAGGAATCAAAGGAAACATATGTATATCAGTTTCCTGTGTTTAGATCTCTTTCTTAGTCACATTTGGCTGAACCGGGCTTTCACGGAGAGACCAAGCACCAGCAACGGCCGTGCCCTGAGACCCACACTTAAGCCCCCGTCCTGAGTGTTATCACCCATGGGCCTGGGTTAAAGAGCCTCGCGCTCTTGGTTCTCCATTTGAAACTTAGTCAGATTTCGCTGACCCGGGCCTCCAAGGAGAGACCAAGCACCAGCACCGGCCGTGCCCTGAGACCCACACTTAAGTCGCCGTCCTGAGTGTTATCACCCATGGGCCTTGGTTAAAGCGCCTCGCGCCCTTGGTTCTCCATTCCACACGTAGTCCGATTTCGCTGACGCAGGCCTCCATGGAGAGACCCAGCACCAGCACCGGCCGTGCCCGGAGACCCACACTTAAGCCCCCGTCCTGAGTGTTATCACCCATGGGCCTTGGTTAAAGAGCCTCGCGCCCTTGGTTCTCCATTCCACACTTAGTCTGATTTCGCTGACCCAGGCCTCCATGGAGAGACCCAGCACCAGCACCGGCCGTGCCCGGAGACCCACACTTAAGCCCCCGTCCTGAGTGTTATCACTCATGGGCCTCGGTTAAAGAGCCTCGCGCCCTTGGTTCTCCATTCCACACTTAGTCAGATTTCGCTGACCCGGGCCTCCATGGAGAGACCCAGCACCAGCACCGGCCGTGCCCGGGGACCCACACTTAGGCCCCCGTCCTGAGTGCTGAAAAGGCCTAGAAATGTCTCACTCTTTGTGTTAGGGAAAGATACAATACTTGGGACACTTCTAGGCACTTTACATTATAGCAAAAATGCCTAGAAATGTCCCACAGGTTTTCATGGGGAAAAATACAAAACATGGGAGAAAAAACCTCCAAATATGGCTGAGCCCGGGGACCCACTCTAAAGCCCACACCCTGAGTGCTGAAAATGCCTAGAAATGTTCCACTCTTTGTGTCAGGGAAAAATACAATACATAGGACATTTGTAGGCGCTTTACATTATAGCAAAAATGCCTAAAAATGTCCTAACCAATCAGAATGAGCCGGAAGCTTCTAGGCACTTATCATTGAGGCAAAATAACTGGAAATGTCCCACACCTTTGGTGCTAGGGTAATACAATACATGGGACACTTGTAGGCACTTTACATTACAGCAAAATGCCTAGAAATGTCCCACACTAGGGGTTACGGAAGTGCAATATTTGGGTCTCTCTGTGAGTAATTCAAAAGGAAACATTCCTATGATCCTCTTTAAAGGAAACACTCCTATGCTTATCTCCAAAGGATCCTTTGTTCCCGTTCTTATCCATATTTCCTCTGGTTATCTCCAAAGGAATCAAAGGAAACATATGTATATAGGTTTCCTGTGTTTAGATCTCTTTCTTAGTCACATTTCACTGAACCGGGCCTTCAGGGAGAGACCCAGCACCAGCACCGGCCGTGCCCGGGGACCCACACTTAGGCCCCCGTCCTGAGTGCTGAAAATGCCTAGAAATGTCTCACTCTTTGTGTTAGGGAAAGACACATTACTTGGGACATTTGTAGGCGCTTTACATTATAGCAAAAATGCCTAGAAATGTCCCAACCAATCAGAATAAGCCGGACGCTTCTAGGCACTTATCACTGAGGCAAAATGCCTGGAAATGTCCCACACTTTTTTATGTTAGGGTAATACAATACATGGGACACTTGTAGGCACTTTACATTACAGCAAAATGTCTAGAAATGTCCCATACTAGGGCTTACGGAAGTGCAATATTTGGGACTCTCTCTGAGTAATGTCGTGTATTCATTAGACTAAAACATGTTGGTATGTGTGCTTAAAACATAATGACTTGGCTTAGATTGATGATGACTGCCTTTTGGACTCTTAGTCATTCTCAGAGAGTCCTCAAGATGGTTATCTTATTTATTCCCTAACTCTTGGGTATGACCTTTGATATAGGGAATTGTTTCTGACCAGCTGATGAATGGATTCAGATGGACTGTCTTTTGATTAACTTATCTTGGTCCTCAGACACAAAAATGTGCCGTTATAGTCAGAAATCCCATGTGGGATGTGTTTAACCTGAAGTCATGGGTGGATCCAAACTCCCTATATATGTGTGCTTTAGACCACTGCAAATCAGATTTTCACTATTGGCTGTGTGTCTCCGGGTATCTAGATGCCCGTCCCGACCTGTAATTTCTTGTAATAAACTTTGTTACACTGAAAGTACTGGGTCCTCGGAATCCTTCCTTCATCATCAACAACTTCTACAACATCATTGACCTCTCGGCTGCATCAAATATACGTTAGTAATTAAAAAGGAAACATTCCTATGATCCTCTTTAAAGGACACACTCCTATGCTTATCTCCAAAGGATCCTTGGTTCCCGTTCTTACCCATGTTGCCTTTGGTTATCTCCAAAGGAATCAAAGGAAACATATGTATATCAGTTTCCTGTGTTTAGATCTCTTTCTTAGTCACATTTCACTGAACCGGGCCTTCACGGAGAGACCAAGCACCAGCACCGGCCGTGCCCTGAGACCCACACTTAAGCCCCCGTCCTGAGTGTTATCACCCATGGGCCTGGGTTAAAGAGCCTCGCGCTCTTGGTTCTCCATTCCAAACTTAGTCAGATTTCGTTGACCCGGGCCTCCAAGGAGAGACCAAGCACCAGCACCGGCCGTGCCCTGAGACCCACACTTAAGCCCCCATCCTGAGTGTTATCACCCATGGGCCTTGGTTAAAGAGCCTCGCGCTCTCGGTTCTCCAATTCCAAACTTAGTCAGATTTCGCTTACCCGGGCCTCCAAGGAGAAACCAAGCACCAGCACCGGCCGTGCCCGGGGACCCACACTTAGGCCCCCGACCTGAGTGCTGAAAATGCCTAGAAATGTCTCACTCTTTGTGTTAGGGAAAGACACAATACTTGGGACACTTCTAGGCACTTTACATCATAGCAAAAATGCCTAGAAATGTCCCACACGTTTTCATGGGGAAAAATACAAAACACGGGAGAAAAAACCTCCAAATATGGCTGAGCCCGTGGACCCACTCTAAAGCCCACACCCTGAGTGCTGAAAATGCCTAGAAATGTTCCACTCTTTGTGTTAGGGAAAAATACAATACATGGGACATTTGTAGGCGCTTTACATTATAGCAAAAATGCCTAGAAATGTCCCAACCAATCAGAATGAGCCGGACGCTTCTAGGCACTTATCACTGAGGCAAAATGCCTGGAAATGTCCCACACTTTTTTTATGTTAGGGTAATACAATACATGGGACACTTGTAGGCACTTTACATTACAGCAAAATGTCTAGAAATGTCCCATACTAGGGCTTACGGAAGTGCAATATTTGGGACTCTCTCTGAGTAATGTCGTGTATTCATTAGACTAAAACATGTTGGTATGGGGGTCACCTGATGACGCCGAGTGAGATGGCTGCTTAGGCTGAGGGCTGCGGTACCACCCGCTTACACTTTGTGTGAATATATCTCCTTGCAATTTTTTTTCATACTTTTTCCTCTCACAAACTGCCGATTGAAACCTTTTCTCACCACCGAAATGCCGAATAACCGGAAAAATGATGCAAATGCACCTCAACAACAGCAGAGCTCCAGGGCTACTAGCCTCAGAGCTAACCAGGCATCTCCTGCAGCGCCGGCCCCGGAGATCGCGGATGACTCGATTTCCATCGCTAAAATACATGAGCTTCTTCAGAAACTATCAGAAGCCCAAACAAAAATCCTCATCGACCAAGCCAAATACTTTGCAGACGTCCGCAAAGACGTGTCAGACACGAGAAGAGCTGTCGAGGCGGTCGAAGCGAAATTAGCGGACATGCTAACCAGGATGACTAGCGTGGAGGCCCGTCTGGATATGCTGGAGGAGGCGGAGAAGCAGCGGTGCGACTCGCCCCCGGCTGCGGCTTCTGAGGTTGAAAGACTGAACGCCAAGCTAACTGAATACGAGGACCGGGAAAGGCGAGTAAATCTACGCATTTATGGTTTCCCAGAACGGGTTGAAGATAAAGATGCCATATCGTTTTTGAGAGTTACTCTCCCCGAGATCCTCCAAGCTGACTTCCGGGGGGGCCTGGATCTGGAGCGGGCTCATCGATCGCTAATGCCGGCTAGACCCGGTGCTCCACCGAGGCCTTTCATCGTGCGCTTCCTGAGGTTTCAACAGAAGGAGCGGGTGAGACAACTGTCGAGGGAGATCGGAGACGTCCGTTGGCAGAATCACAAGATAAGCTTCTATCAAGACTTCTCCAGGGCCACGCAGGAGCGACGACACTCCTTTCTGGAGTGTAAACGCCTGCTTCATTCAGCTAAAATCCCGTTTGGCATCGGCTATCCTGCTGTGCTTTCATTCACAACAGCAAGCGGGATGAAGCATCGTTTTGATGACCCTAAGAAGGCCCTGAAATGCATCAAAAACTTGTAGGTGACACAAACTGTTATTGACTCTCTCCCCCCCCCCCCCCCCCTCATCCGTCAGAGTGCCACGGGTAAGACAACGTTATTTATGATGGACATTTAGTTGGACATATTAGTTTCATAAAGTTGAGGAGGGGAATGTTTTGCTTTTTCGCCCCGGCCATGGGTCTATGTTATCACCTGTAACAGTCCTCATAGTGTAGGTCTAACACCTTGTCCTTATGTTTGCTATTGCCGTCACTGTTGTTTTTATAACCATACAATTATTTTATTTATTTTTTTATAATCTACCGGCCATAGGGGTATTATCAACAGGTGTGCTTTAATATTGGTGCCTATGCTACTAGTGATGTGGATCCGGGGGGTGTATGTGGGGTGGGGAGGGTGACCAAAAGATGCCATGGGCTGTTAAAGGTGTCACCTAACTGTTACAAGGCAGATGTTTTATCGTTGAAGAGGAAGAGAGAGAAGTTCACACTGCTGCTATTTTTTGATATTTGATGAATGGGTGGTGCTGCTGCCCTACTTGGGTGGCCAGAAACTCATAGTTCTCTGAGTTAGTCGTCCGGTTGCGGATCTATCAGGAGGGTTTGAAAGGTTTTTTCTCCTTCACCTTCCTCTGTTCTTTTTGGTGTTTTTGATGTTTTTTGTCTCTTGTTTTGGGGTGTTTTTCTTTTTTGGATCCAGACTTCTTTCTTACTGCCATGGAAGTATCTTCATTTTTTTATTTTCCAACGTTTTTCAACATATGACAGCTCTCAATTTAATTTCAGTCAATGCCAGGGGTCTTAACATCCCACATAAAAGAACCACTGTATTAGATTTTCTCCGTAAGAAAAATATAGACTTTGCCATGATTCAGGAATCACATTTATTATCCAAAGATGCAGGTCGATTAGCCAACAAATTTTATCACCCCATTGCAACCTCTTCTGCACCCACTAAATGCAGAGGAGTAATGGTACTGTGTAAACGAAAATTGAAATTTGATATGATTGACTCTTGGGCTGATGATGCGGGACGGATGGCCATTGCCAAAATCCGTATGGATGGGAAAAACATTGCACTTATTTCTGCTTATGCCCCTAATACGTTTGATGCCGCTTTTTACGGACTATTAACCACAGCTTTGCTTAATCTCACAGGATTTCATTTAGTTCTAGGGGCAGATTTCAACGCGGTGTGGGACAGCAGTATGGACAAAACGGGCGGCGTTGAGACCAGAGACCAACGTCTCGCATCTGAGGCACTGCGCCAGTGGGCAGCCGATACAGGCATGGTTGATATTTGGCGTATGTTAAACCCTTCTCTAAAGGACTTCTCATTTTACTCAGGGAGACATAAGTCCTTTTCGAGGCTAGATTTTATCTTTGCCTCCAAAGACTTATTTCAGAGCATTCAAAATGCGCATTATATTCCGGTAACTTGGTCTGACCATAAACCAGTACACTGTTCGGTTACTGTTCGCCCATCTTCTACTAAAGCCCCTAGGTGGCGCTTTAACTCATCCTTACTTCAAGATGAAAAATTTAAAACTCAGTTTGGAAGCAATCTTAGTGAATTTTTGGAGTTTAATGTCGGCTCTGTTTCTGACCCCAGGATACTTTGGGAGGCAGTGAAGGGCTTTATAAGAAGCAACACCACCTTATATGCCTCAATGCGAAATAAGGAACGCTCGGCCAAATTGGAAGCATTAGAATTAAAATATGCAACACTTGATGCCGCCTTGCAACATAATTTCAACGACCACGCAGCCCTACAGAAGGAACTGATTAAAAAGGAGATTAACTCTCTTTTGAAACGCCGCTCAGAATTTCTCATGCACAAAACGAGACAAACTTACTATTTTAACTCCTCTAAACCCAGTCATTTACTAGCAATGAGGCTCCGAAAAGATGAACATTTTGCTGATATTTTTTGCGTAAAAGATAAAGATGGCATTATACAATCTGATCCAAAAAAAGTAAATGCTTCTCTTGCCTCCTTTTATCAGGAGCTGTATAGTTCGGAAAGCCTTTTTGATAAACATGTTTGCAATAATTTCTTAAATGACATTAAATTATCTCGTCTCAGCGAAGGTGACTCTGTAAAACTGGATGCCTCTGTTACATTACAGGAGTGCGAGGCGGCGGTCAGAGATATGCGTAAAGGTAGATCTCCAGGGCCGGACGGAATCCCACCGGAATTTTATCTTACTTTTTGGCCTTTGATCGGCCCGCTGCTAGTGGACATGATCCAATATTCGATCGAAGTGGGCTCATTTTCGAGGGATGTTAACTCGGCGTTAATTTCGCTCCTTCTTAAAAAGGGAAAGGACCCGAGCGAGTGCTCCAGTTACAGGCCGCTTTCACTTTTAAACGCAGATTTGAAGATTTATGCCAAATTACTGGCCGGGCGGCTTCAAGGCCATATGACTGAGTTGGTTCACAGTGACCAAACAGGGTTTATAAAGTCTAGATTGGCAACAGATAATGTTAGAAGGTTATTGCATGTTATAGATAGTGCTCAGAGCCTGGGTTCCCCTGCTGCTGTCCTCTCACTCGATGCGATGAAGGCTTTTGATCTCCTGGAATGGCCCTTTTTATGGTCAGTGCTTGAGGTCATGGGGTTTGGCATGTCATTCATTAATATGATTAAGGTGCTGTATAAAAACCCAACAGCTGTGGTGCTTACAGGCAAGACCAGCTCTCCTCCCTTTGCTGTATCGAGAGGATCAAGGCAGGGCTGTCCTCTTAGCCCTTTGTTATTCGCTCTTTCTCTTGAGCCACTGGCACAGGCCATCCGTAGGTCTCCCACAATCTCTCCGATTACCATTAAAGGAACACACCATCACATTTCGCTTTATGCTGATGATGTCTTATTGTATTTAAATAACCCGGAGCAATGTATCCCACATGTTCTGTCAACCTTTGAAGATTATGGCAAGCTTTCCGGTTTTAAAATAAATTGGCAGAAATCAGCGTTATTCCCTTTGAATCAGGCCATGTGTAATGTTTCTATCCCTGTATCCATTCCAGTCTCTAAAAACTTTATTTATCTGGGGATAGATATCTATTCTTCTGTACAGACAATAGCTAAAAACAATTTTGGTAATACGCTTAATAAAATCGTTGCAGATCTGGGCAGGTGGTCTGGTCTGCCAAATTCACTTCGTGGCAGGGTAGCTATAGTTAAAATGAATGTTCTGCCCAGAGTTAACTTTGTGAGTTCGATGCTCCCCCTTCCTCCGCCCCCGCAATACTGGTGCAAATTACAATCGGCTATAACAAAATTTATTTGGCGAGGTAAACGATCCCGCATTAATCTCACTACAATGCAGCGGGAGAGACAGGCTGGTGGTTTGTCTCTCCCGAACTTTAAATTTTATAAGTGGGCCTTTACACTTCGACCTTTATTAACGTGGTTCCGACCTAACGCTCAGGTATCATGGTGTGCTCTGGAGGAGCAGATACTAGCACCATATTCGTTTGCTACCTTTTTGCATTCTAACATCTCAATCCAACAATGTCGTTTAAAATTTGGCCCTATGATTTCTTATTTGTTATTTGTTTGGAGGAGGGTGGAGAAGATAGCTGGTTGCTCTTCTGGATGGGGCCCACATTCCCCGATATTTAGCAACGATAGATTGTTGATTGGAGGTCAACACATTCGTTTTCCTGACTGGGAAAGGAAAAACATTTACACACTTAAGGATATCTTTGGGAAAGAAGGGTTACTTTCCTTTCAGGACATTTGTATTAAATATGGTGTAATGCGTACCTCTTTTTTCTTTTATTTACAACTGCGATCTACCTTACAAAGCAGTGGTATTTCTCTGCAGAGCCCTCTTGAAACACACCCAATCCGCAAATTATTTGACTCTGCTGGAGGCACGAGTGGTTTTGTTTCAAGACTTTATTGGTTTGTTCTGCAACACTCTTACAGACCTCTGGCATTAGATAAAATATGGAGAAAAGATATTCCAAATCTGAAGACTACATTTGACTGGGGTAGAGTATGGGTTGATGTGAGGTTAGCATCCAGAAATCCTGACCATCAACAAATTCACTATAATTATATACATAGAGTATATTTTACTCCTAGAAGGCTTCATCTGATGAAAGTTATAAATGATTCTACATGTACGTTATGTTCCTCCAAAGCGATCGGCAGCTTTTTTCATATGTTTTGGGAGTGTACACCTGTGGCAGAATTTTGGAAAATGATCTCCTTGAATCTATCTAAGTTGTTTAATATTAAGTTGCCTTGTTTGCCTGCTACATTCATTTTAAATGATTTATCAGGACTGGGGTTGACCCTGGACAAGAGGAAAGCGTTGTTGGCGGGATTCACTGCTGCAAAAAAACTTGTTGCTACACGCTGGAAACCTCCACACTCACTTTCTTTCCGAGCATGGATTTTAACATACTTGGACATTGTCTATTTAGAACTGTCAACAGCTCGAGTACATGGAGCCAAAGAATCCGCTATAAAGGCCTGGGAATCGCTCCTAACTGTCCTCCGTGCGCTTCAACTGTAATATGTGATTAAGGTTTCTTTAGGAAGCTGGATCCGGGATGTGGGTGGTTTATGTTTGGGATAGTTTTATTTTATTTTATTCATTTATGTTATTTTATTTTATTTTATTTCCCTGTGTTTTATTACATACATATGTTATTGTTTTTGTATTAATGACCTATTGTATATTTGTGTTTGTTTATTTAATATTTTCATATATATATATTTTTTCTATTTTACTATTGGACTTATTCCTAGTTATTATTTTTCCTTTATTGTTTACCTTTGTGTGTCTATATACATTGACAGGTATGAGTACATGTGAATGTATATGTTGTTATTGATTACTGTAACATTGATCTGTACCTTGCTACATTTCTCAGTAAAATAAAAAGTTGATCACAAAAAAAAACATGTTGGTATGTGTGCTTAAAACATAATGACTTGGCTTAGATTGATGATGACTGCCTTTTGGACTCTTAGTCATTCTCAGAGAGTCCTCAAGATGGTTATCTTATTTATTCCCTAACTCTTGGGTATGACCTTTGATATAGGGAATTGTTTCTGACCAGCTGATGAATGGATTCAGATGGACTGTCTTTTGATTAACTTATCTTGGTCCTCAGACACAAAAATGTGCCGTTATAGTCAGAAATCCCATGTGGGATGTGTTTAACCTGAAGTCATGGGTGGATCCAAACTCCCTATATATGTGTGCTTTAGACCACTGCAAATCAGATTTTCACTATTGGCTGTGTGTCTCCGGGTATCTAGATGCCCGTACCGACCTGTAATTTCTTGTAATAAACTTTGTTACACTGAAAGTACTGGGTCCTCGGAATCCTTCCTTCATCATCAACAACTTCTACAACATCATTGACCTCTCGGCTGCATCAAATATACGTTAGTAATTAAAAAGGAAACATTCCTATGATCCTCTTTAAAGGAAACACTCCTATGCTTATCTCCAAAGGATCCTTGGTTCCCGTTCTTACCCATGTTGCCTTTGGTTATCTCCAAAGGAATCAAAGGAAACATATGTATATCAGTTTCCTGTGTTTAGATCTCTTTCTTAGTCATATTTCACTGAACCGGGCCTTCACGGAGAGACCAAGCACCAGCACCGGCCGTGCCCTGAGACCCACACTTAAGCCCCCGTCCTGAGTGTTATCACCCATGGGCCTGGGTTAAAGAGCCTCGCGCTCTTGGTTCTCCATTCCAAACTTAGTCAGATTTCGTTGACCCGGGCCTCCAAGGAGAGACCAAGCACCAGCACCGGCCGTGCCCTGAGACCCACACTTAAGCCCCCATCCTGAGTGTTATCACCCATGGGCCTTGGTTAAAGAGCCTCGCGCTCTCGGTTCTCCAATTCCAAACTTAGTCAGATTTCGCTTACCCGGGCCTCCAAGGAGAAACCAAGCACCAGCACCGGCCGTGCCCGGGGACCCACACTTAGGCCCCCGACCTGAGTGCTGAAAATGCCTAGAAATGTCTCACTCTTTGTGTTAGGGAAAGACACAATACTTGGGACACTTCTAGGCACTTTACATCATAGCAAAAATGCCTAGAAATGTCCCACACGTTTTCATGGGGAAAAATACAAAACACGGGAGAAAAAACCTCCAAATATGGCTGAGCCCGTGGACCCACTCTAAAGCCCACACCCTGAGTGCTGAAAATGCCTAGAAATGTTCCACTCTTTGTGTTAGGGAAAAATACAATACATGGGACATTTGTAGGCGCTTTACATTATAGCAAAAATGCCTAGAAATGTCCCAACCAATCAGAATGAGCCGGACGCTTCTAGGCACTTATCACTGAGGCAAAATGCCTGGAAATGTCCCACACTTTTTTATGTTAGGGTAATACAATACATGGGACACTTGTAGGCACTTTACATTACAGCAAAATGTCTAGAAATGTCCCATACTAGGGCTTACGGAAGTGCAATATTTGGGACTCTCTCTGAGTAATGTCGTGTATTCATTAGACTAAAACATGTTGGTATGTGTGCTTAAAACATAATGACTTGGCTTAGATTGATGATGACTGCCTTTTGGACTCTTAGTCATTCTCAGAGAGTCCTCAAGATGGTTATCTTATTTATTCCCTAACTCTTGGGTATGACCTTTGATATAGGGAATTGTTTCTGACCAGCTGATGAATGGATTCAGATGGACTGTCTTTTGATTAACTTATCTTGGTCCTCAGACACAAAAATGTGCCGTTATAGTCAGAAATCCCATGTGGGATGTGTTTAACCTGAAGTCATGGGTGGATCCAAACTCCCTATATATGTGTGCTTTAGACCACTGCAAATCAGATTTTCACTATTGGCTGTGTGTCTCCGGGTATCTAGATGCCCGTCCCGACCTGTAATTTCTTGTAATAAACTTTGTTACACTGAAAGTACTGGGTCCTCGGAATCCTTCCTTCATCATCAACAACTTCTACAACATCATTGACCTCTCGGCTGCATCAAATATACGTTAGTAATTAAAAAGGAAACATTCCTATGATCCTCTTTAAAGGAAACACTCCTATGCTTATCTCCAAAGGATCCTTGGTTCCCGTTCTTACCCATGTTGCCTTTGGTTATCTCCAAAGGAATCAAAGGAAACATATGTATATCAGTTTCCTGTGTTTAGATCTCTTTCTTAGTCACATTTCACTGAACCGGGCCTTCACGGAGAGACCAAGCACCAGCACCGGCCGTGCCCTGAGACCCACACTTAAGCCCCCATCCTGAGTGTTATCACCCATGGGCCTTGGTTAAAGAGCCTCGCGCTCTCGGTTCTCCAATCCAAACTTAGTCAGATTTCGCTTACCCGGGCCTCCAAAGAGAAACCAAGCACCAGCACCGGCCGTGCCCGCAGACCCACACTTAAGCCCCCGTCCTGAGTGTTATCACCCATGGGCCTGGGTTAAAGATCCTCGCGCTCTTGGTTCTCCATTCCACACTTAGTCAGATTTCGCTGACCCGGGCCTCCATGGAGAGACCCAGCACCAGCACCGGCCGTGCCCGGGGACCCACACTTAGGCCCCCGTCCTGAGTGCTGAAAATGCCTAGAAATGTCTCACTCTTTGTGTTAGGGAAAGACACAATACTTGGGACACTTCTAGGCACTTTACATCATAGCAAAAATGCCTAGAAATGTCCCACACGTTTTCATGGGGAAAAATACAAAACACGGGAGAAAAAACCTCCAAATATGGCTGAGCCCGTGGACCCACTCTAAAGCCCACACCCTGAGTGCTGAAAATGCCTAGAAATGTTCCACTCTTTGTGTTAGGGAAAAATACAATACATGGGACATTTGTAGGCGCTTTACATTATAGCAAAAATGCCTAGAAATGTCCCAACCAATCAGAATGAGCCGGACGCTTCTAGGCACTTATCACTGAGGCAAAATGCCTGGAAATGTCCCACACTTTTTTATGTTAGGGTAATACAATACATGGGACACTTGTAGGCACTTTACATTACAGCAAAATGTCTAGAAATGTCCCATACTAGGGCTTACGGAAGTGCAATATTTGGGACTCTCTCTGAGTAATGTCGTGTATTCATTAGACTAAAACATGTTGGTATGTGTGCTTAAAACATAATGACTTGGCTTAGATTGATGATGACTGCCTTTTGGACTCTTAGTCATTCTCAGAGAGTCCTCAAGATGGTTATCTTATTTATTCCCTAACTCTTGGGTATGACCTTTGATATAGGGAATTGTTTCTGACCAGCTGATGAATGGATTCAGATGGACTGTCTTTTGATTAACTTATCTTGGTCCTCAGACACAAAAATGTGCTGTTATAGTCAGAAATCCCATGTGGGATGTGTTTAACCTGAAGTCATGGGTGGATCCAAACTCCCTATATATGTGTGCTTTAGACCACTGCAAATCAGATTTTCACTATTGGCTGTGTGTCTCCGGGTATCTAGATGCCCGTCCCGACCTGTAATTTCTTGTAATAAACTTTGTTACACTGAAAGTACTGGGTCCTCGGAATCCTTCCTTCATCATCAACAACTTCTACAACATCATTGACCTCTCGGCTGCATCAAATATACGTTAGTAATTAAAAAGGAAACATTCCTATGATCCTCTTTAAAGGAAACACTCCTATGCTTATCTCCAAAGGATCCTTGGTTCCCGTTCTTACCCATGTTGCCTTTGGTTATCTCCAAAGGAATCAAAGGAAACATATGTATATCAGTTTCCTGTGTTTAGATCTCTTTCTTAGTCACATTTCACTGAACGGGGCCTTCACGGAGAGACCAAGCACCAGCACCGGCCGTGCCCTGAGACCCACACTTAAGCCCCCGTCCTGAGTGTTATCACCCATGGGCCTGGGTTAAAGAGCCTCGCGCTCTTGGTTCTCCATTCCAAACTTAATCAGATTTCGCTGACCCGGGCCTCCAAGGAGAGACCAAGCACCAGCACCGGCCGTGCCCTGAGACCCACACTTAAGCCCCCGTCCTGAGTGTTATCACCCATGGGCCTGGGTTAAAGAGCCTCGCGCTCTTGGTTCTCCATTCCAAACTTAATCAGATTTCGCTGACCCGGGCCTCCAAGGAGAGACCAAGCACCAGCACCGGCCGTGCCCTGAGACCCACACTTAAGCCCCCGTCCTGATTGTTATCACCCATGGGCCTGGGTTAAAGAGCCTCGCGCTCTTGGTTCTCCATTCCAAACTTAGTCAGATTTCGTTGACCCGGGCCTCCAAGGAGAGACCAAGCACCAGCACCGGCCGTGCCCTGAGACCCACACTTAAGCCCCCATCCTGAGTGTTATCACCCATGGGCCTTGGTTAAAGAGCCTCGCGCTCTCGGTTCTCCAATCCAAACTTAGTCAGATTTCGCTTACCCGGGCCTCCAAGGAGAAACCAAGCACCAGCACCGGCCGTGCCCGCAGACCCACACTTAAGCCCCCGTCCTGAGTGTTATCACCCATGGGCCTGGGTTAAAGATCCTCGCGCTCTTGGTTCTCCATTCCACACTTAGTCAGATTTCGCTGACCCGGGCCTACATGGAGAGACCCAGCACCAGCACCGGCCGTGCCCTGGGACCCACACTTAGGCCCCCGTCCTGAGTGCTGAAAATGCCTAGAAATGTCTCACTCTTTGTGTTAGGGAAAGACACAATACTTGGGACACTTCTAGGCACTTTACATCATAGCAAAAATGCCTAGAAATGTCCCACACGTTTTCATGGGGAAAAATACAAAACACGGGAGAAAAAACCTCCAAATAAGGCTGAGCCCGTGGACCAACTCTAAAGCCCACACCCTGAGTGCTGAAAATGCCTAGAAATGTCTCACTCTTTGTGTTAGGGAAAGACACAATACTTGGGACACTTCTAGGCACTTTACATCATAGCAAAAATGCCTAGAAATGTCCCACACGTTTTCATGGGGAAAAATACAAAACACGGGAGAAAAAACCTCCAAATATGGCTGAGCCCGTGGACCCACTCTAAAGCCCACACCCTGAGTGCTGAAAATGCCTAGAAATGTTCCACTCTTTGTGTTAGGGAAAAATACAATACATGGGACATTTGTAGGCGCTTTACATTATAGCAAAAATGCCTAGAAATGTCCCAACCAATCAGAATGAGCCGGACGCTTCTAGGCACTTATCACTGAGGCAAAATGCCTGGAAATGTCCCACACTTTTTTATGTTAGGGTAATACAATACATGGGACACTTGTAGGCACTTTACATTACAGCAAAATGTCTAGAAATGTCCCATACTAGGGCTTACGGAAGTGCAATATTTGGGACTCTCTCTGAGTAATGTCGTGTATTCATTAGACTAAAACATGTTGGTATGTGTGCTTAAAACATAATGACTTGGCTTAGATTGATGATGACTGCCTTTTGGACTCTTAGTCATTCTCAGAGAGTCCTCAAGATGGTTATCTTATTTATTCCCTAACTCTTGGGTATGACCTTTGATATAGGGAATTGTTTCTGACCAGCTGATGAATGGATTCAGATGGACTGTCTTTTGATTAACTTATCTTGGTCCTCAGACACAAAAATGTGCTGTTATAGTCAGAAATCCCATGTGGGATGTGTTTAACCTGAAGTCATGGGTGGATCCAAACTCCCTATATATGTGTGCTTTAGACCACTGCAAATCAGATTTTCACTATTGGCTGTGTGTCTCCGGGTATCTAGATGACCGTCCCGACCTGTAATTTCTTGTAATAAACTTTGTTACACTGAAAGTACTGGGTCCTCGGAATCCTTCCTTCATCATCAACAACTTCTACAACATCATTGACCTCTCGGCTGCATCAA
The DNA here is from genome assembly GCF_947347685.1 of Pleuronectes platessa. Lineage (NCBI taxonomy): Eukaryota > Metazoa > Chordata > Actinopteri > Pleuronectiformes > Pleuronectidae > Pleuronectes > Pleuronectes platessa. The sequence continues at coordinate 24,971,933 of NC_070640.1, forward strand.
ATATACGTTAGTAATTAAAAAGGAAACATTCCTATGATCCTCTTTAAAGGAAACACTCCTATGCTTATCTCCAAAGGATCCTTGGTTCCCGTTCTTACCCATGTTGCCTTTGGTTATCTCCAAAGGAATCAAAGGAAACATATGTATATCAGTTTCCTGTGTTTAGATCTCTTTCTTAGTCACATTTCACTGAACGGGGCCTTCACGGAGAGACCAAGCACCAGCACCGGCCGTGCCCTGAGACCCACACTTAAGCCCCCGTCCTGAGTGTTATCACCCATGGGCCTGGGTTAAAGAGCCTCGCGCTCTTGGTTCTCCATTCCAAACTTAATCAGATTTCGCTGACCCGGGCCTCCAAGGAGAGACCAAGCACCAGCACCGGCCGTGCCCTGAGACCCACACTTAAGCCCCCGTCCTGAGTGTTATCACCCATGGGCCTGGGTTAAAGAGCCTCGCGCTCTTGGTTCTCCATTCCAAACTTAATCAGATTTCGCTGACCCGGGCCTCCAAGGAGAGACCAAGCACCAGCACCGGCCGTGCCCTGAGACCCACACTTAAGCCCCCGTCCTGATTGTTATCACCCATGGGCCTGGGTTAAAGAGCCTCGCGCTCTTGGTTCTCCATTCCAAACTTAGTCAGATTTCGTTGACCCGGGCCTCCAAGGAGAGACCAAGCACCAGCACCGGCCGTGCCCTGAGACCCACACTTAAGCCCCCATCCTGAGTGTTATCACCCATGGGCCTTGGTTAAAGAGCCTCGCGCTCTCGGTTCTCCAATCCAAACTTAGTCAGATTTCGCTTACCCGGGCCTCCAAGGAGAAACCAAGCACCAGCACCGGCCGTGCCCGCAGACCCACACTTAAGCCCCCGTCCTGAGTGTTATCACCCATGGGCCTGGGTTAAAGATCCTCGCGCTCTTGGTTCTCCATTCCACACTTAGTCAGATTTCGCTGACCCGGGCCTACATGGAGAGACCCAGCACCAGCACCGGCCGTGCCCTGGGACCCACACTTAGGCCCCCGTCCTGAGTGCTGAAAATGCCTAGAAATGTCTCACTCTTTGTGTTAGGGAAAGACACAATACTTGGGACACTTCTAGGCACTTTACATCATAGCAAAAATGCCTAGAAATGTCCCACACGTTTTCATGGGGAAAAATACAAAACACGGGAGAAAAAACCTCCAAATAAGGCTGAGCCCGTGGACCAACTCTAAAGCCCACACCCTGAGTGCTGAAAATGCCTAGAAATGTCTCACTCTTTGTGTTAGGGAAAGACACAATACTTGGGACACTTCTAGGCACTTTACATCATAGCAAAAATGCCTAGAAATGTCCCACACGTTTTCATGGGGAAAAATACAAAACACGGGAGAAAAAACCTCCAAATATGGCTGAGCCCTAGGACCCACTCTAAAGCCAACACCCTGAGTGCTGAAAATGCCTAGAAATGTTCCACTCTTTGTGTTAGGGAAAAATACAATATATGGGACATTTGTAGGCGCTTTACATTATAGCAAAAATGCCTAGAAATGTCCCAACCAATCAGAATGAGCCGGACGCTTCTAGGCACTTATCACTGAGGCAAAATGCCTGGAAATGTCCCACACTTTTTTATGTTAGGGTAATACAATACATGGGACACTTGTAGGCACTTTACATTACAGCAAAATGTCTAGAAATGTCCCATACTAGGGCTTACGGAAGTGCAATATTTGGGACTCTCTCTGAGTAATGTCGTGTATTCATTAGACTAAAACATGTTGGTATGTGTGCTTAAAACATAATGACTTGGCTTAGATTGATGATGACTGCCTTTTGGACTCTTAGTCATTCTCAGAGAGTCCTCAAGATGGTTATCTTATTTATTCCCTAACTCTTGGGTATGACCTTTGATATAGGGAATTGTTTCTGACCAGCTGATGAATGGATTCAGATGGACTGTCTTTTGATTAACTTATCTTGGTCCTCAGACACAAAAATGTGCTGTTATAGTCAGAAATCCCATGTGGGATGTGTTTAACCTGAAGTCATGGGTGGATCCAAACTCCCTATATATGTGTGCTTTAGACCACTGCAAATCAGATTTTCACTATTGGCTGTGTGTCTCCGGGTATCTAGATGACCGTCCCGACCTGTAATTTCTTGTAATAAACTTTGTTACACTGAAAGTACTGGGTCCTCGGAATCCTTCCTTCATCATCAACAACTTCTACAACATCATTGACCTCTCGGCTGCATCAAATATACGTTAGTAATTAAAAAGGAAACATTCCTATGATCCTCTTTAAAGGAAACACTCCTATGCTTATCTCCAAAGGATCCTTGGTTCCCGTTCTTACCCATGTTGCCTTTGGTTATCTCCAAAGGAATCAAAGGAAACATATGTATATCAGTTTCCTGTGTTTAGATCTCTTTCTTAGTCACATTTCACTGAACGGGGCCTTCACGGAGAGACCAAGCACCAGCACCGGCCGTGCCCTGAGACCCACACTTAAGCCCCCGTCCTGAGTGTTATCACCCATGGGCCTGGGTTAAAGAGCCTCGCGCTCTTGGTTCTCCATTCCAAACTTAATCAGATTTCGCTGACCCGGGCCTCCAAGGAGAGACCAAGCACCAGCACCGGCCGTGCCCTGAGACCCACACTTAAGCCCCCGTCCTGAGTGTTATCACCCATGGGCCTGGGTTAAAGAGCCTCGCGCTCTTGGTTCTCCATTCCAAACTTAATCAGATTTCGCTGACCCGGGCCTCCAAGGAGAGACCAAGCACCAGCACCGGCCGTGCCCTGAGACCCACACTTAAGCCCCCGTCCTGATTGTTATCACCCATGGGCCTGGGTTAAAGAGCCTCGCGCTCTTGGTTCTCCATTCCAAACTTAGTCAGATTTCGTTGACCCGGGCCTCCAAGGAGAGACCAAGCACCAGCACCGGCCGTGCCCTGAGACCCACACTTAAGCCCCCATCCTGAGTGTTATCACCCATGGGCCTTGGTTAAAGAGCCTCGCGCTCTCGGTTCTCCAATCCAAACTTAGTCAGATTTCGCTTACCCGGGCCTCCAAGGAGAAACCAAGCACCAGCACCGGCCGTGCCCGCAGACCCACACTTAAGCCCCCGTCCTGAGTGTTATCACCCATGGGCCTGGGTTAAAGATCCTCGCGCTCTTGGTTCTCCATTCCACACTTAGTCAGATTTCGCTGACCCGGGCCTACATGGAGAGACCCAGCACCAGCACCGGCCGTGCCCTGGGACCCACACTTAGGCCCCCGTCCTGAGTGCTGAAAATGCCTAGAAATGTCTCACTCTTTGTGTTAGGGAAAGACACAATACTTGGGACACTTCTAGGCACTTTACATCATAGCAAAAATGCCTAGAAATGTCCCACACGTTTTCATGGGGAAAAATACAAAACACGGGAGAAAAAACCTCCAAATAAGGCTGAGCCCGTGGACCAACTCTAAAGCCCACACCCTGAGTGCTGAAAATGCCTAGAAATGTCTCACTCTTTGTGTTAGGGAAAGACACAATACTTGGGACACTTCTAGGCACTTTACATCATAGCAAAAATGCCTAGAAATGTCCCACACGTTTTCATGGGGAAAAATACAAAACACGGGAGAAAAAACCTCCAAATATGGCTGAGCCCTAGGACCCACTCTAAAGCCAACACCCTGAGTGCTGAAAATGCCTAGAAATGTTCCACTCTTTGTGTTAGGGAAAAATACAATATATGGGACATTTGTAGGCGCTTTACATTATAGCAAAAATGCCTAGAAATGTCCCAACCAATCAGAATGAGCCGGACGCTTCTAGGCACTTATCACTGAGGCAAAATGCCTGGAAATGTCCCACACTTTTTTATGTTAGGGTAATACAATACATGGGACACTTGTAGGCACTTTACATTACAGCAAAATGTCTAGAAATGTCCCATACTAGGGCTTACGGAAGTGCAATATTTGGGACTCTCTCTGAGTAATGTCGTGTATTCATTAGACTAAAACATGTTGGTATGTGTGCTTAAAACATAATGACTTGGCTTAGATTGATGATGACTGCCTTTTGGACTCTTAGTCATTCTCAGAGAGTCCTCAAGATGGTTATCTTATTTATTCCCTAACTCTTGGGTATGACCTTTGATATAGGGAATTGTTTCTGACCAGCTGATGAATGGATTCAGATGGACTTTCTTTTGATTAACTTATCTTGGTCCTCAGACACAAAAATGTGCCGTTATAGTCAGAAATCCCATGTGGGATGTGTTTAACCTGAAGTCATGGGTGGATCCAAACTCCCTATATATGTGTGCTTTAGACCACTGCAAATCAGATTTTCACTATTGGCTGTGTGTCTCCGGGTATCTAGATGCCCGTCCCGACCTGTAATTTCTTGTAATAAACTTTGTTACACTGAAAGTACTGGGTCCTCGGAATCCTTCCTTCATCATCAACAACTTCTACAACATCATTGACCTCTCGGCTGCATCAAATATACGTTAGTAATTAAAAAGGAAACATTCCTATGACCCTCTTTAAAGGAAACACTCCTATGCTTATCTCCAAAGGATCCTTGGTTCCCGTTCTTACCCATGTTGCCTTTGGTTATCTCCAAAGGAATCAAAGGAAACATATGTATATCAGTTTCCTGTGTTTAGATCTCTTTCTTAGTCACATTTCACTGAACCGGGCCTTCACGGAGAGACCAAGCACCAGCACCGGCCGTGCCCTGAGACCCACACTTAAGCCCCCGTCCTGAGTGTTATCACCCATGGGCCTGGGTTAAAGAGCCTCGCGCTCTTGGTTCTCCATTCCAAACTTAGTCAGATTTCGTTGACCCGGGCCTCCAAGGAGAGACCAAGCACCAGCACCGGCCGTGCCCTGAGACCCACACTTAAGCCCCCATCCTGAGTGTTATCACCCATGGGCCTTGGTTAAAGAGCCTCGCGCTCTCGGTTCTCCAATCCAAACTTAGTCAGATTTCGCTTACCCGGGCCTCCAAGGAGAAACCAAGCACCAGCACCGGCCGTGAACGCAGACCCACACTTAAGCCCCCGTCCTGAGTGTTATCACCCATGGGCCTGGGTTAAAGATCCTCGCGCTCTTGGTTCTCCATTCCACACTTAGTCAGATTTCGCTGACCCGGGCCTCCATGGAGAGACCCAGCACCAGCACCGGCCGTGCCCGGGGACCCACACTTAGGCCCCCGTCCTGAGTGCTGAAAATGCCTAGAAATGTCTCACTCTTTGTGTTAGGGAAAGACACAATACTTGGGACACTTCTAGGCACTTTACATTATAGCAAAAATGCCTAGAAATGTCCCACACGTTTTCATGGGGAAAAATACAAAACACGGGAGAAAAAACCTCCAAATATGGCTGAGCCCAGGGACCCACTCTAAAGCCAACACCCTGAGTGCTGAAAATGCCTAGAAATGTTCCACTCTTTGTGTTAGGGAAAAATACAATACATGGGACATTTGTAGGCGCTTTACATTATAGCAAAAATGCCTAGAAATGTCCCAACCAATCAGAATGAGCCGGACGCTTCTAGGCACTTATCACTGAGGCAAAATGCCTGGAAATGTCCCACACTTTTTTATGTTAGGGTAATACAATACTTGGGACACTTCTAGGCACTTTACATTATAGCAAAAATGCCTAGAAATGTCCCACAGGTTTTCATGGGGAAAAATACAAAACATGGGAGAAAAAACCTCCAAATATGGCTGAGCCCGGGGACCCACTCTAAAGCCCACACCCTGAGTGCTGAAAATGCCTAGAAATGTTCCACTCTTTGTGTCAGGGAAAAATACAATACATAGGACATTTGTAGGCGCTTTACATTATAGCAAAAATGCCTAAAAATGTCCTAACCAATCAGAATGAGCCGGACGCTTCTAGGCACTTATCATTGAGGCAAAATGCCTGGAAATGTCCCACACCTTTGGTGTTAGGGTAATACAATACATGGGACACTTGTAGGCACTTTACATTACAGCAAAATGCCTAGAAATGTCCCATACTAGGGGTTACGGAAGTGCAATATTTGGGTGTCTCTCTGAGTAATTCAAAAGGAAACATTCCTATGATCCTCTTTAAAGGAAACACTACTATGCTTATCTCCAAAGGATCCTTGGTTCCCGTTCTTACCCATGTTGCCTATGGTTATCTCCAAAGGAATCAAAGGAAACATATGTATATCAGTTTCCTGTGTTTAGATCTCTTTCTTAGTCACATTTCACTGAGCCGGGCCTTCACGGAGAGACCAAGCACCAGCAACGGCCGTGCCCTGAGACCCACACTTAAGCCCCCGTCCTGAGTGTTATCACCCATGGGCCTGGGTTAAAGAGCCTCGCGCTCTTGGTTCTCCATTTAAAACTTAGTCAGATTTCGCTGACCCGGGCCTCCAAGGAGAGACCAAGCACCAGCACCGGCCGTGCCCTGAGACCCACACTTAAGTCGCCGTCCTGAGTGTTATCACCCATGGGCCTTGGTTAAAGAGCCTCGCGCCCTTGGTTCTCCATTCCACACGTAGTCCGATTTCGCTGACGCAGGCCTCCATGGAGAGACCCAGCACCAGCACCGGCCGTGCCCGGAGACCCACACTTAAGCCCCCGTCCTGAGTGTTATCACCCATGGGCCTTGGTTAAAGAGCCTCGCGCCCTTGGTTCTCCATTCCACACTTAGTCTGATTTCGCTGACCCAGGCCTCCATGGAGAGACCCAGCACCAGCACCGGCCGTGCCCGGAGACCCACACTTAAGCCCCCGTCCTGAGTGTTATCACTCATGGGCCTCGATTAAAGAGCCTCGCGCCCTTGGTTCTCCATTCCACACTTAGTCAGATTTCGCTGACCCGGGCCTCCATGGAGAGACCCAGCACCAGCACCGGCCGTGCCCGGGGACCCACACTTAGGCCCCCGTCCTGAGTGCTGAAAAGGCCTAGAAATGTCTCACTCTTTGTGTTAGGGAAAGATACAATACTTGGGACACTTCTAGGCACTTTACATTATAGCAAAAATGCCTAGAAATGTCCCACAGGTTTTCATGGGGAAAAATACAAAACATGGGAGAAAAAACCTCCAAATATGGCTGAGCCCGGGGACCCACTCTAAAGCCCACACCCTGAGTGCTGAAAATGCCTAGAAATGTTCCACTCTTTGTGTCAGGGAAAAATACAATACATAGGACATTTGTAGGCGCTTTACATTATAGCAAAAATGCCTAAAAATGTCCTAACCAATCAGAATGAGCCGGACGCTTCTAGGCACTTATCATTGAGTCAAAATAACTGGAAATGTCCCACACTTTTTTATGTTAGGGTAATACAATACATGGGATACTTGTAGGCACTTTACATTACAGCAAAATGTCTAGAAATGTCCCATACTAGGGGTTACGGAAGTGCAATATTTGGGACTCTCTCTGAGTAATTAAAAAGGAAACATTCCTATGATACTCTTTAAAGGAAACACTCCTATGCTTATCTCCAAAGGATCCTTTGTTCCCGTTCTTATCCACATTTCCTATGGTTATCTCCAAAGGAATCAAAGGAAACATATGTATATCAGTTTCCTGTGTTTAGATCTCTTTCTTAGTCACATTTCACTGACCCGGGCCTCCAAGGAGAGACCAAGCACCAGCTCCGGCCGTGCCCTGAGACCCACAGTTAAGCCCCCGTCCTGAGTGTTATCACCCATGGGCCTGGGTTAAAGTGCCTCGCGCCCTTGGTTCTCCATTCCACACTTAGTCAGATTTCGCTGACCCGGGCCTCCAAGGAGAGACCAAGCACAAGCACCGGACGTGCCCTGAGACCCACACTTAAGCCCCCGTCCTGAGTGTTATCACCCATGGGCCTTGGTTAAAGAGCCTCGCGCCCTTGGTTCTCCAATCCACACTTAGTCCGATTTCGCTGACCCAGGCCTCCATGGAGAGACCCAGCACCAGCACCGGCTGTGCCCGGAGACCCACACTTAAGCCCCCGTCCTGAGTGTTATCACCCATGGGCCTTGGTTAAAGATCCTCGCGCCCTTGGTTCTCCATTCCACACTTAGTCAAATTTCGCTGACCCGGGCCTCCAAGGAGAGACCAAGCACCATCACCGGCCATGCCCGGGGACCCACACTTAAGCCCCCATCCTGAGTGTAATCACCAATTGGCCTGGGTTAAAGAGCCTCGCGCTCTTGGTTCTCCATTCCATACTTAGTCACTTTTCGCATACATTAAGAGACCCAGCACCAGCACCGGCCGTGCCCGGGGACCCACACTTAGGCCCCAGTCCTGAGTGCTGAAAATGCCTAGAAATGTCTCACTCTTTGTGTTAGGGAAAGACACAATACTTGGGACACTTCTAGGCACTTTACATTATAGCAAAAATTCCTAGAAATGTCCCAACCAATCAGAATGAGCCGGACGCTTCTAGGCACTTATCACTGAGGCAAAATGCCTGGAAATGTCCCACACCTTTGGTGTTAGGGTAATACAATACATGGGACACTTTTAGGCACTTTAAATTACAGCAAAATGCCTAGAAATGTCCCACACTAGGGGTTACTGAAGTGCAATATTTGGGTCTCTCTATGAGTAATTCAAAAGGAAACATTCCTATGATCCTCTTTAAAGGAAACACTCCTATGCTTATCTCCAAAGGATCCTTGGTTCCCGTTCTTACCCATATTTCCTATGGTTATCTCCAAAGGAATCAAAGGAAACATATGTATATCAGTTTCCTGTGTTTAGATCTCTTTCTTAGTCACATTTGGCTGAACCGGGCTTTCACGGAGAGACCAAGCACCAGCAACGGCCGTGCCCTGAGACCCACACTTAAGCCCCCGTCCTGAGTGTTATCACCCATGGGCCTGGGTTAAAGAGCCTCGCGCTCTTGGTTCTCCATTTGAAACTTAGTCAGATTTCGCTGACCCGGGCCTCCAAGGAGAGACCAAGCACCAGCACCGGCCGTGCCCTGAGACCCACACTTAAGTCGCCGTCCTGAGTGTTATCACCCATGGGCCTTGGTTAAAGCGCCTCGCGCCCTTGGTTCTCCATTCCACACGTAGTCCGATTTCGCTGACGCAGGCCTCCATGGAGAGACCCAGCACCAGCACCGGCCGTGCCCGGAGACCCACACTTAAGCCCCCGTCCTGAGTGTTATCACCCATGGGCCTTGGTTAAAGAGCCTCGCGCCCTTGGTTCTCCATTCCACACTTAGTCTGATTTCGCTGACCCAGGCCTCCATGGAGAGACCCAGCACCAGCACCGGCCGTGCCCGGAGACCCACACTTAAGCCCCCGTCCTGAGTGTTATCACTCATGGGCCTCGGTTAAAGAGCCTCGCGCCCTTGGTTCTCCATTCCACACTTAGTCAGATTTCGCTGACCCGGGCCTCCATGGAGAGACCCAGCACCAGCACCGGCCGTGCCCGGGGACCCACACTTAGGCCCCCGTCCTGAGTGCTGAAAAGGCCTAGAAATGTCTCACTCTTTGTGTTAGGGAAAGATACAATACTTGGGACACTTCTAGGCACTTTACATTATAGCAAAAATGCCTAGAAATGTCCCAGAGGTTTTCATGGGGAAAAATACAAAACATGGGAGAAAAAACCTCCAAATATGGCTGAGCCCGGGGACCCACTCTAAAGCCCACACCCTGAGTGCTGAAAATGCCTAGAAATGTTCCACTCTTTGTGTCAGGGAAAAATACAATACATAGGACATTTGTAGGCGCTTTACATTATAGCAAAAATGCCTAAAAATGTCCTAACCAATCAGAATGAGCCGGACGCTTCTAGGCACTTATCATTGAGTCAAAATAACTGGAAATGTCCCACACTTTTTTATGTTAGGGTAATACAATACATGGGATACTTGTAGGCACTTTACATTACAGCAAAATGTCTAGAAATGTCCCATACTAGGGGTTACGGAAGTGCAATATTTGGGACTCTCTCTGAGTAATTAAAAAGGAAACATTCCTATGATCCTCTTTAAAGGAAACACTCCTATGCTTATCTCCAAAGGATCCTTTGTTCCCGTTCTTATCCACATTTCCTATGGTTATCTCCAAAGGAATCAAAGGAAACATATGTATATCAGTTTCCTGTGTTTAGATCTCTTTCTTAGTCACATTTCACTGAACCGGGCCTTCAGGGAGAGACCAAGCACCAGCAACGGCCGTGCCCGGAGACCCACAGTTAAGCCCCCGTCCTGAGTGTTATCACCCATGGGCCTGGGTTAAAGTACCTCGCGCCCTTGGTTCTCCATTCCACACTTAGTCAGATTTCGCTGACCCGGGCCTCCAAGGAGAGACCAAGCACCAGCACCGGACGTGCCCTGAGACCCACACTTAAGCCCCCGTCCTGAGTGTTATCACCCATGGGCCTTGGTTAAAGAGCCTCGCGCCCTTGGTTCTCCAATCCACACTTAGTCCGATTTCGCTGACCCAGGCCTCCATGGAGAGACCCAGCACCAGCACCGGCTGTGCCCGGAGACCCACACTTAAGCCCCCGTCCTGAGTGTTATCACCCATGGGCCTTGGTTAAAGAGCCTCGCGCCCTTGGTTCTCCATTCCACACTTAGTCAAATTTCGCTGACCCGGGCCTCCAAGGAGAGACCAAGCACCATCACCGGCCGTGCCCGGGGACCCACACTTAAGCCCCCATCCTGAGTGTAATCACCAATTGGCCTGGGTTAAAGAGCCTCGCGCTCTTGGTTCTCCATTCCATACTTAGTCACTTTTCGCATACATTAAGAGACCCAGCACCAGCACCGGCCGTGCCCGGGGACCCACACTTAGGCTCCCGTCCTGAGTGCTGAAAATGCCTAGAAATGTCTCACTCTTTGTGTTAGGGAAAGACACAATATTTGGGACACTTCTAGGCACTTTACATTATAGCAAAAATTCCTAGAAATGTCCCAACCAATCAGAATGAGCCGGACGCTTCTAGGCACTTATCACTGAGGCAAAATGCCTGGAAATGTCCCACACCTTTGGTGTTAGGGTAATACAATACATGGGCCACTTGTAGGCACTTTACATTACAGCAAAATGCCTAGAAATGTCCCACACTAGGGGTTACGGAAGTGCAATATTTGGGTCTCTCTATGAGTAATTCAAAAGGAAACATTCCTATGATCCTCTTTAAAGGAAACACTCCTATGCTTATCTCCAAAGGATCCTTGGTTCCCGTTCTTACCCATATTTCCTATGGTTATCTCCAAAGGAATCAAAGGAAACATATGTATATCAGTTTCCTGTGTTTAGATCTCTTTCTTAGTCACATTTGGCTGAACCGGGCTTTCACGGAGAGACCAAGCACCACCACCGGCCGTGCCCGGGGACCCACACTTAAGTCCCCCTCCTGAGTGTTATCACCCATGGGCCTGGGCTAAAGAGCCTCGCGCTCTTGGTTCTCCATTCCAAACTTAGTCAGATTTCGCTGACCCGGGCCTCCAAGGAGAGACCAAGCACCAGCTCCGGCCGTGCCCTGAGACCCACACTTAAGCCCCCGTCCTGAGTGTTATCACCCATGGGCCTTGGTTAAAGAACCTCGCGCCCTTGGTTCTCCATTCCATACTTAGTCACTTTTCGCATACATTAAGAGACCCAGCACCAGCACCGGCCGTGCCCGGGGACCCACACTTAGGCCCCAGTCCTGAGTGCTGAAAATGCCTAGAAATGTCTCACTCTTTGTGTTAGGGAAAGACACAATACTTGGGACACTTCTAGGCACTTTACATTATAGCAAAAATTCCTAGAAATGTCCCAACCAATCAGAATGAGCCGGACGCTTCTAGGCACTTATCACTGAGGCAAAATGCCTGGAAATGTCCCACACCTTTGGTGTTAGGGTAATACAATACATGGGACACTTTTAGGCACTTTACATTACAGCAAAATGCCTAGAAATGTCCCACACTAGGGGTTACTGAAGTGCAATATTTGGGTCTCTCTATGAGTAATTCAAAAGGAAACATTCCTATGATCCTCTTTAAAGGAAACACTCCTATGCTTATCTCCAAAGGATCCTTGGTTCCCGTTCTTACCCATATTTCCTATGGTTATCTCCAAAGGAATCAAAGGAAACATATGTATATCAGTTTCCTGTGTTTAGATCTCTTTCTTAGTCACATTTGGCTGAACCGGGCTTTCACGGAGAGACCAAGCACCAGCAACGGCCGTGCCCTGAGACCCACACTTAAGCCCCCGTCCTGAGTGTTATCACCCATGGGCCTGGGTTAAAGAGCCTCGCGCTCTTGGTTCTCCATTTGAAACTTAGTCAGATTTTGCTGACCCGGGCCTCCAAGGAGAGACCAAGCACCAGCACCGGCCGTGCCCTGAGACCCACACTTAAGTCGCCGTCCTGAGTGTTATCACCCATGGGCCTTGGTTAAAGCGCCTCGCGCCCTTGGTTCTCCATTCCACACGTAGTCCGATTTCGCTGACGCAGGCCTCCATGGAGAGACCCAGCACCAGCACCGGCCGTGCCCGGAGACCCACACTTAAGCCCCCGTCCTGAGTGTTATCACCCATGGGCCTTGGTTAAAGAGCCTCGCGCCCTTGGTTCTCCATTCCACACTTAGTCTGATTTCGCTGACCCAGGCCTCCATGGAGAGACCCAGCACCAGCACCGGCCGTGCCCGGGGTCCCACACTTAGGTCCCCGTCCTGAGTGCTGAAAAGGCCTAGAAATGTCTCACTCTTTGTGTTAGGGAAAGATACAATACTTGGGACACTTCTAGGCACTTTACATTATAGCAAAAATGCCTAGAAATGTCCCACAGGTTTTCATGGGGAAAAATACAAAACATGGGAGAAAAAACCTCCAAATATGGCTGAGCCCGGGGACCCACTCTAAAGCCCACACCCTGAGTGCTGAAAATGCAGAGAAATGTTCCACTCTTTATGTTAGGGAAAAATACAATACATGGGACATTTGTAGGCGCTTTACATTATAGCAAAAATGCCTAGAAATGTCCCAACCAATCAGAATGAGCCGGACGCTTCTAGGCACTTATCATTGAGGCAAAATGCCTGGAAATGTCCCACACTTTTTTATGTTAGGGTAATACAATACATGGGACACTTGTAGGCACTTTACATTACAGCAAAATGCCTAGAAATGTCCCATACTAGGGGTTACGGAAGTCCAATATTTGGGTCTCTCTCTGAGTAATTCAAAAGGAAACATTCCTATGATCCTCTTTAAAGGAAACACTCCTATGCTTATCTCCAAAGGATCCTTGGTTCCCGTTCCTACCCATGTTAACTATGGTTATCTCCTAAGGAATCAAAGGAAACATATGTATATCAGTTTCCTGTGTTTAGATCTCTTTCTTAGTCACATTTCACTGACCCGGTTCTCCAAGGAGAGACCAAGCACTAGCACCGGACGTGCCCTGAGACCCACACTTAAGCCCCCGTCCTGAGTGTTATCACCCATGGGCCTTTGTTAAAGAGCCTCGCGCCCTTGGTTCTCCAATCCACACTTAGTCCGATTTCGCTGACCCAGGCCTTCATGGAGAGACCCAGCACCAGCACCGGCTGTGCCCGGAGACCGACACACTTAAGCCCCCGTCCTGAGTGTTATCACCCATGGGCCTTGGTTAAAGAGCCTCGCGCCCTTGGTTCTCCATTCCACACTTAGTCAGATTTCGCTGACCCGGGCCTCCAAGGAGAGACCAAGCACCATCACCGGCCATGCCAGGGGACCCACACTTAAGCCCCCATCCTGAGTGTAATCACCAATTGGCCTGGGTTAAAGAGCCTCGCGCTCTTGGTTCTCCATTCCATACTTAGTCACTTTTCGCATACATTAAGAGACCCAGCACCAGCACCGGCCGTGCCCGGGGACCCACACTTAGGCCCCCGTCCTGAGTGCTGAAAATGCCTAGAAATGTCTCACTCTTTGTGTTAGGGAAAGATACAATAGTTGGGACATTTCTAGGCACTTTACATTATAGCAAAAATGACAAGAAATGTCCCACACTTTTTCATGGGGAAAAATACAAAACATGGGAGAAAAAACCTCCAAATATGGCTGAGCCCGGGGACCCACTCTAAAGCCCACACCCTGAGTGCTGAAAATGCCTAGAAATGTTCCACTCTTTGTGTCAGGGAAAAATACAATACATAGGACATTTGTAGGCGCTTTACATTATAGCAAAAATGCCTAAAAATGTCCTAACCAATCAGAATGAGCCGGAAGCTTCTAGGCACTTATCATTGAGGCAAAATAACTGGAAATGTCCCACACCTTTGGTGCTAGGGTAATACAATACATGGGACACTTGTAGGCACTTTACATTACAGCAAAATGCCTAGAAATGTCCCACACTAGGGGTTACGGAAGTGCAATATTTGGGTCTCTCTGTGAGTAATTCAAAAGGAAACATTCCTATGATCCTCTTTAAAGGAAACACTCCTATGCTTATCTCCAAAGGATCCTTTGTTCCCGTTCTTATCCATATTTCCTCTGGTTATCTCCAAAGGAATCAAAGGAAACATATGTATATAGGTTTCCTGTGTTTAGATCTCTTTCTTAGTCACATTTCACTGAACCGGGCCTTCAGGGAGAGACCAAGCACCAGCACCGGCCGTGCCCGGGGACCCACACTTAAGTCCCCCTCCTGAGTGTTATCACCCATGGGCCTGGGTTAAAGAGCCTCGCGCTCTTGGTTCTCCATTCCACACTTAGTCAAATTTCGCTGACCCGGGCCTCCAAGGAGAGACCAAGCACCATAACCGGCCGTGCCCGGGGATCCACACTTAAGCCCCCATCCTGAGTGTAATCACCAATTGGCCTGGGTTAAAGAGCCTCGCGCTCTTGGTTCTCCATTCCATACTTAGTCACTTTTCGCATACATTAAGAGACCCAGCACCAGCACCGGCCGTGCCCGGGGACCCACACTTAGGCCCCAGTCCTGAGTGCTGAAAATGCCTAGAAATGTCTTACTCTTTGTGTTAGGGAAAGACACAATACTTGGGACACTTCTAGGCACTTTACATTATAGCAAAAATTCCTAGAAATGTCCCAACCAATCAGAATGAGCCGGACGCTTCTAGGCACTTATCACTGAGGCAAAATGCCTGGAAATGTCCCACACCTTTGGTGTTAGGGTAATAAAATACATGGGACACTTTTAGGCACTTTACATTACAGCAAAATGCCTAGAAATGTCCCACACTAGGGGTTACTGAAGTGCAATATTTGGGTCTCTCTATGAGTAATTCAAAAGGAAACATTCCTATGATCCTCTTTAAAGGAAACACTCCTATGCTTATCTCCAAAGGATCCTTGGTTCCCGTTCTTACCCATATTTCCTATGGTTATCTCCAAAGGAATCAAAGGAAACATATGTATATCAGTTTCCTGTGTTTAGATCTCTTTCTTAGTCACATTTGGCTGAACCGGGCTTTCACGGAGAGACCAAGCACCAGCAACGGCCGTGCCCTGAGACCCACACTTAAGCCCCCGTCCTGAGTGTTATCACCCATGGGCCTGGGTTAAAGAGCCTCGCGCTCTTGGTTCTCCATTTGAAACTTAGTCAGATTTCGCTGACCCGGGCCTCCAAGGAGAGACCAAGCACCAGCACCGGCCGTGCCCTGAGACCCACACTTAAGTCGCCGTCCTGAGTGTTATCACCCATGGGCCTTGGTTAAAGCGCCTCGCGCCCTTGGTTCTCCATTCCACACGTAGTCCGATTTCGCTGACGCAGGCCTCCATGGAGAGACCCAGCACCAGCACCGGCCGTGCCCGGAGACCCACACTTAAGCCCCCGTCCTGAGTGTTATCACCCATGGGCCTTGGTTAAAGAGCCTCGCGCCCTTGGTTCTCCATTCCACACTTAGTCTGATTTCGCTGACCCAGGCCTCCATGGAGAGACCCAGCACCAGCACCGGCCGTGCCCGGAGACCCACACTTAAGCCCCCGTCCTGAGTGTTATCACTCATGGGCCTCGGTTAAAGAGCCTCGCGCCCTTGGTTCTCCATTCCACACTTAGTCAGATTTCGCTGACCCGGGCCTCCATGGAGAGACCCAGCACCAGCACCGGCCGTGCCCGGGGACCCACACTTAGGCCCCCGTCCTGAGTGCTGAAAAGGCCTAGAAATGTCTCACTCTTTGTGTTAGGGAAAGATACAATACTTGGGACACTTCTAGGCACTTTACATTATAGCAAAAATGCCTAGAAATGTCCCAGAGGTTTTCATGGGGAAAAATACAAAACATGGGAGAAAAAACCTCCAAATATGGCTGAGCCCGGGGACCCACTCTAAAGCCCACACCCTGAGTGCTGAAAATGCCTAGAAATGTTCCACTCTTTGTGTCAGGGAAAAATACAATACATAGGACATTTGTAGGCGCTTTACATTATAGCAAAAATGCCTAAAAATGTCCTAACCAATCAGAATGAGCCGGACGCTTCTAGGCACTTATCATTGAGTCAAAATAACTGGAAATGTCCCACACTTTTTTATGTTAGGGTAATACAATACATGGGATACTTGTAGGCACTTTACATTACAGCAAAATGTCTAGAAATGTCCCATACTAGGGGTTACGGAAGTGCAATATTTGGGACTCTCTCTGAGTAATTAAAAAGGAAACATTCCTATGATCCTCTTTAAAGGAAACACTCCTATGCTTATCTCCAAAGGATCCTTTGTTCCCGTTCTTATCCACATTTCCTATGGTTATCTCCAAAGGAATCAAAGGAAACATATGTATATCAGTTTCCTGTGTTTAGATCTCTTTCTTAGTCACATTTCACTGAACCGGGCCTTCAGGGAGAGACCAAGCACCAGCAACGGCCGTGCCCGGAGACCCACAGTTAAGCCCCCGTCCTGAGTGTTATCACCCATGGGCCTGGGTTAAAGTACCTCGCGCCCTTGGTTCTCCATTCCACACTTAGTCAGATTTCGCTGACCCGGGCCTCCAAGGAGAGACCAAGCACCAGCACCGGACGTGCCCTGAGACCCACACTTAAGCCCCCGTCCTGAGTGTTATCACCCATGGGCCTTGGTTAAAGAGCCTCGCGCCCTTGGTTCTCCAATCCACACTTAGTCCGATTTCGCTGACCCAGGCCTCCATGGAGAGACCCAGCACCAGCACCGGCTGTGCCCGGAGACCCACACTTAAGCCCCCGTCCTGAGTGTTATCACCCATGGGCCTTGGTTAAAGAGCCTCGCGCCCTTGGTTCTCCATTCCACACTTAGTCAAATTTCGCTGACCCGGGCCTCCAAGGAGAGACCAAGCACCATCACCGGCCGTGCCCGGGGACCCACACTTAAGCCCCCATCCTGAGTGTAATCACCAATTGGCCTGGGTTAAAGAGCCTCGCGCTCTTGGTTCTCCATTCCATACTTAGTCACTTTTCGCATACATTAAGAGACCCAGCACCAGCACCGGCCGTGCCCGGGGACCCACACTTAGGCTCCCGTCCTGAGTGCTGAAAATGCCTAGAAATGTCTCACTCTTTGTGTTAGGGAAAGACACAATATTTGGGACACTTCTAGGCACTTTACATTATAGCAAAAATTCCTAGAAATGTCCCAACCAATCAGAATGAGCCGGACGCTTCTAGGCACTTATCACTGAGGCAAAATGCCTGGAAATGTCCCACACCTTTGGTGTTAGGGTAATACAATACATGGGCCACTTGTAGGCACTTTACATTACAGCAAAATGCCTAGAAATGTCCCACACTAGGGGTTACGGAAGTGCAATATTTGGGTCTCTCTATGAGTAATTCAAAAGGAAACATTCCTATGATCCTCTTTAAAGGAAACACTCCTATGCTTATCTCCAAAGGATCCTTGGTTCCCGTTCTTACCCATATTTCCTATGGTTATCTCCAAAGGAATCAAAGGAAACATATGTATATCAGTTTCCTGTGTTTAGATCTCTTTCTTAGTCACATTTGGCTGAACCGGGCTTTCACGGAGAGACCAAGCACCACCACCGGCCGTGCCCGGGGACCCACACTTAAGTCCCCCTCCTGAGTGTTATCACCCATGGGCCTGGGCTAAAGAGCCTCGCGCTCTTGGTTCTCCATTCCAAACTTAGTCAGATTTCGCTGACCCGGGCCTCCAAGGAGAGACCAAGCACCAGCTCCGGCCGTGCCCTGAGACCCACACTTAAGCCCCCGTCCTGAGTGTTATCACCCATGGGCCTTGGTTAAAGAACCTCGCGCCCTTGGTTCTCCATTCCATACTTAGTCACTTTTCGCATACATTAAGAGACCCAGCACCAGCGCCGGCCGTGCCCGGGGACCCACACTTAGGCCCCAGTCCTGAGTGCTGAAAATGCCTAGAAATGTCTCACTCTTTGTGTTAGGGAAAGACACAATACTTGGGACACTTCTAGGCACTTTACATTATAGCAAAAATTCCTAGAAATGTCCCAACCAATCAGAATGAGCCGGACGCTTCTAGGCACTTATCACTGAGGCAAAATGCCTGGAAATGTCCCACACCTTTGGTGTTAGGGTAATACAATACATGGGACACTTTTAGGCACTTTACATTACAGCAAAATGCCTAGAAATGTCCCACACTAGGGGTTACTGAAGTGCAATATTTGGGTCTCTCTATGAGTAATTCAAAAGGAAACATTCCTATGATCCTCTTTAAAGGAAACACTCCTATGCTTATCTCCAAAGGATCCTTGGTTCCCGTTCTTACCCATATTTCCTATGGTTATCTCCAAAGGAATCAAAGGAAACATATGTATATCAGTTTCCTGTGTTTAGATCTCTTTCTTAGTCACATTTGGCTGAACCGGGCTTTCACGGAGAGACCAAGCACCAGCAACGGCCGTGCCCTGAGACCCACACTTAAGCCCCCGTCCTGAGTGTTATCACCCATGGGCCTGGGTTAAAGAGCCTCGCGCTCTTGGTTCTCCATTTGAAACTTAGTCAGATTTTGCTGACCCGGGCCTCCAAGGAGAGACCAAGCACCAGCACCGGCCGTGCCCTGAGACCCACACTTAAGTCGCCGTCCTGAGTGTTATCACCCATGGGCCTTGGTTAAAGCGCCTCGCGCCCTTGGTTCTCCATTCCACACGTAGTCCGATTTCGCTGACGCAGGCCTCCATGGAGAGACCCAGCACCAGCACCGGCCGTGCCCGGAGACCCACACTTAAGCCCCCGTCCTGAGTGTTATCACCCATGGGCCTTGGTTAAAGAGCCTCGCGCCCTTGGTTCTCCATTCCACACTTAGTCTGATTTCGCTGACCCAGGCCTCCATGGAGAGACCCAGCACCAGCACCGGCCGTGCCCGGGGTCCCACACTTAGGTCCCCGTCCTGAGTGCTGAAAAGGCCTAGAAATGTCTCACTCTTTGTGTTAGGGAAAGATACAATACTTGGGACACTTCTAGGCACTTTACATTATAGCAAAAATGCCTAGAAATGTCCCACAGGTTTTCATGGGGAAAAATACAAAACATGGGAGAAAAAACCTCCAAATATGGCTGAGCCCGGGGACCCACTCTAAAGCCCACACCCTGAGTGCTGAAAATGCAGAGAAATGTTCCACTCTTTATGTTAGGGAAAAATACAATACATGGGACATTTGTAGGCGCTTTACATTATAGCAAAAATGCCTAGAAATGTCCCAACCAATCAGAATGAGCCGGACGCTTCTAGGCACTTATCATTGAGGCAAAATGCCTGGAAATGTCCCACACTTTTTTATGTTAGGGTAATACAATACATGGGACACTTGTAGGCACTTTACATTACAGCAAAATGCCTAGAAATGTCCCATACTAGGGGTTACGGAAGTCCAATATTTGGGTCTCTCTCTGAGTAATTCAAAAGGAAACATTCCTATGATCCTCTTTAAAGGAAACACTCCTATGCTTATCTCCAAAGGATCCTTGGTTCCCGTTCTTACCCATGTTAACTATGGTTATCTCCTAAGGAATCAAAGGAAACATATGTATATCAGTTTCCTGTGTTTAGATCTCTTTCTTAGTCACATTTCACTGACCCGGTTCTCCAAGGAGAGACCAAGCACTAGCACCGGACGTGCCCTGAGACCCACACTTAAGCCCCCGTCCTGAGTGTTATCACCCATGGGCCTTTGTTAAAGAGCCTCGCGCCCTTGGTTCTCCAATCCACACTTAGTCCGATTTCGCTGACCCAGGCCTCCATGGAGAGACCCAGCACCAGCACCGGCTGTGCCCGGAGACCGACACACTTAAGCCCCCGTCCTGAGTGTTATCACCCATGGGCCTTGGTTAAAGAGCCTCGCGCCCTTGGTTCTCCATTCCACACTTAGTCAGATTTCGCTGACCCGGGCCTCCAAGGAGAGACCAAGCACCATCACCGGCCATGCCAGGGGACCCACACTTAAGCCCCCATCCTGAGTGTAATCACCAATTGGCCTGGGTTAAAGAGCCTCGCGCTCTTGGTTCTCCATTCCATACTTAGTCACTTTTCGCATACATTAAGAGACCCAGCACCAGCACCGGCCGTGCCCGGGGACCCACACTTAGGCCCCCGTCCTGAGTGCTGAAAATGCCTAGAAATGTCTCACTCTTTGTGTTAGGGAAAGATACAATAGTTGGGACATTTCTAGGCACTTTACATTATAGCAAAAATGACAAGAAATGTCCCACACTTTTTCATGGGGAAAAATACAAAACATGGGAGAAAAAACCTCCAAATATGGCTGAGCCCGGGGACCCACTCTAAAGCCCACACCCTGAGTGCTGAAAATGCCTAGAAATGTTCCACTCTTTGTGTCAGGGAAAAATACAATACATAGGACATTTGTAGGCGCTTTACATTATAGCAAAAATGCCTAAAAATGTCCTAACCAATCAGAATGAGCCGGAAGCTTCTAGGCACTTATCATTGAGGCAAAATAACTGGAAATGTCCCACACCTTTGGTGCTAGGGTAATACAATACATGGGACACTTGTAGGCACTTTACATTACAGCAAAATGCCTAGAAATGTCCCACACTAGGGGTTACGGAAGTGCAATATTTGGGTCTCTCTGTGAGTAATTCAAAAGGAAACATTCCTATGATCCTCTTTAAAGGAAACACTCCTATGCTTATCTCCAAAGGATCCTTTGTTCCCGTTCTTATCCATATTTCCTCTGGTTATCTCCAAAGGAATCAAAGGAAACATATGTATATAGGTTTCCTGTGTTTAGATCTCTTTCTTAGTCACATTTCACTGAACCGGGCCTTCAGGGAGAGACCAAGCACCAGCACCGGCCGTGCCCGGGGACCCACACTTAAGTCCCCCTCCTGAGTGTTATCACCCATGGGCCTGGGTTAAAGAGCCTCGCGCTCTTGGTTCTCCATTCCACACTTAGTCAAATTTCGCTGACCCGGGCCTCCAAGGAGAGACCAAGCACCATAACCGGCCGTGCCCGGGGATCCACACTTAAGCCCCCATCCTGAGTGTAATCACCAATTGGCCTGGGTTAAAGAGCCTCGCGCTCTTGGTTCTCCATTCCATACTTAGTCACTTTTCGCATACATTAAGAGACCCAGCACCAGCACCGGCCGTGCCCGGGGACCCACACTTAGGCCCCAGTCCTGAGTGCTGAAAATGCCTAGAAATGTCTTACTCTTTGTGTTAGGGAAAGACACAATACTTGGGACACTTCTAGGCACTTTACATTATAGCAAAAATTCCTAGAAATGTCCCAACCAATCAGAATGAGCCGGACGCTTCTAGGCACTTATCACTGAGGCAAAATGCCTGGAAATGTCCCACACCTTTGGTGTTAGGGTAATACAATACATGGGACACTTTTAGGCACTTTACATTACAGCAAAATGCCTAGAAATGTCCCACACTAGGGGTTACTGAAGTGCAATATTTGGGTCTCTCTATGAGTAATTCAAAAGGAAACATTCCTATGATCCTCTTTAAAGGAAACACTCCTATGCTTATCTCCAAAGGATCCTTGGTTCCCGTTCTTACCCATATTTCCTATGGTTATCTCCAAAGGAATCAAAGGAAACATATGTATATCAGTTTCCTGTGTTTAGATCTCTTTCTTAGTCACATTTGGCTGAACCGGGCTTTCACGGAGAGACCAAGCACCAGCAACGGCCGTGCCCTGAGACCCACACTTAAGCCCCCGTCCTGAGTGTTATCACCCATGGGCCTGGGTTAAAGAGCCTCGCGCTCTTGGTTCTCCATTTGAAACTTAGTCAGATTTCGCTGACCCGGGCCTCCAAGGAGAGACCAAGCACCAGCACCGGCCGTGCCCTGAGACCCACACTTAAGTCGCCGTCCTGAGTGTTATCACCCATGGGCCTTGGTTAAAGCGCCTCGCGCCCTTGGTTCTCCATTCCACACGTAGTCCGATTTCGCTGACGCAGGCCTCCATGGAGAGACCCAGCACCAGCACCGGCCGTGCCCGGAGACCCACACTTAAGCCCCCGTCCTGAGTGTTATCACCCATGGGCCTTGGTTAAAGAGCCTCGCGCCCTTGGTTCTCCATTCCACACTTAGTCTGATTTCGCTGACCCAGGCCTCCATGGAGAGACCCAGCACCAGCACCGGCCGTGCCCGGAGACCCACACTTAAGCCCCCGTCCTGAGTGTTATCACTCATGGGCCTCGGTTAAAGAGCCTCGCGCCCTTGGTTCTCCATTCCACACTTAGTCAGATTTCGCTGACCCGGGCCTCCATGGAGAGACCCAGCACCAGCACCGGCCGTGCCCGGGGACCCACACTTAGGCCCCCGTCCTGAGTGCTGAAAAGGCCTAGAAATGTCTCACTCTTTGTGTTAGGGAAAGATACAATACTTGGGACACTTCTAGGCACTTTACATTATAGCAAAAATGCCTAGAAATGTCCCACAGGTTTTCATGGGGAAAAATACAAAACATGGGAGAAAAAACCTCCAAATATGGCTGAGCCCGGGGACCCACTCTAAAGCCCACACCCTGAGTGCTGAAAATGCCTAGAAATGTTCCACTCTTTGTGTCAGGGAAAAATACAATACATAGGACATTTGTAGGCGCTTTACATTATAGCAAAAATGCCTAAAAATGTCCTAACCAATCAGAATGAGCCGGACGCTTCTAGGCACTTATCATTGAGTCAAAATAACTGGAAATGTCCCACACTTTTTTATGTTAGGGTAATACAATACATGGGATACTTGTAGGCACTTTACATTACAGCAAAATGTCTAGAAATGTCCCATACTAGGGGTTACGGAAGTGCAATATTTGGGACTCTCTCTGAGTAATTAAAAAGGAAACATTCCTATGATCCTCTTTAAAGGAAACACTCCTATGCTTATCTCCAAAGGATCCTTTGTTCCCGTTCTTATCCACATTTCCTATGGTTATCTCCAAAGGAATCAAAGGAAACATATGTATATCAGTTTCCTGTGTTTAGATCTCTTTCTTAGTCACATTTCACTGAACCGGGCCTTCAGGGAGAGACCAAGCACCAGCAACGGCCGTGCCCGGAGACCCACAGTTAAGCCCCCGTCCTGAGTGTTATCACCCATGGGCCTGGGTTAAAGTACCTCGCGCCCTTGGTTCTCCATTCCACACTTAGTCAGATTTCGCTGACCCGGGCCTCCAAGGAGAGACCAAGCACCAGCACCGGACGTGCCCTGAGACCCACACTTAAGCCCCCGTCCTGAGTGTTATCACCCATGGGCCTTGGTTAAAGAGCCTCGCGCCCTTGGTTCTCCAATCCACACTTAGTCCGATTTCGCTGACCCAGGCCTCCATGGAGAGACCCAGCACCAGCACCGGCTGTGCCCGGAGACCCACACTTAAGCCCCCGTCCTGAGTGTTATCACCCATGGGCCTTGGTTAAAGAGCCTCGCGCCCTTGGTTCTCCATTCCACACTTAGTCAAATTTCGCTGACCCGGGCCTCCAAGGAGAGACCAAGCACCATCACCGGCCGTGCCCGGGGACCCACACTTAAGCCCCCATCCTGAGTGTAATCACCAATTGGCCTGGGTTAAAGAGCCTCGCGCTCTTGGTTCTCCATTCCATACTTAGTCACTTTTCGCATACATTAAGAGACCCAGCACCAGCACCGGCCGTGCCCGGGGACCCACACTTAGGCTCCCGTCCTGAGTGCTGAAAATGCCTAGAAATGTCTCACTCTTTGTGTTAGGGAAAGACACAATATTTGGGACACTTCTAGGCACTTTACATTATAGCAAAAATTCCTAGAAATGTCCCAACCAATCAGAATGAGCCGGACGCTTCTAGGCACTTATCACTGAGGCAAAATGCCTGGAAATGTCCCACACCTTTGGTGTTAGGGTAATACAATACATGGGCCACTTGTAGGCACTTTACATTACAGCAAAATGCCTAGAAATGTCCCACACTAGGGGTTACGGAAGTGCAATATTTGGGTCTCTCTATGAGTAATTCAAAAGGAAACATTCCTATGATCCTCTTTAAAGGAAACACTCCTATGCTTATCTCCAAAGGATCCTTGGTTCCCGTTCTTACCCATATTTCCTATGGTTATCTCCAAAGGAATCAAAGGAAACATATGTATATCAGTTTCCTGTGTTTAGATCTCTTTCTTAGTCACATTTGGCTGAACCGGGCTTTCACGGAGAGACCAAGCACCACCACCGGCCGTGCCCGGGGACCCACACTTAAGTCCCCCTCCTGAGTGTTATCACCCATGGGCCTTGGTTAAAGAACCTCGCGCCCTTGGTTCTCCATTCCACACTTAGTCCGATTTCGCTGACCCAGGCCTCCATGGAGAGACCCAGCACCAGCACCGGCCGTGCCCGGGGTCCCACACTTAGGTCCCCGTCCTGAGTGCTGAAAAGGCCTAGAAATGTCTCACTCTTTGTGTTAGGGAAAGATACAATACTTGGGACACTTCTAGGCACTTTACATTATAGCAAAAATGCCTAGAAATGTCCCACAGGTTTTCATGGGGAAAAATACAAAACATGGGAGAAAAAACCTCCAAATATGGCTGAGCCCGGGGACCCACTCTAAAGCCCACACCCTGAGTGCTGAAAATGCAGAGAAATGTTCCACTCTTTATGTTAGGGAAAAATACAATACATGGGACATTTGTAGGCGCTTTACATTATAGCAAAAATGCCTAGAAATGTCCCAACCAATCAGAATGAGCCGGACGCTTCTAGGCACTTATCATTGAGGCAAAATGCCTGGAAATGTCCCACACTTTTTTATGTTAGGGTAATACAATACATGGGACACTTGTAGGCACTTTACATTACAGCAAAATGCCTAGAAATGTCCCATACTAGGGGTTACGGAAGTCCAATATTTGGGTCTCTCTCTGAGTAATTCAAAAGGAAACATTCCTATGATCCTCTTTAAAGGAAACACTCCTATGCTTATCTCCAAAGGATCCTTGGTTCCCGTTCTTACCCATGTTAACTATGGTTATCTCCTAAGGAATCAAAGGAAACATATGTATATCAGTTTCCTGTGTTTAGATCTCTTTCTTAGTCACATTTCACTGACCCGGTTCTCCAAGGAGAGACCAAGCACTAGCACCGGACGTGCCCTGAGACCCACACTTAAGCCCCCGTCCTGAGTGTTATCACCCATGGGCCTTTGTTAAAGAGCCTCGCGCCCTTGGTTCTCCAATCCACACTTAGTCCGATTTCGCTGACCCAGGCCTCCATGGAGAGACCCAGCACCAGCACCGGCTG
Source organism: Pleuronectes platessa (assembly GCF_947347685.1). NCBI lineage: Eukaryota > Metazoa > Chordata > Actinopteri > Pleuronectiformes > Pleuronectidae > Pleuronectes > Pleuronectes platessa. Next base: position 24,997,579 of record NC_070640.1, read on the forward strand.
TGCCCGGAGACCGACACACTTAAGCCCCCGTCCTGAGTGTTATCACCCATGGGCCTTGGTTAAAGAGCCTCGCGCCCTTGGTTCTCCATTCCACACTTAGTCAGATTTCGCTGACCCGGGCCTCCAAGGAGAGACCAAGCACCATCACCGGCCATGCCAGGGGACCCACACTTAAGCCCCCGTCCTGAGTGTAATCACCAATTGGCCTGGGTTAAAGAGCCTCGCGCTCTTGGTTCTCCATTCCATACTTAGTCACTTTTCGCATACATTAAGAGACCCAGCACCAGCACCGGCCGTGCCCGGGGACCCACACTTAGGCCCCCGTCCTGAGTGCTGAAAATGCCTAGAAATGTCTCACTCTTTGTGTTAGGGAAAGATACAATAGTTGGGACATTTCTAGGCACTTTACATTATAGCAAAAATGACAAGAAATGTCCCACACTTTTTCATGGGGAAAAATACAAAACATGGGAGAAAAAACCTCCAAATATGGCTGAGCCCGGGGACCCACTCTAAAGCCCACACCCTGAGTGCTGAAAATGCCTAGAAATGTTCCACTCTTTGTGTCAGGGAAAAATACAATACATAGGACATTTGTAGGCGCTTTACATTATAGCAAAAATGCCTAAAAATGTCCTAACCAATCAGAATGAGCCGGAAGCTTCTAGGCACTTATCATTGAGGCAAAATAACTGGAAATGTCCCACACCTTTGGTGCTAGGGTAATACAATACATGGGACACTTGTAGGCACTTTACATTACAGCAAAATGCCTAGAAATGTCCCACACTAGGGGTTACGGAAGTGCAATATTTGGGTCTCTCTGTGAGTAATTCAAAAGGAAACATTCCTATGATCCTCTTTAAAGGAAACACTCCTATGCTTATCTCCAAAGGATCCTTTGTTCCCGTTCTTATCCATATTTCCTCTGGTTATCTCCAAAGGAATCAAAGGAAACATATGTATATAGGTTTCCTGTGTTTAGATCTCTTTCTTAGTCACATTTCACTGAACCGGGCCTTCAGGGAGAGACCAAGCACCAGCACCGGCCGTGCCCGGGGACCCACACTTAAGTCCCCCTCCTGAGTGTTATCACCCATGGGCCTGGGTTAAAGAGCCTCGCGCTCTTGGTTCTCCATTCCACACTTAGTCAAATTTCGCTGACCCGGGCCTCCAAGGAGAGACCAAGCACCATCACCGGCCGTGCCCGGGGACCCACACTTAAGCCCCCATCCTGAGTGTAATCACCAATTGGCCTGGGTTAAAGAGCCTCGCGCTCTTGGTTCTCCATTCCATACTTAGTCACTTTTCGCATACATTAAGAGACCCAGCACCAGCACCGGCCGTGCCCGGGGACCCACACTTAGGCCCCAGTCCTGAGTGCTGAAAATGCCTAGAAATGTCTCACTCTTTGTGTTAGGGAAAGACACAATACTTGGGACACTTCTAGGCACTTTACATTATAGCAAAAATTCCTAGAAATGTCCCAACCAATCAGAATGAGCCGGACGCTTCTAGGCACTTATCACTGAGGCAAAATGCCTGGAAATGTCCCACACCTTTGGTGTTAGGGTAATACAATACATGGGACACTTTTAGGCACTTTACATTACAGCAAAATGCCTAGAAATGTCCCACACTAGGGGTTACTGAAGTGCAATATTTGGGTCTCTCTATGAGTAATTCAAAAGGAAACATTCCTATGATCCTCTTTAAAGGAAACACTCCTATGCTTATCTCCAAAGGATCCTTGGTTCCCGTTCTTACCCATATTTCCTATGGTTATCTCCAAAGGAATCAAAGGAAACATATGTATATCAGTTTCCTGTGTTTAGATCTCTTTCTTAGTCACATTTGGCTGAACCGGGCTTTCACGGAGAGACCAAGCACCAGCAACGGCCGTGCCCTGAGACCCACACTTAAGCCCCCGTCCTGAGTGTTATCACCCATGGGCCTGGGTTAAAGAGCCTCGCGCTCTTGGTTCTCCATTTGAAACTTAGTCAGATTTCGCTGACCCGGGCCTCCAAGGAGAGACCAAGCACCAGCACCGGCCGTGCCCTGAGACCCACACTTAAGTCGCCGTCCTGAGTGTTATCACCCATGGGCCTTGGTTAAAGCGCCTCGCGCCCTTGGTTCTCCATTCCACACGTAGTCCGATTTCGCTGACGCAGGCCTCCATGGAGAGACCCAGCACCAGCACCGGCCGTGCCCGGAGACCCACACTTAAGCCCCCGTCCTGAGTGTTATCACCCATGGGCCTTGGTTAAAGAGCCTCGCGCCCTTGGTTCTCCATTCCACACTTAGTCTGATTTCGCTGACCCAGGCCTCCATGGAGAGACCCAGCACCAGCACCGGCCGTGCCCGGAGACCCACACTTAAGCCCCCGTCCTGAGTGTTATCACTCATGGGCCTCGGTTAAAGAGCCTCGCGCCCTTGGTTCTCCATTCCACACTTAGTCAGATTTCGCTGACCCGGGCCTCCATGGAGAGACCCAGCACCAGCACCGGCCGTGCCCGGGGACCCACACTTAGGCCCCCGTCCTGAGTGCTGAAAAGGCCTAGAAATGTCTCACTCTTTGTGTTAGGGAAAGATACAATACTTGGGACACTTCTAGGCACTTTACATTATAGCAAAAATGCCTAGAAATGTCCCACAGGTTTTCATGGGGAAAAATACAAAACATGGGAGAAAAAACCTCCAAATATGGCTGAGCCCGGGGACCCACTCTAAAGCCCACACCCTGAGTGCTGAAAATGCCTAGAAATGTTCCACTCTTTGTGTCAGGGAAAAATACAATACATAGGACATTTGTAGGCGCTTTACATTATAGCAAAAATGCCTAAAAATGTCCTAACCAATCAGAATGAGCCGGAAGCTTCTAGGCACTTATCATTGAGGCAAAATAACTGGAAATGTCCCACACCTTTGGTGCTAGGGTAATACAATACATGGGACACTTGTAGGCACTTTACATTACAGCAAAATGCCTAGAAATGTCCCACACTAGGGGTTACGGAAGTGCAATATTTGGGTCTCTCTGTGAGTAATTCAAAAGGAAACATTCCTATGATCCTCTTTAAAGGAAACACTCCTATGCTTATCTCCAAAGGATCCTTTGTTCCCGTTCTTATCCATATTTCCTCTGGTTATCTCCAAAGGAATCAAAGGAAACATATGTATATAGGTTTCCTGTGTTTAGATCTCTTTCTTAGTCACATTTCACTGAACCGGGCCTTCAGGGAGAGACCAAGCACCAGCACCGGCCGTGCCCGGGGACCCACACTTAAGTCCCCCTCCTGAGTGTTATCACCCATGGGCGTGGGTTAAAGAGCCTCGCGCTCTTGGTTCTCCATTCCACACTTAGTCAAATTTCGCTGACCCGGGCCTCCAAGGAGAGACCAAGCACCATCACCGGCCGTGCCCGGGGACCCACACTTAAGCCCCCATCCTGAGTGTAATCACCAATTGGCCTGGGTTAAAGAGCCTCGCGCTCTTGGTTCTCCATTCCATACTTAGTCACTTTTCGCATACATTAAGAGACCCAGCACCAGCACCGGCCGTGCCCGGGGACCCACACTTAGGCCCCAGTCCTGAGTGCTGAAAATGCCTAGAAATGTCTCACTCTTTGTGTTAGGGAAAGACACAATACTTGGGACACTTCTAGGCACTTTACATTATAGCAAAAATTCCTAGAAATGTCCCAACCAATCAGAATGAGCCGGAAGCTTCTAGGCACTTATCACTGAGGCAAAATGCCTGGAAATGTCCCACACCTTTGGTGTTAGGGTAATACAATACATGGGACACTTTTAGGCACTTTACATTACAGCAAAATGCCTAGAAATGTCCCACACTAGGGGTTACTGAAGTGCAATATTTGGGTCTCTCTATGAGTAATTCAAAAGGAAACATTCCTATGATCCTCTTTAAAGGAAACACTCCTATGCTTATCTCCAAAGGATCCTTGGTTCCCGTTCTTACCCATATTTCCTATGGTTATCTCCAAAGGAATCAAAGGAAACATATGTATATCAGTTTCCTGTGTTTAGATCTCTTTCTTAGTCACATTTGGCTGAACCGGGCTTTCACGGAGAGACCAAGCACCAGCAACGGCCGTGCCCTGAGACCCACACTTAAGCCCCCGTCCTGAGTGTTATCACCCATGGGCCTGGGTTAAAGAGCCTCGCGCTCTTGGTTCTCCATTTGAAACTTAGTCAGATTTCGCTGACCCGGGCCTCCAAGGAGAGACCAAGCACCAGCACCGGCCGTGCCCTGAGACCCACACTTAAGTCGCCGTCCTGAGTGTTATCACCCATGGGCCTTGGTTAAAGCGCCTCGCGCCCTTGGTTCTCCATTCCACACGTAGTCCGATTTCGCTGACGCAGGCCTCCATGGAGAGACCCAGCACCAGCACCGGCCGTGCCCGGAGACCCACACTTAAGCCCCCGTCCTGAGTGTTATCACCCATGGGCCTTGGTTAAAGAGCCTCGCGCCCTTGGTTCTCCATTCCACACTTAGTCTGATTTCGCTGACCCAGGCCTCCATGGAGAGACCCAGCACCAGCACCGGCCGTGCCCGGAGACCCACACTTAAGCCCCCGTCCTGAGTGTTATCACTCATGGGCCTCGGTTAAAGAGCCTCGCGCCCTTGGTTCTCCATTCCACACTTAGTCAGATTTCGCTGACCCGGGCCTCCATGGAGAGACCCAGCACCAGCACCGGCCGTGCCCGGGGACCCACACTTAGGCCCCCGTCCTGAGTGCTGAAAAGGCCTAGAAATGTCTCACTCTTTGTGTTAGGGAAAGATACAATACTTGGGACACTTCTAGGCACTTTACATTATAGCAAAAATGCCTAGAAATGTCCCACAGGTTTTCATGGGGAAAAATACAAAACATGGGAGAAAAAACCTCCAAATATGGCTGAGCCCGGGGACCCACTCTAAAGCCCACACCCTGAGTGCTGAAAATGCCTAGAAATGTTCCACTCTTTGTGTCAGGGAAAAATACAATACATAGGACATTTGTAGGCGCTTTACATTATAGCAAAAATGCCTAAAAATGTCCTAACCAATCAGAATGAGCCGGACGCTTCTAGGCACTTATCATTGAGTCAAAATAACTGGAAATGTCCCACACTTTTTTATGTTAGGGTAATACAATACATGGGATACTTGTAGGCACTTTACATTACAGCAAAATGTCTAGAAATGTCCCATACTAGGGGTTACGGAAGTGCAATATTTGGGACTCTCTCTGAGTAATTAAAAAGGAAACATTCCTATGATCCTCTTTAAAGGAAACACTCCTATGCTTATCTCCAAAGGATCCTTTGTTCCCGTTCTTATCCACATTTCCTATGGTTATCTCCAAAGGAATCAAAGGAAACATATGTATATCAGTTTCCTGTGTTTAGATCTCTTTCTTAGTCACATTTCACTGAACCGGGCCTTCAGGGAGAGACCAAGCACCAGCAACGGCCGTGCCCGGAGACCCACAGTTAAGCCCCCGTCCTGAGTGTTATCACCCATGGGCCTGGGTTAAAGTACCTCGCGCCCTTGGTTCTCCATTCCACACTTAGTCAGATTTCGCTGACCCGGGCCTCCAAGGAGAGACCAAGCACCAGCACCGGACGTGCCCTGAGACCCACACTTAAGCCCCCATCCTGAGTGTTATCAGCCATGGGCCTTGGTTAAAGAGCCTCGCGCCCTTGGTTCTCCAATCCACACTTAGTCCGATTTCGCTGACCCAGGCCTCCATGGAGAGACCCAGCACCAGCACCGGCTGTGCCCGGAGACCCACACTTAAGCCCCCGTCCTGAGTGTTATCACCCATGGGCCTTGGTTAAAGAGCCTCGCGCCCTTGGTTCTCCATTCCACACTTAGTCAAATTTCGCTGACCCGGGCCTCCAAGGAGAGACCAAGCACCATCACCGGCCGTGCCCGGGGACCCACACTTAAGCCCCCATCCTGAGTGTAATCACCAATTGGCCTGGGTTAAAGAGCCTCGCGCTCTTGGTTCTCCATTCCATACTTAGTCACTTTTCGCATACATTAAGAGACCCAGCACCAGCACCGGCCGTGCCCGGGGACCCACACTTAGGCCCCCGTCCTGAGTGCTGAAAATGCCTAGAAATGTCTCACTCTTTGTGTTAGGGAAAGACACAATACTTGGGACACTTCTAGGCACTTTACATTATAGCAAAAATTCCTAGAAATGTCCCAACCAATCAGAATGAGCCGGACGCTTCTAGGCACTTATCACTGAGGCAAAATGCCTGGAAATGTCCCACACCTTTGGTGTTAGGGTAATACAATACATGGGCCACTTGTAGGCACTTTACATTACAGCAAAATGCCTAGAAATGTCCCACACTAGGGGTTACGGAAGTGCAATATTTGGGTCTCTCTATGAGTAATTCAAAAGGAAACATTCCTATGATCCTCTTTAAAGGAAACACTCCTATGCTTATCTCCAAAGGATCCTTGGTTCCCGTTCTTACCCATATTTCCTATGGTTATCTCCAAAGGAATCAAAGGAAACATATGTATATCAGTTTCCTGTGTTTAGATCTCTTTCTTAGTCACATTTGGCTGAACCGGGCTTTCACGGAGAGACCAAGCACCACCACCGGCCGTGCCCGGGGACCCACACTTAAGTCCCCCTCCTGAGTGTTATCACCCATGGGCCTGGGCTAAAGAGCCTCGCGCTCTTGGTTCTCCATTCCAAACTTAGTCAGATTTCGCTGACCCGGGCCTCCAAGGAGAGACCAAGCACCAGCTCCGGCCGTGCCCTGAGACCCACACTTAAGCCCCCGTCCTGAGTGTTATCACCCATGGGCCTTGGTTAAAGAACCTCGCGCCCTTGGTTCTCCATTCCACACTTAGTCCGATTTCGCTGACCCAGGCCTCCATGGAGAGACCCAGCACCAGCACCGGCCGTGCCCGGGGTCCCACACTTAGGTCCCCGTCCTGAGTGCTGAAAAGGCCTAGAAATGTATCACTCTTTGTGTTAGGGAAAGATACAATACTTGGGACACTTCTAGGCACTTTACATTATAGCAAAAATGCCTAGAAATGTCCCACAGGTTTTCATGGGGAAAAATACAAAACATGGGAGAAAAAACCTCCAAATATGGCTGAGCCCGGGGACCCACTCTAAAGCCCACACCCTGAGTGCTGAAAATGCAGAGAAATGTTCCACTCTTTATGTTAGGGAAAAATACAATACATGGGACATTTGTAGGCGCTTTACATTATAGCAAAAATGCCTAGAAATGTTCCAACCAATCAGAATGAGCCGGACGCTTCTAGGCACTTATCATTGAGGCAAAATGCCTGGAAATGTCCCACACTTTTTTATGTTAGGGTAATACAATACATGGGACACTTGTAGGCACTTTACATTACAGCAAAATGCCTAGAAATGTCCCATACTAGGGGTTACGGAAGTCCAATATTTGGGTCTCTCTCTGAGTAATTCAAAAGGAAACATTCCTATGATCCTCTTTAAAGGAAACACTCCTATGCTTATCTCCAAAGGATCCTTGGTTCCCGTTCTTACCCATGTTAACTATGGTTATCTCCTAAGGAATCAAAGGAAACATATGTATATCAGTTTCCTGTGTTTAGATCTCTTTCTTAGTCACATTTCACTGACCCGGTTCTCCAAGGAGAGACCAAGCACTAGCACCGGACGTGCCCTGAGACCCACACTTAAGCCCCCGTCCTGAGTGTTATCACCCATGGGCCTTTGTTAAAGAGCCTCGCGCCCTTGGTTCTCCAATCCACACTTAGTCCGATTTCGCTGACCCAGGCCTCCATGGAGAGACCCAGCACCAGCACCGGCTGTGCCCGGAGACCGACACACTTAAGCCCCCGTCCTGAGTGTTATCACCCATGGGCCTTGGTTAAAGAGCCTCGCGCCCTTGGTTCTCCATTCCACACTTAGTCAGATTTCGCTGACCCGGGCCTCCAAGGAGAGACCAAGCACCATCACCGGCCATGCCAGGGGACCCACACTTAAGCCCCCGTCCTGAGTGTAATCACCAATTGGCCTGGGTTAAAGAGCCTCGCGCTCTTGGTTCTCCATTCCATACTTAGTCACTTTTCGCATACATTAAGAGACCCAGCACCAGCACCGGCCGTGCCCGGGGACCCACACTTAGGCCCCCGTCCTGAGTGCTGAAAATGCCTAGAAATGTCTCACTCTTTGTGTTAGGGAAAGATACAATAGTTGGGACATTTCTAGGCACTTTACATTATAGCAAAAATGACAAGAAATGTCCCACACTTTTTCATGGGGAAAAATACAAAACATGGGAGAAAAAACCTCCAAATATGGCTGAGCCCGGGGACCCACTCTAAAGCCCACACCCTGAGTGCTGAAAATGCCTAGAAATGTTCCACTCTTTGTGTCAGGGAAAAATACAATACATAGGACATTTGTAGGCGCTTTACATTATAGCAAAAATGCCTAAAAATGTCCTAACCAATCAGAATGAGCCGGACGCTTCTAGGCACTTATCATTGAGGCAAAATAACTGGAAATGTCCCACACCTTTGGTGCTAGGGTAATACAATACATGGGACACTTGTAGGCACTTTACATTACAGCAAAATGCCTAGAAATGTCCCACACTAGGGGTTACGGAAGTGCAATATTTGGGTCTCTCTGTGAGTAATTCAAAAGGAAACATTCCTATGATCCTCTTTAAAGGAAACACTCCTATGATTATCTCCAAAGGATCCTTTGTTCCCGTTCTTATCCATATTTCCTCTGGTTATCTCCAAAGGAATCAAAGGAAACATATGTATATAGGTTTCCTGTGTTTAGATCTCTTTCTTAGTCACATTTCACTGAACCGGGCCTTCAGGGAGAGACCAAGCACCAGCACCGGCCGTGCCCGGGGACCCACACTTAAGTCCCCCTCCTGAGTGTTATCACCCATGGGCCTGGGTTAAAGAGCCTCGCGCTCTTGGTTCTCCATTCCACACTTAGTCAGATTTCGCTGACCCGGGCCTCCAAGGAGAGACCAAGCACCAGCACCGGCCGTGCCCTGAGACCCACACTTAAGCCCCCGTCCTGAGTGTTATCACCCATGGGCCTGGGTTAAAGAGCCTCGCGCTCTTGGTTCTCCATTTGAAACTTAGTCAGATTTCGCTGACCCGGGCCTCCAAGGAGAGACCAAGCACCAGCACCGGCCGTGCCCTGAGACCCACACTTAAGTCCCCGTCCTGAGTGTTATCACCCATGGGCCTTGGTTAAAGAGCCTCGCGCCCTTGGTTCTCCATTCCACACGTAGTCCAATTTCGCTGACCCAGGCCTCCATGGAGAGACCCAGCACCAGCACCAGCCGTGCCCGGAGACCCACACTTAAGCCCCCGTCCTGAGTGTTATCACCCATGGGCCTTGGTTAAAGAGCCTCGCGCCCTTGGTTCTCCATTCCACACTTAGTCCGATTTCGCTGACCCAGGCCTCCATGGAGAGACCCAGCACCAGCACCGGCCGTGCCCGGGGACCCACACTTAGGCCCCCGTCCTGAGTGCTGAAAATGCCTAGAAATGTCTCACTCTTTGTGTTAGGGAAAGACACAATACTTGGGACACTTCTAGGCACTTTACATTACAGCAAAAATGCCTAGAAATGTCCCAACCAATCAGAATGAGCCGGACGCTTCTAGGAACTTATCACTGAGGCAAAATGCCTGGAAATGTCCGACACGTTTTCATGGGGAAAAATACAAAACATGGGAGAAAAAACCTCCAAATATGGCTGAGCCCGGGGACCCACTCTAAAGCCCACACCCTGAGTGCTGAAAATGCCTAGAAATGTTCCACTCTTTGTGTCAGGGAAAAATACAATACATAGGACATTTGTAGGCGCTTTACATTATAGCAAAAATGCCTAAAAATGTCCTAACCAATCAGAATGAGCCGGACGCTTCTAGGCACTTATCATTGAGTCAAAATAACTGGAAATGTCCCACACTTTTTTATGTTAGGGTAATACAATACATGGGATACTTGTAGGCACTTTACATTACAGCAAAATGTCTAGAAATGTCCCATACTAGGGGTTACGGAAGTGCAATATTTGGGACTCTCTCTGAGTAATTAAAAAGGAAACATTCCTATGATCCTCTTTAAAGGAAACACTCCTATGCTTATCTCCAAAGGATCCTTTGTTCCCGTTCTTATCCACATTTCCTATGGTTATCTCCAAAGGAATCAAAGGAAACATATGTATATCAGTTTCCTGTGTTTAGATCTCTTTCTTAGTCACATTTCACTGAACCGGGCCTTCAGGGAGAGACCAAGCACCAGCAACGGCCGTGCCCGGAGACCCACAGTTAAGCCCCCGTCCTGAGTGTTATCACCCATGGGCCTGGGTTAAAGTGCCTCGCGCCCTTGGTTCTCCATTCCACACTTAGTCAGATTTCGCTGACCCGGGCCTCCAAGGAGAGACCAAGCACCAGCACCGGACGTGCCCTGAGACCCACACTTAAGCCCCCGTCCTGAGTGTTATCACCCATGGGCCTTGGTTAAAGAGCCTCGCGCCCTTGGTTCTCCAATCCACACTTAGTCCGATTTCGCTGACCCAGGCCTCCATGGAGAGACCCAGCACCAGCACCGGCTGTGCCCGGAGACCCACACTTAAGCCCCCGTCCTGAGTGTTATCACCCATGGGCCTTGGTTAAAGAGCCTCGCGCCCTTGGTTCTCCATTCCACACTTAGTCAAATTTCGCTGACCCGGGCCTCCAAGGAGAGACCAAGCACCATCACCGGCCGTGCCCGGGGACCCACACTTAAGCCCCCATCCTGAGTGTAATCACCAATTGGCCTGGGTTAAAGAGCCTCGCGCTCTTGGTTCTCCATTCCATACTTAGTCACTTTTCGCATACATTAAGAGACCCAGCACCAGCACCGGCCGTGCCCGGGGACCCACACTTAGGCCCCCGTCCTGAGTGCTGAAAATGCCTAGAAATGTCTCACTCTTTGTGTTAGGGAAAGACACAATACTTGGGACACTTCTAGGCACTTTACATTATAGCAAAAATTCCTAGAAATGTCCCAACCAATCAGAATGAGCCGGACGCTTCTAGGCACTTATCACTGAGGCAAAATGCCTGGAAATGTCCCACACCTTTGGTGTTAGGGTAATACAATACATGGGCCACTTGTAGGCACTTTACATTACAGCAAAATGCCTAGAAATGTCCCACACTAGGGGTTACGGAAGTGCAATATTTGGGTCTCTCTATGAGTAATTCAAAAGGAAACATTCCTATGATCCTCTTTAAAGGAAACACTCCTATGCTTATCTCCAAAGGATCCTTGGTTCCCGTTCTTACCCATATTTCCTATGGTTATCTCCAAAGGAATCAAAGGAAACATATGTATATCAGTTTCCTGTGTTTAGATCTCTTTCTTAGTCACATTTGGCTGAACCGGGCTTTCACGGAGAGACCAAGCACCAGCACCGGCCGTGCCCGGGGACCCACACTTAAGTCCCCCTCCTGAGTGTTATCACCCATGGGCCTGGGCTAAAGAGCCTCGCGCTCTTGGTTCTCCATTCCAAACTTAGTCAGATTTCGCTGACCCGGGCCTCCAAGGAGAGACCAAGCACCAGCTCCGGCCGTGCCCTGAGACCCACACTTAAGCCCCCGTCCTGAGTGTTATCACCCATGGGCCTTGGTTAAAGAACCTCGCGCCCTTGGTTCTCCATTCCACACTTAGTCCGATTTCGCTGACCCAGGCCTCCATGGAGAGACCCAGCACCAGCACCGGCCGTGCCCGGGGTCCCACACTTAGGTCCCCGTCCTGAGTGCTGAAAAGGCCTAGAAATGTCTCACTCTTTGTGTTAGGGAAAGATACAATACTTGGGACACTTCTAGGCACTTTACATTATAGCAAAAATGCCTAGAAATGTCCCACAGGTTTTCATGGGGAAAAATACAAAACATGGGAGAAAAAACCTCCAAATATGGCTGAGCCCGGGGACCCACTCTAAAGCCCACACCCTGAGTGCTGAAAATGCAGAAAAATGTTCCACTCTTTATGTTAGGGAAAAATACAATACATGGGACATTTGTAGGCGCTTTACATTATAGCAAAAATGCCTAGAAATGTCCCAACCAATCAGAATGAGCCGGACGCTTCTAGGCACTTATCATTGAGGCAAAATGCCTGGAAATGTCCCACACTTTTTTATGTTAGGGTAATACAATACATGGGACACTTGTAGGCACTTTACATTACAGCAAAATGCCTAGAAATGTCCCATACTAGGGGTTACGGAAGTCCAATATTTGGGTCTCTCTCTGAGTAATTCAAAAGGAAACATTCCTATGATCCTCTTTAAAGGAAACACTCCTATGCTTATCTCCAAAGGATCCTTGGTTCCCGTTCTTACCCATGTTAACTATGGTTATCTCCTAAGGAATCAAAGGAAACATATGTATATCAGTTTCCTGTGTTTAGATCTCTTTCTTAGTCACATTTCACTGACCCGGTTCTCCAAGGAGAGACCAAGCACTAGCACCGGACGTGCCCTGAGACCCACACTTAAGCCCCCGTCCTGAGTGTTATCACCCATGGGCCTTTGTTAAAGAGCCTCGCGCCCTTGGTTCTCCAATCCACACTTAGTCCGATTTCGCTGACCCAGGCCTCCATGGAGAGACCCAGCACCAGCACCGGCTGTGCCCGGAGACCGACACACTTAAGCCCCCGTCCTGAGTGTTATCACCCATGGGCCTTGGTTAAAGAGCCTCGCGCCCTTGGTTCTCCATTCCACACTTAGTCAGATTTCGCTGACCCGGGCCTCCAAGGAGAGACCAAGCACCATCACCGGCCATGCCAGGGGACCCACACTTAAGCCCCCGTCCTGAGTGTAATCACCAATTGGCCTGGGTTAAAGAGCCTCGCGCTCTTGGTTCTCCATTCCATACTTAGTCACTTTTCGCATACATTAAGAGACCCAGCACCAGCACCGGCCGTGCCCGGGGACCCACACTTAGGCCCCCGTCCTGAGTGCTGAAAATGCCTAGAAATGTCTCACTCTTTGTGTTAGGGAAAGATACAATAGTTGGGACATTTCTAGGCACTTTACATTATAGCAAAAATGACAAGAAATGTCCCACACTTTTTCATGGGGAAAAATACAAAACATGGGAGAAAAAACCTCCAAATATGGCTGAGCCCGGGGACCCACTCTAAAGCCCACACCCTGAGTGCTGAAAATGCCTAGAAATGTTCCACTCTTTGTGTCAGGGAAAAATACAATACATAGGACATTTGTAGGCGCTTTACATTATAGCAAAAATGCCTAAAAATGTCCTAACCAATCAGAATGAGCCGGACGCTTCTAGGCACTTATCATTGAGTCAAAATAACTGGAAATGTCCCACACTTTTTTATGTTAGGGTAATACAATACATGGGATACTTGTAGGCACTTTACATTACAGCAAAATGTCTAGAAATGTCCCATACTAGGGGTTACGGAAGTGCAATATTTGGGACTCTCTCTGAGTAATTAAAAAGGAAACATTCCTATGATCCTCTTTAAAGGAAACACTCCTATGCTTATCTCCAAAGGATCCTTTGTTCCCGTTCTTATCCACATTTCCTATGGTTATCTCCAAAGGAATCAAAGGAAACATATGTATATCAGTTTCCTGTGTTTAGATCTCTTTCTTAGTCACATTTCACTGAACCGGGCCTTCAGGGAGAGACCAAGCACCAGCAACGGCCGTGCCCGGAGACCCACAGTTAAGCCCCCGTCCTGAGTGTTATCACCCATGGGCCTGGGTTAAAGTACCTCGCGCCCTTGGTTCTCCATTCCACACTTAGTCAGATTTCGCTGACCCGGGCCTCCAAGGAGAGACCAAGCACCAGCACCGGACGTGCCCTGAGACCCACACTTAAGCCCCCATCCTGAGTGTTATCAGCCATGGGCCTTGGTTAAAGAGCCTCGCGCCCTTGGTTCTCCAATCCACACTTAGTCCGATTTCGCTGACCCAGGCCTCCATGGAGAGACCCAGCACCAGCACCGGCTGTGCCCGGAGACCCACACTTAAGCCCCCGTCCTGAGTGTTATCACCCATGGGCCTTGGTTAAAGAGCCTCGCGCCCTTGGTTCTCCATTCCACACTTAGTCAAATTTCGCTGACCCGGGCCTCCAAGGAGAGACCAAGCACCATCACCGGCCGTGCCCGGGGACCCACACTTAAGCCCCCATCCTGAGTGTAATCACCAATTGGCCTGGGTTAAAGAGCCTCGCGCTCTTGGTTCTCCATTCCATACTTAGTCACTTTTCGCATACATTAAGAGACCCAGCACCAGCACCGGCCGTGCCCGGGGACCCACACTTAGGCCCCCGTCCTGAGTGCTGAAAATGCCTAGAAATGTCTCACTCTTTGTGTTAGGGAAAGACACAATACTTGGGACACTTCTAGGCACTTTACATTATAGCAAAAATTCCTAGAAATGTCCCAACCAATCAGAATGAGCCGGACGCTTCTAGGCACTTATCACTGAGGCAAAATGCCTGGAAATGTCCCACACCTTTGGTGTTAGGGTAATACAATACATGGGCCACTTGTAGGCACTTTACATTACAGCAAAATGCCTAGAAATGTCCCACACTAGGGGTTACGGAAGTGCAATATTTGGGTCTCTCTATGAGTAATTCAAAAGGAAACATTCCTATGATCCTCTTTAAAGGAAACACTCCTATGCTTATCTCCAAAGGATCCTTGGTTCCCGTTCTTACCCATATTTCCTATGGTTATCTCCAAAGGAATCAAAGGAAACATATGTATATCAGTTTCCTGTGTTTAGATCTGTTTCTTAGTCACATTTGGCTGAACCGGGCTTTCACGGAGAGACCAAGCACCACCACCGGCCGTGCCCGGGGACCCACACTTAAGTCCCCCTCCTGAGTGTTATCACCCATGGGCCTGGGCTAAAGAGCCTCGCGCTCTTGGTTCTCCATTCCAAACTTAGTCAGATTTCGCTGACCCGGGCCTCCAAGGAGAGACCAAGCACCAGCTCCGGCCGTGCCCTGAGACCCACACTTAAGCCCCCGTCCTGAGTGTTATCACCCATGGGCCTTGGTTAAAGAACCTCGCGCCCTTGGTTCTCCATTCCACACTTAGTCCGATTTCGCTGACCCAGGCCTCCATGGAGAGACCCAGCACCAGCACCGGCCGTGCCCGGGGTCCCACACTTAGGTCCCCGTCCTGAGTGCTGAAAAGGCCTAGAAATGTATCACTCTTTGTGTTAGGGAAAGATACAATACTTGGGACACTTCTAGGCACTTTACATTATAGCAAAAATGCCTAGAAATGTCCCACAGGTTTTCATGGGGAAAAATACAAAACATGGGAGAAAAAACCTCCAAATATGGCTGAGCCCGGGGACCCACTCTAAAGCCCACACCCTGAGTGCTGAAAATGCAGAGAAATGTTCCACTCTTTATGTTAGGGAAAAATACAATACATGGGACATTTGTAGGCGCTTTACATTATAGCAAAAATGCCTAGAAATGTTCCAACCAATCAGAATGAGCCGGACGCTTCTAGGCACTTATCATTGAGGCAAAATGCCTGGAAATGTCCCACACTTTTTTATGTTAGGGTAATACAATACATGGGACACTTGTAGGCACTTTACATTACAGCAAAATGCCTAGAAATGTCCCATACTAGGGGTTACGGAAGTCCAATATTTGGGTCTCTCTCTGAGTAATTCAAAAGGAAACATTCCTATGATCCTCTTTAAAGGAAACACTCCTATGCTTATCTCCAAAGGATCCTTGGTTCCCGTTCTTACCCATGTTAACTATGGTTATCTCCTAAGGAATCAAAGGAAACATATGTATATCAGTTTCCTGTGTTTAGATCTCTTTCTTAGTCACATTTCACTGACCCGGTTCTCCAAGGAGAGACCAAGCACTAGCACCGGACGTGCCCTGAGACCCACACTTAAGCCCCCGTCCTGAGTGTTATCACCCATGGGCCTTTGTTAAAGAGCCTCGCGCCCTTGGTTCTCCAATCCACACTTAGTCCGATTTCGCTGACCCAGGCCTCCATGGAGAGACCCAGCACCAGCACCGGCTGTGCCCGGAGACCGACACACTTAAGCCCCCGTCCTGAGTGTTATCACCCATGGGCCTTGGTTAAAGAGCCTCGCGCCCTTGGTTCTCCATTCCACACTTAGTCAGATTTCGCTGACCCGGGCCTCCAAGGAGAGACCAAGCACCATCACCGGCCATGCCAGGGGACCCACACTTAAGCCCCCGTCCTGAGTGTAATCACCAATTGGCCTGGGTTAAAGAGCCTCGCGCTCTTGGTTCTCCATTCCATACTTAGTCACTTTTCGCATACATTAAGAGACCCAGCACCAGCACCGGCCGTGCCCGGGGACCCACACTTAGGCCCCCGTCCTGAGTGCTGAAAATGCCTAGAAATGTCTCACTCTTTGTGTTAGGGAAAGATACAATAGTTGGGACATTTCTAGGCACTTTACATTATAGCAAAAATGACAAGAAATGTCCCACACTTTTTCATGGGGAAAAATACAAAACATGGGAGAAAAAACCTCCAAATATGGCTGAGCCCGGGGACCCACTCTAAAGCCCACACCCTGAGTGCTGAAAATGCCTAGAAATGTTCCACTCTTTGTGTCAGGGAAAAATACAATACATAGGACATTTGTAGGCGCTTTACATTATAGCAAAAATGCCTAAAAATGTCCTAACCAATCAGAATGAGCCGGACGCTTCTAGGCACTTATCATTGAGGCAAAATAACTGGAAATGTCCCACACCTTTGGTGCTAGGGTAATACAATACATGGGACACTTGTAGGCACTTTACATTACAGCAAAATGCCTAGAAATGTCCCACACTAGGGGTTACGGAAGTGCAATATTTGGGTCTCTCTGTGAGTAATTCAAAAGGAAACATTCCTATGATCCTCTTTAAAGGAAACACTCCTATGATTATCTCCAAAGGATCCTTTGTTCCCGTTCTTATCCATATTTCCTCTGGTTATCTCCAAAGGAATCAAAGGAAACATATGTATATAGGTTTCCTGTGTTTAGATCTCTTTCTTAGTCACATTTCACTGAACCGGGCCTTCAGGGAGAGACCAAGCACCAGCACCGGCCGTGCCCGGGGACCCACACTTAAGTCCCCCTCCTGAGTGTTATCACCCATGGGCCTGGGTTAAAGAGCCTCGCGCTCTTGGTTCTCCATTCCACACTTAGTCAGATTTCGCTGACCCGGGCCTCCAAGGAGAGACCAAGCACCAGCACCGGCCGTGCCCTGAGACCCACACTTAAGCCCCCGTCCTGAGTGTTATCACCCATGGGCCTGGGTTAAAGAGCCTCGCGCTCTTGGTTCTCCATTTGAAACTTAGTCAGATTTCGCTGACCCGGGCCTCCAAGGAGAGACCAAGCACCAGCACCGGCCGTGCCCTGAGACCCACACTTAAGTCCCCGTCCTGAGTGTTATCACCCATGGGCCTTGGTTAAAGAGCCTCGCGCCCTTGGTTCTCCATTCCACACGTAGTCCAATTTCGCTGACCCAGGCCTCCATGGAGAGACCCAGCACCAGCACCAGCCGTGCCCGGAGACCCACACTTAAGCCCCCGTCCTGAGTGTTATCACCCATGGGCCTTGGTTAAAGAGCCTCGCGCCCTTGGTTCTCCATTCCACACTTAGTCCGATTTCGCTGACCCAGGCCTCCATGGAGAGACCCAGCACCAGCACCGGCCGTGCCCGGGGACCCACACTTAGGCCTCCGTCCTGAGTGCTGAAAATGCCTAGAAATGTCTCACTCTTTGTGTTAGGGAAAGACACAATACTTGGGACACTTCTAGGCACTTTACATTACAGCAAAAATGCCTAGAAATGTCCCAACCAATCAGAATGAGCCGGACGCTTCTAGGAACTTATCACTGAGGCAAAATGCCTGGAAATGTCCGACACGTTTTCATGGGGAAAAATACAAAACATGGGAGAAAAAACCTCCAAATATGGCTGAGCCCGGGGACCCACTCTAAAGCCCACACCCTGAGTGCTGAAAATGCCTAGAAATGTTCCACTCTTTGTGTCAGGGAAAAATACAATACATAGGACATTTGTAGGCGCTTTACATTATAGCAAAAATGCCTAAAAATGTCCTAACCAATCAGAATGAGCCGGACGCTTCTAGGCACTTATCATTGAGTCAAAATAACTGGAAATGTCCCACACTTTTTTATGTTAGGGTAATACAATACATGGGATACTTGTAGGCACTTTACATTACAGCAAAATGTCTAGAAATGTCCCATACTAGGGGTTACGGAAGTGCAATATTTGGGACTCTCTCTGAGTAATTAAAAAGGAAACATTCCTATGATCCTCTTTAAAGGAAACACTCCTATGCTTATCTCCAAAGGATCCTTTGTTCCCGTTCTTATCCACATTTCCTATGGTTATCTCCAAAGGAATCAAAGGAAACATATGTATATCAGTTTCCTGTGTTTAGATCTCTTTCTTAGTCACATTTCACTGAACCGGGCCTTCAGGGAGAGACCAAGCACCAGCAACGGCCGTGCCCGGAGACCCACAGTTAAGCCCCCGTCCTGAGTGTTATCACCCATGGGCCTGGGTTAAAGTGCCTCGCGCCCTTGGTTCTCCATTCCACACTTAGTCAGATTTCGCTGACCCGGGCCTCCAAGGAGAGACCAAGCACCAGCACCGGACGTGCCCTGAGACCCACACTTAAGCCCCCGTCCTGAGTGTTATCACCCATGGGCCTTGGTTAAAGAGCCTCGCGCCCTTGGTTCTCCAATCCACACTTAGTCCGATTTCGCTGACCCAGGCCTCCATGGAGAGACCCAGCACCAGCACCGGCTGTGCCCGGAGACCCACACTTAAGCCCCCGTCCTGAGTGTTATCACCCATGGGCCTTGGTTAAAGAGCCTCGCGCCCTTGGTTCTCCATTCCACACTTAGTCAAATTTCGCTGACCCGGGCCTCCAAGGAGAGACCAAGCACCATCACCGGCCGTGCCCGGGGACCCACACTTAAGCCCCCATCCTGAGTGTAATCACCAATTGGCCTGGGTTAAAGAGCCTCGCGCTCTTGGTTCTCCATTCCATACTTAGTCACTTTTCGCATACATTAAGAGACCCAGCACCAGCACCGGCCGTGCCCGGGGACCCACACTTAGGCCCCCGTCCTGAGTGCTGAAAATGCCTAGAAATGTCTCACTCTTTGTGTTAGGGAAAGACACAATACTTGGGACACTTCTAGGCACTTTACATTATAGCAAAAATTCCTAGAAATGTCCCAACCAATCAGAATGAGCCGGACGCTTCTAGGCACTTATCACTGAGGCAAAATGCCTGGAAATGTCCCACACCTTTGGTGTTAGGGTAATACAATACATGGGCCACTTGTAGGCACTTTACATTACAGCAAAATGCCTAGAAATGTCCCACACTAGGGGTTACGGAAGTGCAATATTTGGGTCTCTCTATGAGTAATTCAAAAGGAAACATTCCTATGATCCTCTTTAAAGGAAACACTCCTATGCTTATCTCCAAAGGATCCTTGGTTCCCGTTCTTACCCATATTTCCTATGGTTATCTCCAAAGGAATCAAAGGAAACATATGTATATCAGTTTCCTGTGTTTAGATCTCTTTCTTAGTCACATTTGGCTGAACCGGGCTTTCACGGAGAGACCAAGCACCAGCACCGGCCGTGCCCGGGGACCCACACTTAAGTCCCCCTCCTGAGTGTTATCACCCATGGGCCTGGGCTAAAGAGCCTCGCGCTCTTGGTTCTCCATTCCAAACTTAGTCAGATTTCGCTGACCCGGGCCTCCAAGGAGAGACCAAGCACCAGCTCCGGCCGTGCCCTGAGACCCACACTTAAGCCCCCGTCCTGAGTGTTATCACCCATGGGCCTTGGTTAAAGAACCTCGCGCCCTTGGTTCTCCATTCCACACTTAGTCCGATTTCGCTGACCCAGGCCTCCATGGAGAGACCCAGCACCAGCACCGGCCGTGCCCGGGGTCCCACACTTAGGTCCCCGTCCTGAGTGCTGAAAAGGCCTAGAAATGTCTCACTCTTTGTGTTAGGGAAAGATACAATACTTGGGACACTTCTAGGCACTTTACATTATAGCAAAAATGCCTAGAAATGTCCCACAGGTTTTCATGGGGAAAAATACAAAACATGGGAGAAAAAACCTCCAAATATGGCTGAGCCCGGGGACCCACTCTAAAGCCCACACCCTGAGTGCTGAAAATGCAGAAAAATGTTCCACTCTTTATGTTAGGGAAAAATACAATACATGGGACATTTGTAGGCGCTTTACATTATAGCAAAAATGCCTAGAAATGTCCCAACCAATCAGAATGAGCCGGACGCTTCTAGGCACTTATCATTGAGGCAAAATGCCTGGAAATGTCCCACACTTTTTTATGTTAGGGTAATACAATACATGGGACACTTGTAGGCACTTTACATTACAGCAAAATGCCTAGAAATGTCCCATACTAGGGGTTACGGAAGTCCAATATTTGGGTCTCTCTCTGAGTAATTCAAAAGGAAACATTCCTATGATCCTCTTTAAAGGAAACACTCCTATGCTTATCTCCAAAGGATCCTTGGTTCCCGTTCTTACCCATGTTAACTATGGTTATCTCCTAAGGAATCAAAGGAAACATATGTATATCAGTTTCCTGTGTTTAGATCTCTTTCTTAGTCACATTTCACTGACCCGGTTCTCCAAGGAGAGACCAAGCACTAGCACCGGACGTGCCCTGAGACCCACACTTAAGCCCCCGTCCTGAGTGTTATCACCCATGGGCCTTTGTTAAAGAGCCTCGCGCCCTTGGTTCTCCAATCCACACTTAGTCCGATTTCGCTGACCCAGGCCTCCATGGAGAGACCCAGCACCAGCACCGGCTGTGCCCGGAGACCGACACACTTAAGCCCCCGTCCTGAGTGTTATCACCCATGGGCCTTGGTTAAAGAGCCTCGCGCCCTTGGTTCTCCATTCCACACTTAGTCAGATTTCGCTGACCCGGGCCTCCAAGGAGAGACCAAGCACCATCACCGGCCATGCCAGGGGACCCACACTTAAGCCCCCGTCCTGAGTGTAATCACCAATTGGCCTGGGTTAAAGAGCCTCGCGCTCTTGGTTCTCCATTCCATACTTAGTCACTTTTCGCATACATTAAGAGACCCAGCACCAGCACCGGCCGTGCCCGGGGACCCACACTTAGGCCCCCGTCCTGAGTGCTGAAAATGCCTAGAAATGTCTCACTCTTTGTGTTAGGGAAAGATACAATAGTTGGGACATTTCTAGGCACTTTACATTATAGCAAAAATGACAAGAAATGTCCCACACTTTTTCATGGGGAAAAATACAAAACATGGGAGAAAAAACCTCCAAATATGGCTGAGCCCGGGGACCCACTCTAAAGCCCACACCCTGAGTGCTGAAAATGCCTAGAAATGTTCCACTCTTTGTGTCAGGGAAAAATACAATACATAGGACATTTGTAGGCGCTTTACATTATAGCAAAAATGCCTAAAAATGTCCTAACCAATCAGAATGAGCCGGACGCTTCTAGGCACTTATCATTGAGGCAAAATAACTGGAAATGTCCCACACCTTTGGTGCTAGGGTAATACAATACATGGGACACTTGTAGGCACTTTACATTACAGCAAAATGCCTAGAAATGTCCCACACTAGGGGTTACGGAAGTGCAATATTTGGGTCTCTCTGTGAGTAATTCAAAAGGAAACATTCCTATGATCCTCTTTAAAGGAAACACTCCTATGCTTATCTCCAAAGGATCCTTTGTTCCCGTTCTTATCCATATTTCCTCTGGTTATCTCCAAAGGAATCAAAGGAAACATATGTATATAGGTTTCCTGTGTTTAGATCTCTTTCTTAGTCACATTTCACTGAACCGGGCCTTCAGGGAGAGACCAAGCACCAGCACCGGCCGTGCCCGGGGACCCACACTTAAGTCCCCCTCCTGAGTGTTATCACCCATGGGCCTGGGTTAAAGAGCCTCACGCTCTTGGTTCTCCATTCCACACTTAGTCAGATTTCGCTTACCCGGGCCTCCAAGGAGAGACCAAGCACCAGCACCGGCCGTGCCCTGAGACCCACACTTAAGCCCCCGTCCTGAGTGTTATCACCCATGGGCCTGGGTTAAAGAGCCTCGCGCTCTTGGTTCTCCATTTGAAACTTAGTCAGATTTCGCTGACCCGGGCCTCCAAGGAGAGACCAAGCACCAGCACCGGCCGTGCCCTGAGACCCACACTTAAGTCGCCGTCCTGAGTGTTATCACCCATGGGCCTTGGTTAAAGAGCCTCGCGCCCTTGGTTCTCCATTCCACACGTAGTCCGATTTCGCTGACGGAGGCCTCCATGGAGAGACCCAGCACCAGCACCGGCCGTGCCCGGAGACCCACACTTAAGCCCCCGTCCTGAGTGTTATCACCCATGGGCCTTGGTTAAAGAGCCTCGCGCCCTTGGTTCTCCATTCCACACTTAGTCTGATTTCGCTGACCCAGGCCTCCATGGAGAGACCCAGCACCAGCACCGGCCGTGCCCGGAGACCCACACTTAAGCCCCCGTCCTGAGTGTTATCACTCATGGGCCTCGGTTAAAGAGCCTCGCGCCCTTGGTTCTCCATTCCACACTTAGTCAGATTTCGCTGACCCGGGCCTCCATGGAGAGACCCAGCACCAGCACCGGCCATGCCCGGGGACCCACACTTAGGCCCCCGTCCTGAGTGCTGAAAAGGCCTAGAAATGTCTCACTCTTTGTGTTAGGGAAAGATACAATACTTGGGACACTTCTAGGCACTTTACATCATAGCAAAAATGCCTAGAAATGTCCCACAGGTTTTCATGGGGAAAAATACAAAACATGGGAGAAAAAACCTCCAAATATGGCTGAGCCCGGGGACCCACTCTAAAGCCCACACCCTGAGTGCTGAAAATGCCTAGAAATGTTCCACTCTTTGTGTCAGGGAAAAATACAATACATAGGACATTTGTAGGCGCTTTACATTATAGCAAAAATGCCTAAAAATGTCCTAACCAATCAGAATGAGCCGGACGCTTCTAGGCACTTATCATTGAGTCAAAATAACTGGAAATGTCCCACACTTTTTTATGTTAGGGTAATACAATACATGGGATACTTGTAGGCACTTTACATTACAGCAAAATGTCTAGAAATGTCCCATACTAGGGGTTACGGAAGTGCAATATTTGGGACTCTCTCTGAGTAATTAAAAAGGAAACATTCCTATGATCCTCTTTAAAGGAAACACTCCTATGCTTATCTCCAAAGGATCCTTTGTTCCCGTTCTTATCCACATTTCCTATGGTTATCTCCAAAGGAATCAAAGGAAACATATGTATATCAGTTTCCTGTGTTTAGATCTCTTTCTTAGTCACATTTCACTGAACCGGGCCTTCAGGGAGAGACCAAGCACCAGCAACGGCCGTGCCCGGAGACCCACAGTTAAGCCCCCGTCCTGAGTGTTATCACCCATGGGCCTGGGTTAAAGTGCCTCGCGCCCTTGGTTCTCCATTCCACACTTAGTCAGATTTCGCTGACCCGGGCCTCCAAGGAGAGACCAAGCACCAGCACCGGACGTGCCCTGAGACCCACACTTAAGCCCCCGTCCTGAGTGTTATCACCCATGGGCCTTGGTTAAAGAGCCTCGCGCCCTTGGTTCTCCAATCCACACTTAGTCCGATTTCGCTGACCCAGGCCTCCATGGAGAGACCCAGCACCAGCACCGGCTGTGCCCGGAGACCCACACTTAAGCCCCCGTCCTGAGTGTTATCACCCATGGGCCTTGGTTAAAGAGCCTCGCGCCCTTGGTTCTCCATTCCACACTTAGTCAAATTTCGCTGACCCGGGCCTCCAAGGAGAGACCAAGCACCATCACCGGCCGTGCCCGGGGACCCACACTTAAGCCCCCATCCTGAGTGTAATCACCAATTGGCCTGGGTTAAAGAGCCTCGCGCTCTTGGTTCTCCATTCCATACTTAGTCACTTTTCGCATACATTAAGAGACCCAGCACCAGCACCGGCCGTGCCCGGGGACCCACACTTAGGCCCCCGTCCTGAGTGCTGAAAATGCCTAGAAATGTCTCATTCTTTGTGTTAGGGAAAGACACAATACTTGGGACACTTCTAGGCACTTTACATTATAGCAAAAATTCCTAGAAATGTCCCAACCAATCAGAATGAGCCGGACGCTTCTAGGCACTTATCACTGAGGCAAAATGCCTGGAAATGTCCCACACCTTTGGTGTTAGGGTAATACAATACATGGGCCACTTGTAGGCACTTTACATTACAGCAAAATGCCTAGAAATGTCCCACACTAGGGGTTACGGAAGTGCAATATTTGGGTCTCTCTATGAGTAATTCAAAAGGAAACATTCCTATGATCCTCTTTAAAGGAAACACTCCTATGCTTATCTCCAAAGGATCCTTGGTTCCCGTTCTTACCCATATTTCCTATGGTTATCTCCAAAGGAATCAAAGGAAACATATGTATATCAGTTTCCTGTGTTTAGATCTCTTTCTTAGTCACATTTGGCTGAACCGGGCTTTCACGGAGAGACCAAGCACCAGCACCGGCCGTGCCCGGGGACCCACACTTAAGTCCCCCTCCTGAGTGTTATCACCCATGGGCCTGGGCTAAAGAGCCTCGCGCTCTTGGTTCTCCATTCCAAACTTAGTCAGATTTCGCTGACCCGGGCCTCCAAGGAGAGACCAAGCACCAGCTCCGGCCGTGCCCTGAGACTCACACTTAAGCCCCCGTCCTGAGTGTTATCACCCATGGGCCTTGGTTAAAGAACCTCGCGCCCTTGGTTCTCCATTCCACACTTAGTCCGATTTCGCTGACCCAGGCCTCCATGGAGAGACCCAGCACCAGCACCGGCCGTGCCCGGGGTCCCACACTTAGGTCCCCGTCCTGAGTGCTGAAAAGGCCTAGAAATGTCTCACTCTTTGTGTTAGGGAAAGATACAATACTTGGGACACTTCTAGGCACTTTACATTATAGCAAAAATGCCTAGAAATGTCCCACAGGTTTTCATGGGGAAAAATACAAAACATGGGAGAAAAAACCTCCAAATATGGCTGAGCCCGGGGACCCACTCTAAAGCCCACACCCTGAGTGCTGAAAATGCAGAAAAATGTTCCACTCTTTATGTTAGGGAAAAATACAATACATGGGACATTTGTAGGCGCTTTACATTATAGCAAAAATGCCTAGAAATGTCCCAACCAATCAGAATGAGCCGGACGCTTCTAGGCACTTATCATTGAGGCAAAATGCCTGGAAATGTCCCACACTTTTTTATGTTAGGGTAATACAATACATGGGACACTTGTAGGCACTTTACATTACAGCAAAATGCCTAGAAATGTCCCATACTAGGGGTTACGGAAGTCCAATATTTGGGTCTCTCTCTGAGTAATTCAAAAGGAAACATTCCTATGATCCTCTTTAAAGGAAACACTCCTATGCTTATCTCCAAAGGATCCTTGGTTCCCGTTCTTACCCATGTTAACTATGGTTATCTCCTAAGGAATCAAAGGAAACATATGTATATCAGTTTCCTGTGTTTAGATCTCTTTCTTAGTCACATTTCACTGACCCGGTTCTCCAAGGAGAGACCAAGCACTAGCACCGGACGTGCCCTGAGACCCACACTTAAGCCCCCGTCCTGAGTGTTATCACCCATGGGCCTTTGTTAAAGAGCCTCGCGCCCTTGGTTCTCCAATCCACACTTAGTCCGATTTCGCTGACCCAGGCCTCCATGGAGAGACCCAGCACCAGCACCGGCTGTGCCCGGAGACCGACACACTTAAGCCCCCGTCCTGAGTGTTATCACCCATGGGCCTTGGTTAAAGAGCCTCGCGCCCTTGGTTCTCCATTCCACACTTAGTCAGATTTCGCTGACCCGGGCCTCCAAGGAGAGACCAAGCACCATCACCGGCCATGCCAGGGGACCCACACTTAAGCCCCCGTCCTGAGTGTAATCACCAATTGGCCTGGGTTAAAGAGCCTCGCGCTCTTGGTTCTCCATTCCATACTTAGTCACTTTTCACATACATTAAGAGACCCAGCACCAGCACCGGCCGTGCCCGGGGACCCACACTTAGGCCCCCGTCCTGAGTGCTGAAAATGCCTAGAAATGTCTCACTCTTTGTGTTAGGGAAAGATACAATAGTTGGGACATTTCTAGGCACTTTACATTATAGCAAAAATGACAAGAAATGTCCCACACTTTTTCATGGGGAAAAATACAAAACATGGGAGAAAAAACCTCCAAATATGGCTGAGCCCGGGGACCCACTCTAAAGCCCACACCCTGAGTGCTGAAAATGCCTAGAAATGTTCCACTCTTTGTGTCAGGGAAAAATACAATACATAGGACATTTGTATGCGCTTTACATTATAGCAAAAATGCCTAAAAATGTCCTAACCAATCAGAATGAGCCGGACGCTTCTAG
This sequence comes from Pleuronectes platessa, assembly GCF_947347685.1. Taxonomy (NCBI): domain Eukaryota; kingdom Metazoa; phylum Chordata; class Actinopteri; order Pleuronectiformes; family Pleuronectidae; genus Pleuronectes; species Pleuronectes platessa. Next base: position 25,024,153 of record NC_070640.1, read on the forward strand.
GCACTTATCATTGAGGCAAAATAACTGGAAATGTCCCACACCTTTGGTGCTAGGGTAATACAATACATGGGACACTTGTAGGCACTTTACATTACAGCAAAATGCCTAGAAATGTCCCACACTAGGGGTTACGGAAGTGCAATATTTGGGTCTCTCTGTGAGTAATTCAAAAGGAAACATTCCTATGATCCTCTTTAAAGGAAACACTCCTATGCTTATCTCCAAAGGATCCTTTGTTCCCGTTCTTATCCATATTTCCTCTGGTTATCTCCAAAGGAATCAAAGGAAACATATGTATATAGGTTTCCTGTGTTTAGATCTCTTTCTTAGTCACATTTCACTGAACCGGGCCTTCAGGGAGAGACCAAGCACCAGCACCGGCCGTGCCCGGGGACCCACACTTAAGTCCCCCTTCCTGAGTGTTATCACCCATGGGCCTGGGTTAAAGTGCCTCGCGCCCTTGGTTCTCCATTCCACACTTAGTCAGATTTCGCTGACCCGGGCCTCCAAGGAGAGACCAAGCACCAGCACCGGACGTGCCCTGAGACCCACACTTAAGCCCCCGTCCTGAGTGTTATCACCCATGGGCCTGGGTTAAAGAGCCTCGCGCCTTGGTTCTCCAATCCACACTTAGTCCGATTTCGCTGACCCAGGCCTCCATGGAGGAGACCCAGCACCAGCACCGGCTGTGCCCGGAGACCCACACTTAAGCCCCGTCCTGAGTGTTATCACCCATGGGCCTTGGTTAAAGAGCCTCGCGCCCTTGGTTCTCCATTCCACACTTAGTCAAATTTCGCTGACCCGGGCCTCCAAGGAGAGACCAAGCACCATCACCGGCCGTGCCCGGGGACCCACACTTAAGCCCCCATCCTGAGTGTAATCACCAATTGGCCTGGGTTAAAGAGCCTCGCGCTCTTGGTTCTCCATTCCATACTTAGTCACTTTTCGCATACATTAAGAGACCCAGCACCAGCACCGGCCGTGCCCGGGGACCCACACTTAGGCCCCCGTCCTGAGTGCTGAAAATGCCTAGAAATGTCTCACTCTTTGTGTTAGGGAAAGACACAATACTTGGGACACTTCTAGGCACTTTACATTATAGCAAAAATTCCTAGAAATGTCCCAACCAATCAGAATGAGCCGGACGCTTCTAGGCACTTATCACTGAGGCAAAATGCCTGGAAATGTCCCACACCTTTGGTGTTAGGGTAATACAATACATGGGCCACTTGTAGGCACTTTACATTACAGCAAAATGCCTAGAAATGTCCCACACTAGGGGTTACGGAAGTGCAATATTTGGGTCTCTCTATGAGTAATTCAAAAGGAAACATTCCTATGATCCTCTTTAAAGGAAACACTCCTATGCTTATCTCCAAAGGGATCCTTGGTTCCCGTTCTTACCCATATTTCCTATGGTTATCTCCAAAGGAATCAAAGGAAACATATGTATATCAGTTTCCTGTGTTTAGATCTCTTTCTTAGTCACATTTGGCTGAACCGGCTTTCACGGAGAGACCAAGCACCAGCACCGCCGTGCCCGGGGACCCACACTTAAGTCCCCCTCCTGAGTGTTATCACCCATGGGCCTGGGCTAAAGAGCCTCGCGCTCTTGGTTCTCCATTCCAAACTTAGTCAGATTTCGCTGACCCGGGCCTCCAAGGAGAGACCAAGCACCAGCTCCGGCCGTGCCCTGAGACCCACACTTAAGCCCCCGTCCTGAGTGTTATCACCCATGGGCCTTGGTTAAAGAACCTCGCGCCCTTGGTTCTCCATTCCACACTTAGTCCGATTTCGCTGACCCAGGCCTCCATGGAGAGACCCAGCACCAGCACCGGCCGTGCCCGGGGTCCCACACTTAGGTCCCCGTCCTGAGTGCTGAAAAGGCCTAGAAATGTCTCACTCTTTGTGTTAGGGAAAGATACAATACTTGGGACACTTCTAGGCACTTTACATTATAGCAAAAATGCCTAGAAATGTCCCACAGGTTTTCATGGGGAAAAATACAAAACATGGGAGAAAAAACCTCCAAACATGGCTGAGCCCGGGGACCCACTCTAAAGCCCACACCCTGAGTGCTGAAAATGCAGAGAAATGTTCCACTCTTTATGTTAGGGAAAAATACAATACATGGGACATTTGTAGGCGCTTTACATTATAGCAAAAATGCCTAGAAATGTCCCAACCAATCAGAATGAGCCGGACGCTTCTAGGCAGTTATCATTGAGGCAAAATGCCTGGAAATGTCCCACACTTTTTTATGTTAGGGTAATACAATACATGGGACACTTGTAGGCACTTTACATTACAGCAAAATGCCTAGAAATGTCCCATACTAGGGGTTACGGAAGTGCAATATTTGGGTCTCTCTCTGAGTAATTCAAAAGGAAACATTCCTATGATCCTCTTTAAAGGAAACACTCCTATGCTTATCTCCAAAGGATCCTTGGTTCCCGTTCTTACACATGTTGCCTATGGTTATCTCCTAAGGAATCAAAGGAAACATATGTATATCAGTTTCCTGTGTTTAGATCTCTTTCTTAGTCACATTTCACTGACCCGGTTCTCCAAGGAGAGACCAAGCACTAGCACCGGACGTGCCCTGAGACCCACACTTAAGCCCCCGTCCTGAGTGTTATCACCCATGGGCCTTGGTTAAAGAGCCTCGCGCCCTTGGTTCTCCATTCCACACTTAGTCAGATTTCGCTGACCCGGGCCTCCAAAGAGAGACCAAGCACCATCACCGGCCGTGCCCTGAGACCCACACTTAAGCCCCCGTCCTGAGTGTTATCACCCATGGGCCTGGGTTAAAGAGCCTCGCGCTCTTGGTTCTCCATTTGAAACTTAGTCAGATTTCGCTGACCCGGGCCTCCAAGGAGAGACCAAGCACCAGCACCGGCCGTGCCCTGAGACCCACACTTAAGTCGCCGTCCTGAGTGTTATCACCCATGGGCCTTGGTTAAAGAGCCTCGCGCCCTTGGTTCTCCATTCCACACGTAGTCCGATTTCGCTGACGGAGGCCTCCATGGAGAGACCCAGCACCAGCACCGGCCGTGCCCGGAGACCCACACTTAAGCCCCCGTCCTGAGTGTTATCACCCATGGGCCTTGGTTAAAGAGCCTCGCGCCCTTGGTTCTCCATTCCACACTTAGTCTGATTTCGCTGACCCAGGCCTCCATGGAGAGACCCAGCACCAGCACCGGCCGTGCCCGGAGACCCACACTTAAGCCCCCGTCCTGAGTGTTATCACTCATGGGCCTCGGTTAAAGAGCCTCGCGCCCTTGGTTCTCCATTCCACACTTAGTCAGATTTCGCTGACCCGGGCCTCCATGGAGAGACCCAGCACCAGCACCGGCCATGCCCGGGGACCCACACTTAGGCCCCCGTCCTGAGTGCTGAAAAGGCCTAGAAATGTCTCACTCTTTGTGTTAGGGAAAGATACAATACTTGGGACACTTCTAGGCACTTTACATCATAGCAAAAATGCCTAGAAATGTCCCACAGGTTTTCATGGGGAAAAATACAAAACATGGGAGAAAAAACCTCCAAATATGGCTGAGCCCGGGGACCCACTCTAAAGCCCACACCCTGAGTGCTGAAAATGCCTAGAAATGTTCCACTCTTTGTGTCAGGGAAAAATACAATACATAGGACATTTGTAGGCGCTTTACATTATAGCAAAAATGCCTAAAAATGTCCTAACCAATCAGAATGAGCCGGACGCTTCTAGGCACTTATCATTGAGTCAAAATAACTGGAAATGTCCCACACTTTTTTATGTTAGGGTAATACAATACATGGGATACTTGTAGGCACTTTACATTACAGCAAAATGTCTAGAAATGTCCCATACTAGGGGTTACGGAAGTGCAATATTTGGGACTCTCTCTGAGTAATTAAAAAGGAAACATTCCTATGATCCTCTTTAAAGGAAACACTCCTATGCTTATCTCCAAAGGATCCTTTGTTCCCGTTCTTATCCACATTTCCTATGGTTATCTCCAAAGGAATCAAAGGAAACATATGTATATCAGTTTCCTGTGTTTAGATCTCTTTCTTAGTCACATTTCACTGAACCGGGCCTTCAGGGAGAGACCAAGCACCAGCAACGGCCGTGCCCGGAGACCCACAGTTAAGCCCCCGTCCTGAGTGTTATCACCCATGGGCCTGGGTTAAAGTGCCTCGCGCCCTTGGTTCTCCATTCCACACTTAGTCAGATTTCGCTGACCCGGGCCTCCAAGGAGAGACCAAGCACCAGCACCGGACGTGCCCTGAGACCCACACTTAAGCCCCCGTCCTGAGTGTTATCACCCATGGGCCTTGGTTAAAGAGCCTCGCGCCCTTGGTTCTCCAATCCACACTTAGTCCGATTTCGCTGACCCAGGCCTCCATGGAGAGACCCAGCACCAGCACCGGCTGTGCCCGGAGACCCACACTTAAGCCCCCGTCCTGAGTGTTATCACCCATGGGCCTTGGTTAAAGAGCCTCGCGCCCTTGGTTCTCCATTCCACACTTAGTCAAATTTCGCTGACCCGGGCCTCCAAGGAGAGACCAAGCACCATCACCGGCCGTGCCCGGGGACCCACACTTAAGCCCCCATCCTGAGTGTAATCACCAATTGGCCTGGGTTAAAGAGCCTCGCGCTCTTGGTTCTCCATTCCATACTTAGTCACTTTTCGCATACATTAAGAGACCCAGCACCAGCACCGGCCGTGCCCGGGGACCCACACTTAGGCCCCCGTCCTGAGTGCTGAAAATGCCTAGAAATGTCTCATTCTTTGTGTTAGGGAAAGACACAATACTTGGGACACTTCTAGGCACTTTACATTATAGCAAAAATTCCTAGAAATGTCCCAACCAATCAGAATGAGCCGGACGCTTCTAGGCACTTATCACTGAGGCAAAATGCCTGGAAATGTCCCACACCTTTGGTGTTAGGGTAATACAATACATGGGCCACTTGTAGGCACTTTACATTACAGCAAAATGCCTAGAAATGTCCCACACTAGGGGTTACGGAAGTGCAATATTTGGGTCTCTCTATGAGTAATTCAAAAGGAAACATTCCTATGATCCTCTTTAAAGGAAACACTCCTATGCTTATCTCCAAAGGATCCTTGGTTCCCGTTCTTACCCATATTTCCTATGGTTATCTCCAAAGGAATCAAAGGAAACATATGTATATCAGTTTCCTGTGTTTAGATCTCTTTCTTAGTCACATTTGGCTGAACCGGGCTTTCACGGAGAGACCAAGCACCAGCACCGGCCGTGCCCGGGGACCCACACTTAAGTCCCCCTCCTGAGTGTTATCACCCATGGGCCTGGGCTAAAGAGCCTCGCGCTCTTGGTTCTCCATTCCAAACTTAGTCAGATTTCGCTGACCCGGGCCTCCAAGGAGAGACCAAGCACCAGCTCCGGCCGTGCCCTGAGACTCACACTTAAGCCCCCGTCCTGAGTGTTATCACCCATGGGCCTTGGTTAAAGAACCTCGCGCCCTTGGTTCTCCATTCCACACTTAGTCCGATTTCGCTGACCCAGGCCTCCATGGAGAGACCCAGCACCAGCACCGGCCGTGCCCGGGGTCCCACACTTAGGTCCCCGTCCTGAGTGCTGAAAAGGCCTAGAAATGTCTCACTCTTTGTGTTAGGGAAAGATACAATACTTGGGACACTTCTAGGCACTTTACATTATAGCAAAAATGCCTAGAAATGTCCCACAGGTTTTCATGGGGAAAAATACAAAACATGGGAGAAAAAACCTCCAAATATGGCTGAGCCCGGGGACCCACTCTAAAGCCCACACCCTGAGTGCTGAAAATGCAGAAAAATGTTCCACTCTTTATGTTAGGGAAAAATACAATACATGGGACATTTGTAGGCGCTTTACATTATAGCAAAAATGCCTAGAAATGTCCCAACCAATCAGAATGAGCCGGACGCTTCTAGGCACTTATCATTGAGGCAAAATGCCTGGAAATGTCCCACACTTTTTTATGTTAGGGTAATACAATACATGGGACACTTGTAGGCACTTTACATTACAGCAAAATGCCTAGAAATGTCCCATACTAGGGGTTACGGAAGTCCAATATTTGGGTCTCTCTCTGAGTAATTCAAAAGGAAACATTCCTATGATCCTCTTTAAAGGAAACACTCCTATGCTTATCTCCAAAGGATCCTTGGTTCCCGTTCTTACCCATGTTAACTATGGTTATCTCCTAAGGAATCAAAGGAAACATATGTATATCAGTTTCCTGTGTTTAGATCTCTTTCTTAGTCACATTTCACTGACCCGGTTCTCCAAGGAGAGACCAAGCACTAGCACCGGACGTGCCCTGAGACCCACACTTAAGCCCCCGTCCTGAGTGTTATCACCCATGGGCCTTTGTTAAAGAGCCTCGCGCCCTTGGTTCTCCAATCCACACTTAGTCCGATTTCGCTGACCCAGGCCTCCATGGAGAGACCCAGCACCAGCACCGGCTGTGCCCGGAGACCGACACACTTAAGCCCCCGTCCTGAGTGTTATCACCCATGGGCCTTGGTTAAAGAGCCTCGCGCCCTTGGTTCTCCATTCCACACTTAGTCAGATTTCGCTGACCCGGGCCTCCAAGGAGAGACCAAGCACCATCACCGGCCATGCCAGGGGACCCACACTTAAGCCCCCGTCCTGAGTGTAATCACCAATTGGCCTGGGTTAAAGAGCCTCGCGCTCTTGGTTCTCCATTCCATACTTAGTCACTTTTCACATACATTAAGAGACCCAGCACCAGCACCGGCCGTGCCCGGGGACCCACACTTAGGCCCCCGTCCTGAGTGCTGAAAATGCCTAGAAATGTCTCACTCTTTGTGTTAGGGAAAGATACAATAGTTGGGACATTTCTAGGCACTTTACATTATAGCAAAAATGACAAGAAATGTCCCACACTTTTTCATGGGGAAAAATACAAAACATGGGAGAAAAAACCTCCAAATATGGCTGAGCCCGGGGACCCACTCTAAAGCCCACACCCTGAGTGCTGAAAATGCCTAGAAATGTTCCACTCTTTGTGTCAGGGAAAAATACAATACATAGGACATTTGTATGCGCTTTACATTATAGCAAAAATGCCTAAAAATGTCCTAACCAATCAGAATGAGCCGGACGCTTCTAGGCACTTATCATTGAGGCAAAATAACTGGAAATGTCCCACACCTTTGGTGCTAGGGTAATACAATACATGGGACACTTGTAGGCACTTTACATTACAGCAAAATGCCTAGAAATGTCCCACACTAGGGGTTACGGAAGTGCAATATTTGGGTCTCTCTGTGAGTAATTCAAAAGGAAACATTCCTATGATCCTCTTTAAAGGAAACACTCCTATGCTTATCTCCAAAGGATCCTTTGTTCCCGTTCTTATCCATATTTCCTCTGGTTATCTCCAAAGGAATCAAAGGAAACATATGTATATAGGTTTCCTGTGTTTAGATCTCTTTCTTAGTCACATTTCACTGAACCGGGCCTTCAGGGAGAGACCAAGCACCAGCACCGGCCGTGCCCGGGGACCCACACTTAAGTCCCCCTCCTGAGTGTTATCACCCATGGGCCTGGGTTAAAGTGCCTCGCGCCCTTGGTTCTCCATTCCACACTTAGTCAGATTTCGCTGACCCGGGCCTCCAAGGAGAGACCAAGCACCAGCACCGGACGTGCCCTGAGACCCACACTTAAGCCCCCGTCCTGAGTGTTATCACCCATGGGCCTGGGTTAAAGAGCCTCGCGCCCTTGGTTCTCCAATCCACACTTAGTCCGATTTCGCTGACCCAGGCCTCCATGGAGAGACCCAGCACCAGCACCGGCTGTGCCCGGAGACCCACACTTAAGCCCCCGTCCTGAGTGTTATCACCCATGGGCCTTGGTTAAAGAGCCTCGCGCCCTTGGTTCTCCATTCCACACTTAGTCAAATTTCGCTGACCCGGGCCTCCAAGGAGAGACCAAGCACCATCACCGGCCGTGCCCGGGGACCCACACTTAAGCCCCCATCCTGAGTGTAATCACCAATTGGCCTGGGTTAAAGAGCCTCGCGCTCTTGGTTCTCCATTCCATACTTAGTCACTTTTCGCATACATTAAGAGACCCAGCACCAGCACCGGCCGTGCCCGGGGACCCACACTTAGGCCCCCGTCCTGAGTGCTGAAAATGCCTAGAAATGTCTCACTCTTTGTGTTAGGGAAAGACACAATACTTGGGACACTTCTAGGCACTTTACATTATAGCAAAAATTCCTAGAAATGTCCCAACCAATCAGAATGAGCCGGACGCTTCTAGGCACTTATCACTGAGGCAAAATGCCTGGAAATGTCCCACACCTTTGGTGTTAGGGTAATACAATACATGGGCCACTTGTAGGCACTTTACATTACAGCAAAATGCCTAGAAATGTCCCACACTAGGGGTTACGGAAGTGCAATATTTGGGTCTCTCTATGAGTAATTCAAAAGGAAACATTCCTATGATCCTCTTTAAAGGAAACACTCCTATGCTTATCTCCAAAGGATCCTTGGTTCCCGTTCTTACCCATATTTCCTATGGTTATCTCCAAAGGAATCAAAGGAAACATATGTATATCAGTTTCCTGTGTTTAGATCTCTTTCTTAGTCACATTTGGCTGAACCCGGCTTTCACGGAGAGACCAAGCACCAGCACCGGCCGTGCCCGGGGACCCACACTTAAGTCCCCCTCCTGAGTGTTATCACCCATGGGCCTGGGCTAAAGAGCCTCGCGCTCTTGGTTCTCCATTCCAAACTTAGTCAGATTTCGCTGACCCGGGCCTCCAAGGAGAGACCAAGCACCAGCTCCGGCCGTGCCCTGAGACCCACACTTAAGCCCCCGTCCTGAGTGTTATCACCCATGGGCCTTGGTTAAAGAACCTCGCGCCCTTGGTTCTCCATTCCACACTTAGTCCGATTTCGCTGACCCAGGCCTCCATGGAGAGACCCAGCACCAGCACCGGCCGTGCCCGGGGTCCCACACTTAGGTCCCCGTCCTGAGTGCTGAAAAGGCCTAGAAATGTCTCACTCTTTGTGTTAGGGAAAGATACAATACTTGGGACACTTCTAGGCACTTTACATTATAGCAAAAATGCCTAGAAATGTCCCACAGGTTTTCATGGGGAAAAATACAAAACATGGGAGAAAAAACCTCCAAACATGGCTGAGCCCGGGGACCCACTCTAAAGCCCACACCCTGAGTGCTGAAAATGCAGAGAAATGTTCCACTCTTTATGTTAGGGAAAAATACAATACATGGGACATTTGTAGGCGCTTTACATTATAGCAAAAATGCCTAGAAATGTCCCAACCAATCAGAATGAGCCGGACGCTTCTAGGCACTTATCATTGAGGCAAAATGCCTGGAAATGTCCCACACTTTTTTATGTTAGGGTAATACAATACATGGGACACTTGTAGGCACTTTACATTACAGCAAAATGCCTAGAAATGTCCCATACTAGGGGTTACGGAAGTGCAATATTTGGGTCTCTCTCTGAGTAATTCAAAAGGAAACATTCCTATGATCCTCTTTAAAGGAAACACTCCTATGCTTATCTCCAAAGGATCCTTGGTTCCCGTTCTTACCCATGTTGCCTATGGTTATCTCCTAAGGAATCAAAGGAAACATATGTATATCAGTTTCCTGTGTTTAGATCTCTTTCTTAGTCACATTTCACTGACCCGGTTCTCCAAGGAGAGACCAAGCACTAGCACCGGACGTGCCCTGAGACCCACACTTAAGCCCCCGTCCTGAGTGTTATCACCCATGGGCCTTGGTTAAAGAGCCTCGCGCCCTTGGTTCTCCATTCCACACTTAGTCAGATTTCGCTGACCCGGGCCTCCAAAGAGAGACCAAGCACCATCACCGGCCGTGCCCTGAGACCCACACTTAAGCCCCCGTCCTGAGTGTTATCACCCATGGGCCTGGGTTAAAGAGCCTCGCGCTCTTGGTTCTCCATTTGAAACTTAGTCAGATTTCGCTGACCCGGGCCTCCAAGGAGAGACCAAGCACCAGCACCGGCCGTGCCCTGAGACCCACACTTAAGTCGCCGTCCTGAGTGTTATCACCCATGGGCCTTGGTTAAAGAGCCTCGCGCCCTTGGTTCTCCATTCCACACGTAGTCCGATTTCGCTGACGGAGGCCTCCATGGAGAGACCCAGCACCAGCACCGGCCGTGCCCGGAGACCCACACTTAAGCCCCCGTCCTGAGTGTTATCACCCATGGGCCTTGGTTAAAGAGCCTCGCGCCCTTGGTTCTCCATTCCACACTTAGTCTGATTTCGCTGACCCAGGCCTCCATGGAGAGACCCAGCACCAGCACCGGCCGTGCCCGGAGACCCACACTTAAGCCCCCGTCCTGAGTGTTATCACTCATGGGCCTCGGTTAAAGAGCCTCGCGCCCTTGGTTCTCCATTCCACACTTAGTCAGATTTCGCTGACCCGGGCCTCCATGGAGAGACCCAGCACCAGCACCGGCCATGCCCGGGGACCCACACTTAGGCCCCCGTCCTGAGTGCTGAAAAGGCCTAGAAATGTCTCACTCTTTGTGTTAGGGAAAGATACAATACTTGGGACACTTCTAGGCACTTTACATCATAGCAAAAATGCCTAGAAATGTCCCACAGGTTTTCATGGGGAAAAATACAAAACATGGGAGAAAAAACCTCCAAATATGGCTGAGCCCGGGGACCCACTCTAAAGCCCACACCCTGAGTGCTGAAAATGCCTAGAAATGTTCCACTCTTTGTGTCAGGGAAAAATACAATACATAGGACATTTGTAGGCGCTTTACATTATAGCAAAAATGCCTAAAAATGTCCTAACCAATCAGAATGAGCCGGACGCTTCTAGGCACTTATCATTGAGTCAAAATAACTGGAAATGTCCCACACTTTTTTATGTTAGGGTAATACAATACATGGGATACTTGTAGGCACTTTACATTACAGCAAAATGTCTAGAAATGTCCCATACTAGGGGTTACGGAAGTGCAATATTTGGGACTCTCTCTGAGTAATTAAAAAGGAAACATTCCTATGATCCTCTTTAAAGGAAACACTCCTATGCTTATCTCCAAAGGATCCTTTGTTCCCGTTCTTATCCACATTTCCTATGGTTATCTCCAAAGGAATCAAAGGAAACATATGTATATCAGTTTCCTGTGTTTAGATCTCTTTCTTAGTCACATTTCACTGAACCGGGCCTTCAGGGAGAGACCAAGCACCAGCAACGGCCGTGCCCGGAGACCCACAGTTAAGCCCCCGTCCTGAGTGTTATCACCCATGGGCCTGGGTTAAAGTGCCTCGCGCCCTTGGTTCTCCATTCCACACTTAGTCAGATTTCGCTGACCCGGGCCTCCAAGGAGAGACCAAGCACCAGCACCGGACGTGCCCTGAGACCCACACTTAAGCCCCCGTCCTGAGTGTTATCACCCATGGGCCTTGGTTAAAGAGCCTCGCGCCCTTGGTTCTCCAATCCACACTTAGTCCGATTTCGCTGACCCAGGCCTCCATGGAGAGACCCAGCACCAGCACCGGCTGTGCCCGGAGACCCACACTTAAGCCCCCGTCCTGAGTGTTATCACCCATGGGCCTTGGTTAAAGAGCCTCGCGCCCTTGGTTCTCCATTCCACACTTAGTCAAATTTCGCTGACCCGGGCCTCCAAGGAGAGACCAAGCACCATCACCGGCCGTGCCCGGGGACCCACACTTAAGCCCCCATCCTGAGTGTAATCACCAATTGGCCTGGGTTAAAGAGCCTCGCGCTCTTGGTTCTCCATTCCATACTTAGTCACTTTTCGCATACATTAAGAGACCCAGCACCAGCACCGGCCGTGCCCGGGGACCCACACTTAGGCCCCCGTCCTGAGTGCTGAAAATGCCTAGAAATGTCTCATTCTTTGTGTTAGGGAAAGACACAATACTTGGGACACTTCTAGGCACTTTACATTATAGCAAAAATTCCTAGAAATGTCCCAACCAATCAGAATGAGCCGGACGCTTCTAGGCACTTATCACTGAGGCAAAATGCCTGGAAATGTCCCACACCTTTGGTGTTAGGGTAATACAATACATGGGCCACTTGTAGGCACTTTACATTACAGCAAAATGCCTAGAAATGTCCCACACTAGGGGTTACGGAAGTGCAATATTTGGGTCTCTCTATGAGTAATTCAAAAGGAAACATTCCTATGATCCTCTTTAAAGGAAACACTCCTATGCTTATCTCCAAAGGATCCTTGGTTCCCGTTCTTACCCATATTTCCTATGGTTATCTCCAAAGGAATCAAAGGAAACATATGTATATCAGTTTCCTGTGTTTAGATCTCTTTCTTAGTCACATTTGGCTGAACCGGGCTTTCACGGAGAGACCAAGCACCAGCACCGGCCGTGCCCGGGGACCCACACTTAAGTCCCCCTCCTGAGTGTTATCACCCATGGGCCTGGGCTAAAGAGCCTCGCGCTCTTGGTTCTCCATTCCAAACTTAGTCAGATTTCGCTGACCCGGGCCTCCAAGGAGAGACCAAGCACCAGCTCCGGCCGTGCCCTGAGACTCACACTTAAGCCCCCGTCCTGAGTGTTATCACCCATGGGCCTTGGTTAAAGAACCTCGCGCCCTTGGTTCTCCATTCCACACTTAGTCCGATTTCGCTGACCCAGGCCTCCATGGAGAGACCCAGCACCAGCACCGGCCGTGCCCGGGGTCCCACACTTAGGTCCCCGTCCTGAGTGCTGAAAAGGCCTAGAAATGTCTCACTCTTTGTGTTAGGGAAAGATACAATACTTGGGACACTTCTAGGCACTTTACATTATAGCAAAAATGCCTAGAAATGTCCCACAGGTTTTCATGGGGAAAAATACAAAACATGGGAGAAAAAACCTCCAAATATGGCTGAGCCCGGGGACCCACTCTAAAGCCCACACCCTGAGTGCTGAAAATGCAGAAAAATGTTCCACTCTTTATGTTAGGGAAAAATACAATACATGGGACATTTGTAGGCGCTTTACATTATAGCAAAAATGCCTAGAAATGTCCCAACCAATCAGAATGAGCCGGACGCTTCTAGGCACTTATCATTGAGGCAAAATGCCTGGAAATGTCCCACACTTTTTTATGTTAGGGTAATACAATACATGGGACACTTGTAGGCACTTTACATTACAGCAAAATGCCTAGAAATGTCCCATACTAGGGGTTACGGAAGTCCAATATTTGGGTCTCTCTCTGAGTAATTCAAAAGGAAACATTCCTATGATCCTCTTTAAAGGAAACACTCCTATGCTTATCTCCAAAGGATCCTTGGTTCCCGTTCTTACCCATGTTAACTATGGTTATCTCCTAAGGAATCAAAGGAAACATATGTATATCAGTTTCCTGTGTTTAGATCTCTTTCTTAGTCACATTTCACTGACCCGGTTCTCCAAGGAGAGACCAAGCACCATCACCGGCCATGCCAGGGGACCCACACTTAAGCCCCCGTCCTGAGTGTAATCACCAATTGGCCTGGGTTAAAGAGCCTCGCGCTCTTGGTTCTCCATTCCATACTTAGTCACTTTTCACATACATTAAGAGACCCAGCACCAGCACCGGCCGTGCCCGGGGACCCACACTTAAGCCCCCGTCCTGAGTGTAATCACCAATTGGCCTGGGTTAAAGAGCCTCGCGCTCTTGGTTCTCCATTCCATACTTAGTCACTTTTCGCATACATTAAGAGACCCAGCACCAGCACCGGCCGTGCCCGGGGACCCACACTTAGGCTCCTGTCCTGAGTGCTGAAAATGCCTAGAAATGTCTCACTCTTTGTGTTAGGGAAAGATACAATAGTTGGGACATTTCTAGGCACTTTACATTATAGCAAAAATGACAAGAAATGTCCCACACTTTTTCATGGGGAAAAATACAAAACATGGGAGAAAAAACCTCCAAATATGGCTGGGCCCGGGGACCCACTCTAAAGCCCACACCCTGAGTGCTGAAAATGCCTAGAAATGTTCCACTCTTTGTGTCAGGGAAAAATACAATACATAGGACATTTGTAGGCGCTTTACATTATAGCAAAAATGCCTAAAAATGTCCTAACCAATCAGAATGAGCCGGACACTTCTAGGCACTTATCATTGAGGCAAAATAACTGGAAATGTCCCACACCTTTGGTGCTAGGGTAATACAATACATGGGACACTTGTAGGCACTTTACATTACAGCAAAATGCCTAGAAATGTCCCACACTAGGGGTTACGGAAGTGCAATATTTGGGTCTCTCTGTGAGTAATTCAAAAGGAAACATTCCTATGATCCTCTTTAAAGGAAACACTCCTATGCTTATCTCCAAAGGATCCTTTGTTCCCGTTCTTATCCATATTTCCTCTGGTTATCTCCAAAGGAATCAAAGGAAACATATGTATATAGGTTTCCTGTGTTTAGATCTCTTTGTTAGTCACATTTCACTGAACCGGGCCTTCAGGGAGAGACCAAGCACCAGCACCGGCCGTGCCCGGGGACCCACACTTAAGTCCCCCTCCTGAGTGTTATCACCCATGGGCCTGGGTTAAAGAGCCTCGCGCTCTTGGTTCTCCATTCCACACTTAGTCAGATTTCGCTGACCCGGGCCTCCAAGGAGAGACCAAGCACCAGCACCGGCCGTGCCCTGAGACCCACACTTAAGCCCCCGTCCTGAGTGTTATCACCCATGGGCCTGGGTTAAAGAGCCTCGCGCACTTGGTTCTCCATTTGAAACTTAGTCAGATTTCGCTGACCCGGGCCTCCAAGGAGAGACCAAGCACCAGCACCGGCCGTGCCCTGAGACCCACACTTAAGTCCCCGTCCTGAGTGTTATCACCCATGGGCCTTGGTTAAAGAGCCTCGCGCCCTTGGTTTTCCATTCCACACGTAGTCCGATTTCGCTGACCCAGGCCTCCATGGAGAGACCCAGCACCAGCACCGGCCGTGCCCGGAGACCCACACTTAAGCCCCCGTCCTGAGTGTTATCACCCATGGGCCTTGGTTAAAGAGCCTCGCGCCCTTGGTTCTCCATTCCACACTTAGTCCGATTTCGCTGATCCAGGCCTCCATGGAGAGACCCAGCACCAGCACCGGCCGTGCCCGGGGACCCACACTTAGGCCCCCGTCCTGAGTGCTGAAAATGCCTAGAAATGTCTCACTCTTTGTGTTAGGGAAAGACACAATACTTGGGACACTTCTAGGCACTTTACATTATAGCAAAAATGCCTAGAAATGTCCCAACCAATCAGAATGAGCCGGACGCTTCTAGGAACTTATCACTGAGGCAAAATGCCTGGAAATGTCCCACACGTTTTCATGGGGAAAAATACAAAACATGGGAGAAAAAACCTCCAAATATGGCTGAGCCCGGGGACCCACTCTAAAGCCCACACCCTGAGTGCTGAAAATGCCTAGAAATGTTCCACTCTTTGTGTCAGGGAAAAATACAATACATAGGACATTTGTAGGCGCTTTACATTATAGCAAAAATGCCTAAAAATGTCCTAACCAATCAGAATGAGCCGGACGCTTCTAGGCACTTATCATTGAGGCAAAATGCCTGGAAATGTCCCACAACTTTGGTGTTAGGGTAATACAATACATGGGACACTTGTAGAAACTTTACATTACAGCAAAATGCCTAGAAATGTCCCATACTAGGGGTTACGGAAGTGCAATATTTGGGTCTCTCTCTGAGTAATTCAAAAGGAAACATTCCTATGATCCTCTTTAAAGGAAACACTACTATGCTTATCTCCAAAGGATCCTTGGTTCCCGTTCTTACCCATGTTGCCTATGGTTATCTCCAAAGGAATCAAAGGAAACATATGTATATCAGTTTCCTGTGTTTAGATCTCTTTCTTAGTCACATTTCACTGAGCCGGGTCTTCACGGAGAGACCAAGCACCAGCAACGGCCGTGCCCTGAGACCCACACTTAAGCCCCCGTCCTGAGTGTTATCACCCATGGGCCTGGGTTAAAGAGCCTCGCGCTCTTGGTTCTCCATTTGAAACTTAGTCAGATTTCGCTGACCCGGGCCTCCAAGGAGAGACCAAGCACCAGCACCGGCCGTGCCCTGAGACCCACACTTAAGTCGCCGTCCTGAGTGTTATCACCCATGGGCCTTGGTTAAAGAGCCTCGCGCCCTTGGTTCTCCATTCCACACGTAGTCCGATTTCGCTGACGCAGGCCTCCATGGAGAGACCCAGCACCAGCACCGGCCGTGCCCGGAGACCCACACTTAAGCCCCCGTCCTGAGTGTTATCACCCATGGGCCTTGGTTAAAGAGCCTCGCGCCCTTGGTTCTCCATTCCACACTTAGTCTGATTTCGCTGACCCAGGCCTCCATGGAGAGACCCAGCACCAGCACCGGCCGTGCCCGGAGACCCACACTTAAGCCCCCGTCCTGAGTGTTATCACCCATGGGCCTCGGTTAAAGAGCCTCGCGCCCTTGGTTCTCCATTCCACACTTAGTCAGATTTCGCTGACCCGGGCCTCCATGGAGAGACCCAGCACCAGCACCGGCCGTGCCCGGGGACCCACACTTAGGCCCCCGTCCTGAGTGCTGAAAAGGCCTAGAAATGTCTCACTCTTTGTGTTAGGGAAAGATACAATACTTGGGACACTTCTAGGCACTTTACATCATAGCAAAAATGCCTAGAAATGTCCCACAGGTTTTCATGGGGAAAAATACAAAACATGGGAGAAAAAACCTCCAAATATGGCTGAGCCCGGGGACCCACTCTAAAGCCCACACCCTGAGTGCTGAAAATGCCTAGAAATGTTCCACTCTTTGTGTCAGGGAAAAATACAATACATAGGACATTTGTAGGCGCTTTACATTATAGCAAAAATGCCTAAAAATGTCCTAACCAATCAGAATGAGCCGGACGCTTCTAGGCACTTATCATTGAGTCAAAATAACTGGAAATGTCCCACACTTTTTTATGTTAGGGTAATACAATACATGGGATACTTGTAGGCACTTTACATTACAGCAAAATGTCTAGAAATGTCCCATACTAGGGGTTACGGAAGTGCAATATTTGGGACTCTCTCTGAGTAATTAAAAAGGAAACATTCCTATGATCCTCTTTAAAGGAAACACTCCTATGCTTATCTCCAAAGGATCCTTTGTTCCCGTTCTTATCCACATTTCCTATGGTTATCTCCAAAGGAATCAAAGGAAACATATGTATATCAGTTTCCTGTGTTAAGATCTCTTTCTTAGTCACATTTCACTGAACCGGGCCTTCAGGGAGAGACCAAGCACCAGCAACGGCCGTGCCCGGAGACCCACAGTTAAGCCCCCGTCCTGAGTGTTATCACCCATGGGCCTGGGTTAAAGTGCCTCGCGCCCTTGGTTCTCCATTCCACACGTAGTCCGATTTCGCTGACGCAGGCCTCCATGGAGAGACCCAGCACCAGCACCGGCCGTGCCCGGAGACCCACACTTAAGCCCCCGTCCTGAGTGTTATCACCCATGGGCCTTGGTTAAAGAGCCTCACGCCCTTGGTTCTCCATTCCACACTTAGTCTGATTTCGCTGACCCAGGCCTCCATGGAGAGACCCAGCACCAGCACCGGCCGTGCCCGGAGACCCACACTTAAGCCCCCGTCCTGAGTGTTATCACTCATGGGCCTCGGTTAAAGAGCCTCGCGCCCTTGGTTCTCCATTCCACACTTAGTCAGATTTCGCTGACCCGGGCCTCCATGGAGAGACCCAGCACCAGCACCGGCCGTGCCCGGGGACCCACACTTAGGCCCCCGTCCTGAGTGCTGAAAAGGCCTAGAAATGTCTCACTCTTTGTGTTAGGGAAAGATACAATACTTGGGACACTTCTAGGCACTTTACATTATAGCAAAAATGCCTAGAAATGTCCCACAGGTTTTCATGGGGAAAAATACAAAACATGGGAGAAAAAACCGCCAAATATGGCTGAGCCCGGGGACCCACTCTAAAGCCCACACCCTGAGTGCTGAAAATGCCTAGAAATGTTCCACTCTTTGTGTCAGGGAAAAATACAATACATAGGACATTTGTAGGCGCTTTACATTATAGCAAAAATGCCTAAAAATGTCCTAACCAATCAGAATGAGCCGGACGCTTCTAGGCACTTATCATTGAGTCAAAATAACTGGAAATGTCCCACACTTTTTTATGTTAGGGTAATACAATACATGGGATACTTGTAGGCACTTTACATTACAGCAAAATGTCTAGAAATGTCCCATACTAGGGGTTACGGAAGTGCAATATTTGGGACTCTCTCTGAGTAATTAAAAAGGAAACATTCCTATGATCCTCTTTAAAGGAAACACTCCTATGCTTATCTCCAAAGGATCCTTTGTTCCCGTTCTTATCCACATTTCCTATGGTTATCTCCAAAGGAATCAAAGGAAACATATGTATATCAGTTTCCTGTGTTTAGATCTCTTTCTTAGTCACATTTCACTGAACCGGGCCTTCAGGGAGAGACCAAGCACCAGCAACGGCCGTGCCCGGAGACCCACAGTTAAGCCCCCGTCCTGAGTGTTATCACCCATGGGCCTGGGTTAAAGTGCCTCGCGCCCTTGGTTCTCCATTCCACACTTAGTCAGATTTCGCTGACCTGGGCCTCCAAGGAGAGACCAAGCACCAGCACCGGACGTGCCCTGAGACCCACACTTAAGCCCCCGTCCTGAGTGTTATCACCCATGGGCCTTGGTTAAAGAGCCTCGCGCCCTTGGTTCTCCAATCCACACTTAGTCCGATTTCGCTGACCCAGGCCTCCATGGAGAGACCCAGCACCAGCACCGGCTGTGCCCGGAGACCCACACTTAAGCCCCCGTCCTGAGTGTTATCACCCATGGGCCTTGGTTAAAGAGCCTCGCGCCCTTGGTTCTCCATTCCACACTTAGTCAAATTTCGCTGACCCGGGCCTCCAAGGAGAGACCAAGCACCATCACCGGCCGTGCCCGGGGACCCACACTTAAGCCCCCATCCTGAGTGTAATCACCAATTGGCCTGGGTTAAAGAGCCTCGCGCTCTTGGTTCTCCATTCCATACTTAGTCACTTTTCGCATACATTAAGAGACCCAGCACCAGCACCGGCCGTGCCCGGGGACCCACACTTAGGCCCCAGTCCTGAGTGCTGAAAATGCCTAGAAATGTCTCACTCTTTGTGTTAGGGAAAGACACAATACTTGGGACACTTCTAGGCACTTTACATTATAGCAAAAATTCCTAGAAATGTCCCAACCAATCAGAATGAGCCGGACGCTTCTAGGCACTTATCACTGAGGCAAAATGCCTGGAAATGTCCCACACCTTTGGTGTTAGGTTAATACAATACATGGGACACTTTTAGGCACTTTACATTACAGCAAAATGCCTAGAAATGTCCCACACTAGGGGTTACGGAAGTGCAATATTTGGGTCTCTCTATGAGTAATTCAAAAGGAAACATTCCTATTATCCTCTTTAAAGGAAACACTCCTATGCTTATCTCCAAAGGATCCTTGGTTCCCGTTCTTACCCATATTTCCTATGGTTATCTCCAAAGGAATCAAAGGAAACATATGTATATCAGTTTCCTGTGTTTAGATCTCTTTCTTAGTCACATTTGGCTGAACCGGGCTTTCACGGAGAGACCAAGCACCAGCACCGGCCGTGCCCGGGGACCCACACTTAAGTCCCCCTCCTGAGTGTTATCACCCATGGGCCTGGGCTAAAGAGCCTCGCGCTCTTGGTTCTCCATTCCAAACTTAGTCAGATTTCGCTGACCCGGGCCTCCAAGGAGAGACCAAGCACCAGCTCCGGCCGTGCCCTGAGACCCACACTTAAGCCCCCGTCCTGAGTGTTATCACCCATGGGCCTTGGTTAAAGAACCTCGCGCCCTTGGTTCTCCATTCCACACTTAGTCCGATTTCGCTGACCCAGGCCTCCATGGAGAGACCCAGCACCAGCACCGGCCGTGCCCGGGGTCCCACACTTAGGCCCCCGTCCTGAGTGCTGAAAAGGCCTAGAAATGTCTCACTCTTTGTGTTAGGGAAAGATACAATACTTGGGACACTTCTAGGCACTTTACATTATAGCAAAAATGCCTAGAAATGTCCCACAGGTTTTCATGGGGAAAAATACAAAACATGGGAGAAAAAACCTCCAAATATGGCTGAGCCCGGGGACCCACTCTAAAGCCCACACCCTGAGTGCTGAAAATGCCTAGAAATGTTCCACTCTTTTTGTCAGGGAAAAATACAATACATAGGACATTTGTAGGCGCTTTACATTATAGCAAAAATGCCTAAAAATGTCCTAACCAATCAGAATGAGCCGGACGCTTCTAGGCACTTATCATTGAGGCAAAATGCCTGGAAATGTCCCACACCTTTGGTGTTAGGGTAATACAATACATGGGACACTTGTAGGCACTTTACATTACAGCAAAATGCCTAGAAATGTCCCATACTAGGGGTTACGGAAGTGCAATATTTGGGTCTCTCTCTGAGTAATTCAAAAGGAAACATTCCTATGATCCTCTTTAAAGGAAACACTACTATGCTTATCTCCAAAGGATCCTTGGTTCCCGTTCTTACCCATGTTGCCTATGGTTATCTCCAAAGGAATCAAAGGAAACATATGTATATCAGTTTCCTGTGTTTAGATCTCTTTCTTAGTCACATTTCACTGAGCCGGGCCTTCACGGAGAGACCAAGCACCAGCAACGGCCGTGCCCTGAGACCCACACTTAAGCCCCCGTCCTGAGTGTTATCACCCATGGGCCTGGGTTAAAGAGCCTCGCGCTCTTGGTTCTCCATTTGAAACTTAGTCAGATTTCGCTGACCCGGGCCTCCAAGGAGAGACCAAGCACCAGCACCGGCCGTGCCCTGAGACCCACACTTAAGTCGCCGTCCTGAGTGTTATCACCCATGGGCCTTGGTTAAAGAGCCTCGCGCCCTTGGTTCTCCATTCCACACATAGTCCGATTTCGCTGACGCAGGCCTCCATGGAGAGACCCAGCACCAGCACCGGCCGTGCCCGGAGACCCACACTTAAGCCCCCGTCCTGAGTGTTATCACCCATGGGCCTTGGTTAAAGAGCCTCGCGCCCTTGGTTCTCCATTCCACACTTAGTCTGATTTCGCTGACCCAGGCCTCCATGGAGAGACCCAGCACCAGCACCGGCCGTGCCCGGAGACCCACACTTAAGCCCCCGTCCTGAGTGTTATCACCCATGGGCCTTGGTTAAAGAGCCTCGCGCCCTTGGTTCTCCATTCCACACTTAGTCCGATTTCGCTGATCCAGGCCTCCATGGAGAGACCCAGCACCAGCACCGGCCGTGCCCGGGGACCCACACTTAGGCCCCCGTCCTGAGTGCTGAAAATGCCTAGAAATGTCTCACTCTTTGTGTTAGGGAAAGACACAATACTTGGGACACTTCTAGGCACTTTACATTATAGCAAAAATGCCTAGAAATGTCCCAACCAATCAGAATGAGCCGGACGCTTCTAGGAACTTATCACTGAGGCAAAATGCCTGGAAATGTCCCACACGTTTTCATGGGGAAAAATACAAAACATGGGAGAAAAAACCTCCAAATATGGCTGAGCCCGGGGACCCACTCTAAAGCCCACACCCTGAGTGCTGAAAATGCCTAGAAATGTTCCACTCTTTGTGTCAGGGAAAAATACAATACATAGGACATTTGTAGGCGCTTTACATTATAGCAAAAATGCCTAAAAATGTCCTAACCAATCAGAATGAGCCGGACGCTTCTAGGCACTTATCATTGAGGCAAAATGCCTGGAAATGTCCCACAACTTTGGTGTTAGGGTAATACAATACATGGGACACTTGTAGAAACTTTACATTACAGCAAAATGCCTAGAAATGTCCCATACTAGGGGTTACGGAAGTGCAATATTTGGGTCTCTCTCTGAGTAATTCAAAAGGAAACATTCCTATGATCCTCTTTAAAGGAAACACTACTATGCTTATCTCCAAAGGATCCTTGGTTCCCGTTCTTACCCATGTTGCCTATGGTTATCTCCAAAGGAATCAAAGGAAACATATGTATATCAGTTTCCTGTGTTTAGATCTCTTTCTTAGTCACATTTCACTGAGCCGGGTCTTCACGGAGAGACCAAGCACCAGCAACGGCCGTGCCCTGAGACCCACACTTAAGCCCCCGTCCTGAGTGTTATCACCCATGGGCCTGGGTTAAAGAGCCTCGCGCTCTTGGTTCTCCATTTGAAACTTAGTCAGATTTCGCTGACCCGGGCCTCCAAGGAGAGACCAAGCACCAGCACCGGCCGTGCCCTGAGACCCACACTTAAGTCGCCGTCCTGAGTGTTATCACCCATGGGCCTTGGTTAAAGAGCCTCGCGCCCTTGGTTCTCCATTCCACACGTAGTCCGATTTCGCTGACGCAGGCCTCCATGGAGAGACCCAGCACCAGCACCGGCCGTGCCCGGAGACCCACACTTAAGCCCCCGTCCTGAGTGTTATCACCCATGGGCCTTGGTTAAAGAGCCTCGCGCCCTTGGTTCTCCATTCCACACTTAGTCTGATTTCGCTGACCCAGGCCTCCATGGAGAGACCCAGCACCAGCACCGGCCGTGCCCGGAGACCCACACTTAAGCCCCCGTCCTGAGTGTTATCACCCATGGGCCTCGGTTAAAGAGCCTCGCGCCCTTGGTTCTCCATTCCACACTTAGTCAGATTTCGCTGACCCGGGCCTCCATGGAGAGACCCAGCACCAGCACCGGCCGTGCCCGGGGACCCACACTTAGGCCCCCGTCCTGAGTGCTGAAAAGGCCTAGAAATGTCTCACTCTTTGTGTTAGGGAAAGATACAATACTTGGGACACTTCTAGGCACTTTACATCATAGCAAAAATGCCTAGAAATGTCCCACAGGTTTTCATGGGGAAAAATACAAAACATGGGAGAAAAAACCTCCAAATATGGCTGAGCCCGGGGACCCACTCTAAAGCCCACACCCTGAGTGCTGAAAATGCCTAGAAATGTTCCACTCTTTGTGTCAGGGAAAAATACAATACATAGGACATTTGTAGGCGCTTTACATTATAGCAAAAATGCCTAAAAATGTCCTAACCAATCAGAATGAGCCGGACGCTTCTAGGCACTTATCATTGAGTCAAAATAACTGGAAATGTCCCACACTTTTTTATGTTAGGGTAATACAATACATGGGATACTTGTAGGCACTTTACATTACAGCAAAATGTCTAGAAATGTCCCATACTAGGGGTTACGGAAGTGCAATATTTGGGACTCTCTCTGAGTAATTAAAAAGGAAACATTCCTATGATCCTCTTTAAAGGAAACACTCCTATGCTTATCTCCAAAGGATCCTTTGTTCCCGTTCTTATCCACATTTCCTATGGTTATCTCCAAAGGAATCAAAGGAAACATATGTATATCAGTTTCCTGTGTTAAGATCTCTTTCTTAGTCACATTTCACTGAACCGGGCCTTCAGGGAGAGACCAAGCACCAGCAACGGCCGTGCCCGGAGACCCACAGTTAAGCCCCCGTCCTGAGTGTTATCACCCATGGGCCTGGGTTAAAGTGCCTCGCGCCCTTGGTTCTCCATTCCACACGTAGTCCGATTTCGCTGACGCAGGCCTCCATGGAGAGACCCAGCACCAGCACCGGCCGTGCCCGGAGACCCACACTTAAGCCCCCGTCCTGAGTGTTATCACCCATGGGCCTTGGTTAAAGAGCCTCACGCCCTTGGTTCTCCATTCCACACTTAGTCTGATTTCGCTGACCCAGGCCTCCATGGAGAGACCCAGCACCAGCACCGGCCGTGCCCGGAGACCCACACTTAAGCCCCCGTCCTGAGTGTTATCACTCATGGGCCTCGGTTAAAGAGCCTCGCGCCCTTGGTTCTCCATTCCACACTTAGTCAGATTTCGCTGACCCGGGCCTCCATGGAGAGACCCAGCACCAGCACCGGCCGTGCCCGGGGACCCACACTTAGGCCCCCGTCCTGAGTGCTGAAAAGGCCTAGAAATGTCTCACTCTTTGTGTTAGGGAAAGATACAATACTTGGGACACTTCTAGGCACTTTACATTATAGCAAAAATGCCTAGAAATGTCCCACAGGTTTTCATGGGGAAAAATACAAAACATGGGAGAAAAAACCGCCAAATATGGCTGAGCCCGGGGACCCACTCTAAAGCCCACACCCTGAGTGCTGAAAATGCCTAGAAATGTTCCACTCTTTGTGTCAGGGAAAAATACAATACATAGGACATTTGTAGGCGCTTTACATTATAGCAAAAATGCCTAAAAATGTCCTAACCAATCAGAATGAGCCGGACACTTCTAGGCACTTATCATTGAGGCAAAATGCCTGGAAATGTCCCACACCTTTGGTGTTAGGGTAATACAATACATGGGACACTTGTAGGCACTTTACATTACAGCAAAATGCCTAGAAATGTCCCATACTAGGGGTTACGGAAGTGCAATATTTGGGTCTCTCTCTGAGTAATTCAAAAGGAAACATTCCTATGATCCTCTTTAAAGGAAACACTACTATGCTTATCTCCAAAGGATCCTTGGTTCCCGTTCTTACCCATGTTGCCTATGGTTATCTCCAAAGGAATCAAAGGAAACATATGTATATCAGTTTCCTGTGTTTAGATCTCTTTCTTAGTCACATTTCACTGAGCCGGGCCTTCACGGAGAGACCAAGCACCAGCAACGGCCGTGCCCTGAGACCCACACTTAAGCCCCCGTCCTGAGTGTTATCACCCATGGGCCTGGGTTAAAGAGCCTCGCGCTCTTGGTTCTCCATTTGAAACTTCGTCAGATTTCGCTGACCCGGGCCTCCAAGGAGAGACCAAGCACCAGCACCGGCCGTGCCCTGAGACCCACACTTAAGTCGCCGTCCTGAGTGTTATCACCCATGGGCCTTGGTTAAAGAGCCTCGCGCCCTTGGTTCTCCATTCCACACGTAGTCCGATTTCGCTGACGCAGGCCTCCATGGAGAGACCCAGCACCAGCACCGGCCGTGCCCGGAGACCCACACTTAAGCCCCCGTCCTGAGTGTTATCACCCATGGGCCTTGGTTAAAGAGCCTCGCGCCCTTGGTTCTCCATTCCACACTTAGTCAGATTTCGCTGACCCGGGCCTCCATGGAGAGACCCAGCACCAGCACCGGCCGTGCCCGGGGACCCACACTTAGGCCCCCGTCCTGAGTGCTGAAAGGGCCTAGAAATGTCTCACTCTTTGTGTTAGGGAAAGATACAATACTTGGGACACTTCTAGGCACTTTACATTATAGCAAAAATGCCTAGAAATGTCCCACAGGTTTTCATGGGGAAAAATACAAAACATGGGAGAAAAAACCTCCAAATATGGCTGAGCCCGGGGACCCACTCTAAAGCCCACACCCTGAGTGCTGAAAATGCCTAGAAATGTTCCACTCTTTGTGTCAGGGAAAAATACAATACATAGGACATTTGTAGGCGCTTTACATTATAGCAAAAATGCCTAAAAATGTCCTAACCAATCAGAATGAGCCGGGCGCTTCTAGGCACTTATCATTGAGTCAAAATAACTGGAAATGTCCCACACTTTTTTATGTTAGGGTAATACAATACATGGGATACTTGTAGGCACTTTACATTACAGCAAAATGTCTAGAAATGTCCCATACTAGGGGTTACGGAAGTGCAATATTTGGGACTCTCTCTGAGTAATTAAAAAGGAAACATTCCTATGATCCTCTATAAAGGAAACACTCCTATGCTTATCTCCAAAGGATCCTTTGTTCCCGTTCTTATCCACATTTCCTATGGTTATCTCCAAAGGAATCAAAGGAAACATATGTATATCAGTTTCCTGTGTTTAGATCTCTTTCTTAGTCACATTTCACTGAACCGGGCCTTCAGGGAGAGACCAAGCACCAGCAACGGCCGTGCCCGGAGACCCACAGTTAAGCCCCCGTCCTGAGTGTTATCACCCATGGGCCTGGGTTAAAGTGCCTCGCGCCCTTGGTTCTCCATTCCACACTTAGTCAGATTTCGCTGACCCGGGCCTCCAAGGAGAGACCAAGCACCAGCACCGGACGTGCCCTGAGACCCACACTTAAGCCCCCGTCCTGAGTGTTATCACCCATGGGCCTTGGTTAAAGAGCCTCGCGCCCTTGGTTCTCCAATCCACACTTAGTCCGATTTCGCTGACCCAGGCCTCCATGGAGAGACCCAGCACCAGCACCGGCTGTGCCCGGAGACCAACACTTAAGCCCCCGTCCTGAGTGTTATCACCCATGGGCCTTGGTAAAAGAGCCTCGCGCCCTTGGTTCTCCATTCCACACTTAGTCAAATTTCGCTGACCCGGGCCTCCAAGGAGAGACCAAGCACCATCACCGGCCGTGCCCGGGGACCCACACTTAAGCCCCCATCCTGAGTGTAATCACCAATTGGCCTGGGTTAAAGAGCCTCGCGCTCTTGGTTCTCCATTCCATACTTAGTCACTTTTCGCATACATTAAGAGACCCAGCACCAGCACCGGCCGTGCCCGGGGACCCACACTTAGGCCCCCGTCCTGAGTGCTGAAAATGCCTAGAAATGTCTCACTCTTTGTGTTAGGGAAAGACACAATACTTGGGACACTTCTAGGCACTTTACATTATAGCAAAAATTCCTAGAAATGTCCCAACCAATCAGAATGAGCCGGACGCTTCTAGGCACTTATCACTGAGGCAAAATGCCTGGAAATGTCCCACACCTTTGGTGTTAGGGTAATACAATACATGGGCCACTTGTAGGCACTTTACATTACAGCAAAATGCCTGGAAATGTCCCACACTAGGGGTTACGGAAGTGCAATATTTGGGTCTCTCTATGAGTAATTCAAAAGGAAACATTCCTATGATCCTCTTTAAAGGAAACACTCCTATGCTTATCTCCAAAGGATCCTTGGTTCCCGTTCTTACCCATATTTCCTATGGTTATCTCCAAAGGAATCAAAGGGAACATATGTATATCAGTTTCCTGTGTTTAGATCTCTTTCTTAGTCACATTTGGCTGAACCGGGCTTTCACGGAGAGACCAAGCACCACCACCGGCCGTGCCCGGGGACCCACACTTAAGTCCCCCTCCTGAGTGTTATCACCCATGGGCCTGGGCTAAAGAGCCTCACGCTCTTGGTTCTCCATTCCAAACTTAGTCAGATTTCGCTGACCCGGGCCTCCAAGGAGAGACCAAGCACCAGCTCCGGCCGTGCCCTGAGACCCACACTTAAGCCCCCGTCCTGAGTGTTATCACCCATGGGCCTTGGTTAAAGAACCTCGCGCCCTTGGTTCTCCATTCCACACTTAGTCCGATTTCGCTGACACAGGCCTCCATGGAGAGACCCAGCACCAGCACCGGCCGTGCCCGGGGTCCCACACTTAGGTCCCCGTCCTGAGTGCTGAAAAGGCCTAGAAATGTCTCACTCTTTGTGTTAGGGAAAGATACAATACTTGGGACACTTCTAGGCACTTTACATTATAGCAAAAATGCCTAGAAATGTCCCACAGGTTTTCATGGGGAAAAATACAAAACATGGGAGAAAAAACCTCCAAATATGGCTGAGCCAGGGGACCCACTCTAAAGCCCACACCCTGAGTGCTGAAAATGCAGAGAAATGTTCCACTCTTTATGTTAGGGAAAAATACAATACATGGGACATTTGTAGGCGCTTTACATTATAGCAAAAATGCCTAGAAATGTCCCAACCAATCAGAATGAGCCGGACGCTTCTAGGCACTTATCATTGAGGCAAAATGCCTGGAAATGTCCCACACTTTTTTATGTTAGGGTAATACAATACATAGGACACTTGTAGGCACTTTACATTACAGCAAAATGCCTAGAAATGTCCCATACTAGGGGTTACGGAAGTGCAATATTTGGGTCTCTCTCTGAGTAATTCAAAAGGAAACATTCCTATGATCCTCTTTAAAGGAAACACTCCTATGCTTATCTCCAAAGGATCCTTGGTTCCCGTTATTACCCATGTTAACTATGGTTATCTCCTAAGGAATCAAAGGAAACATATGTATATCAGTTTCCTGTGTTTAGATCTCTTTCTTAGTCACATTTCACTGACCCGGTTCTCCAAGGAGAGACCAAGCACTAGCACCGGACGTGCCCTGAGACCCACACTTAAGCCCCCGTCCTGAGTGTTATCACCCATGGGCCTTTGTTAAAGAGCCTCGCGCCCTTGGTTCTCCAATCCACACTTAGTCCGATTTCGCTGACCCAGGCCTCCATGGAGAGACCCAGCACCAGCACCGGCTGTGCCCGGAGACCGACACACTTAAGCCCCCGTCCTGAGTGTTATCACCCATGGGCCTTGGTTAAAGAGCCTCGCGCCCTTGGTTCTCCATTCCACACTTAGTCAGATTTCGCTGACCCGGGCCTCCAAGGAGAGACCAAGCACCATCACCGGCCATGCCAGGGGACCCACACTTAAGCCCCAGTCCTGAGTGTAATCACCAATTGGCCTGGGTTAAAGAGCCTCGCGCTCTTGGTTCTCCATTCCATACTTAGTCACTTTTCGCATACATTAAGAGACCCAGCACCAGCACCGGCCGTGCCCGGGGACCCACACTTAGGCCCCCGTCCTGAGTGCTGAAAATGCCTAGAAATGTCTCACTCTTTGTGTTAGGGAAAGATACAATAGTTGGGACATTTCTAGGCACTTTACATTATAGCAAAAATGACAAGAAATGTCCCACACTTTTTCATGGGGAAAAATACAAAACATGGGAGAAAAAACCTCCAAATATGGCTGAGCCCGGGGACCCACTCTAAAGCCCACACCCTGAGTGCTGAAAATGCCTAGAAATGTTCCACTCATTGTGTCAGGGAAAAATACAATACATAGGACATTTGTAGGCGCTTTACATTATAGCAAAAATGCCTAAAAATGTCCTAACCAATCAGAATGAGCCGGACGCTTCTAGGCACTTATCATTGAGGCAAAATAACTGGAAATGTCCCACACCTTTGGTGCTAGGGTAATACAATACATGGGACACTTGTAGGCACTTTACATTACAGCAAAATGCCCAGAAATGTCCCACACTAGGGGTTAAGGAAGTGCAATATTTGGGTCTCTCTGTGAGTAATTCAAAAGGAAACATTCCTATGATCCTCTTTAAAGGAAACACTCCTATGCTTATCTCCAAAGGATCCTTTGTTCCCGTTCTTATCCATATTTCCTCTGGTTATCTCCAAAGGAATCAAAGGAAACATATGTATATAGGTTTCCTGTGTTTAGATCTCTTTCTTAGTCACATTTCACTGAACCGGGCCTTCAGGGAGAGACCAAGCACCAGCACCGGCCGTGCCCGGGGACCCACACTTAAGTCCCCCTCCTGAGTGTTATCACCCATGGGCCTGGGTTAAAGAGCCTCGCGCTCTTGGTTCTCCATTCCACACTTAGTCAGATTTCGCTGACCCGGGCCTCCAAGGAGAGACCAAGCACCAGCACCGGCCGTGCCCTGAGACCCACACTTAAGCCCCCGTCCTGAGTGTTATCACCCATGGGCCTGGGTTAAAGAGCCTCGCGCTCTTGGTTCTCCATTTGAAACTTAGTCAGATTTCGCTGACCCGGGCCTCCAAGGAGAGACCAAGCACCAGCACCGGCCGTGCCCTGAGACCCACACGTAAGTCCCCGTCCTGAGTGTTATCACCCATGGGCCTTGGTTAAAGAGCCTCGCGCCCTTGGTTCTCCATTCCACACGTAGTCCGATTTCGCTGACCCAGGCCTCCATGGAGAGACCCAGCACCAGCACCGGCCGTGCCCGGGGACCCACACTTAGGCCCCCGTCCTGAGTGCTGAAAATGCCTAGAAATGTCTCACTCTTTGTGTTAGGGAAAGACACAATACTTGGGACACTTCTAGGCACTTTACATTATAGCAAAAATGCCTAGAAATGTCCCAACCAATCAGAATGAGCCGGACGCTTCTAGGCACTTATCACTGAGGCAAAATGCCTTGAAATGTCCCACACGTTTTCATGGGGAAAAATACAAAACATGGGAGAAAAAACCTCCAAATATGGCTGAGCCCGGGGACCCACTCTAAAGCCCACACCCTGAGTGCTGAAAATGCCTAGAAATGTTCCACTCTTTGTGTCAGGGAAAAATACAATACATAGGACATTTGTAGGCGCTTTACATTATAGCAAAAATGCCTAAAAATGTCCTAACCAATCAGAATGAGCCGGACGCTTCTAGGCACTTATCATTGAGGCAAAATGCCTGGAAATGTCCCACAACTTTGGTGTTAGGGTAATACAATACATGGGACACTTGTAGGCACTTTACATTACAGCAAAATGCCTAGAAATGTCCCATACTAGGGGTTACGGAAGTGCAATATTTGGGTCTCTCTCTGAGTAATTCAAAAGGAAACATTCCTATGATCCTCTTTAAAGGAAACACTACTATGCTTATCTCCAAAGGATCCTTGGTTCCCGTTCTTACCCATGTTGCCTATGGTTATCTCCAAAGGAATCAAAGGAAACATATGTATATCAGTTTCCTGTGTTTAGATCTCTTTCTTAGTCACATTTCACTGAGCCGGGCCTTCACGGAGAGACCAAGCACCAGCAACGGCCGTGCCCTGAGACCCACACTTAAGCCCCCGTCCTGAGTGTTATCACCCATGGGCCTGGGTTAAAGAGCCTCGCGCTCTTGGTTCTCCATTTGAAACTTAGTCAGATTTCGCTGACCCGGGCCTCCAAGGAGAGACCAAGCACCAGCACCGGCCGTGCCCTGAGACCCACACTTAAGTCGCCGTCCTGAGTGTTATCACCCATGGGCCTTGGTTAAAGAGCCTCGCGCCCTTGGTTCTCCATTCCACACGTAGTCCGATTTCGCTGACGCAGGCCTCCATGGAGAGACCCAGCACCAGCACCGGCCGTGCCCGGAGACCCACACTTAAGCCCCCGTCCTGAGTGTTATCACCCATGGGCCTTGGTTAAAGAGCCTCGCGCCCTTGGTTCTCCATTCCACACTTAGTCTGATTTCGCTGACCCAGGCCTCCATGGAGAGACCCAGCACCAGCACAGGCCGTGCCCGGAGACCCACACTTAAGCCCCCATCCTGAGTGTTATCACTCATGGGCCTCGGTTAAAGAGCCTCGCGCCCTTGGTTCTCCATTCCACACTTAGTCAGATTTCGCTGACCCGGGCCTCCATGGAGAGACCCAGCACCAGCACCGGCCGTGCCCTGGGACCCACACTTAGGCCCCCGTCCTGAGTGCTGAAAAGGCCTAGAAATGTCTCACTCTTTGTGTTAGGGAAAGATACAATACTTGGGACACTTCTAGGCACTTTACATTATAGCAAAAATGCCTAGAAATGTCCCACAGGTTTTCATGGGGAAAAATACAAAACATGGGAGAAAAAACCTCCAAATATGGCTGAGCCCGGGGACCCACTCTAAAGCCCACACCCTGAGTGCTGAAAATGCCTAGAAATGTTCCACTCTTTGTGTCAGGGAAAAATACAATACATAGGACATTTGTAGGCGCTTTACATTATAGCAAAAATGCCTAAAAATGTCCTAACCAATCAGAATGAGCCGGACGCTTCTAGGCACTTATCATTGAGGCAAAATAACTGGAAATGTCCCACACTTTTTTATGTTAGGGTAATACAATACATGGGATACTTGTAGGCACTTTACATTACAGCAAAATGTCTAGAAATGTCCCATACTAGGGGTTACGGAAGTGCAATATTTGGGACTCTCTCTGAGTAATTAAAAAGGAAACATTCCTATGATCCTCTTTAAAGGAAACACTCCTATGCTTATCTCCAAAGGATCCTTTGTTCCCGTTCTTATCCACATTTCCTATGGTTATCTCCAAAGGAATCAAAGGAAACATATGTATATCAGTTTCCTGTGTTTAGATCTCTTTCTCAGTCACATTTCACTGAACCGGGCCTTCAGGGAGAGACCAAGCACCAGCAACGGCCGTGCCCGGAGACCCACACTTAAGTCCCCGTCCTGAGTGTTATCACCCATGGGCCTTGGTTAAAGAGCCTAGCGCCCTTGGTTCTCCATTCCACACTTAGTCCGATTTCGCTGACCCAGGCCTCCATGGAGAGACCCAGCACCAGCACCGGCCGTGCCCGGGGACCCACACTTAGGCCCCCGTCCTGAGTGCTGAAAATGCCTAGAAATGTCTCACTCTTTGTGTTAGGGAAAGACACAATACTTGGGACACTTCTAGGCACTTTACATTATAGCAAAAATGCCTAGAAATGTCCCAACCAATCAGAATGAGCCGGACGCTTCTAGGCACTTATCACTGAGGCAAAATGCCTGGAAATGTCCCACACTTTTTTATGTTAGGGTAATACAATACATGGGATACTTGTAGGCACTTTACATTACAGCAAAATGTCTAGAAATGTCCCAAACTAGGGGTTACGGAAGTGCAATATTTGCGACTCTCTCTGAGTAATTAAAAAGGAAACATTCCTATGATCCTCTTTAAAGGAAACACTCCTATGCTTATCTCCAAAGGATCCTTTGTTCTCGTTCTTTTCCACATTTCCTATGGTTATCTCCAAAGGAATCAAAGGAAACATATGTATATCAGTTTCCTGTGTTTAGATCTCTTTCTTAGTCACATTTCACTGAACCGGGCCTTCAGGGAGAGACCAAGCACCAGCAACGGCCGTGCCCGGGGACCCACACTTAAGTCCCCCTCCTGAGTGTTATCACCCATGGGCCTGGGTTAAAGAGTCTCGCGCTCTTGGTTCTCCTTTCCATACTTAGTCAGATTTCGCTAACCCGGGCCTCCAAGGAGAGACCAAGCACCAGCACCGGCCGTGCCCGGAGACCCACACTTAAGCCCCCGTCCTGAGTGTTATCACCCATGGGCCTTGGTTACAGAGCCTCGCGCCCTTGGTTCTCCATTCCACACTTAGTCCGATTTCGCTGACCAAGGCCTCCATGGAGAGACCCAGCACCAGCACCGGCCGTGCCCGGAGACCCACAGTTAAGCCCCCGTCCTGAGTGTTATCACCCATGGGCCTGGGTTAAAGTGCCTCGCGCCCTTGGTTCTCCATTCCACACTTAGTCAGATTTCGCTGACCCGGGCCTCCAAGGAGAGACCAAGCACCAGCACCGGACGTGCCCTGAGACCCACACTTAAGCCCCCGTCCTGAGTGTTATCACCCATGGGCCTTGGTTAAAGAGCCTCGCGCCCTTGGTTCTCCAATCCACACTTAGTCCGATTTCGCTGACCCAGGCCTCCATGGAGAGACCCAGCACCAGCACCGGCTGTGCCCGGAGACCCACACTTAAGCCCCCGTCCTGAGTGTTATCACCCATGGGCCTTGGTTAAAGAGCCTCGCGCCCTTGGTTCTCCATTCCACACTTAGTCAGATTTCGCTGACCCGGGCCTCCAAGGAGAGACCAAGCACCATCACCGGCCGTGCCCGGGGACCCACACTTAAGCCCCCATCCTGAGTGTAATCACCAATTGGCCTGGGTTAAAGAGCCTCGCGCTCTTGGTTCTCCATTCCATACTTAGTCACTTTTCGCAGACATTAAGAGACCCAGCACCAGCACCGGCCGTGCCCGGGGACCCACACTTAGGCCCCCGTCCTGAGTGCTGAAAATGCCTAGAAATGTCTCAATCTTTGTGTTAGGGAAAGATACAATAGTTGGGACATTTCTAGGCACTTTAAATTATAGCAAAAATGCATAGAAATGTCCCACACTTTTTCATGGGGAAAAATACAAGACATGGGAGAAAAAACCTCCAAATATGGCTGAGCCCGGGGACCCACTCTAAAGCCCACACCCTGAGTGCTGAAAATGCCTAGAAATGTTCCACTCTTTGTGTCAGGGAAAAATACAATACATAGGACATTTGTAGGCGCTTTACATTATAGCAAAAATGCCTAAAAATGTCCTAACCAATCAGAATGAGCCGGACGCTTCTAGGCATTTATCATTGAGGCAAAATGCCTGGAAATGTCCCACACCTTTGGTGTTAGGGTAATACAATACATGGGACACTTGTAGGCACTTTACATTACAGCAAAATGCCTAGAAATGTCCCATACTAGGGGTTACGGAAGTGCAATATTTGGGTCTCTCTCTGAGTAATTTAAAAGGAAACATTCCTATGATCCTCTTTAAAGGAAACACTACTATGCTTATCTCCAAAGGATCCTTGGTTCCCGTTCTTACCCATGTTGCCTATGGTTATCTCCAAAGGAATCAAAGGAAACATATGTATATCAGTTTCCTGTGTTTAGATCTCTTTCTTAGTCACATTTCACTGAGCCGGGCCTTCACGGAGAGACCAAGCACCAGCAACGGCCGTGCCCTGAGACCCACACTTAAGCCCCCGTCCTGAGTGTTATCACCCATGGGCCTGGGTTAAAGAGCCTCGCGCTCTTGGTTCTCCATTTGAAACTTAGTCAGATTTCGCTGACCCGGGCCTCCAAGGAGAGACCAAGCACCAGCACCGGCCGTGCCCTGAGACCCACACTTAAGTCGCCGTCCTGAGTGTTATCACCCATGGGCCTTGGTTAAAGAGCCTCGCGCCCTTGGTTCTCCATTCCACACGTAGTCCGATTTCGCTGACGCAGGCCTCCATGGAGAGACCCAGCACCAGCACCGGCCGTGCCCGGGGACCCACACTTAAGCCCCCATCCTGAGTGTAATCACCAATTGGCCTGGGTTAAAGAGCCTCGCGCTCTTGGTTCTCCATTCCATACTTAGTCACTTTTCGCATACATTAAGAGACCCAGCACCAGCACCGGCCGTGCCCGGGGACCCACACTTAGGCCCCTGTCCTGAGTGCTGAAAATGCCTAGAAATGTCTCACTCTTTGTGTTAGGGAAAGACACAATACTTGGGACACTTCTAGGCACTTTACATTATAGCAAAAATTCCTAGAAATGTCCCAACCAATTAGAATGAGCCGGATGCTTCTAGGCACTTATCACTGAGGCAAAATGCCTGGAAATGTCCCACACCTTTGGTGTTAGGGTAATACAATACATGGGACACTTGTAGGCACTTTACATTACAGCAAAATGCCTAGAAATGTCCCACACTAGGGGTTACGGAAGTGCAATATTTGGGTCTCTCTATGAGTAATTCAAAAGGAAACATTCCTATGATCCTCTTTAAAGGAAACACTCCTATGCTTATCTCCAAAGGATCCTTGGTTCCCGTTCTTACCCATGTTGCCTATGGTTATCTCCTAAGGAATCAAAGGAAACATATGTATATCAGTTTCCTGTGTTTAGATCTCTTTCTTAGTCACATTTCACTGACCCGGGCCTCCAAGGAGAGACCAAGCACCAGCACCGGCCGTGCCCGGGGACCCACACTTAAGTCCCCCTCCTGAGTGTTGTCACCCATGGGCCTGGGTTAAAGAGCCTCGCGCTCTTGGTTCTCCATTCCACACTTAGTCAGATTTCGCTGACCCGGGCCTCCAAGGAGAGACCAAGCACCATCACCGGCCGTGCCCTGAGACCCACACTTAAGCCCCCGTCCTGAGTGTTATCACCCATGGGCCTGGGTTAAAGAGCCTCGCGCTCTTGGTTCTCCATTTGAAACTTAGTCAGATTTCGCTGACCCGGGCCTCCAAGGAGAGACCAAGCACCAGCACCGGCCGTGCCCTGAGACCCACACTTAAGTCCCCGTCCTGAGTGTTATCACCCATGGGCCTGGGTTAAAGATCCTCGCGCTCTGGGTTCTCCATTCCACACTTAGTCAGATTTCGCTGACCCGGGCCTCCATGGAGAGACCCAGCACCAGCACCGGCCGTGCCCGGGGACCTACACTTAGGCCCCCGTCCTGAGTGCTGAAAATGCCTAGAAATGTCTCACTCTTTGTGTTAGGGAAAGACACAATACTTGGGACACTTCTAGGCACTTTACATCATAGCAAAAATGCCTAGATATGTCCCACACGTTTTCATGGGGAAAAATACAAAACACGGGAGAAAAAACCTCCAAATATGGCTGAGCCCGTGGACCCACTCTAAAGCCCACACCCTGAGTGCTGAAAATGCCTAGAAATGTCTCACTCTTTGTGTTAGGGAAAGACACAATACTTGGGACACTTCTAGGCACTTTACATCATAGCAAAAATGCCTAGAAATGTCCCACACGTTTTCATGGGGAAAAATACAAAACACGGGAGAAAAAACCTCCAAATATGGCTGAGCCCAGGGACCCACTCTAAAGCCAACACCCTGATTGCTGAAAATGCCTAGAAATGTTCCACTCTTTGTGTTAGGGAAAAATACAATACATGGGACATTTGTAGGCGCTTTACATTATAGCAAAAATGCCTAGAAATGTCCCAACCAATCAGAATGAGCCGGACGCTTCTAGGCACTTATCACTGAGGCAAAATGCCTGGAAATGTCCCACACTTTTTTATGTTAGGGTAATACAATACATGGGACACTTGTAGGCACTTTACATTACAGCAAAATGTCTAGAAATGTCCCATACTAGGGGTTACGGAAGTGCAATATTTGGGACTCTCTCTGAGTAATGTCGTGTATTCATTAGACTAAAACATGTTGGTATGTGTGCTTAAAACATAATGACTTGGCTTAGATTGATGATGACTGCCTTTTGGACTCTTAGTCATTCTCAGAGAGTCCTCAAGATGGTTATCTTATTTATTCCCTAACTCTTGGGTATGACCTTTGATCTAGGGAATTGTTTCTGACCAGCTGATGAATGGATTCAGATGGACTGTCTTTTGATTAACTTATCTTGGTCCTCAGACACAAAAATGTGCCGTTATAGTCAGAAATCCCATGTGGGATGTGTTTAACCTGAAGTCATGGGTGGATCCAAACTCCCTATATATGTGTGCTTTAGACCACTGCAAATCAGATTTTCACTATTGGCTGTGTGTCTCCGGGTATCTAGATGCCCGTCCCGACCTGTAATTTCTTGTAATAAACTTTGTTACACTGAAAGTACTGGGTCCTCGGAATCCTTCCTTCATCATCAACAACTTCTACAACATCATTGACCTCTCGGCTGCATCAAATATACGTTAGTAATTAAAAAGGAAACATTCCTATGATCCTCTTTAAAGGAAACACTCCTATGCTTATCTCCAAAGGATCCTTGGTTCCCGTTCTTACCCATGTTGCCTTTGGTTATCTCCAAAGGAATCAAAGGAAACATATGTATATCAGTGTTGTGCAATAGTAGGAGTAGAATTGACGTTGGCTAATTATTAATAATCATGAAATATGATTTATTAAAATAATTATTTCTTAAAAATAATCAAAAATGATAAAGCTGTTAATTAAGAAATGTAACACATTTAATTAGAAATGATACGGTTATCCATTAATAATAGTTAAAATAATTAATGAAAACAATAAAATTATCAATTAAGAATAATCCAAATCTGTAATCATTGCTTATTGTCGCGGGGCACCACCCTGGTTACAGGGACCAACGATACAATCTATAAATATCAGTCTCATAATGATAAATGTCAAATCAATAATCTCAATATTTAATATTAATAATTATTTAATTAACAGTGAAGGCTTCTAAGTTCGAGCACAGGCAATCATAATCCAGCTGCAATCACATACATATGTACAAATAATCACAGACTACAGATACTTTAATTACAAAAGCATTTATTAAAAAGGGGAAATAAAGTTATAATGTTATTCAATGATTCATCATTTTAACAAGCTCCGATATTTCAAAGATAAACACAGCAGCAGCACTTATCACAATTCAGAAAATACATGTAAAACCGGCGGTCTACCTATGTATGTCTGTCTCGGTGTGTGTGTGTGTGTCTGTGTCAAAGTGTCTCTCTGTGTGTGTGTGTCTATGTGTATGCATGTGAAATAAAGTTAGTGTTATTTAATGATTCATCATTTTAACAAACTCCCATATTTCAAAGATAACAACAGCAGCAGCACTTATCACAATTCAGAAAATACATGTAAAACCGGCGGTCTACCTATGTATGTCTGTCTATGTGTATGTGTGTGTGTGTCTATGTGTATGCATGTGAAATAAAGTTAGTGTTATTTAATGATTCATCATTTTAACAAACTCCCATATTTCAAAGATAACAACAGCAGCCGCTTATCACAATTTAGAAAAACACATGTATTCATCTATGTGTATCTGTGTGTGTATCTGTCTGTGTCTATCAATGTGTGTCTGTGTGGGTGTGTCTGTGTGTGTGTGTGTGTGTGGGTGTGTGAGAGAGCGAGAGAGAGAGAGAAAAAGAAGGGGGCGTGGCGATGACGCAGTCACTTGGTGACGTCACATCTAAGATGGCGGCCGATCATGAT
Source organism: Pleuronectes platessa (assembly GCF_947347685.1). NCBI lineage: Eukaryota > Metazoa > Chordata > Actinopteri > Pleuronectiformes > Pleuronectidae > Pleuronectes > Pleuronectes platessa. The sequence goes on from NC_070640.1 coordinate 25,062,539, forward strand.
TCGTGGAATCAAGGCCTAAAAACTCTCAAAATGGCGGATTGACTACAAAACAAGATGGCGGAGCCGTTATGAATTTAGAGCCAGAATGGGAGGAGAGGGAGAGAGGAGGCGTGGCAATAATAGATTCAAAATGGTGGTTTAACTTGCGTTATTCAAAATGGAGTCTATGTTAATGACACCATGTGGCCGGAGCTCACACTGGTGGTCGTCACATGAATTGCACCAAGGGATTTTCAGACAAAGAGAATTCTTTGTCTCTGCTTTGGCGTTCGGCCGCATGGCTTCCAGATGTGTCCAGCCTCTCTGAATATAGATTTAACTATGTTACATGAACTGTATTCTAAATACAGATCGGATGTATGTATAGGTCGGTTTAGAAGGAGAGAGAGAGAGAGAGAGAGAGCATACAAGGAGAGAGCAAAGCTCTTAAAAGCACCGTCAGAGACAAGTTACATTTACTTTACCACTCAGCACCCAAGTGGCGTTGTGTGCTGAGGTTTGACCGGTAAAGTCTCTTTAAAGTTGTTCAAACGGTCACAATGAGCTGGAGACGCTGCTCACGGCGCTTAAAAACTGTGGCACAAGGCCGTAACCGGAAACCGGAAGTGGCGAATCGCCGCTAAACATTAGAGACTCGGCGGTCTCATACAAAACAAATACATTCAAGTATTAAAACAATACGCTACGTATTAGATTAACATCTGCCCAGACAATAAAGCCTCTTACTGTACCACCCTCGCGGTGTGCGTGCGCGTCGGGCCAGTGAATCACGTGGTCTCTCAAGCGGCTTCGATGGGATGAACGCCGTCCTTCTTCTTCAGGGATGTGGAGCTCGTGCTCCTCAGCGGAATGAATCTCGCGCTTCTGCAGGGGACGGCTGTGGAAGCCGTTTGTAGATCGTTGGGAAAAGAAAAGTCCGTGGGGAAAATGGAACAGTCTGAGATTGTTCCGCGTGCAATTTCCTGTTTGGTCTTTTCAAGTTAAAAGAGCAAAAGTCCTTTTGAAAATAAAAACGTCGACTGAGATAAAGAAATAAAAGAAATGAAATAAAATAACTCTGGTTGCTAAACTAAAAGTTAAGGTTGCCCCCTTTAGCACCTAAATCAGCTGGGAGGCCCCGAAGGGGGCCTGGTGTTGTCTTCAGAGCAGGGTAAAAATGGCTGCGATGTTTGGGGTCTCAGTGGTTTTGTTCTACCTGAGAGGTCCTCCTCCTTGAGGAGTTGGTCATAGGATGATGCTGGCTTTAAGCCAATTGAGTGTCAGAAATGGATCTGAGTGGGCGGGGCTTGGAAATCAGCGGGGTTCCAAGGCAAACCCCAGGACATTTTTCCACCACCAGGGGGAGATTCTTGAGCCTGCAGGAGGATGTTTTCCCGCCCAAAGTTTAACAACCCTTTGTTCCTCTCGGCTCCAGTGTCTGGTGGCACCCCGCTGGGCTCTGGCCCAACATCAGTTTCCTGTGTTTAGATCTCTTTCTTAGTCACATTTCACTGAACCGGGCCTTCACGGAGAGACCAAGCACCAGCACCGGCCGTGCCCTGAGACCCACACTTAAGCCCCCGTCCTGACTGTTATCACCCATGGGCCTGGGTTAAAGAGCCTCGCGCTCTTGGTTCTCCATTCCAAACTTAATCAGATTTCGCTGACCCGGGCCTCCAAGGAGAGACCAAGCACCAGCACCGGCCGTGCCCTGAGACCCACACTTAAGCCCCCATCCTGAGTGTTATCACCCATGGGCCTGGGTTAAAGAGCCTCGCGCTCTTGGTTCTCCATTCCAAACTTAGTCAGATTTCGTTGACCCGGGCCTCCAAGGAGAGACCAAGCACCAGCACCGGCCGTGCCCTGAGACCCACACTTAAGCCCCCATCCTGAGTGTTATCACCCATGGGCCTTGGTTAAAGAGCCTCGCGCTCTCGGTTCTCCAATCCAAACTTAGTCAGATTTCGCTTACCCGGGCCTCCAAGGAGAAACCAAGCACCAGCACCGGCCGTGCCCGCAGACCCACACTTAAGCCCCCGTCCTGAGTGTTATCACCCATGGTCCTGGGTTAAAGATCCTCGCGCTCTTGGTTCTCCATTCCACACTTAGTCAGATTTCGCTGACCCGGGCCTCCATGGAGAGACCCAGCACCAGCACCGGCCGTGCCCGGGGACCCACACTTAGGCCCCCGTCCTGAGTGCTGAAAATGCCTAGAAATGTCTCACTCTTTGTGTTAGGGAAAGACACAATACTTGGGACACTTCTAGGCACTTTACATTATAGCAAAAATGCCTAGAAATGTCCCAACCAATCAGAATGAGCCGGACGCTTCTAGGCACTTATCACTGAGGCAAAATGCCTGGAAATGTCCCACACTTTTTTATGTTAGGGTAATACAATACATGGGATACTTGTAGGCACTTTACATTACAGCAAAATGTCTAGAAATGTCCCAAACTAGGGGTTACGGAAGTGCAATATTTGCGACTCTCTCTGAGTAATTAAAAAGGAAACATTCCTATGATCCTCTTTAAAGGAAACACTCCTATGCTTATCTCCAAAGGATCCTTTGTTCTCGTTCTTTTCCACATTTCCTATGGTTATCTCCAAAGGAATCAAAGGAAACATATGTATATCAGTTTCCTGTGTTTAGATCTCTTTCTTAGTCACATTTCACTGAACCGGGCCTTCAGGGAGAGACCAAGCACCAGCAACGGCCGTGCCCGGGGACCCACACTTAAGTCCCCCTCATGAGTGTTATCACCCATGGGCCTGGGTTAAAGAGTCTCGCGCTCTTGGTTCTCCTTTCCATACTTAGTCAGATTTCGCTAACCCGGGCCTCCAAGGAGAGACCAAGCACCAGCACCGGCCGTGCCCGGAGACCCACACTTAAGCCCCCGTCCTGAGTGTTATCACCCATGGGCCTTGGTTACAGAGCCTCGCGCCCTTGGTTCTCCATTCCACACTTAGTCCGATTTCGCTGACCAAGGCCTCCATGGAGAGACCCAGCACCAGCACCGGCCGTGCCCGGAGACCCACAGTTAAGCCCCCGTCCTGAGTGTTATCACCCATGGGCCTGGGTTAAAGTGCCTCGCGCCCTTGGTTCTCCATTCCACACTTAGTCAGATTTCGCTGACCCAGGCCTCCATGGAGAGACCCAGCACCAGCACCGGCTGTGCCCGGAGACCCACACTTAAGCCCCCGTCCTGAGTGTAATCACCAATTGGCCTGGGTTAAAGAGCCTCGCGCTCTTGGTTCTCCATTCCATACTTAGTCACTTTTCGCAGACATTAAGAGACCCAGCACCAGCACCGGCCGTGCCCGGGGACCCACACTTAGGCCCCCGTCCTGAGTGCTGAAAATGCCTAGAAATGTCTCACTCTTTGTGTTAGGGAAAGATACAATAGTTGGGACATTTCTAGGCACTTTAAATTATAGCAAAAATGCATAGAAATGTCCCACACTTTTTCATGGGGAAAAATACAAGACATGGGAGAAAAAACCTCCAAATATGGCTGAGCCCGGGGACCCACTCTAAAGCCCACACCCTGAGTGCTGAAAATGCCTAGAAATGTTCCACTCTTTGTGTCAGGGAAAAATACAATACATAGGACATTTGTAGGCGCTTTACATTATAGCAAAAATGCCTAAAAATGTCCTAACCAATCAGAATGAGCCGGACGCTTCTAGGCATTTATCATTGAGGCAAAATGCCTGGAAATGTCCCACACCTTTGGTGTTAGGGTAATACAATACATGGGACACTTGTAGGCACTTTACATTACAGCAAAATGCCTAGAAATGTCCCATACTAGGGGTTACGGAAGTGCAATATTTGGGTCTCTCTCTGAGTAATTTAAAAGGAAACATTCCTATGATCCTCTTTAAAGGAAACACTACTATGCTTATCTCCAAAGGATCCTTGGTTCCCGTTCTTACCCATGTTGCCTATGGTTATCTCCAAAGGAATCAAAGGAAACATATGTATATCAGTTTCCTGTGTTTAGATCTCTTTCTTAGTCACATTTCACTGAGCCGGGCCTTCACGGAGAGACCAAGCACCAGCAACGGCCGTGCCCTGAGACCCACACTTAAGCCCCCGTCCTGAGTGTTATCACCCATGGGCCTGGGTTAAAGAGCCTCGCGCTCTTGGTTCTCCATTTGAAACTTAGTCAGATTTCGCTGACCCGGGCCTCCAAGGAGAGACCAAGCACCAGCACCGGCCGTGCCCTGAGACCCACACTTAAGTCGCCGTCCTGAGTGTTATCACCCATGGGCCTTGGTTAAAGAGCCTCGCGCCCTTGGTTCTCCATTCCACACGTAGTCCGATTTCGCTGACGCAGGCCTCCATGGAGAGACCCAGCACCAGCACCGGCCGTGCCCGGGGACCTACACTTAAGCCCCCATCCTGAGTGTAATCACCAATTGGCCTGGGTTAAAGAGCCTCGCGCTCTTGGTTCTCCATTCCATACTTAGTCACTTTTCGCATACATTAAGAGACCCAGCACCAGCACCGGCCGTGCCCGGGGACCCACACTTAGGCCCCTGTCCTGAGTGCTGAAAATGCCTAGAAATGTCTCACTCTTTGTGTTAGGGAAAGACACAATACTTGGGACACTTCTAGGCACTTTACATTATAGCAAAAATTCCTAGAAATGTCCCAACCAATTAGAATGAGCCGGATGCTTCTAGGCACTTATCACTGAGGCAAAATGCCTGGAAATGTCCCACACCTTTGGTGTTAGGGTAATACAATACATGGGACACTTGTAGGCACTTTACATTACAGCAAAATGCCTAGAAATGTCCCACACTAGGGGTTACGGAAGTGCAATATTTGGGTCTCTCTATGAGTAATTCAAAAGGAAACATTCCTATGATCCTCTTTAAAGGAAACACTCCTATGCTTATCTCCAAAGGATCCTTGGTTCCCGTTCTTACCCATATTTCCTATGGTTATCTCCAAAGGAATCAAAGGAAACATATGTATATAAGTTTCCTGTGTTTAGATCTCTTTCTTAGTCACATTTGGCTGAACCGGGCTTTCACGGAGAGACCAAGCACCAGCACCGGCCGTGCCCGGGGACCCACACTTAAGTCCCCCTCCTGAGTGTTATCACCCATGGGCCTGGGCTAAAGAGCCTCGCGCTCTTGGTTCTCCATTCCAAACTTAGTCAGATTTCGCTGACCCGGGCCTCCAAGGAGAGACCAAGCACCAGCTCCGGCCGTGCCCTGAGACCCACACTTAAGCCCCCGTCCTGAGTGTTATCACCCATGGGCCTTGGTTAAAGAACCTCGCGCCCTTGGTTCTCCATTCCACACTTAGTCCGATTTCGCTGACCCAGGCCTCCATGGAGAGACCCAGCACCAGCACCGGCCGTGCCCGGGGTCCCACACTTAGGCCCCCGTCCTGAGTGCTGAAAAGGCCTAGAAATGTCTCACTCTTTGTGTTAGGGAAAGATACAATACTTGGGACACTTCTAGGCACTTTACATTATAGCAAAAATGCCTAGAAATGTCCCACAGGTTTTCATGGGGAAAAATACAAAACATGGGAGAAAAAACCTCCAAATATGGCTGAGCCCGGGGACCCACTCTAAAGCCCACACCCTGAGTGCTGAAAATGCAGAGAAATGTTCCACTCTTTGTGTTAGGGAAAAAAAACAATACATGGGACATTTGTAGGCGCTTTACATTATAGCAAAAATGCCTAGAAATGTCCCAACCAATCAGAATGAGCCGGACGCTGCTAGGCACTTATCATTGAGGCAAAATGCCTGGAAATGTCCCACACTTTTTTATGTTAGGGTAATACAATACATGGGACACTTGTAGGCACTTTACATTACAGCAAAATGCCTAGAAATGTCCCATACTAGGGGTTACGGAAGTGCAATATTTGGGTCTCTCTCTGAGTAATTCAAAAGGAAACATTCCTATGATCCTCTTTAAAGGAAACACTCCTATGCTTATCTCCAAAGGATCCTTGGTTCCCGTTCTTACCCATGTTGCCTATGGTTATCTCCTAAGGAATCAAAGGAAACATATGTATATCAGTTTCCTGTGTTTAGATCTCTTTCTTAGTCACATTTCACTGACCCGGGCCTCCAAGGAGAGACCAAGCACCAGCACCGGCCGTGCCCGGGGACCCACACTTAAGTCCCCCTCCTGAGTGTTGTCACCCATGGGCCTGGGTTAAAGAGCCTCGCGCTCTTGGTTCTCCATTCCACACTTAGTCAGATTTCGCTGACCCGGGCCTCCAAGGAGAGACCAAGCACCAGCACCGGCCGTGCCCTGAGACCCACACTTAAGCCCCCGTCCTGAGTGTTATCACCCATGGGCCTGGGTTAAAGAGCCTCGCGCTCTTGGTTCTCCATTTGAAACTTAGTCAGATTTCGCTGACCCGGGCCTCCAAGGAGAGACCAAGCACCAGCACCGGCCGTGCCCTGAGACCCACACTTAAGTCCCCGTCCTGAGTGTTATCACCCATGGGCCTGGGTTAAAGATCCTCGCGCTCTGGGTTCTCCATTCCACACTTAGTCAGATTTCGCTGACCCGGGCCTCCATGGAGAGACCCAGCACCAGCACCGGCCGTGCCCGGGGACCTACACTTAGGCCCCCGTCCTGAGTGCTGAAAATGCCTAGAAATGTCTCACTCTTTGTGTTAGGGAAAGACACAATACTTGGGACACTTCTAGGCACTTTACATCATAGCAAAAATGCCTAGATATGTCCCACACGTTTTCATGGGGAAAAATACAAAACACGGGAGAAAAAACCTCCAAATATGGCTGAGCCCGTGGACCCACTCTAAAGCCCACACCCTGAGTGCTGAAAATGCCTAGAAATGTCTCACTCTTTGTGTTAGGGAAAGACACAATACTTGGGACACTTCTAGGCACTTTACATCATAGCAAAAATGCCTAGAAATGTCCCACACGTTTTCATGGGGAAAAATACAAAACACGGGAGAAAAAACCTCCAAATATGGCTGAGCCCAGGGACCCACTCTAAAGCCAACACCCTGATTGCTGAAAATGCCTAGAAATGTTCCACTCTTTGTGTTAGGGAAAAATACAATACATGGGACATTTGTAGGCGCTTTACATTATAGCAAAAATGCCTAGAAATGTCCCAACCAATCAGAATGAGCCGGACGCTTCTAGGCACTTATCACTGAGGCAAAATGCCTGGAAATGTCCCACACTTTTTTATGTTAGGGTAATACAATACATGGGACACTTGTAGGCACTTTACATTACAGCAAAATGTCTAGAAATGTCCCATACTAGGGGTTACGGAAGTGCAATATTTGGGACTCTCTCTGAGTAATGTCGTGTATTCATTAGACTAAAACATGTTGGTATGTGTGCTTAAAACATAATGACTTGGCTTAGATTGATGATGACTGCCTTTTGGACTCTTAGTCATTCTCAGAGAGTCCTCAAGATGGTTATCTTATTTATTCCCTAACTCTTGGGTATGACCTTTGATCTAGGGAATTGTTTCTGACCAGCTGATGAATGGATTCAGATGGACTGTCTTTTGATTAACTTATCTTGGTCCTCAGACACAAAAATGTGCCGTTATAGTCAGAAATCCCATGTGGGATGTGTTTAACCTGAAGTCATGGGTGGATCCAAACTCCCTATATATGTGTGCTTTAGACCACTGCAAATCAGATTTTCACTATTGGCTGTGTGTCTCCGGGTATCTAGATGCCCGTCCCGACCTGTAATTTCTTGTAATAAACTTTGTTACACTGAAAGTACTGGGTCCTCGGAATCCTTCCTTCATCATCAACAACTTCTACAACATCATTGACCTCTCGGCTGCATCAAATATACGTTAGTAATTAAAAAGGAAACATTCCTATGATCCTCTTTAAAGGAAACACTCCTATGCTTATCTCCAAAGGATCCTTGGTTCCCGTTCTTACCCATGTTGCCTTTGGTTATCTCCAAAGGAATCAAAGGAAACATATGTATATCAGTGTTGTGCAATAGTAGGAGTAGAATTGACGTTGGCTAATTATTAATAATCATGAAATATGATTTATTAAAATAATTATTTCTTAAAAATAATCAAAAATGATAAAGCTGTTAATTAAGAAATGTAACACATTTAATTAGAAATGATACGGTTATCCATTAATAATAGTTAAAATAATTAATGAAAACAATAAAATTATCAATTAAGAATAATCCAAATCTGTAATCATTGCTTATTGTCGCGGGGCACCACCCTGGTTACAGGGACCAACGATACAATCTATAAATATCAGTCTCATAATGATAAATGTCAAATCAATAATCTCAATATTTAATATTAATAATTATTTAATTAACAGTGAAGGCTTCTAAATTCGAGCACAGGCAATCATAATCCAGCTGCAATCACATACATATGTACAAATAATCACAGACTACAGATACTTTAATTACAAAAGCATTTATTAAAAAGGGGAAATAAAGTTATAATGTTATTCAATGATTCATCATTTTAACAAGCTCCGATATTTCAAAGATAAACACAGCAGCAGCACTTATCACAATTCAGAAAATACATGTAAAACCGGCGGTCTACCTATGTATGTCTGTCTCGGTGTGTGTGTGTGTGTCTGTGTCAAAGTGTCTCTCTGTGTGTGTGTGTCTATGTGTATGCATGTGAAATAAAGTTAGTGTTATTTAATGATTCATCATTTTAACAAACTCCCATATTTCAAAGATAACAACAGCAGCAGCACTTATCACAATTCAGAAAATACATGTAAAACCGGCGGTCTACCTATGTATGTCTGTCTATGTGTATGTGTGTGTGTGTCTATGTGTATGCATGTGAAATAAAGTTAGTGTTATTTAATGATTCATCATTTTAACAAACTCCCATATTTCAAAGATAACAACAGCAGCCGCTTATCACAATTTAGAAAAACACATGTATTCATCTATGTGTATCTGTGTGTGTATCTGTCTGTGTCTATCAATGTGTGTCTGTGTGGGTGTGTCTGTGTGTGTGTGTGTGTGTGGGTGTGTGAGAGAGCGAGAGAGAGAGAGAAAAAGAAGGGGGCGTGGCGATGACGCAGTCACTTGGTGACGTCACATCTAAGATGGCGGCCGATCATGATTCGTGGAATCAAGGCCTAAAAACTCTCAAAATGGCGGATTGACTACAAAACAAGATGGCGGAGCCGTTATGAATTTAGAGCCAGAATGGGAGGAGAGGGAGAGAGGAGGCGTGGCAATAATAGATTCAAAATGGTGGTTTAACTTGCGTTATTCAAAATGGAGTCTATGTTAATGACACCATGTGGCCGGAGCTCACACTGGTGGTCGTCACATGAATTGCACCAAGGGATTTTCAGACAAAGAGAATTCTTTGTCTCTGCTTTGGCGTTCGGCCGCATGGCTTCCAGATGTGTCCAGCCTCTCTGAATATAGATTTAACTATGTTACATGAACTATATTCTAAATACAGATCGGATGTATGTATAGGTCGGTTTAGAAGGAGAGAGAGAGAGAGAGAGAGAGCATACAAGGAGAGAGCAAAGCTCTTAAAAGCACCGTCAGAGACAAGTTACATTTACTTTACCACTCAGCACCCAAGTGGCGTTGTGTGCTGAGGTTTGACCGGTAAAGTCTCTTTAAAGTTGTTCAAACGGTCACAATGAGCTGGAGACGCTGCTCACGGCGCTTAAAAACTGTGGCACAAGGCCGTAACCGGAAACCGGAAGTGGCGAATCGCCGCTAAACATTAGAGACTCGGCGGTCTCATACAAAACAAATACATTCAAGTATTAAAACAATACGCTACGTATTAGATTAACATCTGCCCAGACAATAAAGCCTCTTACTGTACCACCCTCGCGGTGTGCGTGCGCGTCGGGCCAGTGAATCACGTGGTCTCTCAAGCGGCTTCGATGGGATGAACGCCGTCCTTCTTCTTCAGGGATGTGGAGCTCGTGCTCCTCAGCGGAATGAATCTCGCGCTTCTGCAGGGGACGGCTGTGGAAGCCGTTTGTAGATCGTTGGGAAAAGAAAAGTCCGTGGGGAAAATGGAACAGTCTGAGATTGTTCCGCGTGCAATTTCCTGTTTGGTCTTTTCAAGTTAAAAGAGCAAAAGTCCTTTTGAAAATAAAAACGTCGACTGAGATAAAGAAATAAAAGAAATGAAATAAAATAACTCTGGTTGCTAAACTAAAAGTTAAGGTTGCCCCCTTTAGCACCTAAATCAGCTGGGAGGCCCCGAAGGGGGCCTGGTGTTGTCTTCAGAGCAGGGTAAAAATGGCTGCGATGTTTGGGGTCTCAGTGGTTTTGTTCTACCTGAGAGGTCCTCCTCCTTGAGGAGTTGGTCATAGGATGATGCTGGCTTTAAGCCAATTGAGTGTCAGAAATGGATCTGAGTGGGCGGGGCTTGGAAATCAGCGGGGTTCCAAGGCAAACCCCAGGACATTTTTCCACCACCAGGGGGAGATTCTTGAGCCTGCAGGAGGATGTTTTCCCGCCCAAAGTTTAACAACCCTTTGTTCCTCTCGGCTCCAGTGTCTGGTGGCACCCCGCTGGGCTCTGGCCCAACATCAGTTTCCTGTGTTTAGATCTCTTTCTTAGTCACATTTCACTGAACCGGGCCTTCACGGAGAGACCAAGCACCAGCACCGGCCGTGCCCTGAGACCCACACTTAAGCCCCCGTCCTGACTGTTATCACCCATGGGCCTGGGTTAAAGAGCCTCGCGCTCTTGGTTCTCCATTCCAAACTTAATCAGATTTCGCTGACCCGGGCCTCCAAGGAGAGACCAAGCACCAGCACCGGCCGTGCCCTGAGACCCACACTTAAGCCCCCATCCTGAGTGTTATCACCCATGGGCCTGGGTTAAAGAGCCTCGCGCTCTTGGTTCTCCATTCCAAACTTAGTCAGATTTCGTTGACCCGGGCCTCCAAGGAGAGACCAAGCACCAGCACCGGCCGTGCCCTGAGACCCACACTTAAGCCCCCATCCTGAGTGTTATCACCCATGGGCCTTGGTTAAAGAGCCTCGCGCTCTCGGTTCTCCAATCCAAACTTAGTCAGATTTCGCTTACCCGGGCCTCCAAGGAGAAACCAAGCACCAGCACCGGCCGTGCCCGCAGACCCACACTTAAGCCCCCGTCCTGAGTGTTATCACCCATGGTCCTGGGTTAAAGATCCTCGCGCTCTTGGTTCTCCATTCCACACTTAGTCAGATTTCGCTGACCCGGGCCTCCATGGAGAGACCCAGCACCAGCACCGGCCGTGCCCGGGGACCCACACTTAGGCCCCCGTCCTGAGTGCTGAAAATGCCTAGAAATGTCTCACTCTTTGTGTTAGGGAAAGACACAATACTTGGGACACTTCTAGGCACTTTACATTATAGCAAAAATGCCTAGAAATGTCCCAACCAATCAGAATGAGCCGGACGCTTCTAGGCACTTATCACTGAGGCAAAATGCCTGGAAATGTCCCACACTTTTTTATGTTAGGGTAATACAATACATGGGATACTTGTAGGCACTTTACATTACAGCAAAATGTCTAGAAATGTCCCAAACTAGGGGTTACGGAAGTGCAATATTTGCGACTCTCTCTGAGTAATTAAAAAGGAAACATTCCTATGATCCTCTTTAAAGGAAACACTCCTATGCTTATCTCCAAAGGATCCTTTGTTCTCGTTCTTTTCCACATTTCCTATGGTTATCTCCAAAGGAATCAAAGGAAACATATGTATATCAGTTTCCTGTGTTTAGATCTCTTTCTTAGTCACATTTCACTGAACCGGGCCTTCAGGGAGAGACCAAGCACCAGCAACGGCCGTGCCCGGGGACCCACACTTAAGTCCCCCTCATGAGTGTTATCACCCATGGGCCTGGGTTAAAGAGTCTCGCGCTCTTGGTTCTCCTTTCCATACTTAGTCAGATTTCGCTAACCCGGGCCTCCAAGGAGAGACCAAGCACCAGCACCGGCCGTGCCCGGAGACCCACACTTAAGCCCCCGTCCTGAGTGTTATCACCCATGGGCCTTGGTTACAGAGCCTCGCGCCCTTGGTTCTCCATTCCACACTTAGTCCGATTTCGCTGACCAAGGCCTCCATGGAGAGACCCAGCACCAGCACCGGCCGTGCCCGGAGACCCACAGTTAAGCCCCCGTCCTGAGTGTTATCACCCATGGGCCTGGGTTAAAGTGCCTCGCGCCCTTGGTTCTCCATTCCACACTTAGTCAGATTTCGCTGACCCAGGCCTCCATTGAGAGACCCAGCACCAGCACCGGCTGTGCCCGGAGACCCACACTTAAGCCCCCGTCCTGAGTGTAATCACCAATTGGCCTGGGTTAAAGAGCCTCGCGCTCTTGGTTCTCCATTCCATACTTAGTCACTTTTCGCAGACATTAAGAGACCCAGCACCAGCACCGGCCGTGCCCGGGGACCCACACTTAGGCCCCCGTCCTGAGTGCTGAAAATGCCTAGAAATGTTCCACTCTTTGTGTCAGGGAAAAATACAATACATAGGACATTTGTAGGCGCTTTACATTATAGCAAAAATGCCTAAAAATGTCCTAACCAATCAGAATGAGCCGGACGCTTCTAGGCATTTATCATTGAGGCAAAATGCCTGGAAATGTCCCACACCTTTGGTGTTAGGGTAATACAATACATGGGACACTTGTAGGCACTTTACATTACAGCAAAATGCCTAGAAATGTCCCATACTAGGGGTTACGGAAGTGCAATATTTGGGTCTCTCTCTGAGTAATTTAAAAGGAAACATTCCTATGATCCTCTTTAAAGGAAACACTACTATGCTTATCTCCAAAGGATCCTTGGTTCCCGTTCTTACCCATGTTGCCTATGGTTATCTCCAAAGGAATCAAAGGAAACATATGTATATCAGTTTCCTGTGTTTAGATCTCTTTCTTAGTCACATTTCACTGAGCCGGGCCTTCACGGAGAGACCAAGCACCAGCAACGGCCGTGCCCTGAGACCCACACTTAAGCCCCCGTCCTGAGTGTTATCACCCATGGGCCTGGGTTAAAGAGCCTCGCGCTCTTGGTTCTCCATTTGAAACTTAGTCAGATTTCGCTGACCCGGGCCTCCAAGGAGAGACCAAGCACCAGCACCGGCCGTGCCCTGAGACCCACACTTAAGTCGCCGTCCTGAGTGTTATCACCCATGGGCCTTGGTTAAAGAGCCTCGCGCCCTTGGTTCTCCATTCCACACGTAGTCCGATTTCGCTGACGCAGGCCTCCATGGAGAGACCCAGCACCAGCACCGGCCGTGCCCGGGGACCCACACTTAAGCCCCCATCCTGAGTGTAATCACCAATTGGCCTGGGTTAAAGAGCCTCGCGCTCTTGGTTCTCCATTCCATACTTAGTCACTTTTCGCATACATTAAGAGACACAGCACCAGCACCGGCCGTGCCCGGGGACCCACACTTAGGCCCCTGTCCTGAGTGCTGAAAATGCCTAGAAATGTCTCACTCTTTGTGTTAGGGAAAGACACAATACTTGGGACACTTCTAGGCACTTTACATTATAGCAAAAATTCCTAGAAATGTCCCAACCAATTAGAATGAGCCGGATGCTTCTAGGCACTTATCACTGAGGCAAAATGCCTGGAAATGTCCCACACCTTTGGTGTTAGGGTAATACAATACATGGGACACTTGTAGGCACTTTACATTACAGCAAAATGCCTAGAAATGTCCCACACTAGGGGTTACGGAAGTGCAATATTTGGGTCTCTCTATGAGTAATTCAAAAGGAAACATTCCTATGATCCTCTTTAAAGGAAACACTCCTATGCTTATCTCCAAAGGATCCTTGGTTCCCGTTCTTACCCATATTTCCTATGGTTATCTCCAAAGGAATCAAAGGAAACATATGTATATCAGTTTCCTGTGTTTAGATCTCTTTCTTAGTCACATTTGGCTGAACCGGGCTTTCACGGAGAGACCAAGCACCAGCACCGGCCGTGCCCGGGGACCCACACTTAAGTCCCCCTCCTGAGTGTTATCACCCATGGGCCTGGGCTAAAGAGCCTCGCGCTCTTGGTTCTCCATTCCAAACTTAGTCAGATTTCGCTGACCCGGGCCTCCAAGGAGAGACCAAGCACCAGCTCCGGCCGTGCCCTGAGACCCACACTTAAGCCCCCGTCCTGAGTGTTATCACCCATGGGCCTTGGTTAAAGAACCTCGCGCCCTTGGTTCTCCATTCCACACTTAGTCCGATTTCGCTGACCCAGGCCTCCATGGAGAGACCCAGCACCAGCACCGGCCGTGCCCGGGGACCCACACTTAAGCCCCCATCCTGAGTGTAATCACCAATTGGCCTGGGTTAAAGAGCCTCGCGCTCTTGGTTCTCCATTCCATACTTAGTCACTTTTCGCATACATTAAGAGACCCAGCACCAGCACCGGCCGTGCCCGGGGACCCACACTTAGGCCCCTGTCCTGAGTGCTGAAAATGCCTAGAAATGTCTCACTCTTTGTGTTAGGGAAAGACACAATACTTGGGACACTTCTAGGCACTTTACATTATAGCAAAAATTCCTAGAAATGTCCCAACCAATTAGAATGAGCCGGATGCTTCTAGGCACTTATCACTGAGGCAAAATGCCTGGAAATGTCCCACACCTTTGGTGTTAGGGTAATACAATACATGGGACACTTGTAGGCACTTTACATTACAGCAAAATGCCTAGAAATGTCCCACACTAGGGGTTACGGAAGTGCAATATTTGGGTCTCTCTATGAGTAATTCAAAAGGAAACATTCCTATGATCCTCTTTAAAGGAAACACTCCTATGCTTATCTCCAAAGGATCCTTGGTTCCCGTTCTTACCAATATTTCCTATGGTTATCTCCAAAGGAATCAAAGGAAACATATGTATATCAGTTTCCTGTGTTTAGATCTCTTTCTTAGTCACATTTGGCTGAACCGGGCTTTCACGGAGAGACCAAGCACCAGCACCGGCCGTGCCCGGGGACCCACACTTAAGTCCCCCTCCTGAGTGTTATCACCCATGGGCCTGGGCTAAAGAGCCTCGCGCTCTTGGTTCTCCATTCCAAACTTAGTCAGATTTCGCTGACCCGGGCCTCCAAGGAGAGACCAAGCACCAGCTCCGGCCGTGCCCTGAGACCCACACTTAAGCCCCCGTCCTGAGTGTTATCACCCATGGGCCTTGGTTAAAGAACCTCGCGCCCTTGGTTCTCCATTCCACACTTAGTCCGATTTCGCTGACCCAGGCCTCCATGGAGAGACCCAGCACCAGCACCGGCCGTGCCCGGGGTCCCACACTTAGGCCCCGGTCCTGAGTGCTGAAAAGGCCTAGAAATGTCTCACTCTTTGTGTTAGGGAAAGATACAATACTTGGGACACTTCTAGGCACTTTACATTATAGCAAAAATGCCTAGAAATGTCCCACAGGTTTTCATGGGGAAAAATACAAAACATGGGAGAAAAAACCTCCAAATATGGCTGAGCCCGGGGACCCACTCTAAAGCCCACACCCTGAGTGCTGAAAATGCAGAGAAATGTTCCACTCTTTGTGTTAGGGAAAAAAAACAATACATGGGACATTTGTAGGCGCTTTACATTATAGCAAAAATGCCTAGAAATGTCCCAACCAATCAGAATGAGCCGGACGCTTCTAGGCACTTATCATTGAGGCAAAATGCCTGGAAATGTCCCACACTTTTTTATGTTAGGGTAATACAATACATGGGACACTTGTAGGCACTTTACATTACAGCAAAATGCCTAGAAATGTCCCATACTAGGGGTTACGGAAGTGCAATATTTGGGTCTCTCTCTGAGTAATTCAAAAGGAAACATTCCTATGATCCTCTTTAAAGGAAACACTCCTATGCTTATCTCCAAAGGATCCTTGGTTCCCGTTCTTACCCATGTTGCCTATGGTTATCTCCTAAGGAATCAAAGGAAACATATGTATATCAGTTTCCTGTGTTTAGATCTCTTTCTTAGTCACATTTCACTGACCCGGGCCTCCAAGGAGAGACCAAGCACCAGCACCGGCCGTGCCCGGGGACCCACACTTAAGTCCCCCTCCTGAGTGTTGTCACCCATGGGCCTGGGTTAAAGAGCCTCGCGCTCTTGGTTCTCCATTCCACACTTAGTCAGATTTCGCTGACCCGGGCCTCCAAGGAGAGACCAAGCACCAGCACCGGCCGTGCCCTGAGACCCACACTTAAGCCCCCGTCCTGAGTGTTATCACCCATGGGCCTGGGTTAAAGAGCCTCGCGCTCTTGGTTCTCCATTTGAAACTTAGTCAGATTTCGCTGACCCGGGCCTCCAAGGAGAGACCAAGCACCAGCACCGGCCGTGCCCTGAGACCCACACTTAAGTCCCCGTCCTGAGTGTTATCACCCATGGGCCTTGGTTAAAGAGCCTCGCGCCCCTTGGTTCTCCATTCCACACGTAGTCCGATTTCGCTGACCCAGGCCTCCATGGAGAGACCCAGCACCAGCACCGGCCGTGCCCGGAGACCCACACTTAAGCCCCCGTCCTGAGTGTTATCACCCATGGGCCTTGGTTAAAGAGCCTCGCGCCCTTGGTTCTCCATTCCACACTTAGTCCGATTTCGCTGACCCAGGCCTCTAAGGAGAGACCCAGCACCAGCACCGGCCGTGCCCGGGGACCCACACTTAGGCCCCCGTCCTGAGTGCTGAAAATGCCTAGAAATGTCTCACTCTTTGTGTTAGGGAAAGACACAATACTTGGGACACTTCTAGGCACTTTACATTATAGCAAAAATGCCTAGAAATGTCCCAACCAATCAGAATGAGCCGGACGCTTCTAGGCACTTATCACTGAGGCAAAATGCCTGGAAATGTCCCACACTTTTTTATGTTAGGGTAATACAATACATGGGACACTTGTAGGCACTTTACATTACAGCAAAATGTCTAGAAATGTCCCATACTAGGGGTTACGGAAGTGCAATATTTGGGACTCTCTCTGAGTAATGTCGTGTATTCATTAGACTAAAACATGTTGGTATGTGTGCTTAAAACATAATGACTTGGCTTAGATTGATGATGACTGCCTTTTGGACTCTTAGTCATTCTCAGAGAGTCCTCAAGATGGTTATCTTATTTATTCCCTAACTCTTGGGTATGACCTTTGATCTAGGGAATTGTTTCTGACCAGCTGATGAATGGATTCAGATGGACTGTCTTTTGATTAACTTATCTTGGTCCTCAGACACAAAAATGTGCCGTTATAGTCAGAAATCCCATGTGGGATGTGTTTAACCTGAAGTCATGGGTGGATCCAAACTCCCTATATATGTGTGCTTTAGACCACTGCAAATCAGATTTTCACTATTGGCTGTGTGTCTCCGGGTATCTAGATGCCCGTCCCGACCTGTAATTTCTTGTAATAAACTTTGTTACACTGAAAGTACTGGGTCCTCGGAATCCTTCCTTCATCATCAACAACTTCTACAACATCATTGACCTCTCGGCTGCATCAAATATACGTTAGTAATTAAAAAGGAAACATTCCTATGATCCTCTTTAAAGGAAACACTCCTATGCTTATCTCCAAAGGATCCTTGGTTCCCGTTCTTACCCATGTTGCCTTTGGTTATCTCCAAAGGAATCAAAGGAAACATATGTATATCAGTGTTGTGCAATAGTAGGAGTAGAATTGACGTTGGCTAATTATTAATAATCATGAAATATGATTTATTAAAATAATTATTTCTTAAAAATAATCAAAAATGATAAAGCTGTTAATTAAGAAATGTAACACATTTAATTAGAAATGATACGGTTATCCATTAATAATAGTTAAAATAATTAATGAAAACAATAAAATTATCAATTAAGAATAATCCAAATCTGTAATCATTGCTTATTGTCGCGGGGCACCACCCTGGTTACAGGGACCAACGATACAATCTATAAATATCAGTCTCATAATGATAAATGTCAAATCAATAATCTCAATATTTAATATTAATAATTATTTAATTAACAGTGAAGGCTTCTAAATTCGAGCACAGGCAATCATAATCCAGCTGCAATCACATACATATGTACAAATAATCACAGACTACAGATACTTTAATTACAAAAGCATTTATTAAAAAGGGGAAATAAAGTTATAATGTTATTCAATGATTCATCATTTTAACAAGCTCCGATATTTCAAAGATAAACACAGCAGCAGCACTTATCACAATTCAGAAAATACATGTAAAACCGGCGGTCTACCTATGTATGTCTGTCTCGGTGTGTGTGTGTGTGTCTGTGTCAAAGTGTCTCTCTGTGTGTGTGTGTCTATGTGTATGCATGTGAAATAAAGTTAGTGTTATTTAATGATTCATCATTTTAACAAACTCCCATATTTCAAAGATAACAACAGCAGCAGCACTTATCACAATTCAGAAAATACATGTAAAACCGGCGGTCTACCTATGTATGTCTGTCTATGTGTATGTGTGTGTGTGTCTATGTGTATGCATGTGAAATAAAGTTAGTGTTATTTAATGATTCATCATTTTAACAAACTCCCATATTTCAAAGATAACAACAGCAGCCGCTTATCACAATTTAGAAAAACACATGTATTCATCTATGTGTATCTGTGTGTGTATCTGTCTGTGTCTATCAATGTGTGTCTGTGTGGGTGTGTCTGTGTGTGTGTGTGTGTGTGGGTGTGTGAGAGAGCGAGAGAGAGAGAGAAAAAGAAGGGGGCGTGGCGATGACGCAGTCACTTGGTGACGTCACATCTAAGATGGCGGCCGATCATGATTCGTGGAATCAAGGCCTAAAAACTCTCAAAATGGCGGATTGACTACAAAACAAGATGGCGGAGCCGTTATGAATTTAGAGCCAGAATGGGAGGAGAGGGAGAGAGGAGGCGTGGCAATAATAGATTCAAAATGGTGGTTTAACTTGCGTTATTCAAAATGGAGTCTATGTTAATGACACCATGTGGCCGGAGCTCACACTGGTGGTCGTCACATGAATTGCACCAAGGGATTTTCAGACAAAGAGAATTCTTTGTCTCTGCTTTGGCGTTCGGCCGCATGGCTTCCAGATGTGTCCAGCCTCTCTGAATATAGATTTAACTATGTTACATGAACTGTATTCTAAATACAGATCGGATGTATGTATAGGTCGGTTTAGAAGGAGAGAGAGAGAGAGAGAGAGAGCATACAAGGAGAGAGCAAAGCTCTTAAAAGCACCGTCAGAGACAAGTTACATTTACTTTACCACTCAGCACCCAAGTGGCGTTGTGTGCTGAGGTTTGACCGGTAAAGTCTCTTTAAAGTTGTTCAAACGGTCACAATGAGCTGGAGACGCTGCTCACGGCGCTTAAAAACTGTGGCACAAGGCCGTAACCGGAAACCGGAAGTGGCGAATCGCCGCTAAACATTAGAGACTCGGCGGTCTCATACAAAACAAATACATTCAAGTATTAAAACAATACGCTACGTATTAGATTAACATCTGCCCAGACAATAAAGCCTCTTACTGTAGCACCCTCGCGGTGTGCGTGCGCGTCGGGCCAGTGAATCACGTGGTCTCTCAAGCGGCTTCGATGGGATGAACGCCGTCCTTCTTCTTCAGGGATGTGGAGCTCGTGCTCCTCAGCGGAATGAATCTCGCGCTTCTGCAGGGGACGGCTGTGGAAGCCGTTTGTAGATCGTTGGGAAAAGAAAAGTCCGTGGGGAAAATGGAACAGTCTGAGATTGTTCCGCGTGCAATTTCCTGTTTGGTCTTTTCAAGTTAAAAGAGCAAAAGTCCTTTTGAAAATAAAAACGTCGACTGAGATAAAGAAATAAAAGAAATGAAATAAAATAACTCTGGTTGCTAAACTAAAAGTTAAGGTTGCCCCCTTTAGCACCTAAATCAGCTGGGAGGCCCCAAAGGGGGCCTGGTGTTGTCTTCAGAGCAGGGTAAAAATGGCTGCGATGTTTGGGGTCTCAGTGGTTTTGTTCTACCTGAGAGGTCCTCCTCCTTGAGGAGTTGGTCATAGGATGATGCTGGCTTTAAGCCAATTGAGTGTCAGAAATGGATCTGAGTGGGCGGGGCTTGGAAATCAGCGGGGTTCCAAGGCAAACCCCAGGACATTTTTCCACCACCAGGGGGAGATTCTTGAGCCTGCAGGAGGATGTTTTCCCGCCCAAAGTTTAACAACCCTTTGTTCCTCTCGGCTCCAGTGTCTGGTGGCACCCCGCTGGGCTCTGGCCCAACATCAGTTTCCTGTGTTTAGATCTCTTTCTTAGTCACATTTCACTGAACCGGGCCTTCACGGAGAGACCAAGCACCAGCACCGGCCGTGCCCTGAGACCCACACTTAAGCCCCCGTCCTGAGTGTTATCACCCATGGGCCTGGGTTAAAGAGCCTCGCGCTCTTGGTTCTCCATTCCAAACTTAATCAGATTTCGCTGACCCGGGCCTCCAAGGAGAGACCAAGCACCAGCACCGGCCGTGCCCTGAGACCCACACTTAAGCCCCCATCCTGAGTGTTATCACCCATGGGCCTGGGTTAAAGAGCCTCGCGCTCTTGGTTCTCCATTCCAAACTTAGTCAGATTTCGTTGACCCGGGCCTCCAAGGAGAGACCAAGCACCAGCACCGGCCGTGCCCTGAGACCCACACTTAAGCCCCCATCCTGAGTGTTATCACCCATGGGCCTTGGTTAAAGAGCCTCGCGCTCTCGGTTCTCCAATCCAAACTTAGTCAGATTTCGCTTACCCGGGCCTCCAAGGAGAAACCAAGCACCAGCACCGGCCGTGCCCGCAGACCCACACTTAAGCCCCCGTCCTGAGTGTTATCACCCATGGGCCTGGGTTAAAGATCCTCGCGCTCTTGGTTCTCCATTCCACACTTAGTCAGATTTCGCTGACCCGGGCCTCCATGGAGAGACCCAGCACCAGCACCGGCCGTGCCCGGGGACCCACACTTAGGCCCCCGTCCTGAGTGCTGAAAATGCCTAGAAATGTCTCACTCTTTGTGTTAGGGAAAGACACAATACTTGGGACACTTCTAGGCACTTTACATTATAGCAAAAATGCCTAGAAATGTCCCAACCAATCAGAATGAGCCGGACGCTTCTAGGCACTTATCACTGAGGCAAAATGCCTGGAAATGTCCCACACTTTTTTATGTTAGGGTAATACAATACATGGGATACTTGTAGGCACTTTACATTACAGCAAAATGTCTAGAAATGTCCCAAACTAGGGGTTACGGAAGTGCAATATTTGCGACTCTCTCTGAGTAATTAAAAAGGAAACATTCCTATGATCCTCTTTAAAGGAAACACTCCTATGCTTATCTCCAAAGGATCCTTTGTTCTCGTTCTTTTCCACATTTCCTATGGTTATCTCCAAAGGAATCAAAGGAAACATATGTATATCAGTTTCCTGTGTTTAGATCTCTTTCTTAGTCACATTTCACTGAACCGGGCCTTCAGGGAGAGACCAAGCACCAGCAACGGCCGTGCCCGGGGACCCACACTTAAGTCCCCCTCCTGAGTGTTATCACCCATGGGCCTGGGTTAAAGAATCTCGCGCTCTTGGTTCTCCTTTCCATACTTAGTCAGATTTCGCTAACCCGGGCCTCCAAGGAGAGACCAAGCACCAGCACCGGCCGTGCCCGGAGACCCACACTTAAGCCCCCGTCCTGAGTGTTATCACCCATGGGCCTTGGTTACAGAGCCTCGCGCCCTTGGTTCTCCATTCCACACTTAGTCCGATTTCGCTGACCAAGGCCTCCATGGAGAGACCCAGCACCAGCACCGGCCGTGCCCGGAGACCCACAGTTAAGCCCCCGTCCTGAGTGTTATCACCCATGGGCCTGGGTTAAAGTGCCTCGCGCCCTTGGTTCTCCATTCCACACTTAGTCAGATTTCTCTGACCCGGGCCTCCAAGGAGAGACCAAGCACCAGCACCGGACGTGCCCTGAGACCCACACTTAAGCCCCCGTCCTGAGTGTTATCACCCATGGGCCTTGGTTAAAGAGCCTCGCGCCCTTGGTTCTCCAATCCACACTTAGTCCGATTTCGCTGACCCAGGCCTCCATGGAGAGACCCAGCACCAGCACCGGCTGTGCCCGGAGACCCACACTTAAGCCCCCGTCCTGAGTGTTATCACCCATGGGCCTTGGTTAAAGAGCCTCGCGCCCTTGGTTCTCCATTCCACACTTAGTCAGATTTCGCTGACCCGGGCCTCCAAGGAGAGACCAAGCACCATCACCGGCCGTGCCCGGGGACCCACACTTAAGCCCCCATCCTGAGTGTAATCACCAATTGGCCTGGGTTAAAGAGCCTCGCGCTCTTGGTTCTCCATTCCATACTTAGTCACTTTTCGCAGACATTAAGAGACCCAGCACCAGCACCGGCCGTGCCCGGGGACCCACACTTAGGCCCCCGTCCTGAGTGCTGAAAATGCCTAGAAATGTCTCACTCTTTGTGTTAGGGAAAGATACAATAGTTGGGACATTTCTAGGCACTTTAAATTATAGCAAAAATGCATAGAAATGTCCCACACTTTTTCATGGGGAAAAATACAAGACATGGGAGAAAACACCTCCAAATATGGCTGAGCCCGGGGACCCACTCTAAAGCCCACACCCTGAGTGCTGAAAATGCCTAGAAATGTTCCACTCTTTGTGTCAGGGAAAAATACAATACATAGGACATTTGTAGGCGCTTTACATTATAGCAAAAATGCCTAAAAATGTCCTAACCAATCAGAATGAGCCGGACGCTTCTAGGCATTTATCATTGAGGCAAAATGCCTGGAAATGTCCCACACCTTTGGTGTTAGGGTAATACAATACATGGGACACTTGTAGGCACTTTACATTACAGCAAAATGCCTAGAAATGTCCCATACTAGGGGTTACGGAAGTGCAATATTTGGGTCTCTCTCTGAGTAATTTAAAAGGAAACATTCCTATGATCCTCTTTAAAGGAAACACTACTATGCTTATCTCCAAAGGATCCTTGGTTCCCGTTCTTACCCATGTTGCCTATGGTTATCTCCAAAGGAATCAAAGGAAACATATGTATATCAGTTTCCTGTGTTTAGATCTCTTTCTTAGTCACATTTCACTGAGCCGGGCCTTCACGGAGAGACCAAGCACCAGCAACGGCCGTGCCCTGAGACCCACACTTAAGCCCCCGTCCTGAGTGTTATCACCCATGGGCCTGGGTTAAAGAGCCTCGCGCTCTTGGTTCTCCATTTGAAACTTAGTCAGATTTCGCTGACCCGGGCCTCCAAGGAGAGACCAAGCACCAGCACCGGCCGTGCCCTGAGACCCACACTTAAGTCGCCGTCCTGAGTGTTATCACCCATGGGCCTTGGTTAAAGAGCCTCGCGCCCTTGGTTCTCCATTCCACACGTAGTCCGATTTCGCTGACGCAGGCCTCCATGGAGAGACCCAGCACCAGCACCGGCCGTGCCCGGGGACCCACACTTAAGCCCCCATCCTGAGTGTAATCACCAATTGGCCTGGGTTAAAGAGCCTCGCGCTCTTGGTTCTCCATTCCATACTTAGTCACTTTTCGCATACATTAAGAGACCCAGCACCAGCACCGGCCGTGCCCGGGGACCCACACTTAGGCCCCTGTCCTGAGTGCTGAAAATGCCTAGAAATGTCTCACTCTTTGTGTTAGGGAAAGACACAATACTTGGGACACTTCTAGGCACTTTACATTATAGCAAAAATTCCTAGAAATGTCCCAACCAATTAGAATGAGCCGGATGCTTCTAGGCACTTATCACTGAGGCAAAATGCCTGGAAATGTCCCACACCTTTGGTGTTAGGGTAATACAATACATGGGACACTTGTAGGCACTTTACATTACAGCAAAATGCCTAGAAATGTCCCACACTAGGGGTTACGGAAGTGCAATATTTGGGTCTCTCTATGAGTAATTCAAAAGGAAACATTCCTATGATCCTCTTTAAAGGAAACACTCCTATGCTTATCTCCAAAGGATCCTTGGTTCCCGTTCTTACCCATATTTCCTATGGTTATCTCCAAAGGAATCAAAGGAAACATATGTATATCAGTTTCCTGTGTTTAGATCTCTTTCTTAGTCACATTTGGCTGAACCGGGCTTTCACGGAGAGACCAAGCACCAGCACCGGCCGTGCCCGGGGACCCACACTTAAGTCCCCCTCCTGAGTGTTATCACCCATGGGCCTGGGCTAAAGAGCCTCGCGCTCTTGGTTCTCCATTCCAAACTTAGTCAGATTTCGCTGACCCGGGCCTCCAAGGAGAGACCAAGCACCAGCTCCGGCCGTGCCCTGAGACCCACACTTAAGCCCCCGTCCTGAGTGTTATCACCCATGGGCCTTGGTTAAAGAACCTCGCGCCCTTGGTTCTCCATTCCACACTTAGTCCGATTTCGCTGACCCAGGCCTCCATGGAGAGACCCAGCACCAGCACCGGCCGTGCCCGGGGACCCACACTTAAGCCCCCATCCTGAGTGTAATCACCAATTGGCCTGGGTTAAAGAGCCTCGCGCTCTTGGTTCTCCATTCCATACTTAGTCACTTTTCGCATACATTAAGAGACCCAGCACCAGCACCGGCCGTGCCCGGGGACCCACACTTAGGCCCCTGTCCTGAGTGCTGAAAATGCCTAGAAATGTCTCACTCTTTGTGTTAGGGAAAGACACAATACTTGGGACACTTCTAGGCACTTTACATTATAGCAAAAATTCCTAGAAATGTCCCAACCAATTAGAATGAGCCGGATGCTTCTAGGCACTTATCACTGAGGCAAAATGCCTGGAAATGTCCCACACCTTTGGTGTTAGGGTAATACAATACATGGGACACTTGTAGGCACTTTACATTACAGCAAAATGCCTAGAAATGTCCCACACTAGGGGTTACGGAAGTGCAATATTTGGGTCTCTCTATGAGTAATTCAAAAGGAAACATTCCTATGATCCTCTTTAAAGGAAACACTCCTATGCTTATCTCCAAAGGATCCTTGGTTCCCGTTCTTACCCATATTTCCTATGGTTATCTCCAAAGGAATCAAAGGAAACATATGTATATCAGTTTCCTGTGTTTAGATCTCTTTCTTAGTCACATTTGGCTGAACCGGGCTTTCACGGAGAGACCAAGCACCAGCACCGGCCGTGCCCGGGGACCCACACTTAAGTCCCCCTCCTGAGTGTTATCACCCATGGGCCTGGGCTAAAGAGCCTCGCGCTCTTGGTTCTCCATTCCAAACTTAGTCAGATTTCGCTGACCCGGGCCTCCAAGGAGAGACCAAGCACCAGCTCCGGCCGTGCCCTGAGACCCACACTTAAGCCCCCGTCCTGAGTGTTATCACCCATGGGCCTTGGTTAAAGAACCTCGCGCCCTTGGTTCTCCATTCCACACTTAGTCCGATTTCGCTGACCCAGGCCTCCATGGAGAGACCCAGCACCAGCACCGGCCGTGCCCGGGGTCCCACACTTAGGCCCCGGTCCTGAGTGCTGAAAAGGCCTAGAAATGTCTCACTCTTTGTGTTAGGGAAAGATACAATACTTGGGACACTTCTAGGCACTTTACATTATAGCAAAAATGCCTAGAAATGTCCCACAGGTTTTCATGGGGAAAAATACAAAACATGGGAGAAAAAACCTCCAAATATGGCTGAGCCCGGGGACCCACTCTAAAGCCCACACCCTGAGTGCTGAAAATGCAGAGAAATGTTCCACTCTTTGTGTTAGGGAAAAAAAACAATACATGGGACATTTGTAGGCGCTTTACATTATAGCAAAAATGCCTAGAAATGTCCCAACCAATCAGAATGAGCCGGACGCTTCTAGGCACTTATCATTGAGGCAAAATGCCTGGAAATGTCCCACACTTTTTTATGTTAGGGTAATACAATACATGGGACACTTGTAGGCACTTTACATTACAGCAAAATGCCTAGAAATGTCCCATACTAGGGGTTACGGAAGTGCAATATTTGGGTCTCTCTCTGAGTAATTCAAAAGGAAACATTCCTATGATCCTCTTTAAAGGAAACACTCCTATGCTTATCTCCAAAGGATCCTTGGTTCCCGTTCTTACCCATGTTGCCTATGGTTATCTCCTAAGGAATCAAAGGAAACATATGTATATCAGTTTCCTGTGTTTAGATCTCTTTCTTAGTCACATTTCACTGACCCGGGCCTCCAAGGAGAGACCAAGCACCAGCACCGGCCGTGCCCGGGGACCCACACTTAAGTCCCCCTCCTGAGTGTTGTCACCCATGGGCCTGGGTTAAAGAGCCTCGCGCTCTTGGTTCTCCATTCCACACTTAGTCAGATTTCGCTGACCCGGGCCTCCAAGGAGAGACCAAGCACCAGCACCGGC
The DNA here is from genome assembly GCF_947347685.1 of Pleuronectes platessa. Taxonomy (NCBI): domain Eukaryota; kingdom Metazoa; phylum Chordata; class Actinopteri; order Pleuronectiformes; family Pleuronectidae; genus Pleuronectes; species Pleuronectes platessa. The sequence goes on from NC_070640.1 coordinate 25,088,879, forward strand.
CGTGCCCTGAGACCCACACTTAAGCCCCCGTCCTGAGTGTTATCACCCATGGGCCTGGGTTAAAGAGCCTCGCGCTCTTGGTTCTCCATTTGAAACTTAGTCAGATTTCGCTGACCCGGGCCTCCAAGGAGAGACCAAGCACCAGCACCGGCCGTGCCCTGAGACCCACACTTAAGTCCCCGTCCTGAGTGTTATCACCCATGGGCCTTGGTTAAAGAGCCTCGCGCCCCTTGGTTCTCCATTCCACACGTAGTCCGATTTCGCTGACCCAGGCCTCCATGGAGAGACCCAGCACCAGCACCGGCCGTGCCCGGAGACCCACACTTAAGCCCCCGTCCTGAGTGTTATCACCCATGGGCCTTGGTTAAAGAGCCTCGCGCCCCTTGGTTCTCCATTCCACACGTAGTCCGATTTCGCTGACCCAGGCCTCCATGGAGAGACCCAGCACCAGCACCGGCCGTGCCCGGAGACCCACACTTAAGCCCCCGTCCTGAGTGTTATCACCCATGGGCCTTGGTTAAAGAGCCTCGCGCCCTTGGTTCTCCATTCCACACTTAGTCCGATTTCGCTGACCCAGGCCTCTAAGGAGAGACCCAGCACCAGCACCGGCCGTGCCCGGGGACCCACACTTAGGCCCCCGTCCTGAGTGCTGAAAATGCCTAGAAATGTCTCACTCTTTGTGTTAGGGAAAGACACAATACTTGGGACACTTCTAGGCACTTTACATTATAGCAAAAATGCCTAGAAATGTCCCAACCAATCAGAATGAGCCGGACGCTTCTAGGCACTTATCACTGAGGCAAAATGCCTGGAAATGTCCCACACTTTTTTATGTTAGGGTAATACAATACATGGGACACTTGTAGGCACTTTACATTACAGCAAAATGTCTAGAAATGTCCCATACTAGGGGTTACGGAAGTGCAATATTTGGGACTCTCTCTGAGTAATGTCGTGTATTCATTAGACTAAAACATGTTGGTATGTGTGCTTAAAACATAATGACTTGGCTTAGATTGATGATGACTGCCTTTTGGACTCTTAGTCATTCTCAGAGAGTCCTCAAGATGGTTATCTTATTTATTCCCTAACTCTTGGGTATGACCTTTGATCTAGGGAATTGTTTCTGACCAGCTGATGAATGGATTCAGATGGACTGTCTTTTGATTAACTTATCTTGGTCCTCAGACACAAAAATGTGCCGTTATAGTCAGAAATCCCATGTGGGATGTGTTTAACCTGAAGTCATGGGTGGATCCAAACTCCCTATATATGTGTGCTTTAGACCACTGCAAATCAGATTTTCACTATTGGCTGTGTGTCTCCGGGTATCTAGATGCCCGTCCCGACCTGTAATTTCTTGTAATAAACTTTGTTACACTGAAAGTACTGGGTCCTCGGAATCCTTCCTTCATCATCAACAACTTCTACAACATCATTGACCTCTCGGCTGCATCAAATATACGTTAGTAATTAAAAAGGAAACATTCCTATGATCCTCTTTAAAGGAAACACTCCTATGCTTATCTCCAAAGGATCCTTGGTTCCCGTTCTTACCCATGTTGCCTTTGGTTATCTCCAAAGGAATCAAAGGAAACATATGTATATCAGTGTTGTGCAATAGTAGGAGTAGAATTGACGTTGGCTAATTATTAATAATCATGAAATATGATTTATTAAAATAATTATTTCTTAAAAATAATCAAAAATGATAAAGCTGTTAATTAAGAAATGTAACACATTTAATTAGAAATGATACGGTTATCCATTAATAATAGTTAAAATAATTAATGAAAACAATAAAATTATCAATTAAGAATAATCCAAATCTGTAATCATTGCTTATTGTCGCGGGGCACCACCCTGGTTACAGGGACCAACGATACAATCTATAAATATCAGTCTCATAATGATAAATGTCAAATCAATAATCTCAATATTTAATATTAATAATTATTTAATTAACAGTGAAGGCTTCTAAATTCGAGCACAGGCAATCATAATCCAGCTGCAATCACATACATATGTACAAATAATCACAGACTACAGATACTTTAATTACAAAAGCATTTATTAAAAAGGGGAAATAAAGTTATAATGTTATTCAATGATTCATCATTTTAACAAGCTCCGATATTTCAAAGATAAACACAGCAGCAGCACTTATCACAATTCAGAAAATACATGTAAAACCGGCGGTCTACCTATGTATGTCTGTCTCGGTGTGTGTGTGTGTGTCTGTGTCAAAGTGTCTCTCTGTGTGTGTGTGTCTATGTGTATGCATGTGAAATAAAGTTAGTGTTATTTAATGATTCATCATTTTAACAAACTCCCATATTTCAAAGATAACAACAGCAGCAGCACTTATCACAATTCAGAAAATACATGTAAAACCGGCGGTCTACCTATGTATGTCTGTCTATGTGTATGTGTGTGTGTGTCTATGTGTATGCATGTGAAATAAAGTTAGTGTTATTTAATGATTCATCATTTTAACAAACTCCCATATTTCAAAGATAACAACAGCAGCCGCTTATCACAATTTAGAAAAACACATGTATTCATCTATGTGTATCTGTGTGTGTATCTGTCTGTGTCTATCAATGTGTGTCTGTGTGGGTGTGTCTGTGTGTGTGTGTGTGTGTGGGTATGTGAGAGAGCGAGAGAGAGAGAGAAAAAGAAGGGGGCGTGGCGATGACGCAGTCACTTGGTGACGTCACATCTAAGATGGCGGCCGATCATGATTCGTGGAATCAAGGCCTAAAAACTCTCAAAATGGCGGATTGACTACAAAACAAGATGGCGGAGCCGTTATGAATTTAGAGCCAGAATGGGAGGAGAGGGAGAGAGGAGGCGTGGCAATAATAGATTCAAAATGGTGGTTTAACTTGCGTTATTCAAAATGGAGTCTATGTTAATGACACCATGTGGCCGGAGCTCACACTGGTGGTCGTCACATGAATTGCACCAAGGGATTTTCAGACAAAGAGAATTCTTTGTCTCTGCTTTGGCGTTCGGCCGCATGGCTTCCAGATGTGTCCAGCCTCTCTGAATATAGATTTAACTATGTTACATGAACTGTATTCTAAATACAGATCGGATGTATGTATAGGTCGGTTTAGAAGGAGAGAGAGAGAGAGAGAGAGAGCATACAAGGAGAGAGCAAAGCTCTTAAAAGCACCGTCAGAGACAAGTTACATTTACTTTACCACTCAGCACCCAAGTGGCGTTGTGTGCTGAGGTTTGACCGGTAAAGTCTCTTTAAAGTTGTTCAAACGGTCACAATGAGCTGGAGACGCTGCTCACGGCGCTTAAAAACTGTGGCACAAGGCCGTAACCGGAAACCGGAAGTGGCGAATCGCCGCTAAACATTAGAGACTCGGCGGTCTCATACAAGACAAATACATTCAAGTATTAAAACAATACGCTACGTATTAGATTAACATCTGCCCAGACAATAAAGCCTCTTACTGTACCACCCTCGCGGTGTGCGTGCGCGTCGGGCCAGTGAATCACGTGGTCTCTCAAGCGGCTTCGATGGGATGAACGCCGTCCTTCTTCTTCAGGGATGTGGAGCTCGTGCTCCTCAGCGGAATGAATCTCGCGCTTCTGCAGGGGACGGCTGTGGAAGCCGTTTGTAGATCGTTGGGAAAAGAAAAGTCCGTGGGGAAAATGGAACAGTCTGAGATTGTTCCGCGTGCAATTTCCTGTTTGGTCTTTTCAAGTTAAAAGAGCAAAAGTCCTTTTGAAAATAAAAACGTCGACTGAGATAAAGAAATAAAAGAAATGAAATAAAATAACTCTGGTTGCTAAACTAAAAGTTAAGGTTGCCCCCTTTAGCACCTAAATCAGCTGGGAGGCCCCGAAGGGGGCCTGGTGTTGTCTTCAGAGCAGGGTAAAAATGGCTGCGATGTTTGGGGTCTCAGTGGTTTTGTTCTACCTGAGAGGTCCTCCTCCTTGAGGAGTTGGTCATAGGATGATGCTGGCTTTAAGCCAATTGAGTGTCAGAAATGGATCTGAGTGGGCGGGGCTTGGAAATCAGCGGGGTTCCAAGGCAAACCCCAGGACATTTTTCCACCACCAGGGGGAGATTCTTGAGCCTGCAGGAGGATGTTTTCCCGCCCAAAGTTTAACAACCCTTTGTTCCTCTCGGCTCCAGTGTCTGGTGGCACCCCGCTGGGCTCTGGCCCAACATCAGTTTCCTGTGTTTAGATCTCTTTCTTAGTCACATTTCACTGAACCGGGCCTTCACGGAGAGACCAAGCACCAGCACCGGCCGTGCCCTGAGACCCACACTTAAGCCCCCGTCCTGAGTGTTATCACCCATGGGCCTGGGTTAAAGAGCCTCGCGCTCTTGGTTCTCCATTCCAAACTTAATCAGATTTCGCTGACCCGGGCCTCCAAGGAGAGACCAAGCACCAGCACCGGCCGTGCCCTGAGACCCACACTTAAGCCCCCATCCTGAGTGTTATCACCCATGGGCCTGGGTTAAAGAGCCTCGCGCTCTTGGTTCTCCATTCCAAACTTAGTCAGATTTCGTTGACCCGGGCCTCCAAGGAGAGACCAAGCACCAGCACCGGCCGTGCCCTGAGACCCACACTTAAGCCCCCATCCTGAGTGTTATCACCCATGGGCCTTGGTTAAAGAGCCTCGCGCTCTCGGTTCTCCAATCCAAACTTAGTCAGATTTCGCTTACCCGGGCCTCCAAGGAGAAACCAAGCACCAGCACCGGCCGTGCCCGCAGACCCACACTTAAGCCCCCGTCCTGAGTGTTATCACCCATGGGCCTGGGTTAAAGATCCTCGCGCTCTTGGTTCTCCATTCCACACTTAGTCAGATTTCGCTGACCCGGGCCTCCATGGAGAGACCCAGCACCAGCACCGGCCGTGCCCGGGGACCCACACTTAGGCCCCCGTCCTGAGTGCTGAAAATGCCTAGAAATGTCTCACTCTTTGTGTTAGGGAAAGACACAATACTTGGGACACTTCTAGGCACTTTACATTATAGCAAAAATGCCTAGAAATGTCCCAACCAATCAGAATGAGCCGGACGCTTCTAGGCACTTATCACTGAGGCAAAATGCCTGGAAATGTCCCACACTTTTTTATGTTAGGGTAATACAATACATGGGATACTTGTAGGCACTTTACATTACAGCAAAATGTCTAGAAATGTCCCAAACTAGGGGTTACGGAAGTGCAATATTTGCGACTCTCTCTGAGTAATTAAAAAGGAAACATTCCTATGATCCTCTTTAAAGGAAACACTCCTATGCTTATCTCCAAAGGATCCTTTGTTCTCGTTCTTTTCCACATTTCCTATGGTTATCTCCAAAGGAATCAAAGGAAACATATGTATATCAGTTTCCTGTGTTTAGATCTCTTTCTTAGTCACATTTCACTGAACCGGGCCTTCAGGGAGAGACCAAGCACCAGCAACGGCCGTGCCCGGGGACCCACACTTAAGTCCCCCTCCTGAGTGTTATCACCCATGGGCCTGGGTTAAAGAGTCTCGCGCTCTTGGTTCTCCTTTCCATACTTAGTCAGATTTCGCTAACCCGGGCCTCCAAGGAGAGACCAAGCACCAGCACCGGCCGTGCCCGGAGACCCACACTTAAGCCCCCGTCCTGAGTGTTATCACCCATGGGCCTTGGTTACAGAGCCTCGCGCCCTTGGTTCTCCATTCCACACTTAGTCCGATTTCGCTGACCAAGGCCTCCATGGAGAGACCCAGCACCAGCACCGGCCGTGCCCGGAGACCCACAGTTAAGCCCCCGTCCTGAGTGTTATCACCCATGGGCCTGGGTTAAAGTGCCTCGCGCCCTTGGTTCTCCATTCCACACTTAGTCAGATTTCTCTGACCCGGGCCTCCAAGGAGAGACCAAGCACCAGCACCGGACGTGCCCTGAGACCCACACTTAAGCCCCCGTCCTGAGTGTTATCACCCATGGGCCTTGGTTAAAGAGCCTCGCGCCCTTGGTTCTCCAATCCACACTTAGTCCGATTTCGCTGACCCAGGCCTCCATGGAGAGACCCAGCACCAGCACCGGCTGTGCCCGGAGACCCACACTTAAGCCCCCGTCCTGAGTGTTATCACCCATGGGCCTTGGTTAAAGAGCCTCGCGCCCTTGGTTCTCCATTCCACACTTAGTCAGATTTCGCTGACCCGGGCCTCCAAGGAGAGACCAAGCACCATCACCGGCCGTGCCCGGGGACCCACACTTAAGCCCCCATCCTGAGTGTAATCACCAATTGGCCTGGGTTAAAGAGCCTCGCGCTCTTGGTTCTCCATTCCATACTTAGTCACTTTTCGCAGACATTAAGAGACCCAGCACCAGCACCGGCCGTGCCCGGGGACCCACACTTAGGCCCCCGTCCTGAGTGCTGAAAATGCCTAGAAATGTCTCACTCTTTGTGTTAGGGAAAGATACAATAGTTGGGACATTTCTAGGCACTTTAAATTATAGCAAAAATGCATAGAAATGTCCCACACTTTTTCATGGGGAAAAATACAAGACATGGGAGAAAACACCTCCAAATATGGCTGAGCCCGGGGACCCACTCTAAAGCCCACACCCTGAGTGCTGAAAATGCCTAGAAATGTTCCACTCTTTGTGTCAGGGAAAAATACAATACATAGGACATTTGTAGGCGCTTTACATTATAGCAAAAATGCCTAAAAATGTCCTAACCAATCAGAATGAGCCGGACGCTTCTAGGCATTTATCATTGAGGCAAAATGCCTGGAAATGTCCCACACCTTTGGTGTTAGGGTAATACAATACATGGGACACTTGTAGGCACTTTACATTACAGCAAAATGCCTAGAAATGTCCCATACTAGGGGTTACGGAAGTGCAATATTTGGGTCTCTCTCTGAGTAATTTAAAAGGAAACATTCCTATGATCCTCTTTAAAGGAAACACTACTATGCTTATCTCCAAAGGATCCTTGGTTCCCGTTCTTACCCATGTTGCCTATGGTTATCTCCAAAGGAATCAAAGGAAACATATGTATATCAGTTTCCTGTGTTTAGATCTCTTTCTTAGTCACATTTCACTGAGCCGGGCCTTCACGGAGAGACCAAGCACCAGCAACGGCCGTGCCCTGAGACCCACACTTAAGCCCCCGTCCTGAGTGTTATCACCCATGGGCCTGGGTTAAAGAGCCTCGCGCTCTTGGTTCTCCATTTGAAACTTAGTCAGATTTCGCTGACCCGGGCCTCCAAGGAGAGACCAAGCACCAGCACCGGCCGTGCCCTGAGACCCACACTTAAGTCGCCGTCCTGAGTGTTATCACCCATGGGCCTTGGTTAAAGAGCCTCGCGCCCTTGGTTCTCCATTCCACACGTAGTCCGATTTCGCTGACGCAGGCCTCCATGGAGAGACCCAGCACCAGCACCGGCCGTGCCCGGGGACCCACACTTAAGCCCCCATCCTGAGTGTAATCACCAATTGGCCTGGGTTAAAGAGCCTCGCGCTCTTGGTTCTCCATTCCATACTTAGTCACTTTTCGCATACATTAAGAGACCCAGCACCAGCACCGGCCGTGCCCGGGGACCCACACTTAGGCCCCTGTCCTGAGTGCTGAAAATGCCTAGAAATGTCTCACTCTTTGTGTTAGGGAAAGACACAATACTTGGGACACTTCTAGGCACTTTACATTATAGCAAAAATTCCTAGAAATGTCCCAACCAATTAGAATGAGCCGGATGCTTCTAGGCACTTATCACTGAGGCAAAATGCCTGGAAATGTCCCACACCTTTGGTGTTAGGGTAATACAATACATGGGACACTTGTAGGCACTTTACATTACAGCAAAATGCCTAGAAATGTCCCACACTAGGGGTTACGGAAGTGCAATATTTGGGTCTCTCTATGAGTAATTCAAAAGGAAACATTCCTATGATCCTCTTTAAAGGAAACACTCCTATGCTTATCTCCAAAGGATCCTTGGTTCCCGTTCTTACCCATATTTCCTATGGTTATCTCCAAAGGAATCAAAGGAAACATATGTATATCAGTTTCCTGTGTTTAGATCTCTTTCTTAGTCACATTTGGCTGAACCGGGCTTTCACGGAGAGACCAAGCACCAGCACCGGCCGTGCCCGGGGACCCACACTTAAGTCCCCCTCCTGAGTGTTATCACCCATGGGCCTGGGCTAAAGAGCCTCGCGCTCTTGGTTCTCCATTCCAAACTTAGTCAGATTTCGCTGACCCGGGCCTCCAAGGAGAGACCAAGCACCAGCTCCGGCCGTGCCCTGAGACCCACACTTAAGCCCCCGTCCTGAGTGTTATCACCCATGGGCCTTGGTTAAAGAACCTCGCGCCCTTGGTTCTCCATTCCACACTTAGTCCGATTTCGCTGACCCAGGCCTCCATGGAGAGACCCAGCACCAGCACCGGCCGTGCCCGGGGACCCACACTTAAGCCCCCATCCTGAGTGTAATCACCAATTGGCCTGGGTTAAAGAGCCTCGCGCTCTTGGTTCTCCATTCCATACTTAGTCACTTTTCGCATACATTAAGAGACCCAGCACCAGCACCGGCCGTGCCCGGGGACCCACACTTAGGCCCCTGTCCTGAGTGCTGAAAATGCCTAGAAATGTCTCACTCTTTGTGTTAGGGAAAGACACAATACTTGGGACACTTCTAGGCACTTTACATTATAGCAAAAATTCCTAGAAATGTCCCAACCAATTAGAATGAGCCGGATGCTTCTAGGCACTTATCACTGAGGCAAAATGCCTGGAAATGTCCCACACCTTTGGTGTTAGGGTAATACAATACATGGGACACTTGTAGGCACTTTACATTACAGCAAAATGCCTAGAAATGTCCCACACTAGGGGTTACGGAAGTGCAATATTTGGGTCTCTCTATGAGTAATTCAAAAGGAAACATTCCTATGATCCTCTTTAAAGGAAACACTCCTATGCTTATCTCCAAAGGATCCTTGTTTCCCGTTCTTACCCATATTTCCTATGGTTATCTCCAAAGGAATCAAAGGAAACATATGTATATCAGTTTCCTGTGTTTAGATCTCTTTCTTAGTCACATTTGGCTGAACCGGGCTTTCACGGAGAGACCAAGCACCAGCACCGGCCGTGCCCGGGGACCCACACTTAAGTCCCCCTCCTGAGTGTTATCACCCATGGGCCTGGGCTAAAGAGCCTCGCGCTCTTGGTTCTCCATTCCAAACTTAGTCAGATTTCGCTGACCCGGGCCTCCAAGGAGAGACCAAGCACCAGCTCCGGCCGTGCCCTGAGACCCACACTTAAGCCCCCGTCCTGAGTGTTATCACCCATGGGCCTTGGTTAAAGAACCTCGCGCCCTTGGTTCTCCATTCCACACTTAGTCCGATTTCGCTGACCCAGGCCTCCATGGAGAGACCCAGCACCAGCACCGGCCGTGCCCGGGGTCCCACACTTAGGCCCCCGTCCTGAGTGCTGAAAAGGCCTAGAAATGTCTCACTCTTTGTGTTAGGGAAAGATACAATACTTGGGACACTTCTAGGCACTTTACATTATAGCAAAAATGCCTAGAAATGTCCCACAGGTTTTCATGGGGAAAAATACAAAACATGGGAGAAAAAACCTCCAAATATGGCTGAGCCCGGGGACCCACTCTAAAGCCCACACCCTGAGTGCTGAAAATGCAGAGAAATGTTCCACTCTTTGTGTTAGGGAAAAAAAACAATACATGGGACATTTGTAGGCGCTTTACATTATAGCAAAAATGCCTAGAAATGTCCCAACCAATCAGAATGAGCCGGACGCTTCTAGGCACTTATCATTGAGGCAAAATGCCTGGAAATGTCCCACACTTTTTTATGTTAGGGTAATACAATACATGGGACACTTGTAGGCACTTTACATTACAGCAAAATGCCTAGAAATGTCCCATACTAGGGGTTACGGAAGTGCAATATTTGGGTCTCTCTCTGAGTAATTCAAAAGGAAACATTCCTATGATCCTCTTTAAAGGAAACACTCCTATGCTTATCTCCAAAGGATCCTTGGTTCCCGTTCTTACCCATGTTGCCTATGGTTATCTCCTAAGGAATCAAAGGAAACATATGTATATCAGTTTCCTGTGTTTAGATCTCTTTCTTAGTCACATTTCACTGACCCGGGCCTCCAAGGAGAGACCAAGCACCAGCACCGGCCGTGCCCGGGGACCCACACTTAAGTCCCCCTCCTGAGTGTTGTCACCCATGGGCCTGGGTTAAAGAGCCTCGCGCTCTTGGTTCTCCATTCCACACTTAGTCAGATTTCGCTGACCCGGGCCTCCAAGGAGAGACCAAGCACCAGCACCGGCCGTGCCCTGAGACCCACACTTAAGCCCCCGTCCTGAGTGTTATCACCCATGGGCCTGGGTTAAAGAGCCTCGCGCTCTTGGTTCTCCATTTGAAACTTAGTCAGATTTCGCTGACCCGGGCCTCCAAGGAGAGACCAAGCACCAGCACCGGCCGTGCCCTGAGACCCACACTTAAGTCCCCGTCCTGAGTGTTATCACCCATGGGCCTTGGTTAAAGAGCCTCGCGCCCCTTGGTTCTCCATTCCACACGTAGTCCGATTTCGCTGACCCAGGCCTCCATGGAGAGACCCAGCACCAGCACCGGCCGTGCCCGGAGACCCACACTTAAGCCCCCGTCCTGAGTGTTATCACCCATGGGCCTTGGTTAAAGAGCCTCGCGCCCTTGGTTCTCCATTCCACACTTAGTCCGATTTCGCTGACCCAGGCCTCTAAGGAGAGACCCAGCACCAGCACCGGCCGTGCCCGGGGACCCACACTTAGGCCCCCGTCCTGAGTGCTGAAAATGCCTAGAAATGTCTCACTCTTTGTGTTAGGGAAAGACACAATACTTGGGACACTTCTAGGCACTTTACATTATAGCAAAAATGCCTAGAAATGTCCCAACCAATCAGAATGAGCCGGACGCTTCTAGGCACTTATCACTGAGGCAAAATGCCTGGAAATGTCCCACACGTTTTCATGGGGAAAAATACAAAACATGGGAGAAAAAACCTCCAAATATGGCTGAGCCCAGGGACCCACTCTAAAGCCAACACCCTCAGTGCTGAAAATCCCTAGAAATGTTCCACCCTTTGTGTTCGGGAAAAATACAATACATGGGACATTTGTAGGCGCTTTACATTATAGAAAAAATGCCTAGAAATGTCCCACAGGTTTTCATGGGGAAAAATACAAAACATGGGAGAAAAAACCTCCAAATATGGCTGAGCCCGGGGACCCACTCTAAAGCCCACACCCTGAGTGCTGAAAATGCAGAGAAATGTTCCACTCTTTGTGTTAGGGAAAAAAAACAATACATGGGACATTTGTAGGCGCTTTACATTATAGCAAAAATGCCTAGAAATGTCCCAACCAATCAGAATGAGCCGGACGCTTCTAGGCACTTATCATTGAGGCAAAATGCCTGGAAATGTCCCACACTTTTTTATGTTAGGGTAATACAATACATGGGACACTTGTAGGCACTTTACATTACAGCAAAATGCCTAGAAATGTCCCATACTAGGGGTTACGGAAGTGCAATATTTGGGTCTCTCTCTGAGTAATTCAAAAGGAAACATTCCTATGATCCTCTTTAAAGGAAACACTCCTATGCTTATCTCCAAAGGATCCTTGGTTCCCGTTCTTACCCATGTTGCCTATGGTTATCTCCTAAGGAATCAAAGGAAACATATGTATATCAGTTTCCTGTGTTTAGATCTCTTTCTTAGTCACATTTCACTGACCCGGGCCTCCAAGGAGAGACCAAGCACCAGCACCGGCCGTGCCCGGGGACCCACACTTAAGTCCCCCTCCTGAGTGTTATCACCCATGGGCCTGGGTTAAAGAGCCTCGCGCTCTTGGTTCTCCATTCCACACTTAGTCAGATTTCGCTGACCCGGGCCTCCAAGGAGAGACCAAGCACCAGCACCGGCCGTGCCCTGAGACCCACACTTAAGCCCCCGTCCTGAGTGTTATCACCCATGGGCCTGGGTTAAAGAGCCTCGCGCTCTTGGTTCTCCATTTGAAACTTAGTCAGATTTCGCTGACCCGGGCCTCCAAGGAGAGACCAAGCACCAGCACCGGCCGTGCCCTGAGACCCACACTTAAGTCCCCGTCCTGAGTGTTATCACCCATGGGCCTTGGTTAAAGAGCCTCGCGCCCCTTGGTTCTCCATTCCACACGTAGTCCGATTTCGCTGACCCAGGCCTCCATGGAGAGACCCAGCACCAGCACCGGCCGTGCCCGGAGACCCACACTTAAGCCCCCGTCCTGAGTGTTATCACCCATGGGCCTTGGTTAAAGAGCCTCGCGCCCTTGGTTCTCCATTCCACACTTAGTCCGATTTCGCTGACCCAGGCCTCCATGGAGAGACCCAGCACCAGCACCGGCCGTGCCCGGGGACCCACACTTAGGCCCCCGTCCTGAGTGCTGAAAATGCCTAGAAATGTCTCACTCTTTGTGTTAGGGAAAGACACAATACTTGGGACACTTCTAGGCACTTTACATTATAGCAAAAATGCCTAGAAATGTCCCAACCAATCAGAATGAGCCGGACGCTTCTAGGCACTTCTCACTGAGGCAAAATGCCTGGAAATGTCCCACACTTTTTTATGTTAGGGTAATACAATACATGGGATACTTGTAGGCACTTTACATTACAGCAAAATGTCTAGAAATGTCCCAAACTAGGGGTTACGGAAGTGCAATATTTGGGACTCTCTCTGAGTAATTAAAAAGGAAACAGTCCTATGATCCTCTTTAAAGGAAACACTCCTATGCTTATCTCCAAAGGATCCTTTGTTCTCGTTCTTTTCCACATTTCCTATGGTTATCTCCAAAGGAATCAAAGGAAACATATGTATATCAGTTTCCTGTGTTTAGATCTCTTTCTTAGTCACATTTCACTGAACCGGGCCTTCAGGGAGAGACCAAGCACCAGCAACGGCCGTGCCCGGGGACCCACACTTAAGTCCCCCTCCTGAGTGTTATCACCCATGGGCCTGGGTTAAAGAGTCTCACGCTCTTGGTTCTCCTTTCCATACTTAGTCAGATTTCGCTAACCCGGGCCTCCAAGGAGAGACCAAGCACCAGCACCGGCCGTGCCCGGAGACCCACACTTAAGCCCCCGTCCTGAGTGTTATCACCCATGGGCCTTGGTTACAGAGCCTCGCGCCCTTGGTTCTCCATTCCACACTTAGTCCGATTTCGCTGACCAAGGCCTCCATGGAGAGACCCAGCACCAGCACCGGCCGTGCCCGGAGACCCACAGTTAAGCCCCCGTCCTGAGTGTTATCACCCATGGGCCTGGGTTAAAGTGCCTCGCGCCCTTGGTTGTCCATTCCACACTTAGTCAGATTTCGCTGACCCGGGCCTCCAAGGAGAGACCAAGCACCAGCACCGGACGTGCCCTGAGACCCACACTTAAGCCCCCGTCCTGAGTGTTATCACCCATGGGCCTTGGTTAAAGAGCCTCGCGCCCTTGGTTCTCCAATCCACACTTAGTCCGATTTCGCTGACCCAGGCCTCCATGGAGAGACCCAGCACCAGCACCGGCTGTGCCCGGAGACCCACACTTAAGCCCCCGTCCTGAGTGTTATCACCCATGGGCCTTGGTTAAAGAGCCTCGCGCCCTTGGTTCTCCATTCCACACTTAGTCAGATTTCGCTGACCCGGGCCTCCAAGGAGAGACCAAGCACCATCACCGGCCGTGCCCGGGGACCCACACTTAAGCCCCCATCCTGAGTGTAATCACCAATTGGCCTGGGTTAAAGAGCCTCGCGCTCTTGGTTCTCCATTCCATACTTAGTCACTTTTCGCACACATTAAGAGACCCAGCACCAGCACCGGCCGTGCCCGGGGACCCACACTTAGGCCCCCGTCCTGAGTGCTGAAAATGCCTAGAAATGTCTCACTCTTTGTGTTAGGGAAAGATACAATAGTTGGGACATTTCTAGGCACTTTACATTATAGCAAAAATGCATAGAAATGTCCCACACTTTTTCATGGGGAAAAATACAAGACATGGGAGAAAAAACCTCCAAATATGGCTGAGCCCGGGGACCCACTCTAAAGCCCACACCCTGAGTGCTGAAAATGCCTAGAAATGTTCCACTCTTTGTGTCAGGGAAAAATACAATACATAGGACATTTGTAGGCGCTTTACATTATAGCAAAAATGCCTAAAAATGTCCTAACCAATCAGAATGAGCCGGACGCTTCTAGGCATTTATCATTGAGGCAAAATGCCTGGAAATGTCCCACACCTTTGGTGTTAGGGTAATACAATACATGGGACACTTGTAGGCACTTTACATTACAGCAAAATGCCTAGAAATGTCCCATACTAGGGTTTACGGAAGTGCAATATTTGGGTCTCTCTCTGAGTAATTTAAAAGGAAACATTCCTATGATCCTCTTTAAAGGAAACACTACTATGCTTATCTACAAAGGATCCTTGGTTCCCGTTCTTACCCATGTTGCCTATGGTTATCTCCAACGGAATCAAAGGAAACATATGTATATCAGTTTCCTGTGTTTAGATCTCTTTCTTAGTCACATTTCACTGAGCCGGGCCTTCACGGAGAGACCAAGCACCAGCAACGGCCGTGCCCTGAGACCCACACTTAAGCCCCCGTCCTGAGTGTTATCACCCATGGGCCTGGGTTAAAGAGCCTCGCGCTCTTGGTTCTCCATTTGAAACTTAGTCAGATTTCGCTGACCCGGGCCTCCAAGGAGAGACCAAGCACCAGCACCGGCCGTGCCCTGAGACCCACACTTAAGTCGCCGTCCTGAGTGTTATCACCCATGGGCCTTGGTTAAAGAGCCTCGCGCCCTTGGTTCTCCATTCCACACGTAGTCCGATTTCGCTGACGCAGGCCTCCATGGAGAGACCCAGCACCAGTACCGGCCGTGCCCGGGGACCCACACTTAAGCCCCCATCCTGAGTGTAATCACCAATTGGCCTGGGTTAAAGAGCCTCGCGCTCTTGGTTCTCCATTCCATACTTAGTCACTTTTCGCATACATTAAGAGACCCAGCACCAGCACCGGCCGTGCCCGGGGACCCACACTTAGGCCCCCGTCCTGAGTGCTGAAAATGCCTAGAAATGTCTCACTCTTTGTGTTAGGGAAAGACACAATACTTGGGACACTTCTAGGCACTTTACATTATAGCAAAAATTCCTAGAAATGTCCCAACCAATTAGAATGAGCCGGACGCTTCTAGGCACTTATCACTGAGGCAAAATGCCTGGAAATGTCCCACACCTTTGGTGTTAGGGTAATACAATACATGGGACACTTGTAGGCACTTTACATTACAGCAAAATGCCTAGAAATGTCCCACACTAGGGGTTACGGAAGTGCAATATTTGGGTCTCTCTATGAGTAATTCAAAAGGAAACATTCCTATGATCCTCTTTAAAGGAAACACTCCTATGCTTATCTCCAAAGGATCCTTGGTTCCCGTTCTTACCCATATTTCCTATGGTTATCTCCAAAGGAATCAAAGGAAACATATGTATATCAGTTTCCTGTGTTTAGATCTCTTTCTTAGTCACATTTGGCTGAACCGGGCTTTCACGGAGAGACCAAGCACCAGCACCGGCCGTGCCCGGGGACCCACACTTAAGTCCCCCTCCTGAGTGTTATCACCCATGGGCCTGGGCTAAAGAGCCTCGCGCTCTTGGTTCTCCATTCCAAACTTAGTCAGATTTCGCTGACCCGGGCCTCCAAGGAGAGACCAAGCACCAGCTCCGGCCGTGCCCTGAGACCCACACTTAAGCCCCCGTCCTGAGTGTTATCACCCATGGGCCTTGGTTAAAGAACCTCGCGCCCTTGGTTCTCCATTCCACACTTAGTCCGATTTCGCTGACCCAGGCCTCCATGGAGAGACCCAGCACCAGCACCGGCCGTGCCCGGGGTCCCACACTTAGGCCCCCGTCCTGAGTGCTGAAAAGGCCTAGAAATGTCTCACTCTTTGTGTTAGGGAAAGATACAATACTTGGGACACTTCTAGGCACTTTACATTATAGCAAAAATGCCTAGAAATGTCCCACAGGTTTTCATGGGGAAAAATACAAAACATGGGAGAAAAAACCTCCAAATATGGCTGAGCCCGGGGACCCACTCTAAAGCCCACACCCTGAGTGCTGAAAATGCAGAGAAATGTTCCACTCTTTGTGTTAGGGAAAAAAAACAATACATGGGACATTTGTAGGCGCTTTACATTATAGCAAAAATGCCTAGAAATGTCCCAACCAATCAGAATGAGCCGGACGCTTCTAGGCACTTATCATTGAGGCAAAATGCCTGGAAATGTCCCACACTTTTTTATGTTAGGGTAATACAATACATGGGACACTTGTAGGCACTTTACATTACAGCAAAATGCCTAGAAATTTCCCATACTAGGGGTTACGGAAGTGCAATATTTGGGTCTCTCTCTGAGTAATTCAAAAGGAAACATTCCTATGATCCTCTTTAAAGGAAACACTCCTATGCTTATCTCCAAAGGATCCTTGGTTCCCGTTCTTACCCATGTTGCCTATGGTTATCTCCTAAGGAATCAAAGGAAACATATGTATATCAGTTTCCTGTGTTTAGATCTCTTTCTTAGTCACATTTCACTGACCCGGGCCTCCAAGGAGAGACCAAGCACCAGCACCGGCCGTGCCCGGGGACCCACACTTAAGTCCCCCTCCTGAGTGTTGTCACCCATGGGCCTGGGTTAAAGAGCCTCGCGCTCTTGGTTCTCCATTCCACACTTAGTCAGATTTCGCTGACCCGGGCCTCCAAGGAGAGACCAAGCACCAGCACCGGCCGTGCCCTGAGACCCACACTTAAGCCCCCGTCCTGAGTGTTATCACCCATGGGCCTGGGTTAAAGAGCCTCGCGCTCTTGGTTCTCCATTTGAAACTTAGTCAGATTTCGCTGACCCGGGCCTCCAAGGAGAGACCAAGCACCAGCACCGGCCGTGCCCTGAGACCCACACTTAAGTCCCCGTCCTGAGTGTTATCACCCATGGGCCTTGGTTAAAGAGCCTCGCGCCCCTTGGTTCTCCATTCCACACGTAGTCCGATTTCGCTGACCCAGGCCTCCATGGAGAGACCCAGCACCAGCACCGGCCGTGCCCGGAGACCCACACTTAAGCCCCCGTCCTGAGTGTTATCACCCATGGGCCTTGGTTAAAGAGCCTCGCGCCCTTGGTTCTCCATTCCACACTTAGTCCGATTTCGCTGACCCAGGCCTCTAAGGAGAGACCCAGCACCAGCACCGGCCGTGCCCGGGGACCCACACTTAGGCCCCCGTCCTGAGTGCTGAAAATGCCTAGAAATGTCTCACTCTTTGTGTTAGGGAAAGACACAATACTTGGGACACTTCTAGGCACTTTACATTATAGCAAAAATGCCTAGAAATGTCCCAACCAATCAGAATGAGCCGGACGCTTCTAGGCACTTATCACTGAGGCAAAATGCCTGGAAATGTCCCACACGTTTTCATGGGGAAAAATACAAAACATGGGAGAAAAAACCTCCAAATATGGCTGAGCCCAGGGACCCACTCTAAAGCCAACACCCTCAGTGCTGAAAATCCCTAGAAATGTTCCACCCTTTGTGTTCGGGAAAAATACAATACATGGGACATTTGTAGGCGCTTTACATTATAGCAAAAATGCCTAGAAATGTCCCAACCAATCAGAATGAGCCGGACGCTTCTAGGCACTTCTCACTGAGGCAAAATGCCTGGAAATGTCCCACACTTTTTTATGTTAGGGTAATACAATACATGGGATACTTGTAGGCACTTTACATTACAGCAAAATGTCTAGAAATGTCCCAAACTAGGGGTTACGGAAGTGCAATATTTGGGACTCTCTCTGAGTAATTAAAAAGGAAACATTCCTATGATCCTCTTTAAAGGAAACACTCCTATGCTTATCTCCAAAGGATCCTTTGTTCTCGTTCTTTTCCACATTTCCTATGGTTATCTCCAAAGGAATCAAAGGAAACATATGTATATCAGTTTCCTGTGTTTAGATCTCTTTCTTAGTCACATTTCACTGAACCGGGCCTTCAGGGAGAGACCAAGCACCAGCAACGGCCGTGCCCGGGGACCCACACTTAAGTCCCCCTCCTGAGTGTTATCACCCATGGGCCTGGGTTAAAGAGTCTCACGCTCTTGGTTCTCCTTTCCATACTTAGTCAGATTTCGCTAACCCGGGCCTCCAAGGAGAGACCCAGCACCAGCACCGGCCGTGCCCGGAGACCCACAGTTAAGCCCCCGTCCTGAGTGTTATCACCCATGGGCCTGGGTTAAAGTGCCTCGCGCCCTTGGTTGTCCATTCCACACTTAGTCAGATTTCGCTGACCCGGGCCTCCAAGGAGAGACCAAGCACCAGCACCGGACGTGCCCTGAGACCCACACTTAAGCCCCCGTCCTGAGTGTTATCACACATGGGCCTTGGTTAAAGAGCCTCGCGCCCTTGGTTCTCCAATCCACACTTAGTCCGATTTCGCTGACCCAGGCCTCCATGGAGAGACCCAGCACCAGCACCGGCTGTGCCCGGAGACCCACACTTAAGCCCCCGTCCTGAGTGTTATCACCCATGGGCCTTGGTTAAAGAGCCTCGCGCCCTTGGTTCTCCATTCCACACTTAGTCAGATTTCGCTGACCCGGGCCTCCAAGGAGAGACCAAGCACCATCACCGGCCGTGCCCGGGGACCCACACTTAAGCCCCCATCATGAGTGTAATCACCAATTGGCCTGGGTTAAAGTGCCTCGCGCTCTTGGTTCTCCATTCCATACTTAGTCACTTTTCGCACACATTAAGAGACCCAGCACCAGCACCGGCCGTGCCCGGGGACCCACACTTAGGCCCCCGTCCTGAGTGCTGAAAATGCCTAGAAATGTCTCACTCTTTGTGTTAGGGAAAGATACAATAGTTGGGACATTTCTAGGCACTTTACATTATAGCAAAAATGCATAGAAATGTCCCACACTTTTTCATGGGGAAAAATACAAAATATGGGAGAAAAAACCTCCAAATATGGCTGAGCCCGGGGACCCACTCTAAAGCCCACACCCTGAGTGCTGAAAATGCCTAGAAATGTTCCACTCTTTGTGTCAGGGAAAAATACAATACATAGGACATTTGTAGGCGCTTTACATTATAGCAAAAATGCCTAAAAATGACCTAACCAATCAGAATGAGCCGGACGCTTCTAGGCATTTATCATTGAGGCAAAATGCCTGGAAATGTCCCACACCTTTGGTGTTAGGGTAATACAATACATGGGACACTTGTAGGCACTTTACATTACAGCAAAATGCCTAGAAATGTCCCATACTAGGGGTTACGGAAGTGCAATATTTGGGTCTCTCTCTGAGTAATTCAAAAGGAAACATTCCTATGATCCTCTTTAAAGGAAACACTACTATGCTTATCTCCAAAGGATCCTTGGTTCCCGTTCTTACCCATGTTGCCTATGGTTATCTCCAAAGGAATCAAAGGAAACATATGTATATCAGTTTCCTGTGTTTAGATCTCTTTCTTAGTCACATTTCACTGAGCCGGGCCTTCACGTAGAGACCAAGCACCAGCAACGGCCGTGCCCTGAGACCCACACTTAAGCCCCCGTCCTGAGTGTTATCACCCATGGGCCTGGGTTAAAGAGCCTCGCGCTCTTGGTTCTCCATTTGAAACTTAGTCAGATTTCGCTGACCCGGGCCTCCAAGGAGAGACCAAGCACCAGCACCGGCCGTGCCCTGAGACCCACACTTAAGTCGCCGTCCTGAGTGTTATCACCCATGGGCCTTGGTTAAAGAGCCTCGCGCCCTTGGTTCTCCATTCCACACGTAGTCCGATTTCGCTGACGCAGGCCTCCATGGAGAGACCCAGCACCAGCACCGGCCGTGCCCGGAGACCCACACTTAAGCCCCCGTCCTGAGTGTTATCACCCATGGGCCTTGGTTAAAGAGCCTCGCGCCCTTGGTTCTCCATTCCACACTTAGTCTGATTTCGCTGACCCAGGCCTCCATGGAGAGACCCAGCACCAGCACCGGCCGTGCCCGGAGACCCACACTTAAGCCCCCGTCCTGAGTGTTATCACTCATGGGCCCGGTTAAAGAGCCTCGCGCCCTTGGTTCTCCATTCCACACTTAGTCAGATTTCGCTGACCCGGGCCTCCATGGAGAGACCCAGCACCAGCACCGGCCGTGCCCGGGGACCCACACTTAGGCCCCCGTCCTGAGTGCTGAAAAGGCTTAGAAATGTCTCACTCTTTGTGTTAGGGAAAGATACAATACTTGGGACACTTCTAGGCACTTTACATTATAGCAAAAATGCCTAGAAATGTCCCAACCAATCAGAATGAGCCGGACGCTTCTAGGCACTTATCACTGAGGCAAAATGCCTGGAAATGTCCCACACGTTTTCATGGGGAAAAATACAAAACATGGGAGAAAAAACCTCCAAATATGGCTGAGCCCAGGGACCCACTCTAAAGCCAACACCCTCAGTGCTGAAAATCCCTAGAAATGTTCCACCCTTTGTGTTCGGGAAAAATACAATACATGGGACATTTGTAGGCGCTTTACATTATAGCAAAAATGCCTAGAAATGTCCCAACCAATCAGAATGAGCCGGACGCTTCTAGGCACTTCTCACTGAGGCAAAATGCCTGGAAATGTCCCACACTTTTTTATGTTAGGGTAATACAATACATGGGATACTTGTAGGCACTTTACATTACAGCAAAATGTCTAGAAATGTCCCAAACTAGGGGTTACGGAAGTGCAATATTTGGGACTCTCTCTGAGTAATTAAAAAGGAAACATTCCTATGATCCTCTTTAAAGGAAACACTCCTATGCTTATCTCCAAAGGATCCTTTGTTCTCGTTCTTTTCCACATTTCCTATGGTTATCTCCAAAGGAATCAAAGGAAACATATGTATATCAGTTTCCTGTGTTTAGATCTCTTTCTTAGTCACATTTCACTGAACCGGGCCTTCAGGGAGAGACCAAGCACCAGCAACGGCCGTGCCCGGAGACCCACACTTAAGCCCCCGTCCTGAGTGTTATCACCCATGGGCCTTGGTTAAAGAGCCTAGCGCCCTTGGTTCTCCATTCCACACTTAGTCCGATTTCGCTGACCCAGGCCTCCATGGAGAGACCCAGCACCGGCACCGGCCGTGCCCGTGGACCCACACTTAGGCCCCCGTCCTGAGTGCTGAAAATGCCTAGAAATGTCTCACTCTTTGTGTTAGGGAAAGACACAATACTTGGGACACTTCTAGGCACTTTACATTATAGCAAAAATGCCTAGAAATGTCCCAACCAATCAGAATGAGCCGGACGCTTCTAGGCACTTATCACTGAGGCAAAATGCCTGGAAATGTCCCACACGTTTTCATGGGGAAAAATACAAAACATGGGAGAAAAAACCTCCAAATATGGCTGAGCCCAGGGACCCACTCTAAAGCCAACACCCTCAGTGCTGAAAATCCCTAGAAATGTTCCACCCTTTGTGTTCGGGAAAAATACAATACATGGGACATTTGTAGGCGCTTTACATTATAGCAAAAATGCCTAGAAATGTCCCAACCAATCAGAATGAGCCGGACGCTTCTAGGCACTTCTCACTGAGGCAAAATGCCTGGAAATGTCCCACACTTTTTTATGTTAGGGTAATACAATACATGGGATACTTGTAGGCACTTTACATTACAGCAAAATGTCTAGAAATGTCCCAAACTAGGGGTTACGGAAGTGCAATATTTGGGACTCTCTCTGAGTAATTAAAAAGGAAACATTCCTATGATCCTCTTTAAAGGAAACACTCCTATGCTTATCTCCAAAGGATCCTTTGTTCTCGTTCTTTTCCACATTTCCTATGGTTATCTCCAAAGGAATCAAAGGAAACATATGTATATCAGTTTCCTGTGTTTAGATCTCTTTCTTAGTCACATTTCACTGAACCGGGCCTTCAGGGAGAGACCAAGCACCAGCAACGGCCGTGCCCGGGGACCCACACTTAAGTCCCCCTCCTGAGTGTTATCACCCATGGGCCTGGGTTAAAGAGTCTCGCGCTCTTGGTTCTCCTTTCCATACTTAGTCAGATTTCGCTAACCCGGGCCTCCAAGGAGAGACCAAGCACCAGCACCGGCCGTGCCCGGAGACCCACACTTAAGCCCCCGTCCTGAGTGTTATCACCCATGGGCCTTGGTTACAGAGCCTCGCGCCCTTGGTTCTCCATTCCACACTTAGTCCGATTTCGCTGACCAAGGCCTCCATGGAGAGACCCAGCACCAGCACCGGCCGTGCCCGGAGACCCACAGTTAAGCCCCCGTCCTGAGTGTTATCACCCATGGGCCTGGGTTAAAGTGCCTCGCGCCCTTGGTTCTCCATTCCACACTTAGTCAGATTTCGCTGACCCGGGCCTCCAAGGAGAGACCAAGCACCAGCACCGGACGTGCCCTGAGACCCACACTTAAGCCCCCGTCCTGAGTTTTATCACCCATGGGCCTTGGTTAAAGAGCCTCGCGCCCTTGGTTCTCCAATCCACACTTAGTCCGATTTCGCTGACCCAGGCCTCCATGGAGAGACCCAGCACCAGCACCGGCTGTGCCCGGAGACCCACACTTAAGCCCCCGTCCTGAGTGTTATCACCCATGGGCCTTGGTTAAAGAGCCTCGCGCCCTTGGTTCTCCATTCCACACTTAGTCAGATTTCGCTGACCCGGGCCTCCAAGGAGAGACCAAGCACCATCACCGGCCGTGCCCGGGGACCCACACTTAAGCCCCCATCCTGAGTGTAATCACCAATTGGCCTGGGTTAAAGAGCCTCGCGCTCTTGGTTCTCCATTCCATACTTAGTCACTTTTCGCATACATTAAGAGACCCAGCACCAGCACCGGCCGTGCCCGGGGACCCACACTTAGGCCCCCGTCCTGAGTGCTGAAAATGCCTAGAAATGTCTCACTCTTTGTGTTAGGGAAAGATACAATAGTTGGGATATTTCTAGGCACTTTACATTATAGCAAAAATGCATAGAAATGTCCCACACTTTTTCATGGGGAAAAATACAAAACATGGGAGAAAAAACCTCCAAATATGGCTGAGCCCGGGGACCCACTCTAAAGCCCACACCCTGAGTGCTGAAAATGCCTAGAAATGTTCCACTCTTTGTGTCAGGGAAAAATACAATACATAGGACATTTGTAGGCGCTTTACATTATAGCAAAAATGCCTTGAAATGTCCCAACCAATCAGAATGAGCCGGACGCTTCTAGGCACTTATCATTGAGGCAAAATGCCTGGAAATGTCCCACACTTTTTTATGTTAGGGTAATACAATACATGGGACACTTGTAGGCACTTTACATTACAGCAAAATGCCTAGAAATGTCCCATACTAGGGGTTACGGAAGTGCAATATTTGGGTCTCTCTCTGAGTAATTCAAAAGGAAACATTCCTATGATCCTCTTTAAAGGAAACACTCCTATGCTTATCTCCAAAGGATCCTTGGTTCCCGTTCTTACCCATGTTGCCTATGGTTATCTCGTAAGGAATCAAAGGAAACATATGTATATCAGTTTCCTGTGTTTAGATCTCTTTCTTAGTCACATTTCACTGACCCGGGCCTCCAAGGAGAGACCAAGCACCAGCACCGGCCGTGCCCGGGGACCCACACTTAAGTCCCCCTCCTGAGTGTTATCACCCATGGGCCTGGGTTAAAGAGCCTCGCGCTCTTGGTTCTCCATTCCACACTTAGTCAGATTTCGCTGACCCGGGCCTCCAAGGAGAGACCAAGCACCAGCACCGGCCGTGCCCTGAGACCCACACTTAAGCCCCCGTCCTGAGTGTTACCACCCATGGGCCTGGGTTAAAGAGCCTCGCGCTCTTGGTTCTCCATTTGAAACTTAGTCAGATTTCGCTGACCCGGGCCTCCAAGGAGAGACCAAGCACCAGCACCGGCCGTGCCCGGAGACCCACACTTAAGCCCCCGTCCTGAGTGTTATCACCCATGGGCCTTGGTTAAAGAGCCTCGCGCCCTTGGTTCTCCATTCCACACTTAGTCCGATTTCGCTGACCCAGGCCTCCATGGAGAGACCCAGCACCAGCACCGGCCGTGCCCGGGGACCCACACTTAGGCCCCCGTCCTGAGTGCTGAAAATGCCTAGAAATGTCTCACTCTTTGTGTTAGGGAAAGACACAATACTTGGGACAGTTCTAGGCACTTTACATTATAGCAAAAATGCCTAGAAATGTCCCAACCAATCAGAATGAGCCGGACGCTTCTAGGCACTTATCACTGAGGCAAAATGCCTGGAAATGTCCCACACGTTTTCATGGGGAAAAATACAAAACATGGGAGAAAAAACCTCCAAATATGGCTGAGCCCAGGGACCCACTCTAAAGCCAACACCCTCAGTGCTGAAAATGCCTAGAAATGTTCCACCCTTTGTGTTCGGGAAAAATACAATACATGGGACATTTGTAGGCGCTTTACATTATAGCAAAAATGCCTAGAAATGTCCCATACTAGGGGTTACGGAAGTGCAATATTTGGGTCTCTCTCTGAGTAATTCAAAAGGAAACATTCCTATGATCCTCTTTAAAGGAAACACTCCTATGCTTATCTCCAAAGGATCCTTTGTTCTCGTTCTTATCCACATTTCCTATGGTTATCTCCAAAGGAATCAAAGGAAACATATGTATATCAGTTTCCTGTGTTTAGATCTCTTTCTTAGTCACATTTCACTGAACCGGGCCTTCAGGGAGAGACCAAGCACCAGCAACGGCCGTGCCCGGGGACCCACACTTAAGTCCCCCTCCTGAGTGTTATCACCCATGGGCCTGGGTTAAAGAGTCTCACGCTCTTGGTTCTCCTTTCCATACTTAGTCAGATTTCGCTAACCCGGGCCTCCAAGGAGAGACCAAGCACCAGCACCGGCCGTGCCCGGAGACCCACACTTAAGCCCCCGTCCTGAGTGTTATCACCCATGGGCCTTGGTTACAGAGCCTCGCGCCCTTGGTTCTCCATTCCACACTTAGTCCGATTTCGCTGACCAAGGCCTCCATGGAGAGACCCAGCACCAGCACCGGCCGTGCCCGGAGACCCACAGTTAAGCCCCCGTCCTGAGTGTTATCACCCAAGGGCCTGGGTTAAAGTGCCTCGCGCCCTTGGTTGTCCATTCCACACTTAGTCAGATTTCGCTGACCCGGGCCTCCAAGGAGAGACCAAGCACCAGCACCGGACGTGCCCTGAGACCCACACTTAAGCCCCCGTCCTGAGTGTTATCACCCATGGGCCTTGGTTAAAGAGCCTCGCGCCCTTGGTTCTCCAATCCACACTTAGTCCGATTTCGCTGACCCAGGCGTCCATGGAGAGTCCCAGCACCAGCACCGGCTGTGCCTGGAGACCCACACTTAAGCCCCCGTCCTGAGTGTTATCACCCATGGGCCTTGGTTAAAGAGCCTCGCGCCCTTGGTTCTCCAATCCACACTTAGTCCGATTTCGCTGACCCAGGCCTCCATGGAGAGACCCAGCACCAGCACCGGCTGTGCCCGGAGACCCACACTTAAGCCCCCGTCCTGAGTGTTATCACCCATGGGCCTTGGTTAAAGAGCCTCGCTCCCTTGGTTCTCCATTCCACACTTAGTCAAATTTCGCTGACCCGGGCCTCCAAGGAGAGACCAAGCACCATCACCGGCCGTGCCCGGGGACCCACACTTAAGCCCCCATCCTGAGTGTAATCACCAATTGGCCTGGGTTAAAGAGCCTCGCGCTCTTGGTTCTCCATTCCATACTTAGTCACCTTTCGCATACATTAAGAGACCAAGCACCAGCACCGGCCGTGCCCGGGGACCCACACTTAGGCCCCCGTCCTGAGTGCTGAAAATGCCTAGAAATGTCTCACTCTTTGTGTTAGGGAGAGACACAATACTTGGGACACTTCTAGGCACTTTACATTATAGCAAAAATTCCTAGAAATGTCCCAACCAATCAGAATGAGCCGGACGCTTCTAGGCACTTGTCACTGAGGCAAAATGCCTGGAAATGTCCCACACCTTTGGTGTTAGGGTAATACAATACATGGGACACTTGTAGGCACTTTACATTACAGCAAAATGCCTAGAAATGTCCCACACTAGGGGTTACGGAAGTGCAATATTTGGGTCTCTCTATGAGTAATTCAAAAGGAAACATTCCTATGATCCTCTTTAAAGGAAACACTCCTATGCTTATCTCCAAAGGATCCTTGGTTCCCGTTCTTACCCATATTTCCTATGGTTATCTCCAAAGGAATCAAAGGAAACATATGTATATCAGTTTCCTGTGTTTAGATCTCTTTCTTAGTCACATTTGGCTGAACCGGGCTTTCACGGAGAGACCAAGCACCAGCACCGGCCGTGCCCGGGGACCCACACTTAAGTCCCCCTCCTGAGTGTTATCACCCATGGGCCTGGGCTAAAGAGCCTCGCGCTCTTGGTTCTCCATTCCAAACTTAGTCAGATTTCGCTGACCCGGGCCTCCAAGGAGAGACCAAGCACCAGCTCCGGCCGTGCCCTGAGACCCACACTTAAGCCCCCGTCCTGAGTGTTATCACCCATGGGCCTTGGTTAAAGAACCTCGCGCCCTTGGTTCTCCATTCCACACTTAGTCCGATTTCGCTGACCCAGGCCTCCATGGAGAGACCCAGCACCAGCACCGGCCGTGCCCGGGGACCCACACTTAGGCCCCCGTCCTGAGTGCTGAAAATGCCTAGAAATGTCTCACTCTTTGTGTTAGGGAAAGACACAATACTTGGGACACTTCTAGGCACTTTACATTATAGCAAAAATGCCTAGAAATGTCCCAACCAATCAGAATGAGCCGGACGCTTCTAGGCACTTATCACTGAGGCAAAATGCCTGGAAATGTCCCACACGTTTTCATGGGGAAAAATACAAAACTTGGGAGAAAAAACCTCCAAATATGGCTGAGCCCAGGGACCCACTCTAAAGCCAACACCCTCAGTGCTGAAAATGCCTAGAAATGTTCCACCCTTTGTGTTCGGGAAAAATACAATACATGGGACATTTGTAGGCGCTTTACATTACAGCAAAAATGCCTAGAAATGTCCCATACTAGGGGTTACGGAAGTGCAATATTTGGGTCTCTCTCTGAGTAATTCAAAAGGAAACATTCCTATGATCCTCTTTAAAGGAAACACTCCTATGCTTATCTCCAAAGGATCCTTTGTTCTCGTTCTTATCCACATTTCCTATGGTTATCTCCAAAGGAATCAAAGGAAACATATGTATATCAGTTTCCTGTGTTTAGATCTCTTTCTTAGTCACATTTCACTGAACCGGGCCTTCAGGGAGAGACCAAGCACCAGCAACGGCCGTGCCCGGGGACCCACACTTAAGTCCCCCTCCTGAGTGTTATCACCCATGGGCCTGGGTTAAAGAGTCTCGCGCTCTTGGTTCTCCATTCCATACTTAGTCAGATTTCGCTAACCCGGGCCTCCAAGGAGAGACCAAGCACCAGCACCGGCCGTGCCCGGAGACCCACACTTAAGCCCCCGTCCTGAGTGTTATCACCCATGGGCCTTGGTTACAGAGCCTCGCGCCCTTGGTTCTCCATTCCACACTTAGTCCGATTTCGCTGACCAAGGCCTCCATGGAGAGAACCAGCACCAGCACCGGCCGTGCCCGGAGACCCACAGTTAAGCCCCCGTCCTGAGTGTTATCACCCATGGGCCTGGGTTAAAGTGCCTCGCGCCCTTGGTTCTCCATTCCACACTTAGTCAGATTTCGCTGACCCGGGCCTCCAAGGAGAGACCAAGCACCAGCACCGGACGTGCCCTGAGACCCACACTTAAGCCCCCGTCCTGAGTGTTATCACCCATGGGCCTGGGTTAAAGAGCCTCGCGCCCTTGGTTCTCCATTCCATACTTAGTCACTTTTCGCACACATTAAGAGACCCAGCACCAGCACCGGCCGTGCCCGGGGACCCACACTTAGGCCCCCGTCCTGAGTGCTGAAAATGCCTAGAAATGTCTCACTCTTTGTGTTAGGGAAAGATACAACAGTTGGGACATTTCAAGGCACTTTACATTATAGCAAAAATGCATAGAAATGTCCCACACTTTTTCATGGGGAAAAATACAAAACATGGGAGAAAAAACCTCCAAATATGGCTGAGCCCGGGGACCCACTCTAAAGCCCACACCCTGAGTGCTGAAAATGCCTAGAAATGTTCCACTCTTTGTGTCAGGGAAAAATACAATACATAGGACATTTGTAGGCGCTTTACATTATAGCAAAAATGCCTAAAAATGACCTAACCAATCAGAATGAGCCGGACGCTTCTAGGCATTTATCATTGAGGCAAAATGCCTGGAAATGTCCCACACCTTTGGTGTTAGGGTAATACAATACATGGGACACTTGTAGGCACTTTACATTACAGCAAAATGTCTAGAAATGTCCCATACTAGGAGTTACGGAAGTGCAATATTTGGGACTCTCTCTGAGTAATTAAAAAGGAAACATTCCTATGATCCTCTTTAAAGGAAACACTCCTATGCTTATCTCCAAAGGATCCTTGGTTCCCGTTCTTACCCATATTTCCTATGGTTATCTCCAAAGGAATCAAAGGAAACATATGTATATCAGTTTCCTGTGTTTAGATCTCTTTCTTAGTCACATTTCAGTGAACCGGGCCTTCAGGGAGAGACCAAGCACCAGCAACGGCCGTGCCCGGAGACCCACAGTTAAGCCCCCGTCCTGAGTGTTATCACCCATGGGCCTGGGTTAAAGTGCCTCGCGCCCTTGGTTCTCCATTCCACACTTAGTCAGATTTCGCTGACCCGGGCCTCCAAGGAGAGACCAAGCACCAGCACCGGACGTGCCCTGAGACCCACACTTAAGCCCCCGTCCTGAGTGTTATCACCCATGGGCCTTGGTTAAAGAGCCTCGCGCCCTTGGTTCTCCAATCCACACTTAGTCACCTTTCGCATACATTAAGAGACCAAGCACCAGCACCGGCCGTGCCCGGGGACCCACACTTAGGCCCCCGTCCTGAGTGCTGAAAATGCCTAGAAATGTCTCACTCTTTGTGTTAGGGAAAGACACAATACTTGGGACACTTCTAGGCACTTTACATTATAGCAAAAATGCATAGAAATGTCCCACACTTTTTCATGGGGAAAAATACAAAACATGGGAGAAAAAACCTCCAAATATGGCTGAGCCCGGGGACCCACTCTAAAGCCCACACCCTGAGTGCTGAAAATGCCTAGAAATGTTCCACTCTTTGTGTCAGGGAAAAATACAATACATAGGACATTTGTAGGCGCTTTACATTATAGCAAAAATGCCTAAAAATGAC
Source organism: Pleuronectes platessa (assembly GCF_947347685.1). NCBI lineage: Eukaryota > Metazoa > Chordata > Actinopteri > Pleuronectiformes > Pleuronectidae > Pleuronectes > Pleuronectes platessa. The sequence continues at coordinate 25,118,282 of NC_070640.1, forward strand.
CTAACCAATCAGAATGAGCCGGACGCTTCTAGGCATTTATCATTGAGGCAAAATGCCTGGAAATGTCCCACACCTTTGGTGTTAGGGTAATACAATACATGGGACACTTGTAGGCACTTTACATTACAGCAAAATGTCTAGAAATGTCCCATACTAGGAGTTACGGAAGTGCAATATTTGGGACTCTCTCTGAGTAATTAAAAAGGAAACATTCCTATGATCCTCTTTAAAGGAAACACTCCTATGCTTATCTCCAAAGGATCCTTTGTTCCCGTTCTTATCCACATTTCCTATGGTTATCTCCAAAGGAATCAAAGGAAACATATGTATATCAGTTTCCTGTGTTTAGATCTCTTTCTTAGTCACATTTCACTGAACCGGGCCTTCAGGGAGAGACCAAGCACCAGCAACGGCCGTGCCCGGAGACCCACAGTTAAGCCCCCGTCCTGAGTGTTATCACCCATGGGCCTGGGTTAAAGTGCCTCGCGCCCTTGGTTCTCCATTCCACACTTAGTCAGATTTCGCTGACCCGGGCCTCCAAGGAGAGACCAAGCACCAGCACCGGACGTGCCCTGAGACCCACACTTAAGCCCCCGTCCTGAGTGTTATCACCCATGGGCCTTGGTTAAAGAGCCTCGCGCCCTTGGTTCTCCAATCCACACTTAGTCCGATTTCGCTGACCCAGGCCTCCATGGAGAGACCCAGCACCAGCACCGGCTGTGCCCGGAGACCCACACTTAAGCCCCCGTCCTGAGTGTTATCACCCATGGGCCTTGGTTAAAGAGCCTCGCTCCCTTGGTTCTCCATTCCACACTTAGTCAAATTTCGCTGACCCGGGCCTCCAAGGAGAGACCAAGCACCATCACCGGCCGTGCCCGGGGACCCACACTTAAGCCCCCATCCTGAGTGTAATCACCAATTGGCCTGGGTTAAAGAGCCTCGCGCTCTTGGTTCTCCATTCCATACTTAGTCACCTTTCGCATACATTAAGAGACCAAGCACCAGCACCGGCCGTGCCCGGGGACCCACACTTAGGCCCCCGTCCTGAGTGCTGAAAATGCCTAGAAATGTCTCACTCTTTGTGTTAGGGAAAGACACAATACTTGGGACACTTCTAGGCACTTTACATTATAGCAAAAATTCCTAGAAATGTCCCAACCAATCAGAATGAGCCGGACGCTTCTAGGCACTTGTCACTGAGGCAAAATGCCTGGAAATGTCCCACACCTTTGGTGTTAGGGTAATACAATACATGGGACACTTGTAGGCACTTTACATTACAGCAAAATGCCTAGAAATGTCCCACACTAGGGGTTACGGAAGTGCAATATTTGGGTCTCTCTATGAGTAATTCAAAAGGAAACATTCCTATGATCCTCTTTAAAGGAAACACTCCTATGCTTATCTCCAAAGGATCCTTTGTTCCCGTTCTTACCCATATTTCCTATGGTTATCTCCAAAGGAATCAAAGGAAACATATGTATATCAGTTTCCTGTGTTTAGATCTCTTTCTTAGTCACATTTCACTGAACCGGGCCTTCAGGGAGAGACCAAGCACCAGCAACGGCCGTGCCCGGGGACCCACACTTAAGTCCCCCTCCTGAGTGTTATCACCCATGGGCCTGGGTTAAAGAGTCTCGCGCTCTTGGTTCTCCATTCCATACTTAGTCAGATTTCGCTAACCCGGGCCTCCAAGGAGAGACCAAGCACCAGCACCGGCCGTGCCCGGAGACCCACACTTAAGCCCCCGTCCTGAGTGTTATCACCCATGGGCCTTGGTTACAGAGCCTCGCGCCCTTGGTTCTCCATTCCACACTTAGTCCGATTTCGCTGACCAAGGCCTCCATGGAGAGAACCAGCACCAGCACCGGCCGTGCCCGGAGACCCACAGTTAAGCCCCCGTCCTGAGTGTTATCACCCATGGGCCTGGGTTAAAGTGCCTCGCGCCCTTGGTTCTCCATTCCACACTTAGTCAGATTTCGCTGACCCGGGCCTCCAAGGAGAGACCAAGCACCAGCACCGGACGTGCCCTGAGACCCACACTTAAGCCCCCGTCCTGAGTGTTATCACCCATGGGCCTTGGTTAAAGAGCCTCGCGCCCTTGGTTCTCCAATCCACACTTACTCCGATTTCGCTGACCCAGGCCTCCATGGAGAGACCCAGCACCAGCACCGGCTGTGCCCGGAGACCCACACTTAAGCCCCCGTCCTGAGTGTTATCACCCATGGGCCTTGGTTAAAGAGCCTCGCGCCCTTGGTTCTCCATTCCATACTTAGTCACTTTTCGCATACATTAAGAGACCCAGCACCAGCACCGGCCGTGCCCGGGGACCCACACTTAGGCCCCCGTCCTGAGTGCTGAAAAGGCCTAGAAATGTCTCACTCTTTGTGTTAGGGAAAGATACAATACTTGGGACACTTCTAGGCACTTTACATTATAGCAAAAATGCCTAGAAATGTCCCACAGGTTTTCATAAGGGAAAATACAAAACATGGGAGAAAAAACCTCCAAATATGGCTGAGCCCGGGGACCCACTCTAAAGCCCACACCCTGAGTGCTGAAAATGCCTAGAAATGTTCCACTCTTTGTGTCAGGGAAAAATACAATACATAGGACATTTGTAGGCGCTTTACATTATAGCAAAAATGCCTAAAAATGTCCTAACCAATAAGAATGAGCCGGACGCTTCTAGGCACTTATCATTGAGGCAAAATAACTGGAAATGTCCCACACTTTTTTATGTTAGGGTAATACAATACATGGGATACTTGTAGGCACTTTACATTACAGCAAAATGTCTAGAAATGTCCCATACTAGGGGATACGGAAGTGCAATATTTGGGACTCTCTCTGAGTAATTAAAAAGGAAACATTCCTATGATCCTCTTTAAAGGAAACACTCCTATGCTTATCTCCAAAGGATCCTTTGTTCCCGTTCTTATCCACATTTCCTATGGTTATCTCCAAAGGAATCAAAGGAAACATATGTATATCAGTTTCCTGTGTTTAGATCTCTTTCTTAGTCACATTTCACTGAACCGGGCCTTCAGGGAGAGACCAAGCACCAGCAACGGCCGTGCCCGGAGACCCACAGTTAAGCCCCCGTCCTGAGTGTTATCACCCATGGGCCTGGGTTAAAGTGCCTCGCGCCCTTGGTTCTCCATTCCACACTTAGTCAGATTTCGCTGACCCGGGCCTCCATGGAGAGACCAAGCACCAGCACCGGACTTGCCCTGAGACCCACACTTAAGCCCCCGTCCTGAGTGTTATCACCCATGGGCCTTGGTTAAAGAGCCTCGCGCCCTTGGTTCTCCAATCCACACTTAGTCCGATTTCGCTGACCCAGGCCTCCATGGAGAGACCCAGCACCAGCACCGGCTGTGCCCGGAGACCCACACTTAAGCCCCCGTCCTGAGTGTTATTACCCATGGGCCTTGGTTAAAGAGCCTCGCGCCCTTGGTTCTCCATTCCACACTTAGTCAAATTTCGCTGACCCGGGCCTCCAAGGAGAGACCAAGCACCATCACCGGCCGTGCCCGGGGACCCACACTTAAGCCCCCATCCTGAGTGTAATCACCAATTGGCCTGGGTTAAAGAGCCTCGCGCTCTTGGTTCTCCATTCCATACTTAGTCACCTTTCGCATACATTAAGAGACCAAGCACCAGCACCGGCCGTGCCCGGGGACCCACACTTAGGCCCCCGTCCTGAGTGCTGAAAATGCCTAGAAATGTCTCACTCTTTGTGTTAGGGAAAGACACAATACTTGGGACACTTCTAGGCACTTTACATTATAGCAAAAATTCCTAGAAATGTCCCAACCAATCAGAATGAGCCGGACGCTTCTAGGCACTTGTCACTGAGGCAAAATGCCTGGAAATGTCCCACACCTTTGGTGTTAGGGTAATACAATACATGGGACACTTGTAGGCACTTTACATTACAGCAAAATGCCTAGAAATGTCCCACACTAGGGGTTACGGAAGTGCAAAATTTGGGTCTCTCTATGAGTAATTCAAAAGGAAACATTCCTATGATCCTCTTTAAAGGAAACACTCCTATGCTTATCTCCAAAGGATCCTTGGTTCCCGTTCTTACCCATATTTCCAATGGTTATCTCCAAAGGAATCAAAGGAAACATATGTATATCAGTTTCCTGTGTTTAGATCTCTTTCTTAGTCACATTTGGCTGAACCGGGCTTTCACGGAGAGACCAAGCACCAGCACCGGCCGTGCCCGGGGACCCACACTTAAGTCCCCCTCCTGAGTGTTATCACCCATGGGCCTTGGTTAAAGAGCCTCGCGCCCTTGGTTCTCCATTCCATACTTAGTCACTTTTCGCATACATTAAGAGACCCAGCACCAGCACCGGCCGTGCCCGGGGACCCACACTTAGGCCCCCGTCCTGAGTGCTGAAAAGGCCTAGAAATGTCTCACTCTTTGTGTTAGGGAAAGATACAATACTTGGGACACTTCTAGGCACTTTACATTATAGCAAAAATGCCTAGAAATGTCCCACAGGTTTTCATAAGGGAAAATACAAAACATGGGAGAAAAAACCTCCAAATATGGCTGAGTCCGCGGACCCACTCTAAAGCCCACTCCCTGAGTGCTGAAAATGCCTAGAAATGTTCCACTCTTTGTGTCAGGGAAAAATACAATACATAGGACATTTGTAGGCGCTTTACATTATAGCAAAAATGCCTAAAAATGTCCTAACCAATAAGAATGAGCCGGACGCTTCTAGGCACTTATCATTGAGGCAAAATAACTGGAAATGTCCCACACTTTTTTATGTTAGGGTAATACAATACATGGGATACTTGTAGGCACTTTACATTACAGCAAAATGTCTAGAAATGTCCCATACTAGGGGATACGGAAGTGCAATATTTGGGACTCTCTCTGAGTAATTAAAAAGGAAACATTCCTATGATCCTCTTTAAAGGAAACACTCCTATGCTTATCTCCAAAGGATCCTTTGTTCTCGTTCTTATCCACATTTCCTATGGTTATCTCCAAAGGAATCAAAGGAAACATATGTATATCAGTTTCCTGTGTTTAGATCTCTTTCTTAGTCACATTTCACTGAACCGGGCCTTCAGGGAGAGACCAAGCACCAGCAACGGCCGTGCCCGGGGACCCACACTTAAGTCCCCCTCCTGAGTGTTATCACCCATGGGCCTGGGTTAAAGAGTCTCGCGCTCTTGGTTCTCCATTCCATACTTAGTCAGATTTCGCTAACCCGGGCCTCCAAGGAGAGACCAAGCACCAGCACCGGCCGTGCCCGGAGACCCACACTTAAGCCCCCGTCCTGAGTGTTATCACCCATGGGCCTTGGTTACAGAGCCTCGCGCCCTTGGTTCTCCATTCCACACTTAGTCCGATTTCGCTGACCAAGGCCTCCATGGAGAGACCCAGCACCAGCACCGGCCGTGCCCGGAGACCCACAGTTAAGCCCCCGTCCTGAGTGTTATCACCCATGGGCCTGGGTTAAAGTGCCTCGCGCCCTTGGTTCTCCATTCCACACTTAGTCAGATTTCGCTGACCCGGGCCTCCAAGGAGAGACCAAGCACCAGCACCGGACGTGCCATGAGACCCACACTTAAGCCCCCGTCCTGAGTGTTATCACCCATGGGCCTTGGTTAAAGAGCCTCGCGCCCTTGGTTCTCCAATCCACACTTACTCCGATTTCGCTGACCCAGGCCTCCATGGAGAGACCCAGCACCAGCACCGGCTGTGCCCGGAGACCCACACTTAAGCCCCTGTCCTGAGTGTTATCACCCATGGGCCTTGGTTAAAGAGCCTCGCGCCCTTGGTTCTCCATTCCATACTTAGTCACTTTTCGCATACATTAAGAGACCCAGCACCAGCACCGGCCGTGCCCGGGGACCCACACTTAGGCCCCCGTCCTGAGTGCTGAAAAGGCCTAGAAATGTCTCACTCTTTGTGTTAGGGAAAGATACAATACTTGGGACACTTCTAGGCACTTTACATTATAGCAAAAATGCCTAGAAATGTCCCACAGGTTTTCATAAGGGAAAATACAAAACATGGGAGAAAAAACCTCCAAATATGGCTGAGTCCGCGGACCCACTCTAAAGCCCACTCCCTGAGTGCTGAAAATGCCTAGAAATGTTCCACTCTTTGTGTCAGGGAAAAATACAATACATAGGACATTTGTAGGCGCTTTACATTATAGCAAAAATGCCTAAAAATGTCCTAACCAATAAGAATGAGCCGGACGCTTCTAGGCACTTATCATTGAGGCAAAATAACTGGAAATGTCCCACACTTTTTTATGTTAGGGTAATACAATACATGGGATACTTGTAGGCACTTTACATTACAGCAAAATGTCTAGAAATGTCCCATACTAGGGGATACGGAAGTGCAATATTTGGGACTCTCTCTGAGTAATTAAAAAGGAAACATTCCTATGATCCTCTTTAAAGGAAACACTCCTATGCTTATCTCCAAAGGATCCTTTGTTCCCGTTCTTATCCACATTTCCTATGGTTATCTCCAAAGGAATCAAAGGAAACATATGTATATCAGTTTCCTGTGTTTAGATCTCTTTCTTAGTCACATTTCACTGAACCGGGCCTTCAGGGAGAGACCAAGCACCAGCAACGGCCGTGCCCGGAGACCCACAGTTAAGCCCCCGTCCTGAGTGTTATCACCCATGGGCCTGGGTTAAAGTGCCTCGCGCCCTTGGTTCTCCATTCCACACTTAGTCAGATTTCGCTGACCCGGGCCTCCAAGGAGAGACCAAGCACCAGCACCGGACGTGCCCTGAGACCCACACTTAAGCCCCCGTCCTGAGTGTTATCACCCATGGGCCTTGGTTAAAGAGCCTCGCGCCCTTGGTTCTCCAATCCACACTTAATCCGATTTCGCTGACCCAGGCCTCCATGGAGAGACCCAGCACCAGCACCGGCTGTGCCCGGAGACCCACACTTAAGCCCCCGTCCTGAGTGCTGAAAAGGCCTAGAAATGTCTCACTCTTTGTGTTAGGGAAAGATACAATACTTGGGACACTTCTAGGCACTTTACATTATAGCAAAAATGCCTAGAAATGTCCCACAGGTTTTCATAAGGGAAAATACAAAACATGGGAGAAAAAACCTCCAAATATGGCTGAGTCCGCGGACCCACTCTAAAGCCCACTCCCTGAGTGCTGAAAATGCCTAGAAATGTTCCACTCTTTGTGTCAGGGAAAAATACAATACATAGGACATTTGTAGGCGCTTTACATTATAGCAAAAATGCCTAAAAATGTCCTAACCAATAAGAATGAGCCGGACGCTTCTAGGCACTTATCATTGAGGCAAAATAACTGGAAATGTCCCACACTTTTTTATGTTAGGGTAATACAATACATGGGATACTTGTAGGCACTTTACATTACAGCAAAATGTCTAGAAATGTCCCATACTAGGGGATACGGAAGTGCAATATTTGGGACTCTCTCTGAGTAATTAAAAAGGAAACATTCCTATGATCCTCTTTAAAGGAAACACTCCTATGCTTATCTCCAAAGGATCCTTTGTTCCCGTTCTTATCCACATTTCCTATGGTTATCTCCAAAGGAATCAAAGGAAACATATGTATATCAGTTTCCTGTGTTTAGATCTCTTTCTTAGTCACATTTCACTGAACCGGGCCTTCAGGGAGAGACCAAGCACCAGCAACGGCCGTGCCCGGAGACCCACAGTTAAGCCCCCGTCCTGAGTGTTATCACCCATGGGCCTGGGTTAAAGTGCCTCGCGCCCTTGGTTCTCCATTCCACACTTAGTCAGATTTCGCTGACCCGGGCCTCCAAGGAGAGACCAAGCACCAGCACCGGACGTGCCCTGAGACCCACACTTAAGCCCCCGTCCTGAGTGTTATCACCCATGGGCCTTGGTTAAAGAGCCTCGCGCCCTTGGTTCTCCAATCCACACTTAATCCGATTTCGCTGACCCAGGCCTCCATGGAGAGACCCAGCACCAGCACCGGCTGTGCCCGGAGACCCACACTTAAGCCCCCGTCCTGAGTGCTGAAAAGGCCTAGAAATGTCTCACTCTTTGTGTTAGGGAAAGATACAATACTTGGGACACTTCTAGGCACTTTACATTATAGCAAAAATGCCTAGAAATGTCCCACAGGTTTTCATAAGGGAAAATACAAAACATGGGAGAAAAAACCTCCAAATATGGCTGAGTCCGCGGACCCACTCTAAAGCCCACACCCTGAGTGCTGAAAATGCCTAGAAATGTTCCACTCTTTGTGTCAGGGAAAAATACAATACATAGGACATTTGTAGGCGCTTTACATTATAGCAAAAATGCCTAAAAATGTCCTAACCAATAAGAATGAGCCGGACGCTTCTAGGCACTTATCATTGAGGCAAAATAACTGGAAATGTCCCACACTTTTTTATGTTAGGGTAATACAATACATGGGATACTTGTAGGCACTTTACATTACAGCAAAATGTCTAGAAATGTCCCATACTAGGGGATACGGAAGTGCAATATTTGGGACTCTCTCTGAGTAATTAAAAAGGAAACATTCCTATGATCCTCTTTAAAGGAAACACTCCTATGCTTATCTCCACAGGATCCTTTGTTCCCGTTCTTATCCACATTTCCTATGGTTATCTCCAAAGGAATCAAAGGAAACATATGTATATCAGTTTCCTGTGTTTAGATCTCTTTCTTAGTCACATTTCACTGAACCGGGCCTTCAGGGAGAGACCAAGCACCAGCAACGGCCGTGCCCGGAGACCCACAGTTAAGCCCCCGTCCTGAGTGTTATCACCCATGGGCCTGGGTTAAAGTGCCTCGCGCCCTTGGTTCTCCATTCCACACTTAGTCAGATTTCGCTGACCCGGGCCTCCAAGGAGAGACCAAGCACCAGCACCGGCCGTGCCCGGAGACCCACACTTAAGCCCCCGTCCTGAGTGTTATCACCCATGGGCCTTGGTTAAAGAGCCTCGCGCCCTTGGTTATCCATTCCACACTTAGTCCGATTTCGCTGACCCAGGCCTCCATGGAGAGACCCAGCACCAGCACCGGCCGTGCCCGGGGACCCACACTTAGGCCCCCGTCCTGAGTGCTGAAAATGCCTAGAAATGTCTTACTCTTTGTGTTAGGGAAAGACACAATACTTGGGACAGTTCTAGGCACTTTACATTATAGCAAAAATGCCTAGAAATGTCCCAACCAATCAGAATGAGCCGGACCCTTCTAGGCACTTATCACTGAGGCAAAAGGCCTGGAAATGTCCCACACGTTTTCATGGGGAAAAATACAAAACATGGGAGAAAAAACCTCCAAATATGGCTGAGCCCAGGGACCCACTCTAAAGCCAACACCCTCAGTGCTGAAAATGCCTAGAAATGTTCCACTCTTTGTGTTCGGGAAAAATACAATACATGGGACATTTGTAGGCGCTTTACATTATAGCAAAAATGCCTAGAAATGTCCCATACTAGGGGTTACGGAAGTGCAATATTTGGGTCTCTCTCTGAGTAATTCAAAAGGAAACATTCCTATGATCCTCTTTAAAGGAAACACTCCTATGCTTATCTCCAAAGGATCCTTTGTTCTCGTTCTTATCCACATTTCCTATGGTTATCTCCAAAGGAATCAAAGGAAACATATGTATATCAGTTTCCTGTGTTTAGATCTCTTTCTTAGTCACATTTCACTGAACCGGGCCTTCAGGGAGAGACCAAGCACCAGCAACGGCCGTGCCCGGGGACCCACACTTAAGTCCCCCTCCTGAGTGTTATCACCCATGGGCCTGGGTTAAAGAGTCTCGCGCTCTTGGTTCTCCATTCCATACTTAGTCAGATTTCGCTAACCCGGGCCTCCAAGGAGAGACCAAGCACCAGCACCGGCCGTGCCCGGAGACCCACACTTAAGCCCCCGTCCTGAGTGTTATCACCCATGGGCCTTGGTTACAGAGCCTCGCGCCCTTGGTTCTCCATTCCACACTTAGTCCGATTTCGCTGACCAAGGCCTCCATGGAGAGAACCAGCACCAGCACCGGCCGTGCCCGGAGACCCACAGTTAAGCCCACGTCCTGAGTGTTATCACCCATGGGCCTGGGTTAAAGTGCCTCGCGCCCTTGGTTCTCCATTCCACACTTAGTCAGATTTCGCTGACCCGGGCCTCCAAGGAGAGACCAAGCACCAGCACCGGACGTGCCCTGAGACCCACACTTAAGCCCCCGTCCTGAGTGTTATCACCCATGGGCCTTGGTTAAAGAGCCTCGCGCCCTTGGTTCTCCAATCCACACTTACTCCGATTTCGCTGACCCAGGCCTCCATGGAGAGACCCAGCACCAGCACCGGCTGTGCCCGGAGACCCACACTTAAGCCCCCGTCCTGAGTGTTATCACCCATGGGCCTTGGTTAAAGAGCCTCGCGCCCTTGGTTCTCCATTCCATACTTAGTCACTTTTCGCATACATTAAGAGACCCAGCACCAGCACCGGCCGTGCCCGGGGACCCACACTTAGGCCCCCGTCCTGAGTGCTGAAAAGGCCTAGAAATGTCTCACTCTTTGTGTTAGGGAAAGATACAATACTTGGTACACTTCTAGGCACTTTACAGTATAGCAAAAATGCCTAGAAATGTCCCACAGGTTTTCATAAGGGAAAATACAAAACATGGGAGAAAAAACCTCCAAATATGGCTGAGCCCGGGGACCCACTCTAAAGCCCACACCCTGAGTGCTGAAAATGCCTAGAAATGTTCCACTCTTTGTGTCAGGGAAAAATACAATACATAGGACATTTGTAGGCGCTTTACATTATAGCAAAAATGCCTAAAAATGTCTTAACCAATAAGAATGAGCCGGACGCTTCTAGGCACTTATCATTGAGGCAAAATAACTGGAAATGTCCCACACTTTTTTATGTTAGGGTAATATAATACATGGGATACTTGTAGGCACTTTACATTACAGCAAAATGTCTAGAAATGTCCCATACTAGGGGATACGGAAGTGCAATATTTGGGACTCTCTCTGAGTAATTAAAAAGGAAACATTCCTATGATCCTCTTTAAAGGAAACACTCCTATGCTTATCTCCAAAGGATCCTTTGTTCCCATTCTTATCCACATTTCCTATGGTTATCTCCAAAGGAATCAAAGGAAACATATGTATATCAGTTTCCTGTGTTTAGATCTCTTTCTTAGTCACATTTCACTGAACCGGGCCTTCAGGGAGAGACCAAGCACCAGCAACGGCCGTGCCCGGAGACCCACAGTTAAGCCCCCGACCTGAGTGTTATCAGCCATGGGCCTGGGTTAAAGTGCCTCGCGCCCTTGGTTCTCCATTCCACACTTAGTCAGATTTCGCTGACCCGGGCCTCCATGGAGAGACCAAGCACCAGCACCGGACTTGCCCTGAGACCCACACTTAAGCCCCCGTCCTGAGTGTTATCACCCATGGGCCTTGGTTAAAGAGCCTCGCGCCCTTGGTTCTCCAATCCACACTTAGTCCGATTTCGCTGACCCAGGCCTCCATGGAGAGACCCAGCACCAGCACCGGCTGTGCCCGGAGACCCACACTTAAGCCCCCGTCCTGAGTGTTATTACCCATGGGCCTTGGTTAAAGAGCCTCGCGCCCTTGGTTCTCCATTCCACACTTAGTCAAATTTCGCTGACCCGGGCCTCCAAGGAGAGACCAAGCACCATCACCGGCCGTGCCCGGGGACCCACACTTAAGCCCCCATCCTGAGTGTAATCACCAATTGGCCTGGGTTAAAGAGCCTCGCGCTCTTGGTTCTCCATTCCATACTTAGTCACCTTTCGCATACATTAAGAGACCAAGCACCAGCACCGGCCGTGCCCGGGGACCCACACTTAGGCCCCCGTCCTGAGTGCTGAAAATGCCTAGAAATGTCTCACTCTTTGTGTTAGGGAAAGACACAATACTTGGGACACTTCTAGGCACTTTACATTATAGCAAAAATTCCTAGAAATGTCCCAACCAATCAGAATGAGCCGGACGCTTCTAGGCACTTATCACTGAGGCAAAATGCCTGGAAATGTCCCACACCTTTGGTGTTAGGGTAATACAATACATGGGACACTTGTAGGCACTTTACATTACAGCAAAATGCCTAGAAATGTCCCACACTAGGGGTTACGGAAGTGCAATATTTGGGTCTCTCTATGAGTAATTCAAAAGGAAACATTCCTATGATCCTCTTTAAAGGAAACACTCCTATGCTTATCTCCAAAGGATCCTTGGTTCCCGTTCTTACCCATATTTCCTATGGTTATCTCCAAAGGAATCAAAGGAAACATATGTATATCAGTTTCCTGTGTTTAGATCTCTTTCTTAGTCAATATTTTGGCTGAACCGGGCTTTCACGGAGAGACCAAGCACCAGCACCGGCCGTGCCCGGGGACCCACACTTAAGTCCCCCTCCTGAGTGTTATCACCCATGGGCCTGGGCTAAAGAGCCTCGCGCTCTTGGTTCTCCATTCCACACTTAGTCAGATTTCGCTGACCCGGGCCTCCAAGGAGAGACCAAGCACCAGCACCGGCCGTGCCCTGAGACCCACACTTAAGCCCCCGTCCTGAGTGTTATCACCCATGGGCCTGGGTTAAAGAGCCTCGCGCTCTTGGTTCTCCATTTGAAACTTAGTCAGATTTCGCTGACCCGGGCCTCCAAGGAGAGACCAAGCACCAGCACCGGCCGTGCCCTGAGACCCACACTTAAGTCCCCGTCCTGAGTGTTATCACCCATGGGCCTTGGTTAAAGAGCCTCGCGCCCTTGGTTCTCCATTCCACACGTAGTCCGATTTCGCTGACCCAGGCCTCCATGGAGAGACCCAGCACCAGCACCGGCCGTGCCCAGAGACCCACACTTAAGCCCCCGTCCTGAGTGTTATCACCCATGGGCCTTGGTTAAAGAGCCTCGCGCCCTTGGTTCTCCATTCCACACTTAGTCCGATTTCGCTGACCCAGGCCTCCATGGAGAGACCCAGCACCAGCACCGGCCGTGCCCGGGGACCCACACTTAGGCCCCCGTCCTGAGTGCTGAAAATGCCTAGAAATGTCTCACTCTTTGTGTTAGGGAAAGACACAATACTTGGGACAGTTCTAGGCACTTTACATTATAGCAAAAATGCCTAGAAATGTCCCAACCAATCAGAATGAGCCGGACGCTTCTAGGCACTTATCACTGAGGCAAAATGCCTGGAAATGTCCCACACGTTTTCATGGGGAAAAATACAAAACATGGGAGAAAAAACCTCCAAATATGGCTGAGCCCAGGGACCCACTCTAAAGCCAACACCCTCAGTGCTGAAAATGCCTAGAAATGTTCCACCCTTTGTGTTCGGGAAAAATACAATACATGGGACATTTGTAGGCGCTTTACATTATTGCAAAAATGCCTAGAAATGTCCCATACTAGGGGTTACGGAAGTGCAATATTTGGGTCTCTCTCTGAGTAATTCAAAAGGAAACATTCCTATGATCCTCTTTAAAGGAAACACTCCTATGCTTATCTCCAAAGGATCCTTTGTTCTCGTTCTTATCCACATTTCCTATGGTTATCTCCAAAGGAATCAAAGGAAACATATGTATATCAGTTTCCTGTGTTTAGATCTCTTTCTTAGTCACATTTCACTGAACCGGGCCTTCAGGGAGAGACCAAGCACCAGCAACGGCCGTGCCCGGGGACCCACACTTAAGTCCCCCTCCTGAGTGTTATCACCCATGGGCCTGGGTTAAAGAGTCTCGCGCTCTTGGTTCTCCATTCCATACTTAGTCAGATTTCGCTAACCCGGGCCTCCAAGGAGAGACCAAGCACCAGCACCGGCCGTGCCCGGAGACCCACACTTAAGCCCCCGTCCTGAGTGTTATCACCCATGGGCCTTGGTTACAGAGCCTCGCGCCCTTGGTTCTCCATTCCACACTTAGTCCGATTTCGCTGACCAAGGCCTCCATGGAGAGACCCAGCACCAGCACCGGCCGTGCCCGGAGACCCACAGTTAAGCCCCCGTCCTGAGTGTTATCACCCATGGGCCTGGGTTAAAGTGCCTCGCGCCCTTGGTTCTCCATTCCACACTTAGTCAGATTTCGCTGACCCGGGCCTCCAAGGAGAGACCAAGCACCAGCACCGGACGTGCCCTGAGACCCACACTTAAGCCCCCGTCCTGAGTGTTATCACCCATGGGCCTTGGTTAAAGAGCCTCGCGCTCTTGGTTCTCCAATCCACACTTACTCCGATTTCGCTGACCCAGGCCTCCATGGAGAGACCCAGCACCAGCACCGGCTGTGCCCGGAGACCCACACTTAAGCCCCTGTCCTGAGTGTTATCACCCATGGGCCTTGGTTAAAGAGCCTCGCGCCCTTGGTTCTCCATTCCATACTTAGTCACTTTTCGCATACATTAAGAGACCCAGCACCAGCACCGGCCGTGCCCGGGGACCCACACTTAGGCCCCCGTCCTGAGTGCTGAAAAGGCCTAGAAATGTCTCACTCTTTGTGTTAGGGAAAGATACAATACTTGGGACACTTCTAGGCACTTTACATTATAGCAAAAATGCCTAGAAATGTCCCACAGGTTTTCATAAGGGAAAATACAAAACATGGGAGAAAAAACCTCCAAATATGGCTGAGTCCGCGGACCCACTCTAAAGCCCACACCCTGAGTGCTGAAAATGCCTAGAAATGTTCCACTCTTTGTGTCAGGGAAAAATACAATACATAGGACATTTGTAGGCGCTTTACATTATAGCAAAAATGCCTAAAAATGTCCTAACCAATAAGAATGAGCCGGACGCTTCTAGGCACTTATCATTGAGGCAAAATAACTGGAAATGTCCCACACTTTTTTATGTTAGGGTAATACAATACATGGGATACTTGTAGGCACTTTACATTACAGCAAAATGTCTAGAAATGTCCCATACTAGGGGATACGGAAGTGCAATATTTGGGACTCTCTCTGAGTAATTAAAAAGGAAACATTCCTATGATCCTCTTTAAAGGAAACACTCCTATGCTTATCTCCACAGGATCCTTTGTTCCCGTTCTTATCCACATTTCCTATGGTTATCTCCAAAGGAATCAAAGGAAACATATGTATATCAGTTTCCTGTGTTTAGATCTCTTTCTTAGTCACATTTCACTGAACCGGGCCTTCAGGGAGAGACCAAGCACCAGCAACGGCCGTGCCCGGAGACCCACAGTTAAGCCCCCGTCCTGAGTGTTATCACCCATGGGCCTGGGTTAAAGTGCCTCGCGCCCTTGGTTCTCCATTCCACACTTAGTCAGATTTCGCTGACCCGGGCCTCCAAGGAGAGACCAAGCACCAGCACCGGACGTGCCCTGAGACCCACACTTAAGCCCCCGTCCTGAGTGTTATCACCCATGGGCCTTGGTTAAAGAGCCTCGCGCCCTTGGTTCTCCAATCCACACTTAGTCCGATTTCGCTGACCCAGGCCTCCATGGAGAGACCCAGCACCAGCACCGGCTGTGCCCGGAGACCCACACTTAAGCCCCCGTCCTGAGTGTTATTACCCATGGGCCTTGGTTAAAGAGCCTCGCGCCCTTGGTTCTCCATTCCACACTTAGTCAAATTTCGCTGACCCGGGCCTCCAAGGAGAGACCAAGCACCATCACCGGCCGTGCCCGGGGACCCACACTTAAGCCCCCATCCTGAGTGTAATCACCAATTGGCCTGGGTTAAAGAGCCTCGCGCTCTTGGTTCTCCATTCCATACTTAGTCACCTTTCGCATACATTAAGAGACCAAGCACCAGCACCGGCCGTGCCCGGGGACCCACACTTAGGCCCCCGTCCTGAGTGCTGAAAATGCCTAGAAATGTCTCACTCTTTGTGTTAGGGAAAGACACAATACTTGGGACACTTCTAGGCACTTTACATTATAGCAAAAATTCCTAGAAATGTCCCAACCAATCAGAATGAGCCGGACGCTTCTAGGCACTTGTCACTGAGGCAAAATGCCTGGAAATGTCCCACACCTTTGGTGTTAGGGTAATACAATACATGGGACACTTGTAGGCACTTTACATTACAGCAAAATGCCTAGAAATGTCCCACACTAGGGGTTACGGAAGTGCAATATTTGGGTCTCTCTATGAGTAATTCAAAAGGAAACATTCCTATGATCCTCTTTAAAGGAAACACTCCTATGCTTATCTCCAAAGGATCCTTGGTTCCCGTTCTTACCCATATTTCCTATGGTTATCTCCAAAGGAATCAAAGGAAACATATGTATATCAGTTTCCTGTGTTTAGATCTCTTTCTTAGTCAATATTTTGGCTGAACCGGGCTTTCACGGAGAGACCAAGCACCAGCACCGGCCGTGCCCGGGGACCCACACTTAAGTCCCCCTCCTGAGTGTTATCACCCATGGGCCTGGGCTAAAGAGCCTCGCGCTCTTGGTTCTCCATTCCACACTTAGTCAGATTTCGCTGACCCGGGCCTCCAAGGAGAGACCAAGCACCAGCACCGGCCGTGCCCTGAGACCCACACTTAAGCCCCCGTCCTGAGTGTTATCACCCATGGGCCTGGGTTAAAGAGCCTCGCGCTCTTGGTTCTCCATTTGAAACTTAGTCAGATTTCGCTGACCCGGGCCTCCAAGGAGAGACCAAGCACCAGCACCGGCCGTGCCCTGAGACCCACACTTAAGTCCCCGTCCTGAGTGTTATCACCCATGGGCCTTGGTTAAAGAGCCTCGCGCCCTTGGTTCTCCATTCCACACGTAGTCCGATTTCGCTGACCCAGGCCTCCATGGAGAGACCCAGCACCAGCACCGGCCGTGCCCGGAGACCCACACTTAAGCCCCCGTCCTGAGTGTTATCACCCATGGGCCTTGGTTAAAGAGCCTCGCGCCCTTGGTTCTCCATTCCACACTTAGTCCGATTTCGCTGACCCAGGCCTCCATGGAGAGACCCAGCACCAGCACCGGCCGTGCCCGGGGACCCACACTTAGGCCCCCGTCCTGAGTGCTGAAAATGCCTAGAAATGTCTCACTCTTTGTGTTAGGGAAAGACACAATACTTGGGACAGTTCTAGGCACTTTACATTATAGCAAAAATGCCTAGAAATGTCCCAACCAATCAGAATGAGCCGGACGCTTCTAGGCACTTATCACTGAGGCAAAATGCCTGGAAATGTCCCACACGTTTTCATGGGGAAAAATACAAAACATGGGAGAAAAAACCTCCAAATATGGCTGAGCCCAGGGACCCACTATAAAGCCAACACCCTCAGTGCTGAAAATGCCTAGAAATGTTCCACCCTTTGTGTTCGGGAAAAATACAATACATGGGACATTTGTAGGCGCTTTACATTATTGCAAAAATGCCTAGAAATGTCCCATACTAGGGGTTACGGAAGTGCAATATTTGGGTCTCTCTCTGAGTAATTCAAAAGGAAACATTCCTATGATCCTCTTTAAAGGAAACACTCCTATGCTTATCTCCAAAAGATCCTTTGTTCTCGTTCTTATCCACATTTCCTATGGTTATCTCCAAAGGAATCAAAGGAAACATATGTATATCAGTTTCCTGTGTTTAGATCTCTTTCTTAGTCACATTTCACTGAACCGGGCCTTCAGGGAGAGACCAAGCACCAGCAACGGCCGTGCCCGGGGACCCACACTTAAGTCCCCCTCCTGAGTGTTATCACCCATGGGCCTGGGTTAAAGAGTCTCGCGCTCTTGGTTCTCCATTCCATACTTAGTCAGATTTCGCTAACCCGGGCCTCCAAGGAGAGACCAAGCACCAGCACCGGCCGTGCCCGGAGACCCACACTTAAGCCCCCGTCCTGAGTGTTATCACCCATGGGCCTTGGTTACAGAGCCTCGCGCCCTTGGTTCTCCATTCCACACTTAGTCCGATTTCGCTGACCAAGGCCTCCATGGAGAGACCCAGCACCAGCACCGGCCGTGCCCGGAGACCCACAGTTAAGCCCCCGTCCTGAGTGTTATCACCCATGGGCCTGGGTTAAAGTGCCTCGCGCCCTTGGTTCTCCATTCCACACTTAGTCAGATTTCGCTGACCCGGGCCTCCAAGGAGAGACCAAGCACCAGCACCGGACGTGCCCTGAGACCCACACTTAAGCCCCCGTCCTGAGTGTTATCACCCATGGGCCTTGGTTAAAGAGCCTCGCGCCCTTGGTTCTCCAATCCACACTTACTCCGATTTCGCTGACCCAGGCCTCCATGGAGAGACCCAGCACCAGCACCGGCTGTGCCCGGAGACCCACACTTAAGCCCCTGTCCTGAGTGTTATCACCCATGGGCCTTGGTTAAAGAGCCTCGCGCCCTTGGTTCTCCATTCCATACTTAGTCACTTTTCGCATACATTAAGAGACCCAGCACCAGCACCGGCCGTGCCCGGGGACCCACACTTAGGCCCCCGTCCTGAGTGCTGAAAAGGCCTAGAAATGTCTCACTCTTTGTGTTAGGGAAAGATACAATACTTGGGACACTTCTAGGCACTTTACATTATAGCAAAAATGCCTAGAAATGTCCCACAGGTTTTCATAAGGGAAAATACAAAACATGGGAGAAAAAACCTCCAAATATGGCTGAGTCCGCGGACCCACTCTAAAGCCCACACCCTGAGTGCTGAAAATGCCTAGAAATGTTCCACTCTTTGTGTCAGGGAAAAATACAATACATAGGACATTTGTAGGCGCTTTACATTATAGCAAAAATGCCTAAAAATGTCCTAACCAATAAGAATGAGCCGGACGCTTCTAGGCACTTATCATTGAGGCAAAATAACTGGAAATGTCCCACACTTTTTTATGTTAGGGTAATACAATACATGGGATACTTGTAGGCACTTTACATTACAGCAAAATGTCTAGAAATGTCCCATACTAGGGGATACGGAAGTGCAATATTTGGGACTCTCTCTGAGTAATTAAAAAGGAAACATTCCTATGATCCTCTTTAAAGGAAACACTCCTATGCTTATCTCCACAGGATCCTTTGTTCCCGTTCTTATCCACATTTCCTATGGTTATCTCCAAAGGAATCAAAGGAAACATATGTATATCAGTTTCCTGTGTTTAGATCTCTTTCTTAGTCACATTTCACTGAACCGGGCCTTCAGGGAGAGACCAAGCACCAGCAACGGCCGTGCCCGGAGACCCACAGTTAAGCCCCCGTCCTGAGTGTTATCACCCATGGGCCTGGGTTAAAGTGCCTCGCGCCCCTGGTTCTCCATTCCACACTTAGTCAGATTTCGCTGACCCGGGCCTCCAAGGAGAGACCAAGCACCAGCACCGGACGTGCCCTGAGACCCACACTTAAGCCCCCGTCCTGAGTGTTATCACCCATGGGCCTTGGTTAAAGAGCCTCGCGCCCTTGGTTCTCCAATCCACACTTAGTCCGATTTCGCTGACCCAGGCCTCCATGGAGAGACCCAGCACCAGCACCGGCTGTGCCCGGAGACCCACACTTAAGCCCCCGTCCTGAGTGTTATCACCCATGGGCCTTGGTTAAAGAGCCTCGCGCCCTTGGTTCTCCATTCCACACTTAGTCAAATTTCGCTGAGCCGGGCCTCCAAGGAGAGACCAAGCACCATCACCGGCCGTGCCCGGGGACCCACACTTAAGCCCCCATCCTGAGTGTAATCACCAATTGGCCTGGGTTAAAGAGCCTCGCGCTCTTGGTTCTCCATTCCATACTTAGTCACCTTTCGCATACATTAAGAGACCAAGCACCAGCACCGGCCGTGCCCGGGGACCCACACTTAGGCCCCCGTCCTGAGTGCTGAAAATGCCTAGAAATGTCTCACTCTTTGTGTTAGGGAAAGACACAATACTTGGGACACTTCTAGGCACTTTACATTATAGCAAAAATTCCTAGAAATGTCCCAACCAATCAGAATGAGCCGGACGCTTCTAGGCACTTGTCACTGAGGCAAAATGCCTGGAAATGTCCCACACCTTTGGTGTTAGGGTAATACAATACATGGGACACTTGTAGGCACTTTACATTACAGCAAAATGCCTAGAAATGTCCCACACTAGGGGTTACGGAAGTGCAATATTTGGGTCTCTCTATGAGTAATTCAAAAGGAAACATTCCTATGATCCTCTTTAAAGGAAACACTCCTATGCTTATCTCCAAAGGATCCTTGGTTCCCGTTCTTACCCATATTTCCTATGGTTATCTCCAAAGGAATCAAAGGAAACATATGTATATCAGTTTCCTGTGTTTAGATCTCTTTCTTAGTCACATTTGGCTGAACCGGGCTTTCACGGAGAGACCAAGCACCAGCACCGGCCGTGCCCGGGGACCCACACTTAAGTCCCCCTCCTGAGTGTTATCACCCATGGGCCTGGGCTAAAGAGCCTCGCGCTCTTGGTTCTCCATTCCACACTTAGTCAGATTTCGCTGACCCGGGCCTCCAAGGAGAGACCAAGCACCAGCACCGGCCGTGCCCTGAGACCCACACTTAAGCCCCCGTCCTGAGTGTTATCACCCATGGGCCTGGGTTAAAGAGCCTCGCGCTCTTGGTTCTCCATTTGAAACTTAGTCAGATTTCGCTGACCCGGGCCTCCAAGGAGAGACCAAGCACCAGCACCGGCCGTGCCCTGAGACCCACACTTAAGTCCCCGTCCTGAGTGTTATCACCCATGGGCCTTGGTTAAAGAGCCTCGCGCCCTTGGTTCTCCATTCCACACGTAGTCCGATTTCGCTGACCCAGGCCTCCATGGAGAGACCCAGCACCAGCACCGGCCGTGCCCGGAGACCCACACTTAAGCCCCCGTCCTGAGTGTTATCACCCATGGGCCTTGGTTAAAGAGCCTCGCGCCCTTGGTTCTCCATTCCACACTTAGTCCGATTTCTCTGACCCAGGCCTCCATGGAGAGACCCAGCACCAGCACCGGCCGTGCCCGGGGACCCACACTTAGGCCCCCGTCCTGAGTGCTGAAAATGCCTAGAAATGTCTCACTCTTTGTGTTAGGGAAAGACACAATACTTGGGACAGTTCTAGGCACTTTACATTATAGCAAAAATTCCTAGAAATGTCCCAACCAATCAGAATGAGCCGGACGCTTCTAGGCACTTGTCACTGAGGCAAAATGCCTGGAAATGTCCCACACCTTTGGTGTTAGGGTAATACAATACATGGGACACTTGTAGGCACTTTACATTACAGCAAAATGCCTAGAAATGTCCCACACTAGGGGTTACGGAAGTGCAATATTTGGGTCTCTCTATGAGTAATTCAAAAGGAAACATTCCTATGATCCTCTTTAAAGGAAACACTCCTATGCTTATCTCCAAAGGATCCTTGGTTCCTGTTCTTACCCATATTTCCTATGGTTATCTCCAAAGGAATCAAAGGAAACATATGTATATCAGTTTCCTGTGTTTAGATCTCTTTCTTAGTCACATTTGGCTGAACCGGGCTTTCACGGAGAGACCAAGCACCAGCACCGGCCGTGCCCGGGGACCCACACTTAAGTCCCCCTCCTGAGTGTTATCACCCATGGGCCTGGGCTAAAGAGCCTCGCGCTCTTGGTTCTCCATTCCACACTTAGTCAGATTTCGCTGACCCGGGCCTCCAAGGAGAGACCAAGCACCAGCACCGGCCGTGCCCTGAGACCCACACTTAAGCCCCCGTCCTGAGTGTTATCACCCATGGGCCTGGGTTAAAGAGCCTCGCGCTCTTGGTTCTCCATTTGAAACTTAGTCAGATTTCGCTGACCCGGGCCTCCAAGGAGAGACCAAGCACCAGCACCGGCCGTGCCCTGAGACCCACACTTAAGTCCCCGTCCTGAGTGTTATCACCCATGGGCCTTGGTTAAAGAGCCTCGCGCCCTTGGTTCTCCATTCCACACGTAGTCCGATTTCGCTGACCCAGGCCTCCATGGAGAGACCCAGCACCAGCACCGGCCGTGCCCGGAGACCCACACTTAAGCCCCCGTCCTGAGTGTTATCACCCATGGGCCTAGGTTAAAGAGCCTCGCGCCCTTGGTTCTCCATTCCACACTTAGTCCGATTTCGCTGACCCAGGCCTCCATGGAGAGACCCAGCACCAGCACCGGCCGTGCCCGGGGACCCACACTTAGGCCCCCGTCCTGAGTGCTGAAAATGCCTAGAAATGTCTCACTCTTTGTGTTAGGGAAAGACACAATACTTGGGACAGTTCTAGGCACTTTACATTATAGAAAAAATGCCTAGAAATGTCCCAACCAATCAGAATGAGCCGGACGCTTCTAGGCACTTATCACTGAGGCAAAATGCCTGGAAATGTCCCACACGTTTTCATGGGGAAAAATACAAAACATGGGAGAAAAAACCTCCAAATATGGCTGAGCCCAGGGACCCACTCTAAAGCCAACACCCTCAGTGCTGAAAATGCCTAGAAATGTTCCACCCTTTGTGTTCGGGAAAAATACAATACATGGGACATTTGTAGGCGCTTTACATTATAGCAAAAATGCCTAGAAATGTCCCATACTAGGGGTTACGGAAGTGCAATATTTGGGTCTCTCTCTGAGTAATTCAAAAGGAAACATTCCTATGATCCTCTTTAAAGGAAACACTCCTATGCTTATCTCCAAAGGATCCTTTGTTCTCGTTCTTATCCACATTTCCTATGGTTATCTCCAAAGGAATCAAAGGAAACATATGTATATCAGTTTCCTGTGTTTAGATCTCTTTCTTAGTCACATTTGGCTGAACCGGGCTTTCACGGAGAGACCAAGCACCAGCACCGGCCGTGCCCGGGGACCCACACTTAAGTCCCCCTCCTGAGTGTTATCACCCATGGGCCTGGGCTAAAGAGCCTCGCGCTCTTGGTTCTCCATTCCACACTTAGTCAGATTTCGCTGACCCGGGCCTCCAAGGAGAGACCAAGCACCAGCACCGGCCGTGCCCTGAGACCCACACTTAAGCCCCCGTCCTGAGTGTTATCACCCATGGGCCTGGGTTAAAGAGCCTCGCGCTCTTGGTTCTCCATTTGAAACTTAGTCAGATTTCGCTGACCCGGGCCTCCAAGGAGAGACCAAGCACCAGCACCGGCCGTGCCCTGAGACCCACACTTAAGTCCCCGTCCTGAGTGTTATCACCCATGGGCCTTGGTTAAAGAGCCTCGCGCCCTTGGTTCTCCATTCCACACGTAGTCCGATTTCGCTGACCCAGGCCTCCATGGAGAGACCCAGCACCAGCACCGGCCGTGCCCGGAGACCCACACTTAAGCCCCCGTCCTGAGTGTTATCACCCATGGGCCTTGGTTAAAGAGCCTCGCGCCCTTGGTTCTCCATTCCACACTTAGTCCGATTTCTCTGACCCAGGCCTCCATGGAGAGACCCAGCACCAGCACCGGCCGTGCCCGGGGACCCACACTTAGGCCCCCGTCCTGAGTGCTGAAAATGCCTAGAAATGTCTCACTCTTTGTGTTAGGGAAAGACACAATACTTGGGACAGTTCTAGGCACTTTACATTATAGCAAAAATTCCTAGAAATGTCCCAACCAATCAGAATGAGCCGGACGCTTCTAGGCACTTGTCACTGAGGCAAAATGCCTGGAAATGTCCCACACCTTTGGTGTTAGGGTAATACAATACATGGGACACTTGTAGGCACTTTACATTACAGCAAAATGCCTAGAAATGTCCCACACTAGGGGTTACGGAAGTGCAATATTTGGGTCTCTCTATGAGTAATTCAAAAGGAAACATTCCTATGATCCTCTTTAAAGGAAACACTCCTATGCTTATCTCCAAAGGATCCTTGGTTCCTGTTCTTACCCATATTTCCTATGGTTATCTCCAAAGGAATCAAAGGAAACATATGTATATCAGTTTCCTGTGTTTAGATCTCTTTCTTAGTCACATTTGGCTGAACCGGGCTTTCACGGAGAGACCAAGCACCAGCACCGGCCGTGCCCGGGGACCCACACTTAAGTCCCCCTCCTGAGTGTTATCACCCATGGGCCTGGGCTAAAGAGCCTCGCGCTCTTTGTTCTCCATTCCACACTTAGTCAGATTTCGCTGACCCGGGCCTCCAAGGAGAGACCAAGCACCAGCACCGGCCGTGCCCTGAGACCCACACTTAAGCCCCCGTCCTGAGTGTTATCACCCATGGGCCTGGGTTAAAGAGCCTCGCGCTCTTGGTTCTCCATTTGAAACTTAGTCAGATTTCGCTGACCCGGGCCTCCAAGGAGAGACCAAGCACCAGCACCGGCCGTGCCCTGAGACCCACACTTAAGTCCCCGTCCTGAGTGTTATCACCCATGGGCCTTGGTTAAAGAGCCTCGCGCCCTTGGTTCTCCATTCCACACGTAGTCCGATTTCGCTGACCCAGGCCTCCATGGAGAGACCCAGCACCAGCACCGGCCGTGCCCGGAGACCCACACTTAAGCCCCCGTCCTGAGTGTTATCACCCATGGGCCTAGGTTAAAGAGCCTCGCGCCCTTGGTTCTCCATTCCACACTTAGTCCGATTTCGCTGACCCAGGCCTCCATGGAGAGACCCAGCACCAGCACCGGCCGTGCCCGGGGACCCACACTTAGGCCCCCGTCCTGAGTGCTGAAAATGCCTAGAAATGTCTCACTCTTTGTGTTAGGGAAAGACACAATACTTGGGACAGTTCTAGGCACTTTACATTATAGCAAAAATGCCTAGAAATGTCCCAACCAATCAGAATGAGCCGGACGCTTCTAGGCACTTATCACTGAGGCAAAATGCCTGGAAATGTCCCACACGTTTTCATGGGGAAAAATACAAAACATGGGAGAAAAAACCTCCAAATATGGCTGAGCCCAGGGACCCACTCTAAAGCCAACACCCTCAGTGCTGAAAATGCCTAGAAATGTTCCACCCTTTGTGTTCGGGAAAAATACAATACATGGGACATTTGTAGGCGCTTTACATTATAGCAAAAATGCCTAGAAATGTCCCATACTAGGGGTTACGGAAGTGCAATATTTGGGTCTCTCTCTGAGTAATTCAAAAGGAAACATTCCTATGATCCTCTTTAAAGGAAACACTCCTATGCTTATCTCCAAAGGATCCTTTGTTCTCGTTCTTATCCACATTTCCTATGGTTATCTCCAAAGGAATCAAAGGAAACATATGTATATCAGTTTCCTGTGTTTAGATCTCTTTCTTAGTCACATTTCACTGAACCGGGCCTTCAGGGAGAGACCAAGCACCAGCAACGGCCGTGCCCGGGGACCCACACTTAAGTCCCCCTCCTGAGTGTTATCACCCATGGGCCTGGGTTAAAGAGTCTCGCGCTCTTGGTTCTCCATTCCATACTTAGTCAGATTTCGCTAACCCGGGCCTCCAAGGAGAGACCAAGCACCAGCACCGGCCGTGCCCGGAGACCCACACTTAAGCCCCCGTCCTGAGTGTTATCACCCATGGGCCTTGGTTACAGAGCCTCGCGCCCTTGGTTCTCCATTCCACACTTAGTCCGATTTCGCTGACCAAGGCCTCCATGGAGAGACCCAGCACCAGCACCGGCCGTGCCCGGAGACCCACAGTTAAGCCCCCGTCCTGAGTGTTATCACCCATGGGCCTGGGTTAAAGTGCCTCGCGCCCTTGGTTCTCCATTCCACACTTAGTCAGATTTCGCTGACCCGGGCCTCCAAGGAGAGACCAAGCACCAGCACCGGACGTGCCCTGAGACCCACACTTAAGCCCCCGTCCTGAGTGTTATCACCCATGGGCCTTGGTTAAAGAGCCTCGCGCCCTTGGTTCTCCAATCCACACTTACTCCGATTTCGCTGACCCAGGCCTCCATGGAGAGACCCAGCACCAGCACCGGCTGTGCCCGGAGACCCACACTTAAGCCCCTGTCCTGAGTGTTATCACCCATGGGCCTTGGTTAAAGAGAATCGCGCCCTTGGTTCTCCATTCCATACTTAGTCACTTTTCGCATACATTAAGAGACCCAGCACCAGCACCGGCCGTGCCCGGGGACCCACACTTAGGCCCCCGTCCTGAGTGCTGAAAAGGCCTAGAAATGTCTCACTCTTTGTGTTAGGGAAAGATACAATACTTGGGACACTTCTAGGCACTTTACATTATAGCAAAAAT
The DNA here is from genome assembly GCF_947347685.1 of Pleuronectes platessa. Taxonomy (NCBI): domain Eukaryota; kingdom Metazoa; phylum Chordata; class Actinopteri; order Pleuronectiformes; family Pleuronectidae; genus Pleuronectes; species Pleuronectes platessa. The sequence continues at coordinate 25,144,344 of NC_070640.1, forward strand.
GCCTAGAAATGTCCCACAGGTTTTCATAAGGGAAAATACAAAACATGGGAGAAAAAACCTCCAAATATGGCTGAGTCCGCGGACCCACTCTAAAGCCCACACCCTGAGTGCTGAAAATGCCTAGAAATGTTCCACTCTTTGTGTCAGGGAAAAATACAATACATAGGACATTTGTAGGCGCTTTACATTATAGCAAAAATGCCTAAAAATGTCCTAACCAATAAGAATGAGCCGGACGCTTCTAGGCACTTATCATTGAGGCAAAATAACTGGAAATGTCCCACACTTTTTTATGTTAGGGTAATACAATACATGGGATACTTGTAGGCACTTTACATTACAGCAAAATGTCTAGAAATGTCCCATACTAGGGGATACGGAAGTGCAATATTTGGGACTCTCTCTGAGTAATTAAAAAGGAAACATTCCTATGATCCTCTTTAAAGGAAACACTCCTATGCTTATCTCCACAGGATCCTTTGTTCCCGTTCTTATCCACATTTCCTATGGTTATCTCCAAAGGAATCAAAGGAAACATATGTATATCAGTTTCCTGTGTTTAGATCTCTTTCTTAGTCACATTTCACTGAACCGGGCCTTCAGGGAGAGACCAAGCACCAGCAACGGCCGTGCCCGGAGACCCACAGTTAAGCCCCCGTCCTGAGTGTTATCACCCATGGGCCTGGGTTAAAGTGCCTCGCGCCCTTGGTTCTCCATTCCACACTTAGTCAGATTTCGCTGACCCGGGCCTCCAAGGAGAGACCAAGCACCAGCACCGGACGTGCCCTGAGACCCACACTTAAGCCCCCGTCCTGAGTGTTATCACCCATGGGCCTTGGTTAAAGAGCCTCGCGCCCTTGGTTCTCCAATCCACACTTAGTCCGATTTCGCTGACCCAGGCCTCCATGGAGAGACCCAGCACCAGCACCGGCTGTGCCCGGAGACCCACACTTAAGCCCCCGTCCTGAGTGTTATCACCCATGGGCCTTGGTTAAAGAGCCTCGCGCCCTCTGTTCTCCATTCCACACTTAGTCAAATTTCGCTGACCCGGGCCTCCAAGGAGAGACCAAGCACCATCACCGGCCGTGCCCGGGGACCCACACTTAAGCCCCCATCCTGAGTGTAATCACCAATTGGCCTGGGTTAAAGAGCCTCGCGCTCTTGGTTCTCCATTCCATACTTAGTCACCTTTCGCATACATTAAGAGACCAAGCACCAGCACCGGCCGTGCCCGGGGACCCACACTTAGGCCCCCGTCCTGAGTGCTGAAAATGCCTAGAAATGTCTCACTCTTTGTGTTAGGGAAAGACACAATACTTGGGACACTTCTAGGCACTTTACATTATAGCAAAAATTCCTAGAAATGTCCCAACCAATCAGAATGAGCCGGACGCTTCTAGGCACTTGTCACTGAGGCAAAATGCCTGGAAATGTCCCACACCTTTGGTGTTAGGGTAATACAATACATGGGACACTTGTAGGCACTTTACATTACAGCAAAATGCCTAGAAATGTCCCACACTAGGGGTTACGGAAGTGCAATATTTGGGTCTCTCTATGAGTAATTCAAAAGGAAACATTCCTATGATCCTCTTTAAAGGAAACACTCCTATGCTTATCTCCAAAGGATCCTTGGTTCCCGTTCTTACCCATATTTCCTATGGTTATCTCCAAAGAAATCAAAGGAAACATATGTATATCAGTTTCCTGTGTTTAGATCTCTTTCTTAGTCACATTTGGCTGAACCGGGCTTTCACGGAGAGACCAAGCACCAGCACCGGCCGTGCCCGGGGACCCACACTTAAGTCCCCCTCCTGAGTGTTATCACCCATGGGCCTGGGCTAAAGAGCCTCGCGCTCTTGGTTCTCCATTCCACACTTAGTCAGATTTCGCTGACCCGGGCCTCCAAGGAGAGACCAAGCACCAGCACCGGCCGTGCCCTGAGACCCACACTTAAGCCCCCGTCCTGAGTGTTATCACCCATGGGCCTGGGTTAAAGAGCCTCGCGCTCTTGGTTCTCCATTTGAAACTTAGTCAGATTTCGCTGACCCGGGCCTCCAAGGAGAGACCAAGCACCAGCACCGGCCGTGCCCTGAGACCCACACTTAAGTCCCCGTCCTGAGTGTTATCACCCATGGGCCTTGGTTAAAGAGCCTCGCGCCCTTGGTTCTCCATTCCACACGTAGTCCGATTTCGCTGACCCAGGCCTCCATGGAGAGACCCAGCACCAGCACCGGCCGTGCCCGGAGACCCACACTTAAGCCCCCGTCCTGAGTGTTATCACCCATGGGCCTTGGTTAAAGAGCCTCGCGCCCTTGGTTCTCCATTCCACACTTAGTCCGATTTCGCTGACCCAGGCCTCCATGGAGAGACCCAGCACCAGCACCGGCCGTGCCCGGGGACCCACACTTAGGCCCCCGTCCTGAGTGCTGAAAATGCCTAGAAATGTCTCACTCTTTGTGTTAGGGAAAGACACAATACTTGGGACAGTTCTAGGCACTTTACATTATAGCAAAAATGCCTAGAAATGTCCCAACCAATCAGAATGAGCCGGACGCTTCTAGGCACTTATCACTGAGGCAAAATGCCTGGAAATGTCCCACACGTTTTCATGGGGAAAAATACAAAACATGGGAGAAAAAACCTCCAAATATGGCTGAGCCCAGGGACCCACTCTAAAGCCAACACCCTCAGTGCTGAAAATGCCTAGAAATGTTCCACCCTTTGTGTTCGGGAAAAACACAATACATGGGACATTTGTAGGCGCTTTACATTATAGCAAAAATGCCTAGAAATGTCCCATACTAGGGGTTACGGAAGTGCAATATTTGGGTCTCTCTCTGAGTAATTCAAAAGGAAACATTCCTATGATCCTCTTTAAAGGAAACACTCCTATGCTTATCTCCAAAGGATCCTTGGTTCCCGTTCTTACCCATATTTCCTATGGTTATCTCCAAAGGAATCAAAGGAAACATATGTATATCAGTTTCCTGTGTTTAGATCTCTTTCTTAGTCACATTTGGCTGAACCGGGCTTTCACTGAGAGACCAAGCACCAGCACCGGCCGTGCCCGGGGACCCACACTTAAGTCCCCCTCCTGAGTGTTATCACCCATGGGCCTGGGCTAAAGAGCCTCGCGCTCTTGGTTCTCCATTCCACACTTAGTCAGATTTCGCTGACCCGGGACTCCAAGGAGAGACCAAGCACCAGCACCGGCCGTGCCCTGAGACCCACACTTAAGCCCCCGTCCTGAGTGTTATCACCCATGGGCCTGGGTTAAAGAGCCTCGCGCTCTTGGTTCTCCATTTGAAACTTAGTCAGATTTCGCTGACCCGGGCCTCCAAGGAGAGACCAAGCACCAGCACCGGCCGTGCCCTGAGACCCACACTTAAGTCCCCGTCCTGAGTGTTATCACCCATGGGCCTTGGTTAAAGAGCCTCGCGCCCTTGGTTCTCCATTCCACACGTAGTCCGATTTCGCTGACCCAGGCCTCCATGGAGAGACCCAGCACCAGCACCGGCCGTGCCCGGAGACCCACACTTAAGCCCCCGTCCTGAGTGTTATCACCCATGGGCCTTGGTTAAAGAGCCTCGCGCCCTTGGTTATCCATTCCACACTTAGTCCGATTTCGCTGACCCAGGCCTCCATGGAGAGACCCAGCACCAGCACCGGCCGTGCCCGGGGACCCACACTTAGGCCCCCGTCCTGAGTGCTGAAAATGCCTAGAAATGTCTCACTCTTTGTGTTAGGGAAAGACACAATACTTGGGACAGTTCTAGGCACTTTACATTATAGCAAAAATGCCTAGAAATGTCCCAACCAATCAGAATGAGCCGGACGCTTCTAGGCACTTATCACTGAGGCAAAAGGCCTGGAAATGTCCCACACGTTTTCATGGGGAAAAATACAAAACATGGGAGAAAAAACCTCCAAATATGGCTGAGCCCAGGGACCCACTCTAAAGCCAACACCCTCAGTGCTGAAAATGCCTAGAAATGTTCCACCCTTTGTGTTCGGGAAAAATACAATACATGGGACATTTGTAGGCGCTTTACATTATAGCAAAAATGCCTAGAAATGTCCCATACTAGGGGTTACGGAAGTGCAATATTTGGGTCTCTCTCTGAGTAATTCAAAAGGAAACATTCCTATGATCCTCTTTAAAGGAAACACTCCTATGCTTATCTCCAAAGGATCCTTTGTTCTCGTTCTTATCCACATTTCCTATGGTTATCTCCAAAGGAATCAAAGGAAACATATGTATATCAGTTTCCTGTGTTTAGATCTCTTTCTTAGTCACATTTCACTGAACCGGGCCTTCAGGGAGAGACCAAGCACCAGCAACGGCCGTGCCCGGGGACCCACACTTAAGTCCCCCTCCTGAGTGTTATCACCCATGGGCCTGGGTTAAAGAGTCTCGCGCTCTTGGTTCTCCATTCCATACTTAGTCAGATTTCGCTAACCCGGGCCTCCAAGGAGAGACCAAGCACCAGCACCGGCCGTGCCCGGAGACCCACACTTAAGCCCCCGTCCTGAGTGTTATCACCCATGGGCCTTGGTTACAGAGCCTCGCGCCCTTGGTTCTCCATTCCACACTTAGTCCGATTTCGCTGACCAAGGCCTCCATGGAGAGACCCAGCACCAGCACCGGCCGTGCCCGGAGACCCACAGTTAAGCCCCCGTCCTGAGTGTTATCACCCATGGGCCTGGGTTAAAGTGCCTCGCGCCCTTGGTTCTCCATTCCACACTTAGTCCGATTTCGCTGACCCGGGCCTCCAAGGAGAGACCAAGCACCAGCACCGGACGTGCCCTGAGACCCACACTTAAGCCCCCGTCCTGAGTGTTATCACCCATGGGCCTTGGTTAAAGAGCCTCGCGCCCTTGGTTCTCCAATCCACACTTACTCCGATTTCGCTGACCCAGGCCTCCATGGAGAGACCCAGCACCAGCACCGGCTGTGCCCGGAGACCCACACTTAAGCCCCCGTCCTGAGTGTTATCACCCATGGGCCTTGGTTAAAGAGCCTCGCGCCCTTGGTTCTCCATTCCATACTTAGTCACTTTTCGCATACATTAAGAGACCCAGCACCAGCACCGGCCGTGCCCGGGGACCCACACTTAGGCCCCCGTCCTGAGTGCTGAAAAGGCCTAGAAATGTCTCACTCTTTGTGTTAGGGAAAGATACAATACTTGGGACACTTCTAGGCACTTTACAGTATAGCAAAAATGCCTAGAAATGTCCCACAGGTTTTCATAAGGGAAAATACAAAACATGGGAGAAAAAACCTCCAAATATGGCTGAGCCCGGGGACCCACTCTAAAGCCCACACCCTGAGTGCTGAAAATGCCTAGAAATGTTCCACTCTTTGTGTCAGGGAAAAATACAATACATAGGACATTTGTAGGCGCTTTACATTATAGCAAAAATGCCTAAAAATGTCTTAACCAATAAGAATGAGCCGGACGCTTCTAGGCACTTATCATTGAGGCAAAATAACTGGAAATGTCCCACACTTTTTTATGTTAGGGTAATATAATACATGGGATACTTGTAGGCACTTTACATTACAGCAAAATGTCTAGAAATGTCCCATACTAGGGGATACGGAAGTGCAATATTTGGGACTCTCTCTGAGTAATTAAAAAGGAAACATTCCTATGATCCTCTTTAAAGGAAACACTCCTATGCTTATCTCCAAAGGATCCTTTGTTCCCATTCTTATCCACATTTCCTATGGTTATCTCCAAAGGAATCAAAGGAAACATATGTATATCAGTTTCCTGTGTTTAGATCTCTTTCTTAGTCACATTTCACTGAACCGGGCCTTCAGGGAGAGACCAAGCACCAGCAACGGCCGTGCCCGGAGACCCACAGTTAAGCCCCCGACCTGAGTGTTATCACCCATGGGCCTGGGTTAAAGTGCCTCGCGCCCTTGGTTCTCCATTCCACACTTAGTCAGATTTCGCTGACCCGGGCCTCCATGGAGAGACCAAGCACCAGCACCGGACTTGCCCTGAGACCCACACTTAAGCCCCCGTCCTGAGTGTTATCACCCATGGGCCTTGGTTAAAGAGCCTCGCGCCCTTGGTTCTCCAATCCACACTTAGGCCGATTTCGCTGACCCAGGCCTCCATGGAGAGACCCAGCACCAGCACCGGCTGAGCCCGGGGACCCACTCTAAAGCCCACACCCTGAGTGCTGAAAATGCCTAGAAATGTTCCACTCTTTGTGTCAGGGAAAAATACAATACATAGGACATTTGTAGGCGCTTTACATTATAGCAAAAATGCCTAAAAATGTCTTAACCAATAAGAATGAGCCGGACGCTTCTAGGCACTTATCATTGAGGCAAAATAACTGGAAATGTCCCACACTTTTTTATGTTAGGGTAATATAATACATGGGATACTTGTAGGCACTTTACATTACAGCAAAATGTCTAGAAATGTCCCATACTAGGGGATACGGAAGTGCAATATTTGGGACTCTCTCTGAGTAATTAAAAAGGAAACATTCCTATGATCCTCTTTAAAGGAAACACTCCTATGCTTATCTCCAAAGGATCCTTTGTTCCCATTCTTATCCACATTTCCTATGGTTATCTCCAAAGGAATCAAAGGAAACATATGTATATCAGTTTCCTGTGTTTAGATCTCTTTCTTAGTCACATTTCACTGAACCGGGCCTTCAGGGAGAGACCAAGCACCAGCAACGGCCGTGCCCGGAGACCCACAGTTAAGCCCCCGACCTGAGTGTTATCACCCATGGGCCTGGGTTAAAGTGCCTCGCGCCCTTGGTTCTCCATTCCACACTTAGTCAGATTTCGCTGACCCGGGCCTCCATGGAGAGACCAAGCACCAGCACCGGACTTGCCCTGAGACCCACACTTAAGCCCCCGTCCTGAGTGTTATCACCCATGGGCCTTGGTTAAAGAGCCTCGCGCCCTTGGTTCTCCAATCCACACTTAGTCCGATTTCGCTGACCCAGGCCTCCATGGAGAGACCCAGCACCAGCACCGGCTGTGCCCGGAGACCCACACTTAAGCCCCCGTCCTGAGTGTTATTACCCATGGGCCTTGGTTAAAGAGCCTCGCGCCCTTGGTTCTCCATTCCACACTTAGTCAAATTTCGCTGACCCGGGCCTCCAAGGAGAGACCAAGCACCATCACCGGCCGTGCCCGGGGACCCACACTTAAGCCCCCATCCTGAGTGTAATCACCAATTGGCCTGGGTTAAAGAGCCTCGCGCTCTTGGTTCTCCATTCCATACATAGTCACCTTTCGCATACATTAAGAGACCAAGCACCAGCACCGGCCGTGCCCGGGGACCCACACTTAGGCCCCCGTCCTGAGTGCTGAAAATGCCTAGAAATGTCTCACTCTTTGTGTTAGGGAAAGACACAATACTTGGGACACTTCTAGGCACTTTACATTATAGCAAAAATTCCTAGAAATGTCCCAACCAATCAGAATGAGCCGGACGCTTCTAGGCACTTGTCACTGAGGCAAAATGCCTGGAAATGTCCCACACCTTTGGTGTTAGGGTAATACAATACATGGGACACTTGTAGGCACTTTACATTACAGCAAAATGCCTAGAAATGTCCCACACTAGGGGTTACGGAAGTGCAATATTTGGGTCTCTCTATGAGTAATTCAAAAGGAAACATTCCTATGATCCTCTTTAAAGGAAACACTCCTATGCTTATCTCCAAAGGATCCTTGGTTCCCGTTCTTACCCATATTTCCTATGGTTATCTCCAAAGGAATCAAAGGAAACATATGTATATCAGTTTCCTGTGTTTAGATCTCTTTCTTAGTCACATTTGGCTGAACCGGGCTTTCACTGAGAGACCAAGCACCAGCACCGGCCGTGCCCGGGGACCCACACTTAAGTCCCCCTCCTGAGTGTTATCACCCATGGGCCTGGGCTAAAGAGCCTCGCGCTCTTGGTTCTCCATTCCACACTTAGTCAGATTTCGCTGACCCGGGACTCCAAGGAGAGACCAAGCACCAGCACCGGCCGTGCCCTGAGACCCACACTTAAGCCCCCGTCCTGAGTGTTATCACCCATGGGCCTGGGTTAAAGAGCCTCGCGCTCTTGGTTCTCCATTTGAAACTTAGTCAGATTTCGCTGACCCGGGCCTCCAAGGAGAGACCAAGCACCAGCACCGGCCGTGCCCTGAGACCCACACTTAAGTCCCCGTCCTGAGTGTTATCACCCATGGGCCTTGGTTAAAGAGCCTCGCGCCCTTGGTTCTCCATTCCACACGTAGTCCGATTTCGCTGACCCAGGCCTCCATGGAGAGACCCAGCACCAGCACCGGCCGTGCCCGGAGACCCACACTTAAGCCCCCGTCCTGAGTGTTATCACCCATGGGCCTTGGTTAAAGAGCCTCGCGCCCTTGGTTATCCATTCCACACTTAGTCCGATTTCGCTGACCCAGGCCTCCATGGAGAGACCCAGCACCAGCACCGGCCGTGCCCGGGGACCCACACTTAGGCCCCCGTCCTGAGTGCTGAAAATGCCTAGAAATGTCTCACTCTTTGTGTTAGGGAAAGACACAATACTTGGGACAGTTCTAGGCACTTTACATTATAGCAAAAATGCCTAGAAATGTCCCAACCAATCAGAATGAGCCGGACGCTTCTAGGCACTTATCACTGAGGCAAAAGGCCTGGAAATGTCCCACACGTTTTCATGGGGAAAAATACAAAACATGGGAGAAAAAACCTCCAAATATGGCTGAGCCCAGGGACCCACTCTAAAGCCAACACCCTCAGTGCTGAAAATGCCTAGAAATGTTCCACCCTTTGTGTTCGGGAAAAATACAATACATGGGACATTTGTAGGCGCTTTACATTATAGCAAAAATGCCTAGAAATGTCCCATACTAGGGGTTACGGAAGTGCAATATTTGGGTCTCTCTCTGAGTAATTCAAAAGGAAACATTCCTATGATCCTCTTTAAAGGAAACACTCCTATGCTTATCTCCAAAGGATCCTTTGTTCTCGTTCTTATCCACATTTCCTATGGTTATCTCCAAAGGAATCAAAGGAAACATATGTATATCAGTTTCCTGTGTTTAGATCTCTTTCTTAGTCACATTTCACTGAACCGGGCCTTCAGGGAGAGACCAAGCACCAGCAACGGCCGTGCCCGGGGACCCACACTTAAGTCCCCCTCCTGAGTGTTATCACCCATGGGCCTGGGTTAAAGAGTCTCGCGCTCTTGGTTCTCCATTCCATACTTAGTCAGATTTCGCTAACCCGGGCCTCCAAGGAGAGACCAAGCACCAGCACCGGCCGTGCCCGGAGACCCACACTTAAGCCCCCGTCCTGAGTGTTATCACCCATGGGCCTTGGTTACAGAGCCTCGCGCCCTTGGTTCTCCATTCCACACTTAGTCCGATTTCGCTGACCAAGGCCTCCATGGAGAGACCCAGCACCAGCACCGGCCGTGCCCGGAGACCCACAGTTAAGCCCCCGTCCTGAGTGTTATCACCCATGGGCCTGGGTTAAAGTGCCTCGCGCCCTTGGTTCTCCATTCCACACTTAGTCCGATTTCGCTGACCCGGGCCTCCAAGGAGAGACCAAGCACCAGCACCGGACGTGCCCTGAGACCCACACTTAAGCCCCCGTCCTGAGTGTTATCACCCATGGGCCTTGGTTAAAGAGCCTCGCGCCCTTGGTTCTCCAATCCACACTTACTCCGATTTCGCTGACCCAGGCCTCCATGGAGAGACCCAGCACCAGCACCGGCTGTGCCCGGAGACCCACACTTAAGCCCCCGTCCTGAGTGTTATCACCCATGGGCCTTGGTTAAAGAGCCTCGCGCCCTTGGTTCTCCATTCCATACTTAGTCACTTTTCGCATACATTAAGAGACCCAGCACCAGCACCGGCCGTGCCCGGGGACCCACACTTAGGCCCCCGTCCTGAGTGCTGAAAAGGCCTAGAAATGTCTCACTCTTTGTGTTAGGGAAAGATACAATACTTGGGACACTTCTAGGCACTTTACAGTATAGCAAAAATGCCTAGAAATGTCCCACAGGTTTTCATAAGGGAAAATACAAAACATGGGAGAAAAAACCTCCAAATATGGCTGAGCCCGGGGACCCACTCTAAAGCCCACACCCTGAGTGCTGAAAATGCCTAGAAATGTTCCACTCTTTGTGTCAGGGAAAAATACAATACATAGGACATTTGTAGGCGCTTTACATTATAGCAAAAATGCCTAAAAATGTCTTAACCAATAAGAATGAGCCGGACGCTTCTAGGCACTTATCATTGAGGCAAAATAACTGGAAATGTCCCACACTTTTTTATGTTAGGGTAATATAATACATGGGATACTTGTAGGCACTTTACATTACAGCAAAATGTCTAGAAATGTCCCATACTAGGGGATACGGAAGTGCAATATTTGGGACTCTCTCTGAGTAATTAAAAAGGAAACATTCCTATGATCCTCTTTAAAGGAAACACTCCTATGCTTATCTCCAAAGGATCCTTTGTTCCCATTCTTATCCACATTTCCTATGGTTATCTCCAAAGGAATCAAAGGAAACATATGTATATCAGTTTCCTGTGTTTAGATCTCTTTCTTAGTCACATTTCACTGAACCGGGCCTTCAGGGAGAGACCAAGCACCAGCAACGGCCGTGCCCGGAGACCCACAGTTAAGCCCCCGACCTGAGTGTTATCACCCATGGGCCTGGGTTAAAGTGCCTCGCGCCCTTGGTTCTCCATTCCACACTTAGTCAGATTTCGCTGACCCGGGCCTCCATGGAGAGACCAAGCACCAGCACCGGACTTGCCCTGAGACCCACACTTAAGCCCCCGTCCTGAGTGTTATCACCCATGGGCCTTGGTTAAAGAGCCTCGCGCCCTTGGTTCTCCAATCCACACTTAGGCCGATTTCGCTGACCCAGGCCTCCATGGAGAGACCCAGCACCAGCACCGGCTGAGCCCGGGGACCCACTCTAAAGCCCACACCCTGAGTGCTGAAAATGCCTAGAAATGTTCCACTCTTTGTGTCAGGGAAAAATACAATACATAGGACATTTGTAGGCGCTTTACATTATAGCAAAAATGCCTAAAAATGTCTTAACCAATAAGAATGAGCCGGACGCTTCTAGGCACTTATCATTGAGGCAAAATAACTGGAAATGTCCCACACTTTTTTATGTTAGGGTAATATAATACATGGGATACTTGTAGGCACTTTACATTACAGCAAAATGTCTAGAAATGTCCCATACTAGGGGATACGGAAGTGCAATATTTGGGACTCTCTCTGAGTAATTAAAAAGGAAACATTCCTATGATCCTCTTTAAAGGAAACACTCCTATGCTTATCTCCAAAGGATCCTTTGTTCCCATTCTTATCCACATTTCCTATGGTTATCTCCAAAGGAATCAAAGGAAACATATGTATATCAGTTTCCTGTGTTTAGATCTCTTTCTTAGTCACATTTCACTGAACCGGGCCTTCAGGGAGAGACCAAGCACCAGCAACGGCCGTGCCCGGAGACCCACAGTTAAGCCCCCGACCTGAGTGTTATCACCCATGGGCCTGGGTTAAAGTGCCTCGCGCCCTTGGTTCTCCATTCCACACTTAGTCAGATTTCGCTGACCCGGGCCTCCATGGAGAGACCAAGCACCAGCACCGGACTTGCCCTGAGACCCACACTTAAGCCCCCGTCCTGAGTGTTATCACCCATGGGCCTTGGTTAAAGAGCCTCGCGCCCTTGGTTCTCCAATCCACACTTAGTCCGATTTCGCTGACCCAGGCCTCCATGGAGAGACCCAGCACCAGCACCGGCTGTGCCCGGAGACCCACACTTAAGCCCCCGTCCTGAGTGTTATTACCCATGGGCCTTGGTTAAAGAGCCTCGCGCCCTTGGTTCTCCATTCCACACTTAGTCAAATTTCGCTGACCCGGGCCTCCAAGGAGAGACCAAGCACCATCACCGGCCGTGCCCGGGGACCCACACTTAAGCCCCCATCCTGAGTGTAATCACCAATTGGCCTGGGTTAAAGAGCCTCGCGCTCTTGGTTCTCCATTCCATACATAGTCACCTTTCGCATACATTAAGAGACCAAGCACCAGCACCGGCCGTGCCCGGGGACCCACACTTAGGCCCCCGTCCTGAGTGCTGAAAATGCCTAGAAATGTCTCACTCTTTGTGTTAGGGAAAGACACAATACTTGGGACACTTCTAGGCACTTTACATTATAGCAAAAATTCCTAGAAATGTCCCAACCAATCAGAATGAGCCGGACGCTTCTAGGCACTTGTCACTGAGGCAAAATGCCTGGAAATGTCCCACACCTTTGGTGTTAGGGTAATACAATACATGGGACACTTGTAGGCACTTTACATTACAGCAAAATGCCTAGAAATGTCCCACACTAGGGGTTACGGAAGTGCAATATTTGGGTCTCTCTATGAGTAATTCAAAAGGAAACATTCCTATGATCCTCTTTAAAGGAAACACTCCTATGCTTATCTCCAAAGGATCCTTGGTTCCCGTTCTTACCCATATTTCCTATGGTTATCTCCAAAGGAATCAAAGGAAACATATGTATATCAGTTTCCTGTGTTTAGATCTCTTTCTTAGTCAATATTTTGGCTGAACCGGGCTTTCACGGAGAGACCAAGCACCAGCACCGGCCGTGCCCGGGGACCCACACTTAAGTCCCCCTCCTGAGTGTTATCACCCATGGGCCTGGGCTAAAGAGCCTCGCGCTCTTGGTTCTCCATTCCACACTTAGTCAGATTTCGCTGACCCAGGACTCCAAGGAGAGACCAAGCACCAGCACCGGCCGTGCCCTGAGACCCACACTTAAGCCCCCGTCCTGAGTGTTATCACCCATGGGCCTGGGTTAAAGAGCCTCGCGCTCTTGGTTCTCCATTTGAAACTTAGTCAGATTTCGCTGACCCGGGCCTCCAAGGAGAGACCAAGCACCAGCACCGGCCGTGCCCTGAGACCCACACTTAAGTCCCCGTCCTGAGTGTTATCACCCATGGGCCTTGGTTAAAGAGCCTCGCGCCCTTGGTTCTCCATTCCACACGTAGTCCGATTTCGCTGACCCAGGCCTCCATGGAGAGACCCAGCACCAGCACCGGCCGTGCCCGGAGACCCACACTTAAGCCCCCGTCCTGAGTGTTATCACCCATGGGCCTTGGTTAAAGAGCCTCGCGCCCTTGGTTCTCCATTCCACACTTAGTCCGATTTCGCTGACCCAGGCCTCCATGGAGAGACCCAGCACCAGCACCGGCCGTGCCCGGGGACCCACACTTAGGCCCCCGTCCTGAGTGCTGAAAATGCCTAGAAATGTCTCACTCTTTGTGTTAGGGAAAGACACAATACTTGGGACAGTTCTAGGCACTTTACATTATAGCAAAAATGCCTAGAAATGTCCCAACCAATCAGAATGAGCCGGACGCTTCTAGGCACTTATCACTGAGGCAAAATGCCTGGAAATGTCCCACACGTTTTCATGGGGAAAAATACAAAACATGGGAGAAAAAACCTCCAAATATGGCTGAGCCCAGGGACCCACTCTAAAGCCAACACCCTCAGTGCTGAAAATGCCTAGAAATGTTCCACCCTTTGTGTTCGGGAAAAATACAATACATGGGACATTTGTAGGCGCTTTACATTATAGCAAAAATGCCTAGAAATGTCCCATACTAGGGGTTACGGAAGTGCAATATTTGGGTCTCTCTCTGAGTAATTCAAAAGGAAACATTCCTATGATCCTCTTTAAAGGAAACACTCCTATGCTTATCTCCAAAGGATCCTTTGTTCTCGTTCTTATCCACATTTCTTATGGTTATCTCCAAAGGAATCAAAGGAAACATATGTATATCAGTTTCCTGTGTTTAGATCTCTTTCTTAGTCACATTTCACTGAACCGGGCCTTCAGGGAGAGACCAAGCACCAGCAACGGCCGTGCCCGGGGACCCACACTTAAGTCCCCCTCCTGAGTGTTATCACCCATGGGCCTGGGTTAAAGAGTCTCGCGCTCTTGGTTCTCCATTCCATACTTAGTCAGATTTCGCTAACCCGGGCCTCCAAGGAGAGACCAAGCACCAGCACCGGCCGTGCCCGGAGACCCACACTTAAGCCCCCGTCCTGAGTGTTATCACCCATGGGCCTTGGTTACAGAGCCTCGCGCCCTTGGTTGTCCATTCCACACTTAGTCCGATTTCGCTGACCAAGGCCTCCATGGAGAGACCCAGCACCAGCACCGGCCGTGCCCGGAGACCCACAGTTAAGCCCCCGTCCTGAGTGTTATCACCCATGGGCCTGGGTTAAAGTGCCTCGCGCCCTTGGTTCTCCATTCCACACTTAGTCAGATTTCGCTGACCCGGGCCTCCAAGGAGAGACCAAGCACCAGCACCGGACGTGCCCTGAGACCCACACTTAAGCCCCCGTCCTGAGTGTTATCACCCATGGGCCTTGGTTAAAGAGCCTCGCGCCCTTGGTTCTCCAATCCACACTTACTCCGATTTCGCTGACCCAGGCCTCCATGGAGAGACCCAGCACCAGCACCGGCTGTGCCCGGAGACCCACACTTAAGCCCCTGTCCTGAGTGTTATCACCCATGGGCCTTGGTTAAAGAGCCTCGCGCCCTTGGTTCTCCATTCCATACTTAGTCACTTTTCGCATACATTAAGAGACCCAGCACCAGCACCGGCCGTGCCCGGGGACCCACACTTAGGCCCCCGTCCTGAGTGCTGAAAAGGCCTAAAAATGTCTCACTCTTTGTGTTAGGGAAAGATACAATACTTGGGACACTTCTAGGCACTTTACATTATAGCAAAAATGCCTAGAAATGTCCCACAGGTTTTCATAAGGGAAAATACAAAACATGGGAGAAAAAACCTCCAAATATGGCTGAGTCCGCGGACCCACTCTAAATTCCACACCCTGAGTGCTGAAAATGCCTAGAAATGTTCCACTCTTTGTGTCAGGGAAAAATACAATACATAGGACATTTGTAGGCGCTTTACATTATAGCAAAAATGCCTAAAAATGTCCTAACCAATAAGAATGAGCCGGACGCTTCTAGGCACTTATCATTGAGGCAAAATAACTGGAAATGTCCCACACTTTTTTATGTTAGGGTAATACAATACATGGGATACTTGTAGGCACTTTACATTACAGCAAAATGTCTAGAAATGTCCCATACTAGGGGATACGGAAGTGCAATATTTGGGACTCTCTCTGAGTAATTAAAAAGGAAACATTCCTATGATCCTCTTTAAAGGAAACACTCCTATGCTTATCTCCAAAGGATCCTTTGTTCCCATTCTTATCCACATTTCCTATGGTTATCTCCAAAGGAATCAAAGGAAACATATGTATATCAGTTTCCTGTGTTTAGATCTCTTTCTTAGTCACATTTCACTGAACCGGGCCTTCAGGGAGAGACCAAGCACCAGCAACGGCCGTGCCCGGAGACCCACAGTTAAGCCCCCGACCTGAGTGTTATCACCCATGGGCCTGGGTTAAAGTGCCTCGCGCCCTTGGTTCTCCATTCCACACTTAGTCAGATTTCGCTGACCCGGGCCTCCATGGAGAGACCAAGCACCAGCACCGGACTTGCCCTGAGACCCACACTTAAGCCCCCGTCCTGAGTGTTATCACCCATGGGCCTTGGTTAAAGAGCCTCGCGCCCTTGGTTCTCCAATCCACACTTAGGCCGATTTCGCTGACCCAGGCCTCCATGGAGAGACCCAGCACCAGCACCGGCTGAGCCCGGGGACCCACTCTAAAGCCCACACCCTGAGTGCTGAAAATGCCTAGAAATGTTCCACTCTTTGTGTCAGGGAAAAATACAATACATAGGACATTTGTAGGCGCTTTACATTATAGCAAAAATGCCTAAAAATGTCTTAACCAATAAGAATGAGCCGGACGCTTCTAGGCACTTATCATTGAGGCAAAATAACTGGAAATGTCCCACACTTTTTTATGTTAGGGTAATATAATACATGGGATACTTGTAGGCACTTTACATTACAGCAAAATGTCTAGAAATGTCCCATACTAGGGGATACGGAAGTGCAATATTTGGGACTCTCTCTGAGTAATTAAAAAGGAAACATTCCTATGATCCTCTTTAAAGGAAACACTCCTATGCTTATCTCCAAAGGATCCTTTGTTCCCATTCTTATCCACATTTCCTATGGTTATCTCCAAAGGAATCAAAGGAAACATATGTATATCAGTTTCCTGTGTTTAGATCTCTTTCTTAGTCACATTTCACTGAACCGGGCCTTCAGGGAGAGACCAAGCACCAGCAACGGCCGTGCCCGGAGACCCACAGTTAAGCCCCCGACCTGAGTGTTATCACCCATGGGCCTGGGTTAAAGTGCCTCGCGCCCTTGGTTCTCCATTCCACACTTAGTCAGATTTCGCTGACCCGGGCCTCCATGGAGAGACCAAGCACCAGCACCGGACTTGCCCTGAGACCCACACTTAAGCCCCCGTCCTGAGTGTTATCACCCATGGGCCTTGGTTAAAGAGCCTCGCGCCCTTGGTTCTCCAATCCACACTTAGTCCGATTTCGCTGACCCAGGCCTCCATGGAGAGACCCAGCACCAGCACCGGCTGTGCCCGGAGACCCACACTTAAGCCCCCGTCCTGAGTGTTATTACCCATGGGCCTTGGTTAAAGAGCCTCGCGCCCTTGGTTCTCCATTCCACACTTAGTCAAATTTCGCTGACCCGGGCCTCCAAGGAGAGACCAAGCACCATCACCGGCCGTGCCCGGAACCCACACTTAAGCCCCCATCCTGAGTGTAATCACCAATTGGCCTGGGTTAAAGAGCCTCGCGCTCTTGGTTCTCCATTCCATACATAGTCACCTTTCGCATACATTAAGAGACCAAGCACCAGCACCGGCCGTGCCCGGGGACCCACACTTAGGCCCCCGTCCTGAGTGCTGAAAATGCCTAGAAATGTCTCACTCTTTGTGTTAGGGAAAGACACAATACTTGGGACACTTCTAGGCACTTTACATTATAGCAAAAATTCCTAGAAATGTCCCAACCAATCAGAATGAGCCGGACGCTTCTAGGCACTTGTCACTGAGGCAAAATGCCTGGAAATGTCCCACACCTTTGGTGTTAGGGTAATACAATACATGGGACACTTGTAGGCACTTTACATTACAGCAAAATGCCTAGAAATGTCCCACACTAGGGGTTACGGAAGTGCAATATTTGGGTCTCTCTATGAGTAATTCAAAAGGAAACATTCCTATGATCCTCTTTAAAGGAAACACTCCTATGCTTATCTCCAAAGGATCCTTGGTTCCCGTTCTTACCCATATTTCCTATGGTTATCTCCAAAGGAATCAAAGGAAACATATGTATATCAGTTTCCTGTGTTTAGATCTCTTTCTTAGTCAATATTTTGGCTGAACCGGGCTTTCACGGAGAGACCAAGCACCAGCACCGGCCGTGCCCGGGGACCCACACTTAAGTCCCCCTCCTGAGTGTTATCACCCATGGGCCTGGGCTAAAGAGCCTCGCGCTCTTGGTTCTCCATTCCACACTTAGTCAGATTTCGCTGACCCAGGACTCCAAGGAGAGACCAAGCACCAGCACCGGCCGTGCCCTGAGACCCACACTTAAGCCCCCGTCCTGAGTGTTATCACCCATGGGCCTGGGTTAAAGAGCCTCGCGCTCTTGGTTCTCCATTTGAAACTTAGTCAGATTTCGCTGACCCGGGCCTCCAAGGAGAGACCAAGCACCAGCACCGGCCGTGCCCTGAGACCCACACTTAAGTCCCCGTCCTGAGTGTTATCACCCATGGGCCTTGGTTAAAGAGCCTCGCGCCCTTGGTTCTCCATTCCACACGTAGTCCGATTTCGCTGACCCAGGCCTCCATGGAGAGACCCAGCACCAGCACCGGCCGTGCCCGGAGACCCACACTTAAGCCCCCGTCCTGAGTGTTATCACCCATGGGCCTTGGTTAAAGAGCCTCGCGCCCTTGGTTCTCCATTCCACACTTAGTCCGATTTCGCTGACCCAGGCCTCCATGGAGAGACCCAGCACCAGCACCGGCCGTGCCCGGGGACCCACACTTAGGCCCCCGTCCTGAGTGCTGAAAATGCCTAGAAATGTCTCACTCTTTGTGTTAGGGAAAGACACAATACTTGGGACAGTTCTAGGCACTTTACATTATAGCAAAAATGCCTAGAAATGTCCCAACCAATCAGAATGAGCCGGACGCTTCTAGGCACTTATCACTGAGGCAAAATGCCTGGAAATGTCCCACACGTTTTCATGGGGAAAAATACAAAACATGGGAGAAAAAACCTCCAAATATGGCTGAGCCCAGGGACCCACTCTAAAGCCAACACCCTCAGTGCTGAAAATGCCTAGAAATGTTCCACCCTTTGTGTTCGGGAAAAATACAATACATGGGACATTTGTAGGCGCTTTACATTATAGCAAAAATGCCTAGAAATGTCCCATACTAGGGGTTACGGAAGTGCAATATTTGGGTCTCTCTCTGAGTAATTCAAAAGGAAACATTCCTATGATCCTCTTTAAAGGAAACACTCCTATGCTTATCTCCAAAGGATCCTTTGTTCTCGTTCTTATCCACATTTCCTATGGTTATCTCCAAAGGAATCAAAGGAAACATATGTATATCAGTTTCCTGTGTTTAGATCTCTTTCTTAGTCACATTTCACTGAACCGGGCCTTCAGGGAGAGACCAAGCACCAGCAACGGCCGTGCCCGGGGACCCACACTTAAGTCCCCCTCCTGAGTGTTATCACCCATGGGCCTGGGTTAAAGAGTCTCGCGCTCTTGGTTCTCCATTCCATACTTAGTCAGATTTCGCTAACCCGGGCCTCCAAGGAGAGACCAAGCACCAGCACCGGCCGTGCCCGGAGACCCACACTTAAGCCCCCGTCCTGAGTGTTATCACCCATGGGCCTTGGTTACAGAGCCTCGCGCCCTTGGTTCTCCATTCCACACTTAGTCCGATTTCGCTGACCAAGGCCTCCATGGAGAGACCCAGCACCAGCACCGGCCGTGCCCGGAGACCCACAGTTAAGCCCCCGTCCTGAGTGTTATCACCCATGGGCCTGGGTTAAAGTGCCTCGCGCCCTTGGTTCTCCATTCCACACTTAGTCAGATTTCGCTGACCCGGGCCTCCAAGGAGAGACCAAGCACCAGCACCGGACGTGCCCTGAGACCCACACTTAAGCCCCCGTCCTGAGTGTTATCACCCATGGGCCTTGGTTAAAGAGCCTCGCGCCCTTGGTTCTCCAATCCACACTTACTCCGATTTCGCTGACCCAGGCCTCCATGGAGAGACCCAGCACCAGCACCGGCTGTGCCCGGAGACCCACACTTAAGCCCCTGTCCTGAGTGTTATCACCCATGGGCCTTGGTTAAAGAGCCTCGCGCCCTTGGTTCTCCATTCCATACTTAGTCACTTTTCGCATACATTAAGAGACCCAGCACCAGCACCGGCCGTGCCCGGGGACCCACACTTAGGCCCCCGTCCTGAGTGCTGAAAAGGCCTAAAAATGTCTCACTCTTTGTGTTAGGGAAAGATACAATACTTGGGACACTTCTAGGCACTTTACATTATAGCAAAAATGCCTAGAAATGTCCCACAGGTTTTCATAAGGGAAAATACAAAACATGGGAGAAAAAACCTCCAAATATGGCTGAGTCCGCGGACCCACTCTAAATTCCACACCCTGAGTGCTGAAAATGCCTAGAAATGTTCCACTCTTTGTGTCAGGGAAAAATACAATACATAGGACATTTGTAGGCGCTTTACATTATAGCAAAAATGCCTAAAAATGTCCTAACCAATAAGAATGAGCCGGACGCTTCTAGGCACTTATCATTGAGGCAAAATAACTGGAAATGTCCCACACTTTTTTATGTTAGGGTAATACAATACATGGGATACTTGTAGGCACTTTACATTACAGCAAAATGTCTAGAAATGTCCCATACTAGGGGATACGGAAGTGCAATATTTGGGACTCTCTCTGAGTAATTAAAAAGGAAACATTCCTATGATCCTCTTTAAAGGAAACACTCCTATGCTTATCTCCACAGGATCCTTTGTTCCCGTTCTTATCCACATTTCCTATGGTTATCTCCAAAGGAATCAAAGGAAACATATGTATATCAGTTTCCTGTGTTTAGATCTCTTTCTTAGTCACATTTCACTGAACCGGGCCTTCAGGGAGAGACCAAGCACCAGCAACGGCCGTGCCCGGAGACCCACAGTTAAGCCCCCGTCCTGAGTGTTATCACCCATGGGCCTGGGTTAAAGTGCCTCGCGCCCTTGGTTCTCCATTCCACACTTAGTCAGATTTCGCTGACCCGGGCCTCCAAGGAGAGACCAAGCACCAGTACCGGACGTGCCCTGAGACCCACACTTAAGCCCCCGTCCTGAGTGTTATCACCCATGGGCCTTGGTTAAAGAGCCTCGCGCCCTTGGTTCTCCAATCCACACTTAGTCCGATTTCGCTGACCCAGGCCTCCATGGAGAGACCCAGCTCCAGCACCGGCTGTGCCCGGAGACCCACACTTAAGCCCCCGTCCTGAGTGTTATCACCCATGGGCCTTGGTTAAAGAGCCTCGCGCCCTTGGTTCTCCATTCCACACTTAGTCAAATTTCGCTGACCCGGGCCTCCAAGGAGAGACCAAGCACCATCACCGGCCGTGCCCGGGGACCCACACTTAAGCCCCCATCCTGAGTGTAATCACCAATTGGCCTGGGTTAAAGAGCCTCGCGCTCTTGGTTCTCCATTCCATACTTAGTCACCTTTCGCATACATAAAGAGACCAAGCACCAGCACCGGCCGTGCCCGGGGACCCACACTTAGGCCCCCGTCCTGAGTGCTGAAAATGCCTAGAAATGTCTCACTCTTTGTGTTAGGGAAAGACACAATACTTGGGACACTTCTAGGCACTTTACATTATAGCAAAAATTCCTAGAAATGTCCCAACCAATCAGAATGAGCCGGACGCTTCTAGGCACTTGTCACTGAGGCAAAATGCCTGGAAATGTCCCACACCTTTGGTGTTAGGGTAATACAATACATGGGACACTTGTAGGCACTTTACATTACAGCAAAATGCCTAGAAATGTCCCACACTAGGGGTTACGGAAGTGCAATATTTGGGTCTCTCTATGAGTAATTCAAAAGGAAACATTCCTATGATCCTCTTTAAAGGAAACACTCCTATGCTTATCTCCAAAGGATCCTTGGTTCCCGTTCTTACCCATATTTCCTATGGTTATCTCCAAAGGAATCAAAGGAAACATATGTATATCAGTTTCCTGTGTTTAGATCTCTTTCTTAGTCACATTTGGCTGAACCGGGCTTTCACGGAGAGACCAAGCACCAGCACCGGCCGTGCCCGGGGACCCACACTTAAGTCCCCCTCCTGAGTGTTATCACCCATGGGCCTGGGCTAAAGAGCCTCGCGCTCTTGGTTCTCCATTCCACACTTAGTCAGATTTCGCTGACCCGGGCCTCCAAGGAGAGACCAAGCACCAGCACCGGCCGTGCCCTGAGACCCACACTTATGCCCCCGTCCTGAGTGTTATCACCCATGGGCCTGGGTTAAAGAGCCTCGCGCTCTTGGTTCTCCATTTGAAACTTAGTCAGATTTCGCTGACCCGGGCCTCCAAGGAGAGACCAAGCACCAGCACCGGCCGTGCCCTGAGACCCACACTTAAGTCCCCGTCCTGAGTGTTATCACCCATGGGCCTTGGTTAAAGAGCCTCGCGCCCTTGGTTCTCCATTCCACACGTAGTCCGATTTCGCTGACCCAGGCCTCCATGGAGAGACCCAGCACCAGCACCGGCCGTGCCCGGAGACCCACACTTAAGCCCCCGTCCTGAGTGTTATCACCCATGGGCCTTGGTTAAAGAGCCTCGCGCCCTTGGTTCTCCATTCCACACTTAGTCCGATTTCGCTGACCCAGGCCTCCATGGAGAGACCCAGCACCAGCACCGGCCGTGCCCGGGGACCCACACTTAGGCCCCCGTCCTGAGTGCTGAAAATGCCTAGAAATGTCTCACTCTTTGTGTTAGGGAAAGACACAATACTTGGGACAGTTCTAGGCACTTTACATTATAGCAAAAATGCCTAGAAATGTCCCAACCAATCAGAATGAGCCGGACGCTTCTAGGCACTTATCACTGAGGCAAAATGCCTGGAAATGTCCCACACGTTTTCATGGGGAAAAATACAAAACATGGGAGAAAAAACCTCCAAATATGGCTGAGCCCAGGGACCCACTCTAAAGCCAACACCCTCAGTGCTGAAAATGCCTAGAAATGTTCCACCCTTTGTGTTCGGGAAAAATACAATACATGGGACATTTGTAGGCGCTTTACATTATAGCAAAAATGCCTAGAAATGTCCCATACTAGGGGTTACGGAAGTGCAATATTTGGGTCTCTCTCTGAGTAATTCAAAAGGAAACATTCCTATGATCCTCTTTAAAGGAAACACTCCTATGCTTATCTCCAAAGGATCCTTTGTTCTCGTTCTTATCCACATTTCCTATGGTTATCTCCAAAGGAATCAAAGGAAACATATGTATATCAGTTTCCTGTGTTTAGATCTCTTTCTTAGTCACATTTCACTGAACCGGGCCTTCAGGGAGAGACCAAGCACCAGCAACGGCCGTGCCCGGGGACCCACACTTAAGTCCCCCTCCTGAGTGTTAACACCCATGGGCCTGGGTTAAAGAGTCTCGCGCTCTTGGTTCTCCATTCCATACTTAGTCAGATTTCGCTAACCCGGGCCTCCAAGGAGAGACCAAGCACCAGCACCGGCCGTGCCCGGAGACCCACACTTAAGCCCCCTTCCTGAGTGTTATCACCCATGGGCCTTGGTTACAGAGCCTCGCGCCCTTGGTTCTCCATTCCACACTTAGTCCGATTTCGCTGACCAAGGCCTCCATGGAGAGAACCAGCACCAGCACCGGCCGTGCCCGGAGACCCACAGTTAAGCCCCCGTCCTGAGTGTTATCACCCATGGGCCTGGGTTAAAGTGCCTCGCGCCCTTGGTTCTCCATTCCACACTTAGTCAGATTTCGCTGACCCGGGCCTCCAAGGAGAGACCAAGCACCAGCACCGGACGTGCCCTGAGACCCACACTTAAGCCCCCGTCCTGAGTGTTATCACCCATGGGCCTTGGTTAAAGAGCCTCGCGCCCTTGGTTCTCCAATCCACACTTACTCCGATTTCGCTGACCCAGGCCTCCATGGAGAGACCCAGCACCAGCACCGGCTGTGCCCGGAGACCCACACTTAAGCCCCCGTCCTGAGTGTTATCACCCATGGGCCTTGGTTAAAGAGCCTCGCGCCCTTGGTTCTCCATTCCATACTTAGTCACTTTTCGCATACATTAAGAGACCCAGCACCAGCACCGGCCGTGCCCGGGGACCCACACTTAGGCCCCCGTCCTGAGTGCTGAAAAGGCCTAGAAATGTCTCACTCTTTGTGTTAGGGAAAGATACAATACTTGGGACACTTCTAGGCACTTTACATTATAGCAAAAATGCCTAGAAATGTCCCACAGGTTTTCATAAGGGAAAATACAAAACATGGGAGAAAAAACCTCCAAATATGGCTGAGCCCGGGGACCCACTCTAAAGCCCACACCCTGAGTGCTGAAAATGCCTAGAAATGTTCCACTCTTTGTGTCAGGGAAAAATACAATACATAGGACATTTGTAGGCGCTTTACATTATAGCAAAAATGCCTAAAAATGTCCTAACCAATAAGAATGAGCCGGACGCTTCTAGGCACTTATCATTGAGGCAAAATAACTGGAAATGTCCCACACTTTTTTATGTTAGGGTAATACAATACATGGGATACTTGTAGGCACTTTACATTACAGCAAAATGTCTAGAAATGTCCCATACTAGGGGATACGGAAGTGCAATATTTGGGACTCTCTCTGAGTAATTAAAAAGGAAACATTCCTATGATCCTCTTTAAAGGAAACACTCCTATGCTTATCTCCAAAGGATCCTTTGTTCCCGTTCTTATCCACATTTCCTATGGTTATCTCCAAAGGAATCAAAGGAAACATATGTATATCAGTTTCCTGTGTTTAGATCTCTTTCTTAGTCACATTTCACTGAACCGGGCCTTCAGGGAGAGACCAAGCACCAGCAACGGCCGTGCCCGGAGACCCACAGTTAAGCCCCCGTCCTGAGTGTTATCACCCATGGGCCTGGGTTAAAGTGCCTCGCGCCCTTGGTTCTCCATTCCACACTTAGTCAGATTTCGCTGACCCGGGCCTCCATGGAGAGACCAAGCACCAGCACCGGACTTGCCCTGAGACCCACACTTAAGCCCCCGTCCTGAGTGTTATCACCCATGGGCCTTGGTTAAAGAGCCTCGCGCCCTTGGTTCTCCAATCCATACTTAGTCCGATTTCGCTGACCCAGGCCTCCATGGAGAGACCCAGCACCAGCACCGGCTGTGCCCGGAGACCCACACTTAAGCCCCCGTCCTGAGTGTTATTACCCATGGGCCTTGGTTAAAGAGCCTCGCGCCCTTGGTTCTCCATTCCACACTTAGTCAAATTTCGCTGACCCGGGCCTCCAAGGAGAGACCAAGCACCATCACCGGCCGTGCCCGGGGACCCACACTTAAGCCCCCATCCTGAGTGTAATCACCAATTGGCCTGGGTTAAAGAGCCTCGCGCTCTTGGTTCTCCATTCCATACTTAGTCACCTTTCGCATACATTAAGAGACCAAGCACCAGCACCGGCCGTGCCCGGGGACCCACACTTAGGCCCCCGTCCTGAGTGCTGAAAATGTCTAGAAATGTCTCACTCTTTGTGTTAGGGAAAGACACAATACTTGGGACACTTCTAGGCACTTTACATTATAGCAAAAATTCCTAGAAATGTCCCAACCAATCAGAATGAGCCGGACGCTTCTAGGCACTTGTCACTGAGGCAAAATGCCTGGAAATGTCCCACACCTTTGGTGTTAGGGTAATACAATACATGGGACACTTGTAGGCACTTTACATTACAGCAAAATGCCTAGAAATGTCCCACACTAGGGGTTACGGATGTGCAATATTTGGGTCTCTCTATGAGTAATTCAAAAGGAAACATTCCTATGATCCTCTTTAAAGGAAACACTCCTATGCTTATCTCCAAAGGATCCTTGGTTCCCGTTCTTACCCATATTTCCTATGGTTATCTCCAAAGGAATCAAAGGAAACATATGTATATCAGTTTCCTGTGTTTAGATCTCTTTCTTAGTCACATTTGGCTGAACCGGGCTTTCACGGAGAGACCAAGCACCAGCACCGGCCGTGCCCGGGGACCCACACTTAAGTCCCCCTCCTGAGTGTTATCACCCATGGGCCTGGGCTAATGAGCCTCGCGCTCTTGGTTCTCCATTCCACACTTAGTCAGATTTCGCTGACCCGGGCCTCCAAGGAGAGACCAAGCACCAGCACCGGCCGTGCCCTGAGACCCACACTTAAGCCCCCGTCCTGAGTGTTATCACCCATGGGCCTGGGTTAAAGAGCCTCGCGCTCTTGGTTCTCCATTTGAAACTTAGTCAGATTTCGCTGACCCGGGCCTCCAAGGAGAGACCAAGCACCAGCACCGGCCGTGCCCTGAGACCCACACTTAAGTCCCCGTCCTGAGTGTTATCACCCATGGGCCTTGGTTAAAGAGCCTCGCGCCCTTGGTTCTCCATTCCACACGTAGTCCGATTTCGCTGACCCAGGCCTCCATGGAGAGACCCAGCACCAGCACCGGCCGTGCCCGGAGACCCACACTTAAGCCCCCGTCCTGAGTGTTATCACCCATGGGCCTTGGTTAAAGAGCCTCGCGCCCTTGGTTCTCCAATCCACACTTAGTCCGATTTCGCTGACCCAGGCCTCCATGGAGAGACCCAGCACCAGCACCGGCTGTTCCCGGAGACCCACACTTAAGCCCCCGTCCTGAGTGTTATTACCCATGGGCCTTGGTTAAAGAGCCTCGCGCCCTTGGTTCTCCATTCCACACTTAGTCAAATTTCGCTGACCCGGGCCTCCAAGGAGAGACCAAGCACCATCACCGGCCGTGCCCGGGGACCCACACTTAAGCCCCCATCCTGAGTGTAATCACCAATTGGCCTGGGTTAAAGAGCCTCGCGCTCTTGGTTCTCCATTCCATACTTAGTCACCTTTCGCATACATTAAGAGACCAAGCACCAGCACCGGCCGTGTCCGGGGACCCACACTTAGGCCCCCGTCCTGAGTGCAGAAAATGCCTAGAAATGTCTCACTCTTTGTGTTAGGGAAAGACACAATACTTGGGACACTTCTAGGCACTTTACATTATAGCAAAAATTCCTAGAAATGTCCCAACCAATCAGAATGAGCCGGACGCTTCTAGGCACTTGTCACTGAGGCAAAATGCCTGGAAATGTCCCACACGTTTTCATGGGGAAAAATACAAAACATGGGAGAAAAAACCTCCAAATATGGCTGAGCCCAGGGACCCACTCTAAAGCCAACACCCTCAGTGCTGAAAATGCCTAGAAATGTTCCACCCTTTGTGTTCGGGAAAAATACAATACATGGGACATTTGTAGGCGCTTTACATTATAGCAAAAATGCCTAGAAATGTCCCATACTAGGGGTTACGGAAGTGCAATATTTGGGTCTCTCTCTGAGTAATTCAAAAGGAAACATTCCTATGATCCTCTTTAAAGGAAACACTCCTATGCTTATCTCCAAAGGATCCTTTGTTCTCGTTCTTATCCACATTTCCTATGGTTATCTCCAAAGGAATAAAAGGAAACATATGTATATCAGTTTCCTGTGTTTAGATCTCTTTCTTAGTCACATTTCACTGAACCGGGCCTTCAGGGAGAGACCAAGCACCAGCAACGGCCGTGCCCGGGGACCCACACTTAAGTCCCCCTCCTGAGTGTTATCACCCATGGGCCTGGGTTAAAGAGTCTCGCGCTCTTGGTTCTCCATTCCATACTTAGTCAGATTTCGCTAACCCGGGCCTCCAAGGAGAGACCAAGCACCAGCACCGGCCGTGCCCGGAGACCCACACTTAAGCCCCCGTCCTGAGTGTTATCACCCATGGGCCTTGGTTACAGAGCCTCGCGCCCTTGGTTCTCCATTCCACACTTAGTCCGATTTCGCTGACCAAGGCCTCCATGGAGAGACCCAGCACCAGCACCGGCCGTGCCCGGAGACCCACAGTTAAGCCCCCGTCCTGAGTGTTATCACCCATGGGCCTGGGTTAAAGTGCCTCGCGCCCTTGGTTCTCCATTCCACACTTAGTCAGATTTCGCTGACCCGGGCCTCCAAGGAGAGACCAAGCACCAGCACCGGACGTGCCCTGAGACCCACACTTAAGCCCCCGTCCTGAGTGTTATCACCCATGGGCCTTGGTTAAAGAGCCTCGCGCCCTTGGTTCTCCAATCCACACTTACTCCGATTTCGCTGACCCAGGCCTCCATGGAGAGACCCAGCACCAGCACCGGCTGTGCCCGGAGACCCACACTTAAGCCCCCGTCCTGAGTGTTATCACCCATGGGCCTTGGTTAAAGAGCCTCGCGCCCTTGGTTCTCCATTCCATACTTAGTCACTTTTCGCATACATTAAGAGACCCAGCACCAGCACCGGCCGTGCCCGGGGACCCACACTTAGGCCCCCGTCCTGAGTGCTGAAAAGGCCTAGAAATGTCTCACTCTTTGTGTTAGGGAAAGATACAATACTTGGGACACTTCTAGGCACTTTACATTATAGCAAAAATGCCTAGAAATGTCCCACAGGTTTTCATAAGGGAAAATACAAAACATGGGAGAAAAAACCTCCAAATATGGCTGAGTCCGCGGACCCACTCTAAAGCCCACACCCTGAGTGCTGAAAATGCCTAGAAATGTTCCACTCTTTGTGTCAGGGAAAAATACAATACATAGGACATTTGTAGGCGCTTTACATTATAGCAAAAATGCCTAAAAATGTCCTAACCAATAAGAATGAGCCGGACGCTTCTAGGCACTTATCATTGAGGCAAAATAACTGGAAATGTCCCACACTTTTTTATGTTAGGGTAATACAATACAAGGGATACTTGTAGGCACTTTACATTACAGCAAAATGTCTAGAAATGTCCCATACTAGGGGATACGGAAGTGCAATATTTGGGACTCTCTCTGAGTAATTAAAAAGGAAACATTCCTATGATCCTCTTTAAAGGAAACACTCCTATGCTTATCTCCAAAGGATCCTTTGTTCCCGTTCTTATCCACATTTCCTATGGTTATCTCCAAAGGAATCAAAGGAAACATATGTATATCAGTTTCCTGTGTTTAGATCTCTTTCTTAGTCACATTTCACTGAACCGGGCCTTCAGGGAGAGACCAAGCACCAGCAACGGCCTTGCCCGGAGACCCACAGTTAAGCCCCCGTCCTGAGTGTTATCACCCATGGGCCTGGGTTAAAGTGCCTCGCGCCCTTGGTTCTCCATTCCACACTTAGTCAGATTTCGCTGACCCGGGCCTCCAAGGAGAGACCAAGCACCAGCACCGGACGTGCCCTGAGACCCACACTTAAGCCCCCGTCCTGAGTGTTATCACCCATGGGCCTTGGTTAAAGAGCCTCGCGCCCTTGGTTCTCCAATCCACACTTAGTCCGATTTCGCTGACCCAGGCCTCCATGGAGAGACCCAGCACCAGCACCGGCTGTGCCCGGAGACCCACACTTAAGCCCCCGTCCTGAGTGTTATCACCCATGGGCCTTGGTTAAAGAGCCTCGCGCCCTTGGTTCTCCATTCCACACTTAGTCAAATTTTGCTGACCCGGGCCTCCAAGGAGAGACCAAGCACCATCACCGGCCGTGCCCGGGGACCCACACTTAAGCCCCCATCCTGAGTGTAATCACCAATTGGCCTGGGTTAAAGAGCCTCGCGCTCTTGGTTCTCCATTCCATACTTAGTCACCTTTCGCATACATTAAGAGACCAAGCACCAGCACCGGCCGTTTCCGGGGACCCACACTTAGGCCCCCGTCCTGAGTGCTGAAAATGCCTAGAAATGTCTCACTCTTTGTGTTAGGGAAAGACACAATACTTGGGACACTTCTAGACACTTTACATTATAGCAAAAATTCCTAGAAATGTCCCAACCAATCAGAATGAGCCGGACGCTTCTAGGCACTTGTCACTGAGGCAAAATGCCTGGAAATGTCCCACACCTTTGGTGTTAGGGTAATACAATACATGGGACACTTGTAGGCACTTTACATTACAGCAAAATGCCTAGAAATGTCCCACACTAGGGGTTACGGAAGTGCAATATTTGGGTCTCTCTATGAGTAATTCAAAAGGAAACATTCCTATGATCCTCTTTAAAGGAAACACTCCTATGCTTATCTCCAAAGGATCCTTGGTTCCCGTTCTTACCCATATTTCCTATGGTTATCTCCAAAGGAATCAAAGGAAACATATGTATATCAGTTTCCTGTGTTTAGATCTCTTTCTTAGTCACATTTGGCTGAACCGGGCTTTCACGGAGAGACCAAGCACCAGCACCGGCCGTGCCCGGGGACCCACACTTAAGTCCCCCTCCTGAGTGTTATCACCCATGGGCCTGGGCTAAAGAGCCTCGCGCTCTTGGTTCTCCATTCCACACTTAGTCAGATTTCGCTGACCCGGGCCTCCAAGGAGAGACCAAGCACCAGCACCGGCCGTGCCCTGAGACCCACACTTAAGCCCCCGTCCTGAGTGTTATCACCCATGGGCCTGGGTTAAAGAGCCTCGCGCTCTTGGTTCTCCATTTGAAACTTAGTCAGATTTCGCTGACCCGGGCCTCCAAGGAGAGACCAAGCACCAGCACCGGCCGTGCCCTGAGACCCACACTTAAGTCCCCGTCCTGAGTGTTATCACCCATGGGCCTTGGTTAAAGAGCCTCGCGCCCTTGGTTCTCCATTCCACACGTAGTCCGATTTCGCTGACCCAGGCCTCCATGGAGAGACCCAGCACCAGCACCGGCCGTGCCCGGAGACCCACACTTAAGCCCCCGTC
This sequence comes from Pleuronectes platessa, assembly GCF_947347685.1. Classification (NCBI taxonomy): domain Eukaryota; kingdom Metazoa; phylum Chordata; class Actinopteri; order Pleuronectiformes; family Pleuronectidae; genus Pleuronectes; species Pleuronectes platessa. The sequence continues at coordinate 25,174,441 of NC_070640.1, forward strand.
CTGAGTGTTATCACCCATGGGCCTTGGTTAAAGAGCCTCGCGCCCTTGGTTCTCCATTCCACACTTAGTCCGATTTCGCTGACCCAGGCCTCCATGGAGAGACCCAGCACCAGCACCGGGAGTGCCCGGGGACCCACACTTAGGCCCCCGTCCTGAGTGCTGAAAATGCCTAGAAATGTCTCACTCTTTGTGTTAGGGAAAGACACAATACTTGGGACAGTTCTAGGCACTTTACATTATAGCAAAAATGCCTAGAAATGTCCCAACCAATCAGAATGAGCCGGACGCTTCTAGGCACTTATCACTGAGGCAAAATGCCTGGAAATGTCCCACACGTTTTCATGGGGAAAAATACAAAACATGGGAGAAAAAACCTCCAAATATGGCTGAGCCCAGGGACCCACTCTAAAGCCAACACCCTCAGTGCTGAAAATGCCTAGAAATGTTCCACCCTTTGTGTTCGGGAAAAATACAATACATGGGACATTTGTAGGCGCTTTACATTATAGCAAAAATGCCTAGAAATGTCCCATACTAGGGGTTACGGAAGTGCAATATTTGGGTCTCTCTCTGAGTAATTCAAAAGGAAACATTCCTATGATCCTCTTTAAAGGAAACACTCCTATGCTTATCTCCAAAGGATCCTTTGTTCTCGTTCTTATCCACATTTCCTATGGTTATCTCCAAAGGAATCAAAGGAAACATATGTATATCAGTTTCCTGTGTTTAGATCTCTTTCTTAGTCACATTTCACTGAACCGGGCCTTCAGGGAGAGACCAAGCACCAGCAACGGCCGTGCCCGGGGACCCACACTTAAGTCCCCCTCCTGAGTGTTATCACCCATGGGCCTGGGTTAAAGAGTCTCGCGCTCTTGGTTCTCCATTCCATACTTAGTCAGATTTCGCTAACCCGGGCCTCCAAGGAGAGACCAAGCACCAGCACCGGCCGTGCCCGGAGACCCACACTTAAGCCCCCGTCCTGAGTGTTATCACCCATGGGCCTTGGTTACAGAGCCTCGCGCCCTTGGTTCTCCATTCCACACTTAGTCCGATTTCGCTGACCAAGGCCTCCATGGAGAGACCCAGCACCAGCACCGGCCGTGCCCGGAGACCCACAGTTAAGCCCCCGTCCTGAGTGTTATCACCCATGGGCCTGGGTTAAAGTGCCTCGCGCCCTTGGTTCTCCATTCCACACTTAGTCAGATTTCGCTGACCCGGGCCTCCAAGGAGAGACCAAGCACCAGCACCGGACGTGCCCTGAGACCCACACTTAAGCCCCCGTCCTGAGTGTTATCACCCATGGGCCTTGGTTAAAGAGCCTCGCGCCCTTGGTTCTCCAATCCACACTTACTCCGATTTCGCTGACCCAGGCCTCCATGGAGAGACCCAGCACCAGCACCGGCTGTGCCCGGAGACCCACACTTAAGCCCCCGTCCTGAGTGTTATCACCCATGGGCCTTGGTTAAAGAGCCTCGCGCCCTTGGTTCTCCATTCCATACTTAGTCACTTTTCGCATACATTAAGAGACCCAGCACCAGCACCGGCCGTGCCCGGGGACCCACACTTAGGCCCCCGTCCTGAGTGCTGAAAAGGCCTAGAAATGTCTCACTCTTTGTGTTAGGGAAAGATACAATACTTGGGACACTTCTAGGCACTTTACATTATAGCAAAAATGCCTAGAAATGTCCCACAGGTTTTCATAAGGGAAAATACAAAACATGGGAGAAAAAACCTCCAAATATGGCTGAGTCCGCGGACCCACTCTAAAGCCCACACCCTGAGTGCTGAAAATGCCTAGAAATGTTCCACTCTTTGTGTCAGGGAAAAATACAATACATAGGACATTTGTAGGCGCTTTACATTATAGCAAAAATGCCTAAAAATGTCCTAACCAATAAGAATGAGCCGGACGCTTCTAGGCACTTATCATTGAGGCAAAATAACTGGAAATGTCCCACACTTTTTTATGTTAGGGTAATACAATACATGGGATACTTGTAGGCACTTTACATTACAGCAAAATGTCTAGAAATGTCCCATACTAGGGGATACGGAAGTGCAATATTTGGGACTCTCTCTGAGTAATTAAAAAGGAAACATTCCTATGATCCTCTTTAAAGGAAACACTCCTATGCTTATCTCCAAAGGATCCTTTGTTCCCGTTCTTATCCACATTTCCTATGGTTATCTCCAAAGGAATCAAAGGAAACATATGTATATCAGTTTCCTGTGTTTAGATCTCTTTCTTAGTCACATTTCACTGAACCGGGCCTTCAGGGAGAGACCAAGCACCAGCAACGGCCGTGCCCGGAGACCCACAGTTAAGCCCCCGTCCTGAGTGTTATCACCCATGGGCCTGGGTTAAAGTGCCTCGCGCCCTTGGTTCTCCATTCCACACTTAGTCAGATTTCGCTGACCCGGGCCTCCATGGAGAGACCAAGCACCAGCACCGGACTTGCCCTGAGACCCACACTTAAGCCCCCGTCCTGAGTGTTATCACCCATGGGCCTTGGTTAAAGAGCCTCGCGCCCTTGGTTCTCCAATCCACACTTAGTCCGATTTCGCTGACCCAGGCCTCCATGGAGAGACCCAGCACCAGCACCGGCTGTGCCCGGAGACCCACACTTAAGCCCCCGTCCTGAGTGTTATCACCCATGGGCCTTGGTTAAAGAGCCTCGCGCCCTTGGTTCTCCAATCCACACTTAGTCCGATTTCGCTGACCCAGGCCTCCATGGAGAGACCCAGCACCAGCACCGGCTGTGCCCGGAGACCCACACTTAAGCCCCCGTCCTGAGTGTTATTACCCATGGGCCTTGGTTAAAGAGCCTCGCGCCCTTGGTTCTCCATTCCACACTTAGTCAAATTTCGCTGACCCGGGCCTCCAAGGAGAGACCAAGCACCATCACCGGCCGTGCCCGGGGACCCACACTTAAGCCCCCATCCTGAGTGTAATCACCAATTGGCCTGGGTTAAAGAGCCTCGCGCTCTTGGTTCTCCATTCCATACTTAGTCACCTTTCGCATACATTAAGAGACCAAGCACCAGCACCGGCCGTGCCCGGGGACCCACACTTAGGCCCCCGTCCTGAGTGCTGAAAATGTCTAGAAATGTCTCACTCTTTGTGTTAGGGAAAGACACAATACTTGGGACACTTCTAGGCACTTTACATTATAGCAAAAATTCCTAGAAATGTCCCAACCAATCAGAATGAGCCGGACGCTTCTAGGCACTTGTCACTGAGGCAAAATGCCTGGAAATGTCCCACACCTTTGGTGTTAGGGTAATACAATACATGGGACACTTGTAGGCACTTTACATTACAGCAAAATGCCTAGAAATGTCCCACACTAGGGGTTACGGATGTGCAATATTTGGGTCTCTCTATGAGTAATTCAAAAGGAAACATTCCTATGATCCTCTTTAAAGGAAACACTCCTATGCTTATCTCCAAAGGATCCTTGGTTCCCGTTCTTACCCATATTTCCTATGGTTATCTCCAAAGGAATCAAAGGAAACATATGTATATCAGTTTCCTGTGTTTAGATCTCTTTCTTAGTCACATTTGGCTGAACCGGGCTTTCACGGAGAGACCAAGCACCAGCACCGGCCGTGCCCGGGGACCCACACTTAAGTCCCCCTCCTGAGTGTTATCACCCATGGGCCTGGGCTAATGAGCCTCGCGCTCTTGGTTCTCCATTCCACACTTAGTCAGATTTCGCTGACCCGGGCCTCCAAGGAGAGACCAAGCACCAGCACCGGCCGTGCCCTGAGACCCACACTTAAGCCCCCGTCCTGAGTGTTATCACCCATGGGCCTGGGTTAAAGAGCCTCGCGCTCTTGGTTCTCCATTTGAAACTTAGTCAGATTTCGCTGACCCGGGCCTCCAAGGAGAGACCAAGCACCAGCACCGGCCGTGCCCTGAGACCCACACTTAAGTCCCCGTCCTGAGTGTTATCACCCATGGGCCTTGGTTAAAGAGCCTCGCGCCCTTGGTTCTCCATTCCACACGTAGTCCGATTTCGCTGACCCAGGCCTCCATGGAGAGACCCAGCACCAGCACCGGCCGTGCCCGGAGACCCACACTTAAGCCCCCGTCCTGAGTGTTATCACCCATGGGCCTTGGTTAAAGAGCCTCGCGCCCTTGGTTCTCCAATCCACACTTAGTCCGATTTCGCTGACCCAGGCCTCCATGGAGAGACCCAGCACCAGCACCGGCTGTGCCCGGAGACCCACACTTAAGCCCCCGTCCTGAGTGTTATTACCCATGGGCCTTGGTTAAAGAGCCTCGCGCCCTTGGTTCTCCATTCCACACTTAGTCAAATTTCGCTGACCCGGGCCTCCAAGGAGAGACCAAGCACCATCACCGGCCGTGCCCGGGGACCCACACTTAAGCCCCCATCCTGAGTGTAATCACCAATTGGCCTGGGTTAAAGAGCCTCGCGCTCTTGGTTCTCCATTCCATACTTAGTCACCTTTCGCATACATTAAGAGACCAAGCACCAGCACCGGCCGTGTCCGGGGACCCACACTTAGGCCCCCGTCCTGAGTGCAGAAAATGCCTAGAAATGTCTCACTCTTTGTGTTAGGGAAAGACACAATACTTGGGACACTTCTAGGCACTTTACATTATAGCAAAAATTCCTAGAAATGTCCCAACCAATCAGAATGAGCCGGACGCTTCTAGGCACTTGTCACTGAGGCAAAATGCCTGGAAATGTCCCACACGTTTTCATGGGGAAAAATACAAAACATGGGAGAAAAAACCTCCAAATATGGCTGAGCCCAGGGACCCACTCTAAAGCCAACACCCTCAGTGCTGAAAATGCCTAGAAATGTTCCACCCTTTGTGTTCGGGAAAAATACAATACATGGGACATTTGTAGGCGCTTTACATTATAGCAAAAATGCCTAGAAATGTCCCATACTAGGGGTTACGGAAGTGCAATATTTGGGTCTCTCTCTGAGTAATTCAAAAGGAAACATTCCTATGATCCTCTTTAAAGGAAACACTCCTATGCTTATCTCCAAAGGATCCTTTGTTCTCGTTCTTATCCACATTTCCTATGGTTATCTCCAAAGGAATCAAAGGAAACATATGTATATCAGTTTCCTGTGTTTAGATCTCTTTCTTAGTCACATTTCACTGAACCGGGCCTTCAGGGAGAGACCAAGCACCAGCAACGGCCGTGCCCGGGGACCCACACTTAAGTCCCCCTCCTGAGTGTTATCACCCATGGGCCTGGGTTAAAGAGTCTCGCGCTCTTGGTTCTCCATTCCATACTTAGTCAGATTTCGCTAACCCGGGCCTCCAAGGAGAGACCAAGCACCAGCACCGGCCGTGCCCGGAGACCCACACTTAAGCCCCCGTCCTGAGTGTTATCACCCATGGGCCTTGGTTACAGAGCCTCGCGCCCTTGGTTCTCCATTCCACACTTAGTCCGATTTCGCTGACCAAGGCCTCCATGGAGAGACCCAGCACCAGCACCGGCCGTGCCCGGAGACCCACAGTTAAGCCCCCGTCCTGAGTGTTATCACCCATGGGCCTGGGTTAAAGTGCCTCGCGCCCTTGGTTCTCCATTCCACACTTAGTCAGATTTCGCTGACCCGGGCCTCCAAGGAGAGACCAAGCACCAGCACCGGACGTGCCCTGAGACCCACACTTAAGCCCCCGTCCTGAGTGTTATCACCCATGGGCCTTGGTTAAAGAGCCTCGCGCCCTTGGTTCTCCAATCCACACTTACTCCGATTTCGCTGACCCAGGCCTCCATGGAGAGACCCAGCACCAGCACCGGCTGTGCCCGGAGACCCACACTTAAGCCCCCGTCCTGAGTGTTATCACCCATGGGCCTTGGTTAAAGAGCCTCGCGCCCTTGGTTCTCCATTCCATACTTAGTCACTTTTCGCATACATTAAGAGACCCAGCACCAGCACCGGCCGTGCCCGGGGACCCACACTTAGGCCCCCGTCCTGAGTGCTGAAAAGGCCTAGAAATGTCTCACTCTTTGTGTTAGGGAAAGATACAATACTTGGGACACTTCTAGGCACTTTACATTATAGCAAAAATGCCTAGAAATGTCCCACAGGTTTTCATAAGGGAAAATACAAAACATGGGAGAAAAAACCTCCAAATATGGCTGAGTCCGCGGACCCACTCTAAAGCCCACACCCTGAGTGCTGAAAATGCCTAGAAATGTTCCACTCTTTGTGTCAGGGAAAAATACAATACATAGGACATTTGTAGGCGCTTTACATTATAGCAAAAATGCCTAAAAATGTCCTAACCAATAAGAATGAGCCGGACGCTTCTAGGCACTTATCATTGAGGCAAAATAACTGGAAATGTCCCACACTTTTTTATGTTAGGGTAATACAATACATGGGATACTTGTAGGCACTTTACATTACAGCAAAATGTCTAGAAATGTCCCATACTAGGGGATACGGAAGTGCAATATTTGGGACTCTCTCTGAGTAATTAAAAAGGAAACATTCCTATGATCCTCTTTAAAGGAAACACTCCTATGCTTATCTCCAAAGGATCCTTTGTTCCCGTTCTTATCCACATTTCCTATGGTTATCTCCAAAGGAATCAAAGGAAACATATGTATATCAGTTTCCTGTGTTTAGATCTCTTTCTTAGTCACATTTCACTGAACCGGGCCTTCAGGGAGAGACCAAGCACCAGCAACGGCCGTGCCCGGAGACCCACAGTTAAGCCCCCGTCCTGAGTGTTATCACCCATGGGCCTGGGTTAAAGTGCCTCGCGCCCTTGGTTCTCCATTCCACACTTAGTCAGATTTCGCTGACCCGGGCCTCCAAGGAGAGACCAAGCACCAGCACCGGACGTGCCCTGAGACCCACACTTAAGCCCCCGTCCTGAGTGTTATCACCCATGGGCCTTGGTTAAAGAGCCTCGCGCCCTTGGTTCTCCAATCCACACTTAGTCCGATTTCGCTGACCCAGGCCTCCATGGAGAGACCCAGCACCAGCACCGGCTGTGCCCGGAGACCCACACTTAAGCCCCCGTCCTGAGTTTTATCACCCATGGGCCTTGGTTAAAGAGCCTCGCGCCCTTGGTTCTCCATTCCACACTTAGTCAAATTTCGCTGACCCGGGCCTCCTAGGAGAGACCAAGCACCATCACCGGCCGTGCCCGGGGACCCACACTTAAGCCCCCATCCTGAGTGTAATCACCAATTGGCCTGGGTTAAAGAGCCTCGCGCTCTTGGTTCTCCATTCCATACTTAGTCAGATTTCGCTAACCCGGGCCTCCAAGGAGAGACCAAGCACCAGCACCGGCCGTGCCCGGAGACCCACACTTAAGCCCCCGTCCTGAGTGTTATCACCCATGGGCCTTGGTTACAGAGCCTCGCGCCCTTGGTTCTCCATTCCACACTTAGTCCGATTTCGCTGACCAAGGCCTCCATGGAGAGACCCAGCACCAGCACCGGCCGTGCCCGGAGACCCACAGTTAAGCCCCCGTCCTGAGTGTTATCACCCATGGGCCTGGGTTAAAGTGCCTCGCGCCCTTGGTTCTCCATTCCACACTTAGTCAGATTTCGCTGACCCGGGCCTCCAAGGAGAGACCAAGCACCAGCACCGGACGTGCCCTGAGACCCACACTTAAGCCCCCGTCCTGAGTGTTATCACCCATGGGCCTTGGTTAAAGAGCCTCGCGCCCTTGGTTCTCCAATCCACACTTACTCCGATTTCGCTGACCCAGGCCTCCATTAAGAGACCCAGCACCAGCACCGGCTGTGCCCGGAGACCCACACTTAAGCCCCCGTCCTGAGTGTTATCACCCATGGGCCTTGGTTAAAGAGCCTCGCGCCCTTGGTTCTCCATTCCATACTTAGTCACTTTTCGCATACATTAAGAGACCCAGCACCAGCACCGGCCGTGCCCGGGGACCCACACTTAGGCCCCCGTCCTGAGTGCTGAAAAGGCCTAGAAATGTCTCACTCTTTGTGTTAGGGAAAGATACAATACTTGGGACACTTCTAGGCACTTTACATTATAGCAAAAATGCCTAGAAATGTCCCACAGGTTTTCATAAGGGAAAATACAAAACATGGGAGAAAAAACCTCCAAATATGGCTGAGTCCGCGGACCCACTCTAAAGCCCACACCCTGAGTGCTGAAAATGCCTAGAAATGTTCCACTCTTTGTGTCAGGGAAAAATACAATACATAGGACATTTGTAGGCGCTTTACATTATAGCAAAAATGCCTAAAAATGTCCTAACCAATAAGAATGAGCCGGACGCTTCTAGGCACTTATCATTGAGGCAAAATAACTGGAAATGTCCCACACTTTTTTATGTTAGGGTGATACAATACATGGGATACTTGTAGGCACTTTACATTACAGCAAAATGTCTAGAAATGTCCCATACTAGGGGATACGGAAGTGCAATATTTGGGACTCTCTCTGAGTAATTAAAAAGGAAACATTCCTATGATCCTCTTTAAAGGAAACACTCCTATGCTTATCTCCAAAGGATCCTTTGTTCCCGTTCTTATCCACATTTCCTATGGTTATCTCCAAAGGAATCAAAGGAAACATATGTATATCAGTTTCCTGTGTTTAGATCTCTTTCTTAGTCACATTTCACTGAACCGGGCCTTCAGGGAGAGACCAAGCACCAGCAACGGCCGTGCCCGGAGACCCACAGTTAAGCCCCCGTCCTGAGTGTTATCACCCATGGGCCTGGGTTAAAGTGCCTCGCGCCCTTGGTTCTCCATTCCACACTTAGTCAGATTTCGCTGACCCGGGCCTCCAAGGAGAGACCAAGCACCAGCACCGGACGTGCCCTGAGACCCACACTTAAGCCCCCGTCCTGAGTGTTATCACCCATGGGCCTTGGTTAAAGAGCCTCGCGCCCTTGGTTCTCCAATCCACACTTAGTCCGATTTCGCTGACCCAGGCCTCCATGGAGAGACCCAGCACCAGCACCGGCTGTGCCCGGAGACCCACACTTAAGCCCCCGTCCTGAGTTTTATCACCCATGGGCCTTGGTTAAAGAGCCTCGCGCCCTTGGTTCTCCATTCCACACTTAGTCAAATTTCGCTGACCCGGGCCTCCTAGGAGAGACCAAGCACCATCACCGGCCGTGCCCGGGGACCCACACTTAAGCCCCCATCCTGAGTGTAATCACCAATTGGCCTGGGTTAAAGAGCCTCGCGCTCTTGGTTCTCCATTCCATACTTAGTCACCTTTCGCATACATTAAGAGACCAAGCACCAGCACCGGCCGTGCCCGGGGACCCACACTTAGGCCCCCGTCCTGAGTGCTGAAAATGCCTAGAAATGTCTCACTCTTTGTGTTAGGGAAAGACACAATACTTGGGACACTTCTAGACACTATACATTATAGCAAAAATTCCTAGAAATGTCCCAACCAATCAGAATGAGCCGGACGCTTCTAGGCACTTGTCACTGAGGCAAAATGCCTGGAAATGTCCCACACCTTTGGTGTTAGGGTAATACAATACATGGGACACTTGTAGGCACTTTACATTACAGCAAAATGCCTAGAAATGTCCCACACTAGGGGTTACGGAAGTGCAATATTTGGGTCTCTCTATGAGTAATTCAAAAGGAAACATTCCTATGATCCTCTTTAAAGGAAACACTCCTATGCTTATCTCCAAAGGATCCTTGGTTCCCGTTCTTACCCATATTTCCTATGGTTATCTCCAAAGGAATCAAAGGAAACATATGTATATCAGTTTCCTGTGTTTAGATCTCTTTCTTAGTCACATTTGGCTGAACCGGGCTTTCACGGAGAGACCAAGCACCAGCACCGGCCGTGCCCGGGGACCCACACTTAAGTCCCCCTCCTGAGTGTTATCACCCATGGGCCTGGGCTAAAGAGCCTCGCGCTCTTGGTTCTCCATTCCACACTTAGTCAGATTTCGCTGACCCGGGCCTCCAAGGAGAGACCAAGCACCAGCACCGGCCGTGCCCTGAGACCCACACTTAAGCCCCCGTCCTGAGTGTTATCACCCATGGGCCTGGGTTAAAGAGCCTCGCGCTCTTGGTTCTCCATTTGAAACTTAGTCAGATTTCGCTGACCCGGGCCTCCAAGGAGAGACCAAGCACCAGCACCGGCCGTGCCCTGAGACCCACACTTAAGTCCCCGTCCTGAGTGTTATCACCCATGGGCCTTGGTTAAAGAGCCTCGCGCCCTTGGTTCTCCATTCCACACGTAGTCCGATTTCGCTGACCCAGGCCTCCATGGAGAGACCCAGCACCAGCACCGGCCGTGCCCGGAGACCCACACTTAAGCCCCCGTCCTGAGTGTTATCACCCATGGGCCTTGGTTAAAGAGCCTCGCGCCCTTGGTTCTCCATTCCACACTTAGTCCGATTTCGCTGACCCAGGCCTCCATGGAGAGACCCAGCACCAGCACCGGCTGTGCCCGGGGACCCACACTTAGGCCCCCGTCCTGAGTGCTGAAAATGCCTAGAAATGTCTCACTCTTTGTGTTAGGGAAAGACACAATACTTGGGACAGTTCTAGGCACTTTACATTATAGCAAAAATGCCTAGAAATGTCCCAACCAATCAGAATGAGCCGGACGCTTCTAGGCACTTATCACTGAGGCAAAATGCCTGGAAATGTCCCACACGTTTTCATGGGGAAAAATACAAAACATGGGAGAAAAAACCTCCAAATATGGCTGAGCCCAGGGACCCACTCTAAAGCCAACACCCTCAGTGCTGAAAATGCCTAGAAATGTTCCACCCTTTGTGTTCGGGAAAAATACAATACATGGGACATTTGTAGGCGCTTTACATTATAGCAAAAATGCCTAGAAATGTCCCATACTAGGGGTTACGGAAGTGCAATATTTGGGTCTCTCTCTGAGTAATTCAAAAGGAAACATTCCTATGATCCTCTTTAAAGGAAACACTCCTATGCTTATCTCCAAAGGATCCTTTGTTCTCGTTCTTATCCACATTTCCTATGGTTATCTCCAAAGGAATCAAAGGAAACATATGTATATCAGTTTCCTGTGTTTAGATCTCTTTCTTAGTCACATTTCACTGAACCGGGCCTTCAGGGAGAGACCAAGCACCAGCAACGGCCGTGCCCGGGGACCCACACTTAAGTCCCCCTCCTGAGTGTTATCACCCATGGGCCTGGGTTAAAGAGTCTCGCGCTCTTGGTTCTCCATTCCATACTTAGTCAGATTTCGCTAACCCGGGCCTCCAAGGAGAGACCAAGCACCAGCACCGGCCGTGCCCGGAGACCCACACTTAAGCCCCCGTCCTGAGTGTTATCACCCATGGGCCTTGGTTACAGAGCCTCGCGCCCTTGGTTCTCCATTCCACACTTAGTCCGATTTCGCTGACCAAGGCCTCCATGGAGAGACCCAGCACCAGCACCGGCCGTGCCCGGAGACCCACAGTTAAGCCCCCGTCCTGAGTGTTATCACCCATGGGCCTGGGTTAAAGTGCCTCGCGCCCTTGGTTCTCCATTCCACACTTAGTCAGATTTCGCTGACCCGGGCCTCCAAGGAGAGACCAAGCACCAGCACCGGACGTGCCCTGAGACCCACACTTAAGCCCCCGTCCTGAGTGTTATCACCCATGGGCCTTGGTTAAAGAGCCTCGCGCCCTTGGTTCTCCAATCCACACTTACTCCGATTTCGCTGACCCAGGCCTCCATGGAGAGACCCAGCACCAGCACCGGCTGTGCCCGGAGACCCACACTTAAGCCCCCGTCCTGAGTGTTATCACCCATGGGCCTTGGTTAAAGAGCCTCGCGCCCTTGGTTCTCCATTCCATACTTAGTCACTTTTCGCATACATTAAGAGACCCAGCACCAGCACCGGCCGTGCCCGGGGACCCACACTTAGGCCCCCGTCCTGAGTGCTGAAAAGGCCTAGAAATGTCTCACTCTTTGTGTTAGGGAAAGATACAATACTTGGGACACTTCTAGGCACTTTACATTATAGCAAAAATGCCTAGAAATGTCCCACAGGTTTTCATAAGGGAAAATACAAAACATGGGAGAAAAAACCTCCAAATATGGCTGAGTCCGCGGACCCACTCTAAAGCCCACACCCTGAGTGCTGAAAATGCCTAGAAATGTTCCACTCTTTGTGTCAGGGAAAAATACAATACATAGGACATTTGTAGGCGCTTTACATTATAGCAAAAATGCCTAAAAATGTCCTAACCAATAAGAATGAGCCGGACGCTTCTAGGCACTTATCATTGAGGCAAAATAACTGGAAATGTCCCACACTTTTTTATGTTAGGGTAATACAATACAAGGGATACTTGTAGGCACTTTACATTACAGCAAAATGTCTAGAAATGTCCCATACTAGGGGATACGGAAGTGCAATATTTGGGACTCTCTCTGAGTAATTAAAAAGGAAACATTCCTATGATCCTCTTTAAAGGAAACACTCCTATGCTTATCTCCAAAGGATCCTTTGTTCCCGTTCTTATCCACATTTCCTATGGTTATCTCCAAAGGAATCAAAGGAAACATATGTATATCAGTTTCCTGTGTTTAGATCTCTTTCTTAGTCACATTTCACTGAACCGGGCCTTCAGGGAGAGACCAAGCACCAGCAACGGCCTTGCCCGGAGACCCACAGTTAAGCCCCCGTCCTGAGTGTTATCACCCATGGGCCTGGGTTAAAGTGCCTCGCGCCCTTGGTTCTCCATTCCACACTTAGTCAGATTTCGCTGACCCGGGCCTCCAAGGAGAGACCAAGCACCAGCACCGGACGTGCCCTGAGACCCACACTTAAGCCCCCGTCCTGAGTGTTATCACCCATGGGCCTTGGTTAAAGAGCCTCGCGCCCTTAGTTCTCCAATCCACACTTAGTCCGATTTCGCTGACCCAGGCCTCCATGGAGAGACCCAGCACCAGCACCGGCTGTGCCCGGAGACCCACACTTAAGCCCCCGTCCTGAGTGTTATCACCCATGGGCCTTGGTTAAAGAGCCTCGCGCCCTTGGTTCTCCATTCCACACTTAGTCAAATTTCGCTGACCCGGGCCTCCAAGGAGAGACCAAGCACCATCACCGGCCGTGCCCGGGGACCCACACTTAAGCCCCCATCCTGAGTGTAATCACCAATTGGCCTGGGTTAAAGAGCCTCGCGCTCTTGGTTCTCCATTCCATACTAAGTCACCTTTCGCATACATTAAGAGACCAAGCACCAGCACCGGCCGTTTCCGGGGACCCACACTTAGGCCCCCGTCCTGAGTGCTGAAAATGCCTAGAAATGTCTCACTCTTTGTGTTAGGGAAAGACACAATACTTGGGACACTTCTAGACACTTTACATTATAGCAAAAATTCCTAGAAATGTCCCAACCAATCAGAATGAGCCGGACGCTTCTAGGCACTTGTCACTGAGGCAAAATGCCTGGAAATGTCCCACACCTTTGGTGTTAGGGTAATACAATACATGGGACACTTGTAGGCACTTTACATTACAGCAAAATGCCTAGAAATGTCCCACACTAGGGGTTACGGAAGTGCAATATTTGGGTCTCTCTATGAGTAATTCAAAAGGAAACATTCCTATGATCCTCTTTAAAGGAAACACTCCTATGCTTATCTCCAAAGGATCCTTGGTTCCCGTTCTTACCCATATTTCCTATGGTTATCTCCAAAGGAATCAAAGGAAACATATGTATATCAGTTTCCTGTGTTTAGATCTCTTTCTTAGTCACATTTGGCTGAACCGGGCTTTCACGGAGAGACCAAGCACCAGCACCGGCCGTGCCCGGGGACCCACACTTAAGTCCCCCTCCTGAGTGTTATCACCCATGGGCCTGGGCTAAAGAGCCTCGCGCTCTTGGTTCTCCATTCCACACTTAGTCAGATTTCGCTGACCCGGGCCTCCAAGGAGAGACCAAGCACCAGCACCGGCCGTGCCCTGAGACCCACACTTAAGCCCCCGTCCTGAGTGTTATCACCCATGGGCCTGGGTTAAAGAGCCTCGCGCTCTTGGTTCTCCATTTGAAACTTAGTCAGATTTCGCTGACCCGGGCCTCCAAGGAGAGACCAAGCACCAGCACCGGCCGTGCCCTGAGACCCACACTTAAGTCCCCGTCCTGAGTGTTATCACCCATGGGCCTTGGTTAAAGAGCCTCGCGCCCTTGGTTCTCCATTCCACACGTAGTCCGATTTCGCTGACCCAGGCCTCCATGGAGAGACCCAGCACCAGCACCGGCCGTGCCCGGAGACCCACACTTAAGCCCCCGTCCTGAGTGTTATCACCCAAGGGCCTTGGTTAAAGAGCCTCGCGCCCTTGGTTCTCCATTCCACACTTAGTCCGATTTCGCTGACCCAGGCCTCCATGGAGAGACCCAGCACCAGCACCGGCCGTGCCCGGGGACCCACACTTAGGCCCCCGTCCTGAGTGCTGAAAATGCCTAGAAATGTCTCACTCTTTGTGTTAGGGAAAGACACAATACTTGGGACAGTTCTAGGCACTTTACATTATAGCAAAAATGCCTAGAAATGTCCCAACCAATCAGAATGAGCCGGACGCTTCTAGGCACTTATCACTGAGGCAAAATGCCTGGAAATGTCCCACACGTTTTCATGGGGAAAAATACAAAACATGGGAGAAAAAACCTCCAAATATGGCTGAGCCCAGGGACCCACTCTAAAGCCAACACCCTCAGTGCTGAAAATGCCTAGAAATGTTCCACCCTTTGTGTTCGGGAAAAATACAATACATGGGACATTTGTAGGCGCTTTACATTATAGCAAAAATGCCTAGAAATGTCCCATACTAGGGGTTACGGAAGTGCAATATTTGGGTCTCTCTCTGAGTAATTCAAAAGGAAACATTCCTATGATCCTCTTTAAAGGAAACACTCCTATGCTTATCTCCAAAGGATCCTTTGTTCTCGTTCTTATCCACATTTCCTATGGTTATCTCCAAAGGAATCAAAGGAAACATATGTATATCAGTTTCCTGTGTTTAGATCTCTTTCTTAGTCACATTTCACTGAACCGGGCCTTCAGGGAGAGACCAAGCACCAGCAACGGCCGTGCCCGGGGACCCACACTTAAGTCCCCCTCCTGAGTGTTATCACCCATGGGCCTGGGTTAAAGAGTCTCGCGCTCTTGGTTCTCCATTCCATACTTAGTCAGATTTCGCTAACCCGGGCCTCCAAGGAGAGACCAAGCACCAGCACCGGCCGTGCCCGGAGACCCACACTTAAGCCCCCGTCCTGAGTGTTATCACCCATGGGCCTTGGTTACAGAGCCTCGCGCCCTTGGTTCTCCATTCCACACTTAGTCCGATTTCGCTGACCAAGGCCTCCATGGAGAGACCCAGCACCAGCACCGGCCGTGCCCAGAGACCCACAGTTAAGCCCCCGTCCTGAGTGTTATCACCCATGGGCCTGGGTTAAAGTGCCTCGCGCCCTTGGTTCTCCATTCCACACTTAGTCAGATTTCGCTGACCCGGGCCTCCAAGGAGAGACCAAGCACCAGCACCGGACGTGCCCTGAGACCCACACTTAAGCCCCCGTCCTGAGTGTTATCACCCATGGGCCTTGGTTAAAGAGCCTCGCGCCCTTGGTTCTCCAATCCACACTTAGTCCGATTTCGCTGACACAGGCCTCCATGGAGAGACCCAGCACCAGCACCGGCTGTGCCCGGAGACCCACACTTAAGCCCCCGTCCTGAGTGTTATCACCCATGGGCCTTGGTTAAAGAGCCTCGCGCCCTTGGTTCTCCATTCCACACTTAGTCAAATTTCGCTGACCCGGGCCTCCAAGGAGAGACCAAGCACCATCACCGGCCGTGCCCGGGGACCCACACTTAAGCCCCCATCCTGAGTGTAATCACCAATTGGCCTGGGTTAAAGAGCCTCGCGCTCTTGGTTCTCCATTCCATACTTAGTCACCTTTCGCATACATTAAGAGACCAAGCACCAGCACCGGCCGTGCCCGGGGACCCACACTTAGGCCCCCGTCCTGAGTGCTGAAAATGCCTAGAAATGTCTCACTCTTTGTGTTAGGGAAAGACACAATACTTGGGACACTTCTAGGCACTTTACATTATAGCAAAAATTCCTAGAAATGTCCCAACCAATCAGAATGAGCCGGACGCTTCTAGGCACTTGTCACTGAGGCAAAATGCCTGGAATTGTCCCACACCTTTGGTGTTAGGGTAATACAATACATGGGACACTTGTAGGCACTTTACATTACAGCAAAATGCCTAGAAATGTCCCACACTAGGGGTTACGGAAGTGCAATATTTGGGTCTCTCTATGAGTAATTCAAAAGGAAACATTCCTATGATCCTCTTTAAAGGAAACACTCCTATGCTTATCTCCAAAGGATCCTTGGTTCCCGGTCTTACCCATATTTCCTATGGTTATCTCCAAAGGAATCAAAGGAAACATATGTATATCAGTTTCCTGTGTTTAGATCTCTTTCTTAGTCACATTTGGCTGAACCGGGCTTTCACGGAGAGACCAAGCACCAGCACCGGCCGTGCCCGGGGACCCACACTTAAGTCCCCCTCCTGAGTGTTATCACCCATGGGCCTGGGCTAAAGAGCCTCGCGCTCTTGGTTCTCCATTCCACACTTAGTCAGATTTCGCTGACCCGGGCCTCCAAGGAGAGACCAAGCACCAGCACCGGCCGTGCCCTGAGACCCACACTTAAGCCCCCGTCCTGAGTGTTATCACCCATGGGCCTGGGTTAAAGAGCCTCGCGCTCTTGGTTCTCCATTTGAAACTTAGTCAGATTTCGCTGACCCGGGCCTCCAAGGAGAGACCAAGCACCAGCACCGGCCGTGCCCTGAGACCCACACTTAAGTCCCCGTCCTGAGTGTTATCACCCAGGGGCCTTGGTTAAAGAGCCTCGCGCCCTTGGTTCTCCATTCCACACGTAGTCCGATTTCGCTGACCCAGGCCTCCATGGAGAGACCCAGCACCAGCACCGGCCGTGCCCGGAGACCCACACTTAAGCCCCCGTCCTGAGTGTTATCACCCATGGGCCTTGGTTAAAGAGCCTCGCGCCCTTGGTTCTCCATTCCACACTTAGTCCGATTTCGCTGACCCAGGCCTCCATGGAGAGACCCAGCACCAGCACCGGCCGTGCCCGGGGACCCACACTTAGGCCCCCGTCCTGAGTGCTGAAAATGCCTAGAAATGTCTCACTCTTTGTGTTAGGGAAAGACACAATACTTGGGACAGTTCTAGGCACTTTACATTATAGCAAAAATGCCTAGAAATGTCCCAACCAATCAGAATGAGCCGGACGCTTCTAGGCACTTATCACTGAGGCAAAATGCCTGGAAATGTCCCACACGTTTTCATGGGGAAAAATACAAAACATGGGAGAAAAAACCTCCAAATATGGCTGAGCCCAGGGACCCACTCTAAAGCCAACACCCTCAGTGCTGAAAATGCCTAGAAATGTTCCACCCTTTGTGTTCGGGAAAAATACAATACATGGGACATTTGTAGGCGCTTTACATTATAGCAAAAATGCCTAGAAATGTCCCATACTAGGGGTTACGGAAGTGCAATATTTGGGTCTCTCTCTGAGTAATTCAAAAGGAAACATTCCTATGATCCTCTTTAAAGGAAACACTCCTATGCTTATCTCCAAAGGATCCTTTGTTCTCGTTCTTATCCACATTTCCTATGGTTATCTCCAAAGGAATCAAAGGAAACATATGTATATCAGTTTCCTGTGTTTAGATCTCTTTCTTAGTCACATTTCACTGAACCGGGCCTTCAGGGAGAGACCAAGCACCAGCAACGGCCGTGCCCGGGGACCCACACTTAAGTCCCCCTCCTGAGTGTTATCACCCATGGGCCTGGGTTAAAGAGTCTCGCGCTCTTGGTTCTCCATTCCATACTTAGTCAGATTTCGCTAACCCGGGCCTCCAAGGAGAGACCAAGCACCAGCACCGGCCGTGCCCGGAGACCCACACTTAAGCCCCCGTCCTGAGTGTTATCACCCATGGTCCTTGGTTACAGAGCCTCGCGCCCTTGGTTCTCCATTCCACACTTAGTCCGATTTCGCTGACCAAGGCCTCCATGGAGAGACCCAGCACCAGCACCGGCCGTGCCCGGAGACCCACAGTTAAGCCCCCGTCCTGAGTGTTATCACCCATGGGCCTGGGTTAAAGTGCCTCGCGCCCTTGGTTCTCCATTCCACACTTAGTCAGATTTCGCTGACCCGGGCCTCCAAGGAGAGACCAAGCACCAGCACCGGACGTGCCCTGAGACCCACACTTAAGCCCCCGTCCTGAGTGTTATCACCCATGGGCCTTGGTTAAAGAGCCTCGCGCCCTTGGTTCTCCAATCCACACTTACTCCGATTTCGCTGACCCAGGCCTCCATGGAGAGACCCAGCACCAGCACCGGCTGTGCCCGGAGACCCACACTTAAGCCCCTGTCCTGAGTGTTATCACCCATGGGCCTTGGTTAAAGAGCCTCGCGCCCTTGGTTCTCCATTCCATACTTTGTCACTTTTCGCATACATTAAGAGACCCAGCACCAGCACCGGCCGTGCCCGGGGACCCACACTTAGGCCCCCGTCCTGAGTGCTGAAAAGGCCTAGAAATGTCTCACTCTTTGTGTTAGGGAAAGATACAATACTTGGGACACTTCTAGGCACTTTACATTATAGCAAAAATGCCTAGAAATGTCCCACAGGTTTTCATAAGGGAAAATACAAAACATGGGAGAAAAAACCTCCAAATATGGCTGAGCCCGGGGACCCACTCTAAAGCCCACACCCTGAGTGCTGAAAATGCCTAGAAATGTTCCACTCTTTGTGTCAGGGAAAAATACAATACATAGGACATTTGTAGGCGCTTTACATTATAGCAAAAATGCCTAAAAATGTCCTAACCAATAAGAATGAGCCGGACGCTTCTAGGCACTTATCATTGAGGCAAAATAACTGGAAATGTCCCACACTTTTTTATGTTAGGGTAATACAATACATGGGATACTTGTAGGCACTTTACATTACAGCAAAATGTCTAGAAATGTCCCATACTAGGGGATACGGAAGTGCAATATTTGGGACTCTCTCTGAGTAATTAAAAAGGAAACATTCCTATGATCCTCTTTAAAGGAAACACTCCTATGCTTATCTCCAAAGGATCCTTTGTTCCCGTTCTTATCCACATTTCCTATGGTTATCTCCAAAGGAATCAAAGGAAACATATGTATATCAGTTTCCTGTGTTTAGATCTCTTTCTTAGTCACATTTCACTGAACCGGGCCTTCAGGGAGAGACCAAGCACCAGCAACGGCCGTGCCCGGAGACCCACAGTTAAGCCCCCGTCCTGAGTGTTATCACCCATGGGCCTGGGTTAAAGTGCCTCGCGCCCTTGGTTCTCCATTCCACACTTAGTCAGATTTCGCTGACCCGGGCCTCCAAGGAGAGACCAAGCACCAGCACCGGACGTGCCCTGAGACCCACACTTAAGCCCCCGTCCTGAGTGTTATCACCCATGGGCCTTGGTTAAAGAGCCTCGCGCCCTTGGTTCTCCAATCCACACTTAGTCCGATTTCGCTGACCCAGGCCTCCATGGAGAGACCCAGCACCAGCACCGGCTGTGCCCGGAGACCCACACTTAAGCCCCCGTCCTGAGTGTTATCACCCATGGGCCTTGGTTAAAGAGCCTCGCGCCCTTGGTTCTCCATTCCACACTTAGTCAAATTTCGCTGACCCGGGCCTCCAAGGAGAGACCAAGCACCATCACCGGCCGTGCCCGGGGACCCACACTTAAGCCCCCATCCTGAGTGTAATCACCAATTGGCCTGGGTTAAAGAGCCTCGCGCTCTTGGTTCTCCATTCCATACTTAGTCACCTTTCGCATACATTAAGAGACCAAGCACCAGCACCGGCCGTGCCCGGGGACCCACACTTAGGCCCCCGTCCTGAGTGCTGAAAATGCCTAGAAATGTCTCACTCTTTGTGTTAGGGAAAGACACAATACTTGGGACACTTCTAGGCACTTTACATTATAGCAAAAATTCCTAGAAATGTCCCTACCAATCAGAATGAGCCGGACGCTTCTAGGCACTTGTCACTGAGGCAAAATGCCTGGAAATGTCCCACACCTTTGGTGTTAGGGTAATACAATACATGGGACACTTGTAGGCACTTTACATTACAGCAAAATGCCTAGAAATGTCCCACACTAGGGGTTACGGAAGTGCAATATTTGGGTCTCTCTATGAGTAATTCAAAAGGAAACATTCCTATGATCCTCTTTAAAAGAAACACTCCTATGCTTATCTCCAAAGGATCCTTGGTTCCCGTTCTTACCCATATTTCCTATGGTTATCTCCAAAGGAATCAAAGGAAACATATGTATATCAGTTTCCTGTGTTTAGATCTCTTTCTTAGTCACATTTGGCTGAACAGGGCTTTCACGGAGAGACCAAGCACCAGCACCGGCCGTGCCCGGGGACCCACACTTAAGTCCCCCTCCTGAGTGTTATCACCCATGGGCCTTGGCTAAAGAGCCTCGCGCTCTTGGTTCTCCATTCCAAACTTAGTCAGATTTCGCTGACCCGGGCCTCCAAGGAGAGACCAAGCACCAGCTCCGGCCGTGCCCTGAGACCCACACTTAAGCCCCCGTCCTGAGTGTTATCACCCATGGGCCTTGGTTAAAGAACCTCGCGCTCTTGGTTCTCCATTCCATACTTAGTCACTTTTCGCATACATTAAGAGACCCAGCACCCGCACCGGCCGTGCCCGGGGTCCCACACTTAGGCCCCCGTCCTGAGTGCTGAAAAGGCCTAGAAATGTCTCACTCTTTGTGTTAGGGAAAGATACAATACTTGGGACACTTCTAGGCACTTTACATTATAGCAAAAATGCCTAGAAATGTCCCACAGGTTTTCATGGGGAAAAATACAAAACATGGGAGAAAAAACCTCCAAATATGGCTGAGCCCGGGGACCCACTCTAAAGCCCACACCCTGAGTGCTGAAAATGCCTAGAAATGTTCCACTCTTTGTGTCAGGGAAAAATACAATACATAGGACATTTGTAGGCGCTTTACATTATAGCAAAAATGCCTAAAAATGTCCTAACCAATCAGAATGAGCCGGACGCTTCTAGGCACTTATCATTGAGGCAAAATGCCTGGAAATGTCCCACACCTTTGGTGTTAGGGTAATACAATACATGGGACACTTGTAGGCACTTTACATTACAGCAAAATGCCTAGAAATGTCCCATACTAGGGGTTACGGAAGTGCAATATTTGGGTCTCTCTCTGAGTAATTCAAAAGGAAACATTCCTATGATCCTCTTTAAAGGAAACACTACTATGCTTATCTCCAAAGGATCCTTGGTTCCCGTTCTTACCCATGTTGCCTATGGTTATCTCCAAAGGAATCAAAGGAAACATATGTATATCAGTTTCCTGTGTTTAGATCTCTTTCTTAGTCACATTTCACTGAGCCGGGCCTTCACGTAGAGACCAAGCACCAGCAACGGCCGTGCCCTGAGACCCACACTTAAGCCCCCGTCCTGAGTGTTATCACCCATGGGCCTGGGTTAAAGAGCCTCGCGCTCTTGGTTTTCCATTTGAAACTTAGTCAGATTTCGCTGACCCGGGCCTCCAAGGAGAGACCAAGCACCAGCACCGGCCGTGCCCTGAGACCCACACTTAAGCCCCCGTCCTGAGTGTTATCACCCATGGGCCTGGGTTAAAGAGCCTCGCGCTCTTGGTTCTCCATTTGAAACTTAGTCAGATTTCGCTGACCCGGGCCTCCAAGGAGAGACCAAGCACCAGCACCGGCCGTGCCCTGAGACCCACACTTAAGTCGCCGTCCTGAGTGTTATCACCCATGGGCCTTGGTTAAAGAGCCTCGCGCCCTTGGTTCTCCATTCCACACTTAGTCTGATTTCGCTGACCCAGGCCTCCATGGAGAGACCCAGCACCAGCACCGGCCGTGCCCGGAGACCCACACTTAAGCCCCCGTCCTGAGTGTTATCACTCATGGGCCTCGGTTAAAGAGCCTCGCGCCCTTGGTTCTCCATTCCACACTTAGTCAGATTTCGCTGACCCGGGCCTCCATGGAGAGACCCAGCACCAGCACCGGCCGTGCCCGGGGACCCACACTTAGGCCCCCGTCCTGAGTGCTGAAAAGGCCTAGAAATGTCTCACTCTTTGTGTTAGGGAAAGATACAATACTTGGGACACTTCTAGGCACTTTACATTATAGCAAAAATGCCTAGAAATGTCCCACAGGTTTTCATGGGGAAAAATACAAAACATGGGAGAAAAAACCTCCAAATATGGCTGAGCCCGGGGACCCACTCTAAAGCCCACACCCTGAGTGCTGAAAATGCCTAGAAATGTTCCACTCTTTGTGTCAGGGAAAAATACAATACATAGGACATTTGTAGGCGCTTTACATTATAGCAAAAATGCCTAAAAATGTCCTAACCAATCAGAATGAGCCGGACGCTTCTAGGCACTTATCATTGAGGCAAAATGCCTGGAAATGTCCCACACCTTTGGTGTTAGGGTAATACAATACATGGGACACTTGTAGGCACTTTACATTACAGCAAAATGCCTAGAAATGTCCCATACTAGGGGTTACGGAAGTGCAATATTTGGGTCTCTCTCTGAGTAATTCAAAAGGAAACATTCCTATGATCCTCTTTAAAGGAAACACTACTATGTTTATCTCCAAAGGATCCTTGGTTCCCGTTCTTACCCATGTTGCCTATGGTTATCTCCAAAGGAATCAAAGGAAACATATGTATATCAGTTTCCTGTGTTTAGATCTCTTTCTTAGTCACATTTCACTGAGACGGGCCTTCACGGAGAGACCAAGCACCAGCAACGGCCGTGCCCTGAGACCCACACTTAAGCCCCCGTCCTGAGTGTTATCCCCCATGGGCCTGGGTTAAAGAGCCTCGCGCTCTTGGTTCTCCATTTGAAACTTAGTCAGATTTCGCTGACCCGGGCCTCCAAGGAGAGACCAAGCACCAGCACCGGCCGTGCCCTGAGACCCACACTTAAGTCGCCGTCCTGAGTGTTATCACCCATGGGCCTTGGTTAAAGAGCCTCGCGCCCTTGGTTCTCCATTCCACACGTAGTCCGATTTCGCTGACGCAGGCCTCCATGGAGAGACCCAGCACCAGCACCGGCCGTGCCCGGAGACCCACACTTAAGCCCCCGTCCTGAGTGTTATCACCCATGGGCCTTGGTTAAAGAGCCTCGCGCCCTTGGTTCTCCATTCCACACTTAGTCTGATTTCGCTGACCCAGGCCTCCATGGAGAGACCCAGCACCAGCACCGGCTGTGCCCGGAGACCCACACTTAAGCCCCCGTCCTGAGTGTTATCACTCATGGGCCTCGGTTAAAGAGCCTCGCGCCCTTGGTTCTCCATTCCACACTTAGTCAGATTTCGCTGACCCGGGCCTCCATGGAGAGACCCAGCACCAGCACCGGCCGTGCCCGGGGACCCACACTTAGGCCCCCGTCCTGAGTGCTGAAAAGGCCTAGAAATGTCTCACTCTTTGTGTTAGGGAAAGATACAATACTTGGGACACTTCTAGGCACTTTACATTATAGCAAAAATGCCTAGAAATGTCCCACAGGTTTTCATGGGGAAAAATACAAAACATGGGAGAAAAAACCTCCAAATATGGCTGAGCCCGGGGACCCACTCTAAAGCCCACACCCTGAGTGCTGAAAATGCCTAGAAATGTTCCACTCTTTGTGTCAGGGAAAAATACAATACATAGGACATTTGTAGGCGCTTTACATTATAGCAAAAATGCCTAAAAATGTCCTAACCAATCAGAATGAGCCGGACACTTCTAGGCACTTATCATTGAGGCAAAATGCCTGGAAATGTCCAACACCTTTGGTGTTAGGGTAATACAATACATGGGACACTTGTAGGCACTTTACATTACAGCAAAATGCCTAGAAATGTCCCATACTAGGGGTTACGGAAGTGCAATATTTGGGTCTCTCTCTGAGTAATTCAAAAGGAAACATTCCTATGATCCTCTTTAAAGGAAACACTACTATGCTTATCTCCAAAGGATCCTTGGTTCCCGTTCTTACCCATGTTGCCTATGGTTATCTCCAAAGGAATCAAAGGAAACATATGTATATCAGTTTCCTGTGTTTAGATCTCTTTCTTAGTCACATTTCACTGAGACGGGCCTTCACGGAGAGACCAAGCACCAGCAACGGCCGTGCCCTGAGACCCACACTTAAGCCCCCGTCCTGAGTGTTATCACCCATGGGCCTGGGTTAAAGAGCCTCGCGCTCTTGGTTCTCCATTTGAAACTTAGTCAGATTTCGCTGACCCGGGCCTCCAAGGAGAGACCAAGCACCAGCACCGGCCGTGCCCTGAGACCCACACTTAAGTCGCCGTCCTGAGTGTTATCACCCATGGGCCTTGGTTAAAGAGCCTCGCGCCCTTGGTTCTCCATTCCACACGTAGTCCGATTTCGCTGACGCAGGCCTCCATGGAGAGACCCAGCACCAGCACCGGCCGTGCCCGGAGACCCACACTTAAGCCCCCGTCCTGAGTGTTATCACCCATGGGCCTTGGTTAAAGAGCCTCGCGCCCTTGGTTCTCCATTCCACACTTAGTCTGATTTCGCTGACCCAGGCCTCCATGGAGAGACCCAGCACCAGCACCGGCTGTGCCCGGAGACCCACACTTAAGCCCCCGTCCTGAGTGTTATCACCCATGGGCCTTGGTTAAAGAGCCTCGCGCCCTTGGTTCTCCATTCCACACTTAGTCAAATTTCGCTGACCCGGGCCTCCAAGGAGAGACCAAGCACCATCACCGGCCGTGCCCGGGGACCCACACTTAAGCCCCCATCCTGAGTGTAATCACCAATTGGCCTGGGTTAAAGAGCCTCGCGCTCTTGGTTCTCCATTCCATACTTAGTCACCTTTCGCATACATTAAGAGACCAAGCACCAGCACCGGCCGTGCCCGGGGACCCACACTTAGGCCCCCGTCCTGAGTGCTGAAAATGCCTAGAAATGTCTCACTCTTTGTGTTAGGGAAAGACACAATACTTGGGACACTTCTAGGCACTTTACATTATAGCAAAAATGCCTAGAAATGTCCCAACCAATCAGAATGAGCCGGACGCTTCTAGGCACTTGTCACTGAGGCAAAATGCCTGGAAATGTCCCACACCTTTGGTGTTAGGGTAATACAATACATGGGACACTTGTAGGCACTTTACATTACAGCAAAATGCCTAGAAATGTCCCATACTAGGGGTTACGGAAGTGCAATATTTGGGTCTCTCTCTGAGTAATTCAAAAGGAAACATTCCTATGATCCTCTTTAAAGGAAACACTACTATGCTTATCTCCAAAGGATCCTTGGTTCCCGTTCTTACCCATGTTGCCTATGGTTATCTCCAAAGGAATCAAAGGAAACATATGTATATCAGTTTCCTGTGTTTAGATCTCTTTCTTAGTCACATTTCACTGAGCCGGGCCTTCACGTAGAGACCAAGCACCAGCAACGGCCGTGCCCTGAGACCCACACTTAAGCCCCCGTCCTGAGTGTTATCACCCATGGGCCTGGGTTAAAGAGCCTCGCGCTCTTGGTTTTCCATTTGAAACTTAGTCAGATTTCGCTGACCCGGGCCTCCAAGGAGAGACCAAGCACCAGCACCGGCCGTGCCCTGAGACCCACACTTAAGCCCCCGTCCTGAGTGTTATCACCCATGGGCCTGGGTTAAAGAGCCTCGCGCTCTTGGTTCTCCATTTGAAACTTAGTCAGATTTCGCTGACCCGGGCCTCCAAGGAGAGACCAAGCACCAGCACCGGCCGTGCCCTGAGACCCACACTTAAGTCGCCGTCCTGAGTGTTATCACCCATGGGCCTTGGTTAAAGAGCCTCGCGCCCTTGGTTCTCCATTCCACACTTAGTCTGATTTCGCTGACCCAGGCCTCCATGGAGAGACCCAGCACCAGCACCGGCCGTGCCCGGAGACCCACACTTAAGCCCCCGTCCTGAGTGTTATCACTCATGGGCCTCGGTTAAAGAGCCTCGCGCCCTTGGTTCTCCATTCCACACTTAGTCAGATTTCGCTGACCCGGGCCTCCATGGAGAGACCCAGCACCAGCACCGGCCGTGCCCGGGGACCCACACTTAGGCCCCCGTCCTGAGTGCTGAAAAGGCCTAGAAATGTCTCACTCTTTGTGTTAGGGAAAGATACAATACTTGGGACACTTCTAGGCACTTTACATTATAGCAAAAATGCCTAGAAATGTCCCACAGGTTTTCATGGGGAAAAATACAAAACATGGGAGAAAAAACCTCCAAATATGGCTGAGCCCGGGGACCCACTCTAAAGCCCACACCCTGAGTGCTGAAAATGCCTAGAAATGTTCCACTCTTTGTGTCAGGGAAAAATACAATACATAGGACATTTGTAGGCGCTTTACATTATAGCAAAAATGCCTAAAAATGTCCTAACCAATCAGAATGAGCCGGACACTTCTAGGCACTTATCATTGAGGCAAAATGCCTGGAAATGTCCCACACCTTTGGTGTTAGGGTAATACAATACATGGGACACTTGTAGGCACTTTACATTACAGCAAAATGCCTAGAAATGTCCCATACTAGGGGTTACGGAAGTGCAATATTTGGGTCTCTCTCTGAGTAATTCAAAAGGAAACATTCCTATGATCCTCTTTAAAGGAAACACTACTATGTTTATCTCCAAAGGATCCTTGGTTCCCGTTCTTACCCATGTTGCCTATGGTTATCTCCAAAGGAATCAAAGGAAACATATGTATATCAGTTTCCTGTGTTTAGATCTCTTTCTTAGTCACATTTCACTGAGACGGGCCTTCACGGAGAGACCAAGCACCAGCAACGGCCGTGCCCTGAGACCCACACTTAAGCCCCCGTCCTGAGTGTTATCACCCATGGGCCTGGGTTAAAGAGCCTCGCGCTCTTGGTTCTCCATTTGAAACTTAGTCAGATTTCGCTGACCCGGGCCTCCAAGGAGAGACCAAGCACCAGCACCGGCCGTGCCCTGAGACCCACACTTAAGTCGCCGTCCTGAGTGTTATCACCCATGGGCCTTGGTTAAAGAGCCTCGCGCCCTTGGTTCTCCATTCCACACGTAGTCCGATTTCGCTGACGCAGGCCTCCATGGAGAGACCCAGCACCAGCACCGGCCGTGCCCGGAGACCCACACTTAAGCCCCCGTCCTGAGTGTTATCACCCATGGGCCTTGGTTAAAGAGCCTCGCGCCCTTGGTTCTCCATTCCACACTTAGTCTGATTTCGCTGACCCAGGCCTCCATGGAGAGACCCAGCACCAGCACCGGCTGTGCCCGGAGACCCACACTTAAGCCCCCGTCCTGAGTGTTATCACCCATGGGCCTTGGTTAAAGAGCCTCGCGCCCTTGGTTCTCCATTCCACACTTAGTCAAATTTCGCTGACCCGGGCCTCCAAGGAGAGACCAAGCACCATCACCGGCCGTGCCCGGGGACCCACACTTAAGCCCCCATCCTGAGTGTAATCACCAATTGGCCTGGGTTAAAGAGCCTCGCGCTCTTGGTTCTCCATTCCATACTTAGTCACCTTTCGCATACATTAAGAGACCAAGCACCAGCACCGGCCGTGCCCGGGGACCCACACTTAGGCCCCCGTCCTGAGTGCTGAAAATGCCTAGAAATGTCTCACTCTTTGTGTTAGGGAAAGACACAATACTTGGGACACTTCTAGGCACTTTACATTATAGCAAAAATTCCTAGAAATGTCCCAACCAATCAGAATGAGCCGGACGCTTCTAGGCACTTGTCACTGAGGCAAAATGCCTGGAAATGTCCCACACCTTTGGTGTTAGGGTAATACAATACATGGGACACTTGTAGGCACTTTACATTACAGCAAAATGCCTAGAAATGTCCCACACTAGGGGTTACGGAAGTGCAATATTTGGGTCTCTCTATGAGTAATTCAAAAGGAAACATTCCTATGATCCTCTTTAAAAGAAACACTCCTATGCTTATCTCCAAAGGATCCTTGGTTCCCGTTCTTACCCATATTTCCTATGGTTATCTCCAAAGGAATCAAAGGAAACATATGTATATCAGTTTCCTGTGTTTAGATCTCTTTCTTAGTCACATTTGGCTGACCCGGGCCTCCAAGGAGAGACCAAGCACCAGCTCCGGCCGTGCCCTGAGACCCACACTTAAGCCCCCGTCCTGAGTGTTATCACCCATGGGCCTTGGTTAAAGAACCTCGCGCTCTTGGTTCTCCATTCCATACTTAGTCACTTTTCGCATACATTAAGAGACCCAGCACCAGCACCGGCCGTGCCCGGGGTCCCACACTTAGGCCCCCGTCCTGAGTGCTGAAAAGGCCTAGAAATGTCTCACTCTTTGTGTTAGGGAAAGATACAATACTTGGGACACTTCTAGGCACTTTACATTATAGCAAAAATGCCTAGAAATGTCCCACAGGTTTTCATGGGGAAAAATACAAAACATGGGAGAAAAAACCTCCAAATATGGCTGAGCCCGGGGACCCACTCTAAAGCCCACACCCTGAGTGCTGAAAATGCCTAGAAATGTTCCACTCTTTGTGTCAGGGAAAAATACAATACATAGGACATTTGTAGGCGCTTTACATTATAGCAAAAATGCCTAAAAATGTCCTAACCAATCAGAATGAGCCGGACGCTTCTAGGCACTTATCATTGAGGCAAAATGCCTGGAAATGTCCCACACCTTTGGTGTTAGGGTAATACAATACATGGGACACTTGTAGGCACTTTACATTACAGCAAAATGCCTAGAAATGTCCCATACTAGGGGTTACGGAAGTGCAATATTTGGGTCTCTCTCTGAGTAATTCAAAAGGAAACATTCCTATGATCCTCTTTAAAGGAAACACTACTATGCTTATCTCCAAAGGATCCTTGGTTCCCGTTCTTACCCATGTTGCCTATGGTTATCTCCAAAGGAATCAAAGGAAACATATGTATATCAGTTTCCTGTGTTTAGATCTCTTTCTTAGTCACATTTCACTGAGCCGGGCCTTCACGTAGAGACCAAGCACCAGCAACGGCCGTGCCCTGAGACCCACACTTAAGCCCCCGTCCTGAGTGTTATCACCCATGGGCCTGGGTTAAAGAGCCTCGCGCTCTTGGTTTTCCATTTGAAACTTAGTCAGATTTCGCTGACCCGGGCCTCCAAGGAGAGACCAAGCACCAGCACCGGCCGTGCCCTGAGACCCACACTTAAGCCCCCGTCCTGAGTGTTATCACCCATGGGCCTGGGTTAAAGAGCCTCGCGCTCTTGGTTCTCCATTTGAAACTTAGTCAGATTTCGCTGACCCGGGCCTCCAAGGAGAGACCAAGCACCAGCACCGGCCGTGCCCTGAGACCCACACTTAAGTCGCCGTCCTGAGTGTTATCACCCATGGGCCTTGGTTAAAGAGCCTCGCGCCCTTGGTTCTCCATTCCACACTTAGTCTGATTTCGCTGACCCAGGCCTCCATGGAGAGACCCAGCACCAGCACCGGCCGTGCCCGGAGACCCACACTTAAGCCCCCGTCCTGAGTGTTATCACTCATGGGCCTCGGTTAAAGAGCCTCGCGCCCTTGGTTCTCCATTCCACACTTAGTCAGATTTCGCTGACCCGGGCCTCCATGGAGAGACCCAGCACCAGCAGCGGCCGTGCCCGGGGACCCACACTTAGGCCCCCGTCCTGAGTGCTGAAAAGGCCTAGAAATGTCTCACTCTTTGTGTTAGGGAAAGATACAATACTTGGGACACTTCTAGGCACTTTACATTATAGCAAAAATGCCTAGAAATGTCCCACAGGTTTTCATGGGGAAAAATACAAAACATGGGAGAAAAAACCTCCAAATATGGCTGAGCCCGGGGACCCACTCTAAAGCCCACACCCTGAGTGCTGAAAATGCCTAGAAATGTTCCACTCTTTGTGTCAGGGAAAAATACAATACATAGGACATTTGTAGGCGCTTTACATTATAGCAAAAATGCCTAAAAATGTCCTAACCAATCAGAATGAGCCGGACGCTTCTAGGCACTTATCATTGAGGCAAAATGCCTGGAAATGTCCCACACCTTTGGTGTTAGGGTAATACAATACATGGGACACTTGTAGGCACTTTACATTACAGCAAAATGCCTAGAAATGTCCCATACTAGGGGTTACGGAAGTGCAATATTTGGGTCTCTCTCTGAGTAATTCAAAAGGAAACATTCCTATGATCCTCTTTAAAGGAAACACTACTATGTTTATCTCCAAAGGATCCTTGGTTCCCGTTCTTACCCATGTTGCCTATGGTTATCTCCAAAGGAATCAAAGGAAACATATGTATATCAGTTTCCTGTGTTTAGATCTCTTTCTTAGTCACATTTCACTGAGACGGGCCTTCACGGAGAGACCAAGCACCAGCAACGGCCGTGCCCTGAGACCCACACTTAAGCCCCCGTCCTGAGTGTTATCCCCCATGGGCCTGGGTTAAAGAGCCTCGCGCTCTTGGTTCTCCATTTGAAACTTAGTCAGATTTCGCTGACCCGGGCCTCCAAGGAGAGACCAAGCACCAGCACCGGCCGTGCCCTGAGACCCACACTTAAGTCGCCGTCCTGAGTGTTATCACCCATGGGCCTTGGTTAAAGAGCCTCGCGCCCTTGGTTCTCCATTCCACACGTAGTCCGATTTCGCTGACGCAGGCCTCCATGGAGAGACCCAGCACCAGCACCGGCCGTGCCCGGAGACCCACACTTAAGCCCCCGTCCTGAGTGTTATCACCCATGGGCCTTGGTTAAAGAGCCTCGCGCCCTTGGTTCTCCATTCCACACTTAGTCTGATTTCGCTGACCCAGGCCTCCATGGAGAGACCCAGCACCAGCACCGGCTGTGCCCGGAGACCCACACTTAAGCCCCCGTCCTGAGTGTTATCACTCATGGGCCTCGGTTAAAGAGCCTCGCGCCCTTGGTTCTCCATTCCACACTTAGTCAGATTTCGCTGACCCGGGCCTCCATGGAGAGACCCAGCACCAGCACCGGCCGTGCCCGGGGACCCACACTTAGGCCCCCGTCCTGAGTGCTGAAAAGGCCTAGAAATGTCTCACTCTTTGTGTTAGGGAAAGATACAATACTTGGGACACTTCTAGGCACTTTACATTATAGCAAAAATGCCTAGAAATGTCCCACAGGTTTTCATGGGGAAAAATACAAAACATGGGAGAAAAAACCTCCAAATATGGCTGAGCCCGGGGACCCACTCTAAAGCCCACACCCTGAGTGCTGAAAATGCCTAGAAATGTTCCACTCTTTGTGTCAGGGAAAAATACAATACATAGGACATTTGTAGGCGCTTTACATTATAGCAAAAATGCCTAAAAATGTCCTAACCAATCAGAATGAGCCGGACACTTCTAGGCACTTATCATTGAGGCAAAATGCCTGGAAATGTCCAACACCTTTGGTGTTAGGGTAATACAATACATGGGACACTTGTAGGCACTTTACATTACAGCAAAATGCCTAGAAATGTCCCATACTAGGGGTTACGGAAGTGCAATATTTGGGTCTCTCTCTGAGTAATTCAAAAGGAAACATTCCTATGATCCTCTTTAAAGGAAACACTACTATGCTTATCTCCAAAGGATCCTTGGTTCCCGTTCTTACCCATGTTGCCTATGGTTATCTCCAAAGGAATCAAAGGAAACATATGTATATCAGTTTCCTGTGTTTAGATCTCTTTCTTAGTCACATTTCACTGAGACGGGCCTTCACGGAGAGACCAAGCACCAGCAACGGCCGTGCCCTGAGACCCACACTTAAGCCCCCGTCCTGAGTGTTATCACCCATGGGCCTGGGTTAAAGAGCCTCGCGCTCTTGGTTCTCCATTTGAAACTTAGTCAGATTTCGCTGACCCGGGCCTCCAAGGAGAGACCAAGCACCAGCACCGGCCGTGCCCTGAGACCCACACTTAAGTCGCCGTCCTGAGTGTTATCACCCATGGGCCTTGGTTAAAGAGCCTCGCGCCCTTGGTTCTCCATTCCACACGTAGTCCGATTTCGCTGACGCAGGCCTCCATGGAGAGACCCAGCACCAGCACCGGCCGTGCCCGGAGACCCACACTTAAGCCCCCGTCCTGAGTGTTATCACCCATGGGCCTTGGTTAAAGAGCCTCGCGCCCTTGGTTCTCCATTCCACACTTAGTCTGATTTCGCTGACCCAGGCCTCCATGGAGAGACCCAGCACCAGCACCGGCTGTGCCCGGAGACCCACACTTAAGCCCCCGTCCTGAGTGTTATCACCCATGGGCCTTGGTTAAAGAGCCTCGCGCCCTTGGTTCTCCATTCCACACTTAGTCAAATTTCGCTGACCCGGGCCTCCAAGGAGAGACCAAGCACCATCACCGGCCGTGCCCGGGGACCCACACTTAAGCCCCCATCCTGAGTGTAATCACCAATTGGCCTGGGTTAAAGAGCCTCGCGCTCTTGGTTCTCCATTCCATACTTAGTCACCTTTCGCATACATTAAGAGACCAAGCACCAGCACCGGCCGTGCCCGGGGACCCACACTTAGGCCCCCGTCCTGAGTGCTGAAAATGCCTAGAAATGTCTCACTCTTTGTGTTAGGGAAAGACACAATACTTGGGACACTTCTAGGCACTTTACATTATAGCAAAAATGCCTAGAAATGTCCCAACCAATCAGAATGAGCCGGACGCTTCTAGGCACTTGTCACTGAGGCAAAATGCCTGGAAATGTCCCACACCTTTGGTGTTAGGGTAATACAATACATGGGACACTTGTAGGCACTTTACATTACAGCAAAATGCCTAGAAATGTCCCACACTAGGGGTTACGGAAGTGCAATATTTGGGTCTCTCTATGAGTAATTCAAAAGGAAACATTCCTATGATCCTCTTTAAAAGAAACACTCCTATGCTTATCTCCAAAGGATCCTTGGTTCCCGTTCTTACCCATATTTCCTATGGTTATCTCCAAAGGAATCAAAGGAAACATATGTATATCAGTTTCCTGTGTTTAGATCTCTTTCTTAGTCACATTTGGCTGAACCGGGCTTTCACGGAGAGACCAAGCACCAGCACCGGCCGTGCCCGGGGACCCACACTTAAGTCCCCCTCCTGAGTGTTATCACCCATGGGCCTGGGCTAAAGAGCCTCGCGCTCTTGGTTCTCCATTCCAAACTTAGTCAGATTTCGCTGACCCGGGCCTCCAAGGAGAGACCAAGCACCAGCTCCGGCCGTGCCCTGAGACCCACACTTAAGCCCCCGTCCTGAGTGTTATCACCCATGGGCCTTGGTTAAAGAACCTCGCGCTCTTGGTTCTCCATTCCATACTTAGTCACTTTTCGCATACATTAAGAGACCCAGCACCAGCACCGGCCGTGCCCGGGGTCCCACACTTAGGCCCCCGTCCTGAGTGCTGAAAAGGCCTAGAAATGTCTCACTCTTTGTGTTAGGGAAAGATACAATACTTGGGACACTTCTAGGCACTTTACATTATAGCAAAAATGCCTAGAAATGTCCCACAGGTTTTCATGGGGAAAAATACAAAACATGGGAGAAAAAACCTCCAAATATGGCTGAGCCCGGGGACCCACTCTAAAGCCCACACCCTGAGTGCTGAAAATGCCTAGAAATGTTCCACTCTTTGTGTCAGGGAAAAATACAATACATAGGACATTTGTAGGCGCTTTACATTATAGCAAAAATGCCTAAAAATGTCCTAACCAATCAGAATGAGCCGGACGCTTCTAGGCACTTATCATTGAGGCAAAATGCCTGGAAATGTCCCACACCTTTGGTGTTAGGGTAATACAATACATGGGACACTTGTAGGCACTTTACATTACAGCAAAATGCCTAGAAATGTCCCATACTAGGGGTTACGGAAGTGCAATATTTGGGTCTCTCTCTGAGTAATTCAAAAGGAAACATTCCTATGATCCTCTTTAAAGGAAACACTACTATGCTTATCTCCAAAGGATCCTTGGTTCCCGTTCTTACCCATGTTGCCTATGGTTATCTCCAAAGGAATCAAAGGAAACATATGTATATCAGTTTCCTGTGTTTAGATCTCTTTCTTAGTCACATTTCACTGAGCCGGGCCTTCACGTAGAGACCAAGCACCAGCAACGGCCGTGCCCTGAGACCCACACTTAAGCCCCCGTCCTGAGTGTTATCACCCATGGGCCTGGGTTAAAGAGCCTCGCGCTCTTGGTTTTCCATTTGAAACTTAGTCAGATTTCGCTGACCCGGGCCTCCAAGGAGAGACCAAGCACCAGCACCGGCCGTGCCCTGAGACCCACACTTAAGCCCCCGTCCTGAGTGTTATCACCCATGGGCCTGGGTTAAAGAGCCTCGCGCTCTTGGTTCTCCATTTGAAACTTAGTCAGATTTCGCTGACCCGGGCCTCCAAGGAGAGACCAAGCACCAGCACCGGCCGTGCCCTGAGACCCACACTTAAGTCGCCGTCCTGAGTGTTATCACCCATGGGCCTTGGTTAAAGAGCCTCGCGCCCTTGGTTCTCCATTCCACACTTAGTCTGATTTCGCTGACCCAGGCCTCCATGGAGAGACCCAGCACCAGCACCGGCCGTGCCCGGAGACCCACACTTAAGCCCCCGTCCTGAGTGTTATCACTCATGGGCCTCGGTTAAAGAGCCTCGCGCCCTTGGTTCTCCATTCCACACTTAGTCAGATTTCGCTGACCCGGGCCTCCATGGAGAGACCCAGCACCAGCACCGGCCGTGCCCGGGGACCCACACTTAGGCCCCCGTCCTGAGTGCTGAAAAGGCCTAGAAATGTCTCACTCTTTGTGTTAGGGAAAGATACAATACTTGGGACACTTCTAGGCACTTTACATTATAGCAAAAATGCCTAGAAATGTCCCACAGGTTTTCATGGGGAAAAATACAAAACATGGGAGAAAAAACCTCCAAATATGGCTGAGCCCGGGGACCCACTCTAAAGCCCACACCCTGAGTGCTGAAAATGCCTAGAAATGTTCCACTCTTTGTGTCAGGGAAAAATACAATACATAGGACATTTGTAGGCGCTTTACATTATAGCAAAAATGCCTAAAAATGTCCTAACCAATCAGAATGAGCCGGACACTTCTAGGCACTTATCATTGAGGCAAAATGCCTGGAAATGTCCCACACCTTTGGTGTTAGGGTAATACAATACATGGGACACTTGTAGGCACTTTACATTACAGCAAAATGCCTAGAAATGTCCCATACTAGGGGTTACGGAAGTGCAATATTTGGGTCTCTCTCTGAGTAATTCAAAAGGAAACATTCCTATGATCCTCTTTAAAGGAAACACTACTATGTTTATCTCCAAAGGATCCTTGGTTCCCGTTCTTACCCATGTTGCCTATGGTTATCTCCAAAGGAATCAAAGGAAACATATGTATATCAGTTTCCTGTGTTTAGATCTCTTTCTTAGTCACATTTCACTGAGACGGGCCTTCACGGAGAGACCAAGCACCAGCAACGGCCGTGCCCTGAGACCCACACTTAAGCCCCCGTCCTGAGTGTTATCACCCATGGGCCTGGGTTAAAGAGCCTCGCGCTCTTGGTTCTCCATTTGAAACTTAGTCAGATTTCGCTGACCCGGGCCTCCAAGGAGAGACCAAGCACCAGCACCGGCCGTGCCCTGAGACCCACACTTAAGTCGCCGTCCTGAGTGTTATCACCCATGGGCCTTGGTTAAAGAGCCTCGCGCCCTTGGTTCTCCATTCCACACGTAGTCCGATTTCGCTGACGCAGGCCTCCATGGAGAGACCCAGCACCAGCACCGGCCGTGCCCGGAGACCCACACTTAAGCCCCCGTCCTGAGTGTTATCACCCATGGGCCTTGGTTAAAGAGCCTCGCGCCCTTGGTTCTCCATTCCACACTTAGTCTGATTTCGCTGACCCAGGCCTCCATGGAGAGACCCAGCACCAGCACCGGCTGTGCCCGGAGACCCACACTTAAGCCCCCGTCCTGAGTGTTATCACCCATGGGCCTTGGTTAAAGAGCCTCGCGCCCTTGGTTCTCCATTCCACACTTAGTCAAATTTCGCTGACCCGGGCCTCCAAGGAGAGACCAAGCACCATCACCGGCCGTGCCCGGGGACCCACACTTAAGCCCCCATCCTGAGTGTAATCACCAATTGGCC
Source organism: Pleuronectes platessa (assembly GCF_947347685.1). Classification (NCBI taxonomy): domain Eukaryota; kingdom Metazoa; phylum Chordata; class Actinopteri; order Pleuronectiformes; family Pleuronectidae; genus Pleuronectes; species Pleuronectes platessa. The sequence goes on from NC_070640.1 coordinate 25,210,642, forward strand.
TGGGTTAAAGAGCCTCGCGCTCTTGGTTCTCCATTCCATACTTAGTCACCTTTCGCATACATTAAGAGACCAAGCACCAGCACCGGCCGTGCCCGGGGACCCACACTTAGGCCCCCGTCCTGAGTGCTGAAAATGCCTAGAAATGTCTCACTCTTTGTGTTAGGGAAAGACACAATACTTGGGACACTTCTAGGCACTTTACATTATAGCAAAAATTCCTAGAAATGTCCCAACCAATCAGAATGAGCCGGACGCTTCTAGGCACTTGTCACTGAGGCAAAATGCCTGGAAATGTCCCACACCTTTGGTGTTAGGGTAATACAATACATGGGACACTTGTAGGCACTTTACATTACAGCAAAATGCCTAGAAATGTCCCACACTAGGGGTTACGGAAGTGCAATATTTGGGTCTCTCTATGAGTAATTCAAAAGGAAACATTCCTATGATCCTCTTTAAAAGAAACACTCCTATGCTTATCTCCAAAGGATCCTTGGTTCCCGTTCTTACCCATATTTCCTATGGTTATCTCCAAAGGAATCAAAGGAAACATATGTATATCAGTTTCCTGTGTTTAGATCTCTTTCTTAGTCACATTTGGCTGACCCGGGCCTCCAAGGAGAGACCAAGCACCAGCTCCGGCCGTGCCCTGAGACCCACACTTAAGCCCCCGTCCTGAGTGTTATCACCCATGGGCCTTGGTTAAAGAACCTCGCGCTCTTGGTTCTCCATTCCATACTTAGTCACTTTTCGCATACATTAAGAGACCCAGCACCAGCACCGGCCGTGCCCGGGGTCCCACACTTAGGCCCCCGTCCTGAGTGCTGAAAAGGCCTAGAAATGTCTCACTCTTTGTGTTAGGGAAAGATACAATACTTGGGACACTTCTAGGCACTTTACATTATAGCAAAAATGCCTAGAAATGTCCCACAGGTTTTCATGGGGAAAAATACAAAACATGGGAGAAAAAACCTCCAAATATGGCTGAGCCCGGGGACCCACTCTAAAGCCCACACCCTGAGTGCTGAAAATGCCTAGAAATGTTCCACTCTTTGTGTCAGGGAAAAATACAATACATAGGACATTTGTAGGCGCTTTACATTATAGCAAAAATGCCTAAAAATGTCCTAACCAATCAGAATGAGCCGGACGCTTCTAGGCACTTATCATTGAGGCAAAATGCCTGGAAATGTCCCACACCTTTGGTGTTAGGGTAATACAATACATGGGACACTTGTAGGCACTTTACATTACAGCAAAATGCCTAGAAATGTCCCATACTAGGGGTTACGGAAGTGCAATATTTGGGTCTCTCTCTGAGTAATTCAAAAGGAAACATTCCTATGATCCTCTTTAAAGGAAACACTACTATGCTTATCTCCAAAGGATCCTTGGTTCCCGTTCTTACCCATGTTGCCTATGGTTATCTCCAAAGGAATCAAAGGAAACATATGTATATCAGTTTCCTGTGTTTAGATCTCTTTCTTAGTCACATTTCACTGAGCCGGGCCTTCACGTAGAGACCAAGCACCAGCAACGGCCGTGCCCTGAGACCCACACTTAAGCCCCCGTCCTGAGTGTTATCACCCATGGGCCTGGGTTAAAGAGCCTCGCGCTCTTGGTTTTCCATTTGAAACTTAGTCAGATTTCGCTGACCCGGGCCTCCAAGGAGAGACCAAGCACCAGCACCGGCCGTGCCCTGAGACCCACACTTAAGCCCCCGTCCTGAGTGTTATCACCCATGGGCCTGGGTTAAAGAGCCTCGCGCTCTTGGTTCTCCATTTGAAACTTAGTCAGATTTCGCTGACCCGGGCCTCCAAGGAGAGACCAAGCACCAGCACCGGCCGTGCCCTGAGACCCACACTTAAGTCGCCGTCCTGAGTGTTATCACCCATGGGCCTTGGTTAAAGAGCCTCGCGCCCTTGGTTCTCCATTCCACACTTAGTCTGATTTCGCTGACCCAGGCCTCCATGGAGAGACCCAGCACCAGCACCGGCCGTGCCCGGAGACCCACACTTAAGCCCCCGTCCTGAGTGTTATCACTCATGGGCCTCGGTTAAAGAGCCTCGCGCCCTTGGTTCTCCATTCCACACTTAGTCAGATTTCGCTGACCCGGGCCTCCATGGAGAGACCCAGCACCAGCACCGGCCGTGCCCGGGGACCCACACTTAGGCCCCCGTCCTGAGTGCTGAAAAGGCCTAGAAATGTCTCACTCTTTGTGTTAGGGAAAGATACAATACTTGGGACACTTCTAGGCACTTTACATTATAGCAAAAATGCCTAGAAATGTCCCACAGGTTTTCATGGGGAAAAATACAAAACATGGGAGAAAAAACCTCCAAATATGGCTGAGCCCGGGGACCCACTCTAAAGCCCACACCCTGAGTGCTGAAAATGCCTAGAAATGTTCCACTCTTTGTGTCAGGGAAAAATACAATACATAGGACATTTGTAGGCGCTTTACATTATAGCAAAAATGCCTAAAAATGTCCTAACCAATCAGAATGAGCCGGACGCTTCTAGGCACTTATCATTGAGGCAAAATGCCTGGAAATGTCCCACACCTTTGGTGTTAGGGTAATACAATACATGGGACACTTGTAGGCACTTTACATTACAGCAAAATGCCTAGAAATGTCCCATACTAGGGGTTACGGAAGTGCAATATTTGGGTCTCTCTCTGAGTAATTCAAAAGGAAACATTCCTATGATCCTCTTTAAAGGAAACACTACTATGTTTATCTCCAAAGGATCCTTGGTTCCCGTTCTTACCCATGTTGCCTATGGTTATCTCCAAAGGAATCAAAGGAAACATATGTATATCAGTTTCCTGTGTTTAGATCTCTTTCTTAGTCACATTTCACTGAGACGGGCCTTCACGGAGAGACCAAGCACCAGCAACGGCCATGCCCTGAGACCCACACTTAAGCCCCCGTCCTGAGTGTTATCCCCCATGGGCCTGGGTTAAAGAGCCTCGCGCTCTTGGTTCTCCATTTGAAACTTAGTCAGATTTCGCTGACCCGGGCCTCCAAGGAGAGACCAAGCACCAGCACCGGCCGTGCCCTGAGACCCACACTTAAGTCGCCGTCCTGAGTGTTATCACCCATGGGCCTTGGTTAAAGAGCCTCGCGCCCTTGGTTCTCCATTCCACACGTAGTCCGATTTCGCTGACGCAGGCCTCCATGGAGAGACCCAGCACCAGCACCGGCCGTGCCCGGAGACCCACACTTAAGCCCCCGTCCTGAGTGTTATCACCCATGGGCCTTGGTTAAAGAGCCTCGCGCCCTTGGTTCTCCATTCCACACTTAGTCTGATTTCGCTGACCCAGGCCTCCATGGAGAGACCCAGCACCAGCACCGGCTGTGCCCGGAGACCCACACTTAAGCCCCCGTCCTGAGTGTTATCACTCATGGGCCTCGGTTAAAGAGCCTCGCGCCCTTGGTTCTCCATTCCACACTTAGTCAGATTTCGCTGACCCGGGCCTCCATGGAGAGACCCAGCACCAGCACCGGCCGTGCCCGGGGACCCACACTTAGGCCCCCGTCCTGAGTGCTGAAAAGGCCTAGAAATGTCTCACTCTTTGTGTTAGGGAAAGATACAATACTTGGGACACTTCTAGGCACTTTACATTATAGCAAAAATGCCTAGAAATGTCCCACAGGTTTTCATGGGGAAAAATACAAAACATGGGAGAAAAAACCTCCAAATATGGCTGAGCCCGGGGACCCACTCTAAAGCCCACACCCTGAGTGCTGAAAATGCCTAGAAATGTTCCACTCTTTGTGTCAGGGAAAAATACAATACATAGGACATTTGTAGGCGCTTTACATTATAGCAAAAATGCCTAAAAATGTCCTAACCAATCAGAATGAGCCGGACACTTCTAGGCACTTATCATTGAGGCAAAATGCCTGGAAATGTCCAACACCTTTGGTGTTAGGGTAATACAATACATGGGACACTTGTAGGCACTTTACATTACAGCAAAATGCCTAGAAATGTCCCATACTAGGGGTTACGGAAGTGCAATATTTGGGTCTCTCTCTGAGTAATTCAAAAGGAAACATTCCTATGATCCTCTTTAAAGGAAACACTACTATGCTTATCTCCAAAGGATCCTTGGTTCCCGTTCTTACCCATGTTGCCTATGGTTATCTCCAAAGGAATCAAAGGAAACATATGTATATCAGTTTCCTGTGTTTAGATCTCTTTCTTAGTCACATTTCACTGAGACGGGCCTTCACGGAGAGACCAAGCACCAGCAACGGCCGTGCCCTGAGACCCACACTTAAGCCCCCGTCCTGAGTGTTATCACCCATGGGCCTGGGTTAAAGAGCCTCGCGCTCTTGGTTCTCCATTTGAAACTTAGTCAGATTTCGCTGACCCGGGCCTCCAAGGAGAGACCAAGCACCAGCACCGGCCGTGCCCTGAGACCCACACTTAAGTCGCCGTCCTGAGTGTTATCACCCATGGGCCTTGGTTAAAGAGCCTCGCGCCCTTGGTTCTCCATTCCACACGTAGTCCGATTTCGCTGACGCAGGCCTCCATGGAGAGACCCAGCACCAGCACCGGCCGTGCCCGGAGACCCACACTTAAGCCCCCGTCCTGAGTGTTATCACCCATGGGCCTTGGTTAAAGAGCCTCGCGCCCTTGGTTCTCCATTCCACACTTAGTCTGATTTCGCTGACCCAGGCCTCCATGGAGAGACCCAGCACCAGCACCGGCTGTGCCCGGAGACCCACACTTAAGCCCCCGTCCTGAGTGTTATCACCCATGGGCCTTGGTTAAAGAGCCTCGCGCCCTTGGTTCTCCATTCCACACTTAGTCAAATTTCGCTGACCCGGGCCTCCAAGGAGAGACCAAGCACCATCACCGGCCGTGCCCGGGGACCCACACTTAAGCCCCCATCCTGAGTGTAATCACCAATTGGCCTGGGTTAAAGAGCCTCGCGCTCTTGGTTCTCCATTCCATACTTAGTCACCTTTCGCATACATTAAGAGACCAAGCACCAGCACCGGCCGTGCCCGGGGACCCACACTTAGGCCCCCGTCCTGAGTGCTGAAAATGCCTAGAAATGTCTCACTCTTTGTGTTAGGGAAAGACACAATACTTGGGACACTTCTAGGCACTTTACATTATAGCAAAAATTCCTAGAAATGTCCCAACCAATCAGAATGAGCCGGACGCTTCTAGGCACTTGTCACTGAGGCAAAATGCCTGGAAATGTCCCACACCTTTGGTGTTAGGGTAATACAATACATGGGACACTTGTAGGCACTTTACATTACAGCAAAATGCCTAGAAATGTCCCACACTAGGGGTTACGGAAGTGCAATATTTGGGTCTCTCTATGAGTAATTCAAAAGGAAACATTCCTATGATCCTCTTTAAAAGAAACACTCCTATGCTTATCTCCAAAGGATCCTTGGTTCCCGTTCTTACCCATATTTCTTATGGTTATCTCCAAAGGAATCAAAGGAAACATATGTATATCAGTTTCCTGTGTTTAGATCTCTTTCTTAGTCACATTTGGCTGAACCGGGCTTTCACGGAGAGACCAAGCACCAGCACCGGCCGTGCCCGGGGACCCACACTTAAGTCCCCCTCCTGAGTGTTATCACCCATGGGCCTGGGCTAAAGAGCCTCGCGCTCTTGGTTCTCCATTCCAAACTTAGTCAGATTTCGCTGACCCGGGCCTCCAAGGAGAGACCAAGCACCAGCTCCGGCCGTGCCCTGAGACCCACACTTAAGCCCCCGTCCTGAGTGTTATCACCCATGGGCCTTGGTTAAAGAACCTCGCGCTCTTGGTTCTCCATTCCATACTTAGTCACTTTTCGCATACATTAAGAGACCCAGCACCAGCACCGGCCGTGCCCGGGGTCCCACACTTAGGCCCCCGTCCTGAGTGCTGAAAAGGCCTAGAAATGTCTCACTCTTTGTGTTAGGGAAAGATACAATACTTGGGACACTTCTAGGCACTTTACATTATAGCAAAAATGCCTAGAAATGTCCCACAGGTTTTCATGGGGAAAAATACAAAACATGGGAGAAAAAACCTCCAAATATGGCTGAGCCCGGGGACCCACTCTAAAGCCCACACCCTGAGTGCTGAAAATAACTAGAAATGTTCCACTCTTTGTGTCAGGGAAAAATACAATACATAGGACATTTGTAGGCGCTTTACATTATAGCAAAAATGCCTGAAAATGTCCTAACCAATCAGAATGAGCCGGACGCTTCTAGGCACTTATCATTGAGGCAAAATGCCTGGAAATGTCCCACACCTTTGGTGTTAGGGTAATACAATACATGGGACACTTGTAGGCACTTTACATTACAGCAAAATGCCTAGAAATGTCCCATACTAGGGGTTACGGAAGTGCAATATTTGGGTCTCTCTCTGAGTAATTCAAAAGGAAACATTCCTACTATCCTCTTTAAAGGAAACACTACTATGCTTATCTCCAAAGGATCCTTGGTTCCCGTTCTTACCCATGTTGCCTATGGTTATCTCCAAAGGAATCAAAGGAAACATATGTATATCAGTTTCCTGTGTTTAGATCTCTTTCTTAGTCACATTTCACTGAACCGGGCCTTCAGGGAGAGACCAAGCACCAGCACCGGCCGTGCCCGGGGACCCACACTTAAGTCCCCCTCCTGAGTGTTATCACCCATGGGCCTGGGTTAAAGAGCCTCGCGCTCTTGGTTCTCCATTCCACACTTAGTCAGATTTCGCTGACCCGGGCCTCCAAGGAGAGACCAAGCACCAGCACCGGCCGTGCCCTGAGACCCACACTTAAGTCCCCGTCCTGAGTGTTATCACCCATGGGCCTTGGTTAAAGAGCCTCGCGCTCTTGGTTCTCCATTCCACACGTAGTCCGATTTCGCTGACCCAGGCCTCCATGGAGAGACCCAGCACCAGCACCGGCCGTGCCCGGAGACCCACACTTAAGCCCCCGTCCTGAGTGTTATCACCCATGGGCCTGGGTGAAAGAGCCTCGCGCTCTTGGTTCTCCATTCCACACTTAGTCCGATTTCGCTGACCCGGGCCTCCATGGAGAGACCCAGCACCAGCACCGGCCGTGCCCGGGGACCCACACTTAGGCCCCCGTCCTGAGTGCTGAAAATGCCTAGAAATGTCTCACTCTTTGTGCTAGGGAAAGACACAATACTTGGGACACTTCTAGGCACTTTACATTATAGCAAAAATGCCTAGAAATGTCCCAACCAATCAGAATGAGCCGGACGCTTCTAGGCACTTATCACTGAGGCAAAATGCCTGGAAATGTCCCACACGTTTTCATGGGGAAAAATACAAAACATGGGAGAAAAACCTCCAAATATGGCTGAGCCCAGGGACCCACTCTAAAGCCAAAACCCTGAGTGCTGAAAATGCCTAGAAATGTTCCACTCTTTGTGTTCGGGAAAAATACAATACATGGGACATTTGTAGGCGCTTTACATTATAGCAAAAATGCCTAGAAATGTCCCAACCAATCAGAATGAGCCGGACGCTTCTAGGCACTTATCATTGAGGCAAAATGCCTGGAAATGTCCCACACCTTTGGTGTTAGGGTAATACAATACATGGGACACTTGTAGGCACTTTACATTACAGCAAAATGCCTAGAAATGTCCCACACTAGGGGTTACGGAAGTGCAATATTTGGGTCTCTCTCTGAGTAATTCAAAAGGAAACATTCCTATGATCCTCTTTAAAGGAAACACTACTATGCTTATCTCCAAAGGATCCTTGGTTCCCGTTCTTACCCATGTTGCCTATGGTTATCTCCAAAGGAATCAAAGGAAACATATGTATATCAGTTTCCTGTGTTTAGATCTCTTTCTTAGTCACATTTCACTGAGACGGGCCTTCACGGAGAGACCAAGCACCAGCAACGGCCGTGCCCTGAGACCCACACTTAAGCCCCCGTCCTGAGTGTTATCACCCATGGGCCTGGGTTAAAGAGCCTCGCGCTCTTGGTTCTCCATTTGAAACTTAGTCAGATTTCGCTGACCCGGGCCTCCAAGGAGAGACCAAGCACCAGCACCGGCCGTGCCCTGAGACCCACACTTAAGTCGCCGTCCTGAGTGTTATCACCCATGGGCCTTGGTTAAAGAGCCTCGCGCCCTTGGTTCTCCATTCCACACGTAGTCCGATTTCGCTGACGCAGGCCTCCATGGAGAGACCCAGCACCAGCACCGGCCGTGCCCGGAGACCCACACTTAAGCCCCCGTCCTGAGTGTTATCACCCATGGGCCTTGGTTAAAGAGCCTCGCGCCCTTGGTTCTCCATTCCACACTTAGTCTGATTTCGCTGACCCAGGCCTCCATGGAGAGACCCAGCACCAGCACCGGCCGTGCCCGGAGACCCACACTTAAGCCCCCGTCCTGAGTGTTATCACTCATGGGCCTCGGTTAAAGAGCCTCGCGCCCTTGGTTCTCCATTCCACACTTAGTCAGATTTCGCTGACCCGGGCCTCCATGGAGAGACCCAGCACCAGCACCGGCCGTGCCCGGGGACCCACACTTAGGCCCCCGTCCTGAGTGCTGAAAAGGCCTAGAAATGTCTCACTCTTTGTGTTAGGGAAAGATACAATACTTGGGACACTTCTAGGCACTTTACATTATAGCAAAAATGCCTAGAAATGTCCCACAGGTTTTCATGGGGAAAAATACAAAACATGGGAGAAAAAACCTCCAAATATGGCTGAGCCCGGGGACCCACTCTAAAGCCCACACCCTGAGTGCTGAAAATAACTAGAAATGTTCCACTCTTTGTGTCAGGGAAAAATACAATACATAGGACATTTGTAGGCGCTTTACATTATAGCAAAAATGCTTGAAAATGTCCTAACCAATCAGAATGAGCCGGACGCTTCTAGGCACTTATCATTGAGGCAAAATGCCTGGAAATGTCCCACACCTTTGGTGTTAGGGTAATACAATACATGGGACACTTGTAGGCACTTTACATTACAGCAAAATGCCTAGAAATGTCCCATACTAGGGGTTACGGAAGTGCAATATTTGGGTCTCTCTCTGAGTAATTCAAAAGGAAACATTCCTACTATCCTCTTTAAAGGAAACACTACTATGCTTATCTCCAAAGGATCCTTGGTTCCCGTTCTTACCCATGTTGCCTATGGTTATCTCCAAAGGAATCAAAGGAAACATATGTATATCAGTTTCCTGTGTTTAGATCTCTTTCTTAGTCACATTTCACTGAACCGGGCCTTCAGGGAGAGACCAAGCACCAGCACCGGCCGTGCCCGGGGACCCACACTTAAGTCCCCCTCCTGAGTGTTATCACCCATGGGCCTGGGTTAAAGAGCCTCGCGCTCTTGGTTCTCCATTCCACACTTAGTCAGATTTCGCTGACCCGGGCCTCCAAGGAGAGACCAAGCACCAGCACCGGCCGTGCCCTGAGACCCACACTTAAGTCCCCGTCCTGAGTGTTATCACCCATGGGCCTTGGTTAAAGAGCCTCGCGCTCTTGGTTCTCCATTCCACACGTAGTCCGATTTCGCTGACCCAGGCCTCCATGGAGAGACCCAGCACCAGCACCGGCCGTGCCCGGAGACCCACACTTAAGCCCCCGTCCTGAGTGTTATCACCCATGGGCCTGGGTGAAAGAGCCTCGCGCTCTTGGTTCTCCATTCCACACTTAGTCCGATTTCGCTGACCCGGGCCTCCATGGAGAGACCCAGCACCAGCACCGGCCGTGCCCGGGGACCCACACTTAGGCCCCCGTCCTGAGTGCTGAAAATGCCTAGAAATGTCTCACTCTTTGTGTTAGGGAAAGACACAATACTTGGGACACTTCTAGGCACTTTACATTATAGCAAAAATGCCTAGAAATGTCCCAACCAATCAGAATGAGCCGGACGCTTCTAGGCACTTATCACTGAGGCAAAATGCCTGGAAATGTCCCACACGTTTTCATGGGGAAAAATACAAAACATGGGAGTAAAACCTCCAAATATGGCTGAGCCCAGGGACCCACTCTAAAGCCAAAACCCTGAGTGCTGAAAATGCCTAGAAATGTTCCACTCTTTGTGTTCGGGAAAAATACAATACATGGGACATTTGTAGGCGCTTTACATTATAGCAAAAATGCCTAGAAATGTCCCAACCAATCAGAATGAGCCGGACACTTCTAGGCACTTATCATTGAGGCAAAATGCCTGGAAATGTCCCACACCTTTGGTGTTAGGGTAATACAATACATGGGACACTTGTAGGCACTTTACATTACAGCAAAATGCCTAGAAATGTCCCACACTAGGGGTTACGGAAGTGCAATATTTGGGTCTCTCTATGAGTAATTCAAAAGGAAACATTCCTATGATCCTCATTAAAGGAAACACTCCTATGCTTATCTCCAAAGGATCCTTGGTTCCCGTTCTTACCCATATTTCCTATGGTTATCTCCAAAGGAATCAAAGGAAACATATGTATATCAGTTTCCTGTGTTTAGATCTCTTTCTTAGTCATATTTGGCTGAACCGGGCTTTCACGGAGAGACCAAGCACCAGCACCGGCCATGCCCGGGGACCCACACTTAAGTCCCCCTCCTGAGTGTTATCACCCATGGGCCTCGGTTAAAGAGCCTCGCGCCCTTGGTTCTCCATTCCACACTTAGTCAGATTTCGCTGACCCGGGCCTCCATGGAGAGACCCAGCACCAGCACCGGCCGTGCCCGGGGACCCACACTTAGGCCCCCGTCCTGAGTGCTGAAAAGGCCTAGAAATGTCTCACTCTTTGTGTTAGGGAAAGATACAATACTTGGGACACTTCTAGGCACTTTACATTATAGCAAAAATGCCTAGAAATGTCCCACAGGTTTTCATGGGGAAAAATACAAAACATGGGAGAAAAAACCTCCAAATATGGCTGAGAACGGGGACCCACTCTAAAGCCCACACCCTGAGTGCTGAAAATGCAGAGAAATGTTCCACTCTTTGTGTTAGGGAAAAATACAATACATGGGACATTTGTAGGCGCTTTACATTATAGCAAAAATGCCTAGAAATGTCCCAACCAATCAGAATGAGCCGGACGCTTCTAGGCACTTATCATTGAGGCAAAATGCCTGGAAATGTCCCACACTTTTTTATGTTAGGGTAATACAATACATGGGACATTTGTAGGCGCTTTACATTATAGCAAAAATGCCTAGAAATGTCCCATACTAGGGGTTACGGAAGTGCAATATTTGGGTCTCTCTCTGAGTAATTCAAAAGGAAACATTCCTATGATCCTCTTTAAAGGAAACACTCCTATGCTTATCTCCAAAGGATCCTTGGTTCCCGTTCTTACCCATGTTGCCTATGGTTATCTCCTAAGGAATCAAAGGAAACATATGTATATCAGATTCCTGTGTTTAGATCTCTTTCTTAGTCACATTTCACTGACCCGGGCCTCCAAGGAGAGACCAAGCACTAGCACCGGACGTGCCCTGAGACCCACACTTAAGCCCCCGTCCTGAGTGTTATCACCCATGGGCCTTGGTTAAAGAGCCTCGCGCCCTTGGTTCTCCAATCCACACTTAGTCCGATTTCGCTGACCCAGGCCTCCATGGAGAGACCCAGCACCAGCACCGGCTGTGCCCGGAGACCGACACACTTAAGCCCCCGTCCTGAGTGTTATCACCCATGGGCCTTGGTTAAAGAGCCTCGCGCCCTTGGTTCTCCATTCCACACTTAGTCAGATTTCGCTGACCCGGGCCTCCAAGGAGAGACCAAGCACCATCACCGGCCATGCCAGGGGACCCACACTTAAGCCCCCGTCCTGAGTGTAATCACCAATTGGCCTGGGTTAAAGAGCCTCGCGCTCTTGGTTCTCCATTCCATACTTAGTCACTTTTCGCATACATTAAGAGACCCAGCACCAGCACCGGCCGTGCCCGGGGACCCACACTTAGGCCCCCGTCCTGAGTGCTGAAAATGCCTAGAAATGTCTCACTCTTTGTGTTAGGGAAAGATACAATAGTTGGGACATTTCTAGGCACTTTACATTATAGCAAAAATGACAAGAAATGTCCCACACTTTTTCATGGGGAAAAATACAAAACATGGGAGAAAAAACCTCCAAATATGGCTGAGCCCGGGGACCCACTCTAAAGCCCACACCCTGAGTGCTGAAAATGCCTAGAAATGTTCCACTCTTTGTGTCAGGGAAAAATACAATACTTAGGACATTTGTAGGCGCTTTACATTATAGCAAAAATGCCTAGAAATGTCCCACAGGTTTTCATGGGGAAAAATACAAAACATGGGAGAAAAAACCTCCAAATATGGCTGAGCCCGGGGACCCACTCTAAAGCCCACACCCTGAGTGCTGAAAATGCAGAGAAATGTTCCACTCTTTGTGTTAGGGAAAAATACAATACATGGGACATTTGTAGGCGCTTTACATTATAGCAAAAATGCCTAGAAATGTCCCAACCAATCAGAATGAGCCGGACGCTTCTAGGCACTTATCATTGAGGCAAAATGCCTGGAAATGTCCCACACTTTTTTATGTTAGGGTAATACAATACATGGGACACTTTTAGGCACTTTACATTACAGAAAAATGCCTAGAAATGTCCCATACTAGGGGTTACGGAAGTGCAATATTTGGGTCTCTCTCTGAGTAATTCAAAAGGAAACATTCCTATGATCCTCTTTAAAGGAAACACTCCTATGCTTATCTCCAAAGGATCCTTGGTTCCCGTTCTTACCCATGTTGCCTATGGTTATCTCCTAAGGAATCAAAGGAAACATATGTATATCAGATTCCTGTGTTTAGATCTCTTTCTTAGTCACATTTCACTGACCCGGGCCTCCAAGGAGAGACCAAGCACTAGCACCGGACGTGCCCTGAGACCCACACTTAAGCCCCCGTCCTGAGTGTTATCACCCATGGGCCTTGGTTAAAGAGCCTCGCGCCCTTGGTTCTCCAATCCACACTTAGTCCGATTTCGCTGACCCAGGCCTCCATGGAGAGACCCAGCACCAGCACCGGCTGTGCCCGGAGACCGACACACTTAAGCCCCCGTCCTGAGTGTTATCACCCATGGGCCTTGGTTAAAGAGCCTCGCGCCCTTGGTTCTCCATTCCACACTTAGTCAGATTTCGCTGACCCGGGCCTCCAAGGAGAGACCAAGCACCATCACCGGCCATGCCAGGGGACCCACACTTAAGCCCCCGTCCTGAGTGTAATCACCAATTGGCCTGGGTTAAAGAGCCTCGCGCTCTTGGTTCTCCATTCCATACTTAGTCACTTTTCGCATACATTAAGAGACCCAGCACCAGCACCGGCCGTGCCCGGGGACCCACACTTAGGCCCCCGTCCTGAGTGCTGAAAATGCCTAGAAATGTCTCACTCTTTGTGTTAGGGAAAGATACAATAGTTGGGACATTTCTAGGCACTTTACATTATAGCAAAAATGACAAGAAATGTCCCACACTTTTTCATGGGGAAAAATACAAAACATGGGAGAAAAAACCTCCAAATATGGGTGAGCCCGGGGACCCACTCTAAAGCCCACACCCTGAGTGCTGAAAATGCCTAGAAATGTTCCACTCTTTGTGTCAGGGAAAAATACAATACTTAGGACATTTGTAGGCGCTTTACATTATAGCAAAAATGCCTAAAAATGTCCTAACCAATCAGAATGAGCCGGACGCTTCTAGGCACTTATCATTGAGGCAAAATAACTGGAAATGTCCCACACCTTTGGTGTTAGGGTAATACAATACATGGGACACTTGTAGGCACTTTACATTACAGCAAAATGCCTAGAAATGTCCCACACTAGGGGTTACGGAAGTGCAATATTTGGGTCTCTCTGTGAGTAATTCAAAAGGAAACATTCCTATGATCCTCATTAAAGGAAACACTCCTATGCTTATCTCCAAAGGATCCTTTGTTCTCGTTCTTATCCACATTTCCTATGGTTATCTCCAAAGGAATCAAAGGAAACATATGTATATCAGTTTCCTGTGTTTAGATCTTTCTTAGTCATATTTCACTGAACCGGGCCTTCAGGGAGAGACCAAGCACCAGCAACGGCCGTGCCCTGAGACCCACACTTAAGTCCCCGTCCTGAGTGTTATCACCCATGGGCCTTGGTTAAAGAGCCTCGCGCCCTTGGTTCTCCATTCCACACGTAGTCCGATTTCGCTGACCCAGGCCTCCATGGAGAGACCCAGCACCAGCACCGGCCGTGCCCGGAGACCCACACTTAAGCCCCCGTCCTGAGTGTTATCACCCATGGGCCTTGGTTAAAGAGCCTCGCGCCCTTGGTTCTCCATTCCACACTTAGTCCGATTTCGCTGACCCAGGCCTCCATGGAGAGACCCAGCACCAGCACCGGCCGTGCCCGGGGACCCACACTTAGGCCCCCGTCCTGAGTGCTGAAAATGCCTAGAAATGTCTCACTCTTTGTGTTAGGGAAAGACACAATACTTGGGACAGTTCTAGGCACTTTACATTATAGCAAAAATGCCTAGAAATGTCCCAACCAATCAGAATGAGCCGGACGCTTCTAGGCACTTATCACTGAGGCAAAATGCCTGGAAATGTCCCACACGTTTTCATGGGGAAAAATACAAAACATGGGAGAAAAAACCTCCAAATATGGCTGAGCCCAGGGACCCACTCTAAAGCCAACACCCTCAGTGCTGAAAATGCCTAGAAATGTTCCACCCTTTGTGTTCGGGAAAAATACAATACATGGGACATTTGTAGGCGCTTTACATTATAGCAAAAATGCCTAGAAATGTCCCATACTAGGGGTTACGGAAGTGCAATATTTGGGTCTCTCTCTGAGTAATTCAAAAGGAAACATTCCTATGATCCTCTTTAAAGGAAACACTCCTATGCTTATCTCCAAAGGATCCTTTGTTCTCGTTCTTATCCACATTTCCTATGGTTATCTCCAAAGGAATCAAAGGAAACATATGTATATCAGTTTCCTGTGTTTAGATCTCTTTCTTAGTCACATTTCACTGAACCGGGCCTTCAGGGAGAGACCAAGCACCAGCAACGGCCGTGCCCGGGGACCCACACTTAAGTCCCCCTCCTGAGTGTTATCACCCATGGGCCTGGGTTAAAGAGTCTCGCGCTCTTGGTTCTCCATTCCATACTTAGTCAGATTTCGCTAACCCGGGCCTCCAAGGAGAGACCAAGCACCAGCACCGGCCGTGCCCGGAGACCCACACTTAAGCCCCCGTCCTGAGTGTTATCACCCATGGTCCTTGGTTACAGAGCCTCGCGCCCTTGGTTCTCCATTCCACACTTAGTCCGATTTCGCTGACCAAGGCCTCCATGGAGAGACCCAGCACCAGCACCGGCCGTGCCCGGAGACCCACAGTTAAGCCCCCGTCCTGAGTGTTATCACCCATGGGCCTGGGTTAAAGTGCCTCGCGCCCTTGGTTCTCCATTCCACACTTAGTCAGATTTCGCTGACCCGGGCCTCCAAGGAGAGACCAAGCACCAGCACCGGACGTGCCCTGAGACCCACACTTAAGCCCCCGTCCTGAGTGTTATCACCCATGGGCCTTGGTTAAAGAGCCTCGCGCCCTTGGTTCTCCAATCCACACTTACTCCGATTTCGCTGACCCAGGCCTCCATGGAGAGACCCAGCACCAGCACCGGCTGTGCCCGGAGACCCACACTTAAGCCCCTGTCCTGAGTGTTATCACCCATGGGCCTTGGTTAAAGAGCCTCGCGCCCTTGGTTCTCCATTCCATACTTTGTCACTTTTCGCATACATTAAGAGACCCAGCACCAGCACCGGCCGTGCCCGGGGACCCACACTTAGGCCCCCGTCCTGAGTGCTGAAAAGGCCTAGAAATGTCTCACTCTTTGTGTTAGGGAAAGATACAATACTTGGGACACTTCTAGGCACTTTACATTATAGCAAAAATGACAAGAAATGTCCCACACTTTTTCATGGGGAAAAATACAAAACATGGGAGAAAAAACCTCCAAATATGGCTGAGCCCGGGGACCCACTCTAAAGCCCACACCCTGAGTGCTGAAAATGCCTAGAAATGTTCCACTCTTTGTGTCAGGGAAAAATACAATACTTAGGACATTTGTAGGCGCTTTACATTATAGCAAAAATGCCTAAAAATGTCCTAACCAATCAGAATGAGCCGGACGCTTCTAGGCACTTATCATTGAGGCAAAATAACTGGAAATGTCCCACACCTTTGGTGTTAGGGTAATACAATACATGGGACACTTGTAGGCACTTTACATTACAGCAAAATGCCTAGAAATGTCCCACACTAGGGGTTACGGAAGTGCAATATTTGGGTCTCTCTGTGAGTAATTCAAAAGGAAACATTCCTATGATCCTCATTAAAGGAAACACTCCTATGCTTATCTCCAAAGGATCCTTTGTTCTCGTTCTTATCCACATTTCCTATGGTTATCTCCAAAGGAATCAAAGGAAACATATGTATATCAGTTTCCTGTGTTTAGATCTTTCTTAGTCATATTTCACTGAACCGGGCCTTCAGGGAGAGACCAAGCACCAGCAACGGCCGTGCCCTGAGACCCACACTTAAGTCCCCGTCCTGAGTGTTATCACCCATGGGCCTTGGTTAAAGAGCCTCGCGCCCTTGGTTCTCCATTCCACACGTAGTCCGATTTCGCTGACCCAGGCCTCCATGGAGAGACCCAGCACCAGCACCGGCCGTGCCCGGAGACCCACACTTAAGCCCCCGTCCTGAGTGTTATCACCCATGGGCCTTGGTTAAAGAGCCTCGCGCCCTTGGTTCTCCATTCCACACTTAGTCCGATTTCGCTGACCCAGGCCTCCATGGAGAGACCCAGCACCAGCACCGGCCGTGCCCGGGGACCCACACTTAGGCCCCCGTCCTGAGTGCTGAAAATGCCTAGAAATGTCTCACTCTTTGTGTTAGGGAAAGACACAATACTTGGGACAGTTCTAGGCACTTTACATTATAGCAAAAATGCCTAGAAATGTCCCAACCAATCAGAATGAGCCGGACGCTTCTAGGCACTTATCACTGAGGCAAAATGCCTGGAAATGTCCCACACGTTTTCATGGGGAAAAATACAAAACATGGGAGAAAAAACCTCCAAATATGGCTGAGCCCAGGGACCCACTCTAAAGCCAACACCCTCAGTGCTGAAAATGCCTAGAAATGTTCCACCCTTTGTGTTCGGGAAAAATACAATACATGGGACATTTGTAGGCGCTTTACATTATAGCAAAAATGCCTAGAAATGTCCCATACTAGGGGTTACGGAAGTGCAATATTTGGGTCTCTCTCTGAGTAATTCAAAAGGAAACATTCCTATGATCCTCTTTAAAGGAAACACTCCTATGCTTATCTCCAAAGGATCCTTTGTTCTCGTTCTTATCCACATTTCCTATGGTTATCTCCAAAGGAATCAAAGGAAACATATGTATATCAGTTTCCTGTGTTTAGATCTCTTTCTTAGTCACATTTCACTGAACCGGGCCTTCAGGGAGAGACCAAGCACCAGCAACGGCCGTGCCCGGGGACCCACACTTAAGTCCCCCTCCTGAGTGTTATCACCCATGGGCCTGGGTTAAAGAGTCTCGCGCTCTTGGTTCTCCATTCCATACTTAGTCAGATTTCGCTAACCCGGGCCTCCAAGGAGAGACCAAGCACCAGCACCGGCCGTGCCCGGAGACCCACACTTAAGCCCCCGTCCTGAGTGTTATCACCCATGGTCCTTGGTTACAGAGCCTCGCGCCCTTGGTTCTCCATTCCACACTTAGTCCGATTTCGCTGACCAAGGCCTCCATGGAGAGACCCAGCACCAGCACCGGCCGTGCCCGGAGACCCACAGTTAAGCCCCCGTCCTGAGTGTTATCACCCATGGGCCTGGGTTAAAGTGCCTCGCGCCCTTGGTTCTCCATTCCACACTTAGTCAGATTTCGCTGACCCGGGCCTCCAAGGAGAGACCAAGCACCAGCACCGGACGTGCCCTGAGACCCACACTTAAGCCCCCGTCCTGAGTGTTATCACCCATGGGCCTTGGTTAAAGAGCCTCGCGCCCTTGGTTCTCCAATCCACACTTACTCCGATTTCGCTGACCCAGGCCTCCATGGAGAGACCCAGCACCAGCACCGGCTGTGCCCGGAGACCCACACTTAAGCCCCTGTCCTGAGTGTTATCACCCATGGGCCTTGGTTAAAGAGCCTCGCGCCCTTGGTTCTCCATTCCATACTTTGTCACTTTTCGCATACATTAAGAGACCCAGCACCAGCACCGGCCGTGCCCGGGGACCCACACTTAGGCCCCCGTCCTGAGTGCTGAAAAGGCCTAGAAATGTCTCACTCTTTGTGTTAGGGAAAGATACAATACTTGGGACACTTCTAGGCACTTTACATTATAGCAAAAATGCCTAGAAATGTCCCACAGGTTTTCATAAGGGAAAATACAAAACATGGGAGAAAAAACCTCCAAATATGGCTGAGCCCGGGGACCCACTCTAAAGCCCACACCCTGAGTGCTGAAAATGCCTAGAAATGTTCCACTCTTTGTGTCAGGGAAAAATACAATACATAGGACATTTGTAGGCGCTTTACATTATAGCAAAAATGCCTAAAAATGTCCTAACCAATAAGAATGAGCCGGACGCTTCTAGGCACTTATCATTGAGGCAAAATAACTGGAAATGTCCCACACTTTTTTATGTTAGGGTAATACAATACATGGGATACTTGTAGGCACTTTACATTACAGCAAAATGTCTAGAAATGTCCCATACTAGGGGATACGGAAGTGCAATATTTGGGACTCTCTCTGAGTAATTAAAAAGGAAACATTCCTATGATCCTCTTTTAAGGAAACACTCCTATGCTTATCTCCAAAGGATCCTTTGTTCCCGTTCTTATCCACATTTCCTATGGTTATCTCCAAAGGAATCAAAGGAAACATATGTATATCAGTTTCCTGTGTTTAGATCTCTTTCTTAGTCACATTTCACTGAACCGGGCCTTCAGGGAGAGACCAAGCACCAGCAACGGCCGTGCCCGGAGACCCACAGTTAAGCCCCCGTCCTGAGTGTTATCACCCATGGGCCTGGGTTAAAGTGCCTCGCGCCCTTGGTTCTCCATTCCACACTTAGTCAGATTTCGCTGACCCGGGCCTCCAAGGAGAGACCAAGCACCAGCACCGGACGTGCCCTGAGACCCACACTTAAGCCCCCGTCCTGAGTGTTATCACCCATGGGCCTTGGTTAAAGAGCCTCGCGCCCTTGGTTCTCCAATCCACACTTAGTCCGATTTCGCTGACCCAGGCCTCCATGGAGAGACCCAGCACCAGCACCGGCTGTGCCCGGAGACCCACACTTAAGCCCCCGTCCTGAGTGTTATCACCCATGGGCCTTGGTTAAAGAGCCTCGCGCCCTTGGTTCTCCATTCCACACTTAGTCAAATTTCGCTGACCCGGGCCTCCAAGGAGAGACCAAGCACCATCACCGGCCGTGCCCGGGGACCCACACTTAAGCCCCCATCCTGAGTGTAATCACCAATTGGCCTGGGTTAAAGAGCCTCGCGCTCTTGGTTCTCCATTCCATACTTAGTCACCTTTCGCATACATTAAGAGACCAAGCACCAGCACCGGCCGTGCCCGGGGACCCACACTTAGGCCCCCGTCCTGAGTGCTGAAAATGCCTAGAAATGTCTCACTCTTTGTGTTAGGGAAAGACACAATACTTGGGACACTTCTAGGCACTTTACATTATAGCAAAAATTCCTAGAAATGTCCCAACCAATCAGAATGAGCCGGACGCTTCTAGGCACTTGTCACTGAGGCAAAATGCCTGGAAATGTCCCACACCTTTGGTGTTAGGGTAATACAATACATGGGACACTTGTAGGCACTTTACATTACAGCAAAATGCCTAGAAATGTCCCACACTAGGGGTTACGGAAGTGCAATATTTGGGTCTCTCTATGAGTAATTCAAAAGGAAACATTCCTATGATCCTCTTTAAAAGAAACACTCCTATGCTTATCTCCAAAGGATCCTTGGTTCCCGTTCTTACCCATATTTCCTATGGTTATCTCCAAAGGAATCAAAGGAAACATATGTATATCAGTTTCCTGTGTTTAGATCTCTTTCTTAGTCACATTTGGCTGAACCGGGCTTTCACGGAGAGACCAAGCACCAGCACCGGCCGTGCCCGGGGACCCACACTTAAGTCCCCCTCCTGAGTGTTATCACCCATGGGCCTGGGCTAAAGAGCCTCGCGCTCTTGGTTCTCCATTCCAAACTTAGTCAGATTTCGCTGACCCGGGCCTCCAAGGAGAGACCAAGCACCAGCTCCGGCCGTGCCCTGAGACCCACACTTAAGCCCCCGTCCTGAGTGTTATCACCCATGGGCCTTGGTTAAAGAACCTCGCGCTCTTGGTTCTCCATTCCATACTTAGTCACTTTTCGCATACATTAAGAGACCCAGCACCAGCACCGGCCGTGCCCGGGGTCCCACACTTAGGCCCCCGTCCTGAGTGCTGAAAAGGCCTAGAAATGTCTCACTCTTTGTGTTAGGGAAAGATACAATACTTGGGACACTTCTAGGCACTTTACATTATAGCAAAAATGCCTAGAAATGTCCCACAGGTTTTCATGGGGAAAAATACAAAACATGGGAGAAAAAACCTCCAAATATGGCTGAGCCCGGGGACCCACTCTAAAGCCCACACCCTGAGTGCTGAAAATGCCTAGAAATGTTCCACTCTTTGTGTCAGGGAAAAATACAATACATAGGACATTTGTAGGCGCTTTACATTATAGCAAAAATGCCTAAAAATGTCCTAACCAATCAGAATGAGCCGGACGCTTCTAGGCACTTATCATTGAGGCAAAATGCCTGGAAATGTCCCACACCTTTGGTGTTAGGGTAATACAATACATGGGACACTTGTAGGCACTTTACATTACAGCAAAATTCCTAGAAATGTCCCATACTAGGGGTTACGGAAGTGCAATATTTGGGTCTCTCTCTGAGTAATTCAAAAGGAAACATTCCTATGATCCTCTTTAAAGGAAACACTACTATGCTTATCTCCAAAGGATCCTTGGTTCCCGTTCTTACCCATGTTGCCTATGGTTATCTCCAAAGGAATCAAAGGAAACATATGTATATCAGTTTCCTGTGTTTAGATCTCTTTCTTAGTCACATTTCACTGAGCCGGGCCTTCACGTAGAGACCAAGCACCAGCAACGGCCGTGCCCTGAGACCCACACTTAAGCCCCCGTCCTGAGTGTTATCACCCATGGGCCTGGGTTAAAGAGCCTCGCGCTCTTGGTTCTCCATTTGAAACTTAGTCAGATTTCGCTGACCCGGGCCTCCAAGGAGAGACCAAGCACCAGCACCGGCCGTGCCCTGAGACCCACACTTAAGTCGCCGTCCTGAGTGTTATCACCCATGGGCCTTGGTTAAAGAGCCTCGCGCCCTTGGTTCTCCATTCCACACGTAGTCCGATTTCGCTGACGCAGGCCTCCATGGAGAGACCCAGCACCAGCACCGGCCGTGCCCGGAGACCCACACTTAAGCCCCCGTCCTGAGTGTTATCACCCATGGGCCTTGGTTAAAGAGCCTCGCGCCCTTGGTTCTCCATTCCACACTTAGTCTGATTTCGCTGACCCAGGCCTCCATGGAGAGACCCAGCACCAGCACCGGCCGTGCCCGGAGACCCACACTTAAGCCCCCGTCCTGAGTGTTATCACTCATGGGCCTCGGTTAAAGAGCCTCGCGCCCTTGGTTCTCCATTCCACACTTAGTCAGATTTCGCTGACCCGGGCCTCCATGGAGAGACCCAGCACCAGCACCGGCCGTGCCCGGGGACCCACACTTAGGCCCCCGTCCTGAGTGCTGAAAAGGCCTAGAAATGTCTCACTCTTTGTGTTAGGGAAAGATACAATACTTGGGACACTTCTAGGCACTTTACATTATAGCAAAAATGCCTAGAAATGTCCCACAGGTTTTCATGGGGAAAAATACAAAACATGGGAGAAAAAACCTCCAAATATGGCTGAGCCCGGGGACCCACTCTAAAGCCCACACCCTGAGTGCTGAAAATGCCTAGAAATGTTCCACTCTTTGTGTCAGGGAAAAATACAATACATAGGACATTTGTAGGCGCTTTACATTATAGCAAAAATGCCTAAAAATGTCCTAACCAATCAGAATGAGCCGGACACTTCTAGGCACTTATCATTGAGGCAAAATGCCTGGAAATGTCCCACACCTTTGGTGTTAGGGTAATACAATACATGGGACACTTGTAGGCACTTTACATTACAGCAAAATGCCTAGAAATGTCCCATACTAGGGGTTACGGAAGTGCAATATTTGGGTCTCTCTCTGAGTAATTCAAAAGGAAACATTCCTATGATCCTCTTTAAAGGAAACACTACTATGTTTATCTCCAAAGGATCCTTGGTTCCCGTTCTTACCCATGTTGCCTATGGTTATCTCCAAAGGAATCAAAGGAAACATATGTATATCAGTTTCCTGTGTTTAGATCTCTTTCTTAGTCACATTTCACTGAGACGGGCCTTCACGGAGAGACCAAGCACCAGCAACGGCCGTGCCCTGAGACCCACACTTAAGCCCCCGTCCTGAGTGTTATCACCCATGGGCCTGGGTTAAAGAGCCTCGCGCTCTTGGTTCTCCATTTGAAACTTAGTCAGATTTCGCTGACCCGGGCCTCCAAGGAGAGACCAAGCACCAGCACCGGCCGTGCCCTGAGACCCACACTTAAGTCGCCGTCCTGAGTGTTATCACCCATGGGCCTTGGTTAAAGAGCCTCGCGCCCTTGGTTCTCCATTCCACACGTAGTCCGATTTCGCTGACGCAGGCCTCCATGGAGAGACCCAGCACCAGCACCGGCCGTGCCCGGAGACCCACACTTAAGCCCCCGTCCTGAGTGTTATCACCCATGGGCCTTGGTTAAAGAGCCTCGCGCCCTTGGTTCTCCATTCCACACTTAGTCTGATTTCGCTGACCCAGGCCTCCATGGAGAGACCCAGCACCAGCACCGGCTGTGCCCGGAGACCCACACTTAAGCCCCCGTCCTGAGTGTTATCACCCATGGGCCTTGGTTAAAGAGCCTCGCGCCCTTGGTTCTCCATTCCACACTTAGTCAAATTTCGCTGACCCGGGCCTCCAAGGAGAGACCAAGCACCATCACCGGCCGTGCCCGGGGACCCACACTTAAGCCCCCATCCTGAGTGTAATCACCAATTGGCCTGGGTTAAAGAGCCTCGCGCTCTTGGTTCTCCATTCCATACTTAGTCACCTTTCGCATACATTAAGAGACCAAGCACCAGCACCGGCCGTGCCCGGGGACCCACACTTAGGCCCCCGTCCTGAGTGCTGAAAATGCCTAGAAATGTCTCACTCTTTGTGTTAGGGAAAGACACAATACTTGGGACACTTCTAGGCACTTTACATTATAGCAAAAATTCCTAGAAATGTCCCAACCAATCAGAATGAGCCGGACGCTTCTAGGCACTTGTCACTGAGGCAAAATGCCTGGAAATGTCCCACACCTTTGGTGTTAGGGTAATACAATACATGGGACACTTGTAGGCACTTTACATTACAGCAAAATGCCTAGAAATGTCCCACACTAGGGGTTACGGAAGTGCAATATTTGGGTCTCTCTATGAGTAATTCAAAAGGAAACATTCCTATGATCCTCTTTAAAAGAAACACTCCTATGCTTATCTCCAAAGGATCCTTGGTTCCCGTTCTTACCCATATTTCCTATGGTTATCTCCAAAGGAATCAAAGGAAACATATGTATATCAGTTTCCTGTGTTTAGATCTCTTTCTTAGTCACATTTGGCTGACCCGGGCCTCCAAGGAGAGACCAAGCACCAGCTCCGGCCGTGCCCTGAGACCCACACTTAAGCCCCCGTCCTGAGTGTTATCACCCATGGGCCTTGGTTAAAGAACCTCGCGCTCTTGGTTCTCCATTCCATACTTAGTCACTTTTCGCATACATTAAGAGACCCAGCACCAGCACCGGCCGTGCCCGGGGTCCCACACTTAGGCCCCCGTCCTGAGTGCTGAAAAGGCCTAGAAATGTCTCACTCTTTGTGTTAGGGAAAGATACAATACTTGGGACACTTCTAGGCACTTTACATTATAGCAAAAATGCCTAGAAATGTCCCACAGGTTTTCATGGGGAAAAATACAAAACATGGGAGAAAAAACCTCCAAATATGGCTGAGCCCGGGGACCCACTCTAAAGCCCACACCCTGAGTGCTGAAAATGCCTAGAAATGTTCCACTCTTTGTGTCAGGGAAAAATACAATACATAGGACATTTGTAGGCGCTTTACATTATAGCAAAAATGCCTAAAAATGTCCTAACCAATCAGAATGAGCCGGACGCTTCTAGGCACTTATCATTGAGGCAAAATGCCTGGAAATGTCCCACACCTTTGGTGTTAGGGTAATACAATACATGGGACACTTGTAGGCACTTTACATTACAGCAAAATGCCTAGAAATGTCCCATACTAGGGGTTACGGAAGTGCAATATTTGGGTCTCTCTCTGAGTAATTCAAAAGGAAACATTCCTATGATCCTCTTTAAAGGAAACACTACTATGCTTATCTCCAAAGGATCCTTGGTTCCCGTTCTTACCCATGTTGCCTATGGTTATCTCCAAAGGAATCAAAGGAAACATATGTATATCAGTTTCCTGTGTTTAGATCTCTTTCTTAGTCACATTTCACTGAGCCGGGCCTTCACGTAGAGACCAAGCACCAGCAACGGCCGTGCCCTGAGACCCACACTTAAGCCCCCGTCCTGAGTGTTATCACCCATGGGCCTGGGTTAAAGAGCCTCGCGCTCTTGGTTTTCCATTTGAAACTTAGTCAGATTTCGCTGACCCGGGCCTCCAAGGAGAGACCAAGCACCAGCACCGGCCGTGCCCTGAGACCCACACTTAAGCCCCCGTCCTGAGTGTTATCACCCATGGGCCTGGGTTAAAGAGCCTCGCGCTCTTGGTTCTCCATTTGAAACTTAGTCAGATTTCGCTGACCCGGGCCTCCAAGGAGAGACCAAGCACCAGCACCGGCCGTGCCCTGAGACCCACACTTAAGTCGCCGTCCTGAGTGTTATCACCCATGGGCCTTGGTTAAAGAGCCTCGCGCCCTTGGTTCTCCATTCCACACTTAGTCTGATTTCGCTGACCCAGGCCTCCATGGAGAGACCCAGCACCAGCACCGGCCGTGCCCGGAGACCCACACTTAAGCCCCCGTCCTGAGTGTTATCACTCATGGGCCTCGGTTAAAGAGCCTCGCGCCCTTGGTTCTCCATTCCACACTTAGTCAGATTTCGCTGACCCGGGCCTCCATGGAGAGACCCAGCACCAGCAGCGGCCGTGCCCGGGGACCCACACTTAGGCCCCCGTCCTGAGTGCTGAAAAGGCCTAGAAATGTCTCACTCTTTGTGTTAGGGAAAGATACAATACTTGGGACACTTCTAGGCACTTTACATTATAGCAAAAATGCCTAGAAATGTCCCACAGGTTTTCATGGGGAAAAATACAAAACATGGGAGAAAAAACCTCCAAATATGGCTGAGCCCGGGGACCCACTCTAAAGCCCACACCCTGAGTGCTGAAAATGCCTAGAAATGTTCCACTCTTTGTGTCAGGGAAAAATACAATACATAGGACATTTGTAGGCGCTTTACATTATAGCAAAAATGCCTAAAAATGTCCTAACCAATCAGAATGAGCCGGACGCTTCTAGGCACTTATCATTGAGGCAAAATGCCTGGAAATGTCCCACACCTTTGGTGTTAGGGTAATACAATACATGGGACACTTGTAGGCACTTTACATTACAGCAAAATGCCTAGAAATGTCCCATACTAGGGGTTACGGAAGTGCAATATTTGGGTCTCTCTCTGAGTAATTCAAAAGGAAACATTCCTATGATCCTCTTTAAAGGAAACACTACTATGTTTATCTCCAAAGGATCCTTGGTTCCCGTTCTTACCCATGTTGCCTATGGTTATCTCCAAAGGAATCAAAGGAAACATATGTATATCAGTTTCCTGTGTTTAGATCTCTTTCTTAGTCACATTTCACTGAGACGGGCCTTCACGGAGAGACCAAGCACCAGCAACGGCCGTGCCCTGAGACCCACACTTAAGCCCCCGTCCTGAGTGTTATCCCCCATGGGCCTGGGTTAAAGAGCCTCGCGCTCTTGGTTCTCCATTTGAAACTTAGTCAGATTTCGCTGACCCGGGCCTCCAAGGAGAGACCAAGCACCAGCACCGGCCGTGCCCTGAGACCCACACTTAAGTCGCCGTCCTGAGTGTTATCACCCATGGGCCTTGGTTAAAGAGCCTCGCGCCCTTGGTTCTCCATTCCACACGTAGTCCGATTTCGCTGACGCAGGCCTCCATGGAGAGACCCAGCACCAGCACCGGCCGTGCCCGGAGACCCACACTTAAGCCCCCGTCCTGAGTGTTATCACCCATGGGCCTTGGTTAAAGAGCCTCGCGCCCTTGGTTCTCCATTCCACACTTAGTCTGATTTCGCTGACCCAGGCCTCCATGGAGAGACCCAGCACCAGCACCGGCTGTGCCCGGAGACCCACACTTAAGCCCCCGTCCTGAGTGTTATCACTCATGGGCCTCGGTTAAAGAGCCTCGCGCCCTTGGTTCTCCATTCCACACTTAGTCAGATTTCGCTGACCCGGGCCTCCATGGAGAGACCCAGCACCAGCACCGGCCGTGCCCGGGGACCCACACTTAGGCCCCCGTCCTGAGTGCTGAAAAGGCCTAGAAATGTCTCACTCTTTGTGTTAGGGAAAGATACAATACTTGGGACACTTCTAGGCACTTTACATTATAGCAAAAATGCCTAGAAATGTCCCACAGGTTTTCATGGGGAAAAATACAAAACATGGGAGAAAAAACCTCCAAATATGGCTGAGCCCGGGGACCCACTCTAAAGCCCACACCCTGAGTGCTGAAAATGCCTAGAAATGTTCCACTCTTTGTGTCAGGGAAAAATACAATACATAGGACATTTGTAGGCGCTTTACATTATAGCAAAAATGCCTAAAAATGTCCTAACCAATCAGAATGAGCCGGACACTTCTAGGCACTTATCATTGAGGCAAAATGCCTGGAAATGTCCAACACCTTTGGTGTTAGGGTAATACAATACATGGGACACTTGTAGGCACTTTACATTACAGCAAAATGCCTAGAAATGTCCCATACTAGGGGTTACGGAAGTGCAATATTTGGGTCTCTCTCTGAGTAATTCAAAAGGAAACATTCCTATGATCCTCTTTAAAGGAAACACTACTATGCTTATCTCCAAAGGATCCTTGGTTCCCGTTCTTACCCATGTTGCCTATGGTTATCTCCAAAGGAATCAAAGGAAACATATGTATATCAGTTTCCTGTGTTTAGATCTCTTTCTTAGTCACATTTCACTGAGACGGGCCTTCACGGAGAGACCAAGCACCAGCAACGGCCGTGCCCTGAGACCCACACTTAAGCCCCCGTCCTGAGTGTTATCACCCATGGGCCTGGGTTAAAGAGCCTCGCGCTCTTGGTTCTCCATTTGAAACTTAGTCAGATTTCGCTGACCCGGGCCTCCAAGGAGAGACCAAGCACCAGCACCGGCCGTGCCCTGAGACCCACACTTAAGTCGCCGTCCTGAGTGTTATCACCCATGGGCCTTGGTTAAAGAGCCTCGCGCCCTTGGTTCTCCATTCCACACGTAGTCCGATTTCGCTGACGCAGGCCTCCATGGAGAGACCCAGCACCAGCACCGGCCGTGCCCGGAGACCCACACTTAAGCCCCCGTCCTGAGTGTTATCACCCATGGGCCTTGGTTAAAGAGCCTCGCGCCCTTGGTTCTCCATTCCACACTTAGTCTGATTTCGCTGACCCAGGCCTCCATGGAGAGACCCAGCACCAGCACCGGCTGTGCCCGGAGACCCACACTTAAGCCCCCGTCCTGAGTGTTATCACCCATGGGCCTTGGTTAAAGAGCCTCGCGCCCTTGGTTCTCCATTCCACACTTAGTCAAATTTCGCTGACCCGGGCCTCCAAGGAGAGACCAAGCACCATCACCGGCCGTGCCCGGGGACCCACACTTAAGCCCCCATCCTGAGTGTAATCACCAATTGGCCTGGGTTAAAGAGCCTCGCGCTCTTGGTTCTCCATTCCATACTTAGTCACCTTTCGCATACATTAAGAGACCAAGCACCAGCACCGGCCGTGCCCGGGGACCCACACTTAGGCCCCCGTCCTGAGTGCTGAAAATGCCTAGAAATGTCTCACTCTTTGTGTTAGGGAAAGACACAATACTTGGGACACTTCTAGGCACTTTACATTATAGCAAAAATGCCTAGAAATGTCCCAACCAATCAGAATGAGCCGGACGCTTCTAGGCACTTGTCACTGAGGCAAAATGCCTGGAAATGTCCCACACCTTTGGTGTTAGGGTAATACAATACATGGGACACTTGTAGGCACTTTACATTACAGCAAAATGCCTAGAAATGTCCCACACTAGGGGTTACGGAAGTGCAATATTTGGGTCTCTCTATGAGTAATTCAAAAGGAAACATTCCTATGATCCTCTTTAAAAGAAACACTCCTATGCTTATCTCCAAAGGATCCTTGGTTCCCGTTCTTACCCATATTTCCTATGGTTATCTCCAAAGGAATCAAAGGAAACATATGTATATCAGTTTCCTGTGTTTAGATCTCTTTCTTAGTCACATTTGGCTGAACCGGGCTTTCACGGAGAGACCAAGCACCAGCACCGGCCGTGCCCGGGGACCCACACTTAAGTCCCCCTCCTGAGTGTTATCACCCATGGGCCTGGGCTAAAGAGCCTCGCGCTCTTGGTTCTCCATTCCAAACTTAGTCAGATTTCGCTGACCCGGGCCTCCAAGGAGAGACCAAGCACCAGCTCCGGCCGTGCCCTGAGACCCACACTTAAGCCCCCGTCCTGAGTGTTATCACCCATGGGCCTTGGTTAAAGAACCTCGCGCTCTTGGTTCTCCATTCCATACTTAGTCACTTTTCGCATACATTAAGAGACCCAGCACCAGCACCGGCCGTGCCCGGGGTCCCACACTTAGGCCCCCGTCCTGAGTGCTGAAAAGGCCTAGAAATGTCTCACTCTTTGTGTTAGGGAAAGATACAATACTTGGGACACTTCTAGGCACTTTACATTATAGCAAAAATGCCTAGAAATGTCCCACAGGTTTTCATGGGGAAAAATACAAAACATGGGAGAAAAAACCTCCAAATATGGCTGAGCCCGGGGACCCACTCTAAAGCCCACACCCTGAGTGCTGAAAATGCCTAGAAATGTTCCACTCTTTGTGTCAGGGAAAAATACAATACATAGGACATTTGTAGGCGCTTTACATTATAGCAAAAATGCCTAAAAATGTCCTAACCAATCAGAATGAGCCGGACGCTTCTAGGCACTTATCATTGAGGCAAAATGCCTGGAAATGTCCCACACCTTTGGTGTTAGGGTAATACAATACATGGGACACTTGTAGGCACTTTACATTACAGCAAAATGCCTAGAAATGTCCCATACTAGGGGTTACGGAAGTGCAATATTTGGGTCTCTCTCTGAGTAATTCAAAAGGAAACATTCCTATGATCCTCTTTAAAGGAAACACTACTATGCTTATCTCCAAAGGATCCTTGGTTCCCGTTCTTACCCATGTTGCCTATGGTTATCTCCAAAGGAATCAAAGGAAACATATGTATATCAGTTTCCTGTGTTTAGATCTCTTTCTTAGTCACATTTCACTGAGCCGGGCCTTCACGTAGAGACCAAGCACCAGCAACGGCCGTGCCCTGAGACCCACACTTAAGCCCCCGTCCTGAGTGTTATCACCCATGGGCCTGGGTTAAAGAGCCTCGCGCTCTTGGTTTTCCATTTGAAACTTAGTCAGATTTCGCTGACCCGGGCCTCCAAGGAGAGACCAAGCACCAGCACCGGCCGTGCCCTGAGACCCACACTTAAGCCCCCGTCCTGAGTGTTATCACCCATGGGCCTGGGTTAAAGAGCCTCGCGCTCTTGGTTCTCCATTTGAA
The DNA here is from genome assembly GCF_947347685.1 of Pleuronectes platessa. Taxonomy (NCBI): domain Eukaryota; kingdom Metazoa; phylum Chordata; class Actinopteri; order Pleuronectiformes; family Pleuronectidae; genus Pleuronectes; species Pleuronectes platessa. The sequence continues at coordinate 25,240,775 of NC_070640.1, forward strand.
ACTTAGTCAGATTTCGCTGACCCGGGCCTCCAAGGAGAGACCAAGCACCAGCACCGGCCGTGCCCTGAGACCCACACTTAAGTCGCCGTCCTGAGTGTTATCACCCATGGGCCTTGGTTAAAGAGCCTCGCGCCCTTGGTTCTCCATTCCACACTTAGTCTGATTTCGCTGACCCAGGCCTCCATGGAGAGACCCAGCACCAGCACCGGCCGTGCCCGGAGACCCACACTTAAGCCCCCGTCCTGAGTGTTATCACTCATGGGCCTCGGTTAAAGAGCCTCGCGCCCTTGGTTCTCCATTCCACACTTAGTCAGATTTCGCTGACCCGGGCCTCCATGGAGAGACCCAGCACCAGCACCGGCCGTGCCCGGGGACCCACACTTAGGCCCCCGTCCTGAGTGCTGAAAAGGCCTAGAAATGTCTCACTCTTTGTGTTAGGGAAAGATACAATACTTGGGACACTTCTAGGCACTTTACATTATAGCAAAAATGCCTAGAAATGTCCCACAGGTTTTCATGGGGAAAAATACAAAACATGGGAGAAAAAACCTCCAAATATGGCTGAGCCCGGGGACCCACTCTAAAGCCCACACCCTGAGTGCTGAAAATGCCTAGAAATGTTCCACTCTTTGTGTCAGGGAAAAATACAATACATAGGACATTTGTAGGCGCTTTACATTATAGCAAAAATGCCTAAAAATGTCCTAACCAATCAGAATGAGCCGGACACTTCTAGGCACTTATCATTGAGGCAAAATGCCTGGAAATGTCCCACACCTTTGGTGTTAGGGTAATACAATACATGGGACACTTGTAGGCACTTTACATTACAGCAAAATGCCTAGAAATGTCCCATACTAGGGGTTACGGAAGTGCAATATTTGGGTCTCTCTCTGAGTAATTCAAAAGGAAACATTCCTATGATCCTCTTTAAAGGAAACACTACTATGTTTATCTCCAAAGGATCCTTGGTTCCCGTTCTTACCCATGTTGCCTATGGTTATCTCCAAAGGAATCAAAGGAAACATATGTATATCAGTTTCCTGTGTTTAGATCTCTTTCTTAGTCACATTTCACTGAGACGGGCCTTCACGGAGAGACCAAGCACCAGCAACGGCCGTGCCCTGAGACCCACACTTAAGCCCCCGTCCTGAGTGTTATCACCCATGGGCCTGGGTTAAAGAGCCTCGCGCTCTTGGTTCTCCATTTGAAACTTAGTCAGATTTCGCTGACCCGGGCCTCCAAGGAGAGACCAAGCACCAGCACCGGCCGTGCCCTGAGACCCACACTTAAGTCGCCGTCCTGAGTGTTATCACCCATGGGCCTTGGTTAAAGAGCCTCGCGCCCTTGGTTCTCCATTCCACACGTAGTCCGATTTCGCTGACGCAGGCCTCCATGGAGAGACCCAGCACCAGCACCGGCCGTGCCCGGAGACCCACACTTAAGCCCCCGTCCTGAGTGTTATCACCCATGGGCCTTGGTTAAAGAGCCTCGCGCCCTTGGTTCTCCATTCCACACTTAGTCTGATTTCGCTGACCCAGGCCTCCATGGAGAGACCCAGCACCAGCACCGGCTGTGCCCGGAGACCCACACTTAAGCCCCCGTCCTGAGTGTTATCACCCATGGGCCTTGGTTAAAGAGCCTCGCGCCCTTGGTTCTCCATTCCACACTTAGTCAAATTTCGCTGACCCGGGCCTCCAAGGAGAGACCAAGCACCATCACCGGCCGTGCCCGGGGACCCACACTTAAGCCCCCATCCTGAGTGTAATCACCAATTGGCCTGGGTTAAAGAGCCTCGCGCTCTTGGTTCTCCATTCCATACTTAGTCACCTTTCGCATACATTAAGAGACCAAGCACCAGCACCGGCCGTGCCCGGGGACCCACACTTAGGCCCCCGTCCTGAGTGCTGAAAATGCCTAGAAATGTCTCACTCTTTGTGTTAGGGAAAGACACAATACTTGGGACACTTCTAGGCACTTTACATTATAGCAAAAATTCCTAGAAATGTCCCAACCAATCAGAATGAGCCGGACGCTTCTAGGCACTTGTCACTGAGGCAAAATGCCTGGAAATGTCCCACACCTTTGGTGTTAGGGTAATACAATACATGGGACACTTGTAGGCACTTTACATTACAGCAAAATGCCTAGAAATGTCCCACACTAGGGGTTACGGAAGTGCAATATTTGGGTCTCTCTATGAGTAATTCAAAAGGAAACATTCCTATGATCCTCTTTAAAAGAAACACTCCTATGCTTATCTCCAAAGGATCCTTGGTTCCCGTTCTTACCCATATTTCCTATGGTTATCTCCAAAGGAATCAAAGGAAACATATGTATATCAGTTTCCTGTGTTTAGATCTCTTTCTTAGTCACATTTGGCTGACCCGGGCCTCCAAGGAGAGACCAAGCACCAGCTCCGGCCGTGCCCTGAGACCCACACTTAAGCCCCCGTCCTGAGTGTTATCACCCATGGGCCTTGGTTAAAGAACCTCGCGCTCTTGGTTCTCCATTCCATACTTAGTCACTTTTCGCATACATTAAGAGACCCAGCACCAGCACCGGCCGTGCCCGGGGTCCCACACTTAGGCCCCCGTCCTGAGTGCTGAAAAGGCCTAGAAATGTCTCACTCTTTGTGTTAGGGAAAGATACAATACTTGGGACACTTCTAGGCACTTTACATTATAGCAAAAATGCCTAGAAATGTCCCACAGGTTTTCATGGGGAAAAATACAAAACATGGGAGAAAAAACCTCCAAATATGGCTGAGCCCGGGGACCCACTCTAAAGCCCACACCCTGAGTGCTGAAAATGCCTAGAAATGTTCCACTCTTTGTGTCAGGGAAAAATACAATACATAGGACATTTGTAGGCGCTTTACATTATAGCAAAAATGCCTAAAAATGTCCTAACCAATCAGAATGAGCCGGACGCTTCTAGGCACTTATCATTGAGGCAAAATGCCTGGAAATGTCCCACACCTTTGGTGTTAGGGTAATACAATACATGGGACACTTGTAGGCACTTTACATTACAGCAAAATGCCTAGAAATGTCCCATACTAGGGGTTACGGAAGTGCAATATTTGGGTCTCTCTCTGAGTAATTCAAAAGGAAACATTCCTATGATCCTCTTTAAAGGAAACACTACTATGCTTATCTCCAAAGGATCCTTGGTTCCCGTTCTTACCCATGTTGCCTATGGTTATCTCCAAAGGAATCAAAGGAAACATATGTATATCAGTTTCCTGTGTTTAGATCTCTTTCTTAGTCACATTTCACTGAGCCGGGCCTTCACGTAGAGACCAAGCACCAGCAACGGCCGTGCCCTGAGACCCACACTTAAGCCCCCGTCCTGAGTGTTATCACCCATGGGCCTGGGTTAAAGAGCCTCGCGCTCTTGGTTTTCCATTTGAAACTTAGTCAGATTTCGCTGACCCGGGCCTCCAAGGAGAGACCAAGCACCAGCACCGGCCGTGCCCTGAGACCCACACTTAAGCCCCCGTCCTGAGTGTTATCACCCATGGGCCTGGGTTAAAGAGCCTCGCGCTCTTGGTTCTCCATTTGAAACTTAGTCAGATTTCGCTGACCCGGGCCTCCAAGGAGAGACCAAGCACCAGCACCGGCCGTGCCCTGAGACCCACACTTAAGTCGCCGTCCTGAGTGTTATCACCCATGGGCCTTGGTTAAAGAGCCTCGCGCCCTTGGTTCTCCATTCCACACTTAGTCTGATTTCGCTGACCCAGGCCTCCATGGAGAGACCCAGCACCAGCACCGGCCGTGCCCGGAGACCCACACTTAAGCCCCCGTCCTGAGTGTTATCACTCATGGGCCTCGGTTAAAGAGCCTCGCGCCCTTGGTTCTCCATTCCACACTTAGTCAGATTTCGCTGACCCGGGCCTCCATGGAGAGACCCAGCACCAGCACCGGCCGTGCCCGGGGACCCACACTTAGGCCCCCGTCCTGAGTGCTGAAAAGGCCTAGAAATGTCTCACTCTTTGTGTTAGGGAAAGATACAATACTTGGGACACTTCTAGGCACTTTACATTATAGCAAAAATGCCTAGAAATGTCCCACAGGTTTTCATGGGGAAAAATACAAAACATGGGAGAAAAAACCTCCAAATATGGCTGAGCCCGGGGACCCACTCTAAAGCCCACACCCTGAGTGCTGAAAATGCCTAGAAATGTTCCACTCTTTGTGTCAGGGAAAAATACAATACATAGGACATTTGTAGGCGCTTTACATTATAGCAAAAATGCCTAAAAATGTCCTAACCAATCAGAATGAGCCGGACGCTTCTAGGCACTTATCATTGAGGCAAAATGCCTGGAAATGTCCCACACCTTTGGTGTTAGGGTAATACAATACATGGGACACTTGTAGGCACTTTACATTACAGCAAAATGCCTAGAAATGTCCCATACTAGGGGTTACGGAAGTGCAATATTTGGGTCTCTCTCTGAGTAATTCAAAAGGAAACATTCCTATGATCCTCTTTAAAGGAAACACTACTATGTTTATCTCCAAAGGATCCTTGGTTCCCGTTCTTACCCATGTTGCCTATGGTTATCTCCAAAGGAATCAAAGGAAACATATGTATATCAGTTTCCTGTGTTTAGATCTCTTTCTTAGTCACATTTCACTGAGACGGGCCTTCACGGAGAGACCAAGCACCAGCAACGGCCGTGCCCTGAGACCCACACTTAAGCCCCCGTCCTGAGTGTTATCCCCCATGGGCCTGGGTTAAAGAGCCTCGCGCTCTTGGTTCTCCATTTGAAACTTAGTCAGATTTCGCTGACCCGGGCCTCCAAGGAGAGACCAAGCACCAGCACCGGCCGTGCCCTGAGACCCACACTTAAGTCGCCGTCCTGAGTGTTATCACCCATGGGCCTTGGTTAAAGAGCCTCGCGCCCTTGGTTCTCCATTCCACACGTAGTCCGATTTCGCTGACGCAGGCCTCCATGGAGAGACCCAGCACCAGCACCGGCCGTGCCCGGAGACCCACACTTAAGCCCCCGTCCTGAGTGTTATCACCCATGGGCCTTGGTTAAAGAGCCTCGCGCCCTTGGTTCTCCATTCCACACTTAGTCTGATTTCGCTGACCCAGGCCTCCATGGAGAGACCCAGCACCAGCACCGGCTGTGCCCGGAGACCCACACTTAAGCCCCCGTCCTGAGTGTTATCACTCATGGGCCTCGGTTAAAGAGCCTCGCGCCCTTGGTTCTCCATTCCACACTTAGTCAGATTTCGCTGACCCGGGCCTCCATGGAGAGACCCAGCACCAGCACCGGCCGTGCCCGGGGACCCACACTTAGGCCCCCGTCCTGAGTGCTGAAAAGGCCTAGAAATGTCTCACTCTTTGTGTTAGGGAAAGATACAATACTTGGGACACTTCTAGGCACTTTACATTATAGCAAAAATGCCTAGAAATGTCCCACAGGTTTTCATGGGGAAAAATACAAAACATGGGAGAAAAAACCTCCAAATATGGCTGAGCCCGGGGACCCACTCTAAAGCCCACACCCTGAGTGCTGAAAATGCCTAGAAATGTTCCACTCTTTGTGTCAGGGAAAAATACAATACATAGGACATTTGTAGGCGCTTTACATTATAGCAAAAATGCCTAAAAATGTCCTAACCAATCAGAATGAGCCGGACACTTCTAGGCACTTATCATTGAGGCAAAATGCCTGGAAATGTCCAACACCTTTGGTGTTAGGGTAATACAATACATGGGACACTTGTAGGCACTTTACATTACAGCAAAATGCCTAGAAATGTCCCATACTAGGGGTTACGGAAGTGCAATATTTGGGTCTCTCTCTGAGTAATTCAAAAGGAAACATTCCTATGATCCTCTTTAAAGGAAACACTACTATGCTTATCTCCAAAGGATCCTTGGTTCCCGTTCTTACCCATGTTGCCTATGGTTATCTCCAAAGGAATCAAAGGAAACATATGTATATCAGTTTCCTGTGTTTAGATCTCTTTCTTAGTCACATTTCACTGAGACGGGCCTTCACGGAGAGACCAAGCACCAGCAACGGCCGTGCCCTGAGACCCACACTTAAGCCCCCGTCCTGAGTGTTATCACCCATGGGCCTGGGTTAAAGAGCCTCGCGCTCTTGGTTCTCCATTTGAAACTTAGTCAGATTTCGCTGACCCGGGCCTCCAAGGAGAGACCAAGCACCAGCACCGGCCGTGCCCTGAGACCCACACTTAAGTCGCCGTCCTGAGTGTTATCACCCATGGGCCTTGGTTAAAGAGCCTCGCGCCCTTGGTTCTCCATTCCACACGTAGTCCGATTTCGCTGACGCAGGCCTCCATGGAGAGACCCAGCACCAGCACCGGCCGTGCCCGGAGACCCACACTTAAGCCCCCGTCCTGAGTGTTATCACCCATGGGCCTTGGTTAAAGAGCCTCGCGCCCTTGGTTCTCCATTCCACACTTAGTCTGATTTCGCTGACCCAGGCCTCCATGGAGAGACCCAGCACCAGCACCGGCTGTGCCCGGAGACCCACACTTAAGCCCCCGTCCTGAGTGTTATCACCCATGGGCCTTGGTTAAAGAGCCTCGCGCCCTTGGTTCTCCATTCCACACTTAGTCAAATTTCGCTGACCCGGGCCTCCAAGGAGAGACCAAGCACCATCACCGGCCGTGCCCGGGGACCCACACTTAAGCCCCCATCCTGAGTGTAATCACCAATTGGCCTGGGTTAAAGAGCCTCGCGCTCTTGGTTCTCCATTCCATACTTAGTCACCTTTCGCATACATTAAGAGACCAAGCACCAGCACCGGCCGTGCCCGGGGACCCACACTTAGGCCCCCGTCCTGAGTGCTGAAAATGCCTAGAAATGTCTCACTCTTTGTGTTAGGGAAAGACACAATACTTGGGACACTTCTAGGCACTTTACATTATAGCAAAAATTCCTAGAAATGTCCCAACCAATCAGAATGAGCCGGACGCTTCTAGGCACTTGTCACTGAGGCAAAATGCCTGGAAATGTCCCACACCTTTGGTGTTAGGGTAATACAATACATGGGACACTTGTAGGCACTTTACATTACAGCAAAATGCCTAGAAATGTCCCACACTAGGGGTTACGGAAGTGCAATATTTGGGTCTCTCTATGAGTAATTCAAAAGGAAACATTCCTATGATCCTCTTTAAAAGAAACACTCCTATGCTTATCTCCAAAGGATCCTTGGTTCCCGTTCTTACCCATATTTCTTATGGTTATCTCCAAAGGAATCAAAGGAAACATATGTATATCAGTTTCCTGTGTTTAGATCTCTTTCTTAGTCACATTTGGCTGAACCGGGCTTTCACGGAGAGACCAAGCACCAGCACCGGCCGTGCCCGGGGACCCACACTTAAGTCCCCCTCCTGAGTGTTATCACCCATGGGCCTGGGCTAAAGAGCCTCGCGCTCTTGGTTCTCCATTCCAAACTTAGTCAGATTTCGCTGACCCGGGCCTCCAAGGAGAGACCAAGCACCAGCTCCGGCCGTGCCCTGAGACCCACACTTAAGCCCCCGTCCTGAGTGTTATCACCCATGGGCCTTGGTTAAAGAACCTCGCGCTCTTGGTTCTCCATTCCATACTTAGTCACTTTTCGCATACATTAAGAGACCCAGCACCAGCACCGGCCGTGCCCGGGGTCCCACACTTAGGCCCCCGTCCTGAGTGCTGAAAAGGCCTAGAAATGTCTCACTCTTTGTGTTAGGGAAAGATACAATACTTGGGACACTTCTAGGCACTTTACATTATAGCAAAAATGCCTAGAAATGTCCCACAGGTTTTCATGGGGAAAAATACAAAACATGGGAGAAAAAACCTCCAAATATGGCTGAGCCCGGGGACCCACTCTAAAGCCCACACCCTGAGTGCTGAAAATAACTAGAAATGTTCCACTCTTTGTGTCAGGGAAAAATACAATACATAGGACATTTGTAGGCGCTTTACATTATAGCAAAAATGCCTGAAAATGTCCTAACCAATCAGAATGAGCCGGACGCTTCTAGGCACTTATCATTGAGGCAAAATGCCTGGAAATGTCCCACACCTTTGGTGTTAGGGTAATACAATACATGGGACACTTGTAGGCACTTTACATTACAGCAAAATGCCTAGAAATGTCCCATACTAGGGGTTACGGAAGTGCAATATTTGGGTCTCTCTCTGAGTAATTCAAAAGGAAACATTCCTACTATCCTCTTTAAAGGAAACACTACTATGCTTATCTCCAAAGGATCCTTGGTTCCCGTTCTTACCCATGTTGCCTATGGTTATCTCCAAAGGAATCAAAGGAAACATATGTATATCAGTTTCCTGTGTTTAGATCTCTTTCTTAGTCACATTTCACTGAACCGGGCCTTCAGGGAGAGACCAAGCACCAGCACCGGCCGTGCCCGGGGACCCACACTTAAGTCCCCCTCCTGAGTGTTATCACCCATGGGCCTGGGTTAAAGAGCCTCGCGCTCTTGGTTCTCCATTCCACACTTAGTCAGATTTCGCTGACCCGGGCCTCCAAGGAGAGACCAAGCACCAGCACCGGCCGTGCCCTGAGACCCACACTTAAGTCCCCGTCCTGAGTGTTATCACCCATGGGCCTTGGTTAAAGAGCCTCGCGCTCTTGGTTCTCCATTCCACACGTAGTCCGATTTCGCTGACCCAGGCCTCCATGGAGAGACCCAGCACCAGCACCGGCCGTGCCCGGAGACCCACACTTAAGCCCCCGTCCTGAGTGTTATCACCCATGGGCCTGGGTGAAAGAGCCTCGCGCTCTTGGTTCTCCATTCCACACTTAGTCCGATTTCGCTGACCCGGGCCTCCATGGAGAGACCCAGCACCAGCACCGGCCGTGCCCGGGGACCCACACTTAGGCCCCCGTCCTGAGTGCTGAAAATGCCTAGAAATGTCTCACTCTTTGTGCTAGGGAAAGACACAATACTTGGGACACTTCTAGGCACTTTACATTATAGCAAAAATGCCTAGAAATGTCCCAACCAATCAGAATGAGCCGGACGCTTCTAGGCACTTATCACTGAGGCAAAATGCCTGGAAATGTCCCACACGTTTTCATGGGGAAAAATACAAAACATGGGAGAAAAACCTCCAAATATGGCTGAGCCCAGGGACCCACTCTAAAGCCAAAACCCTGAGTGCTGAAAATGCCTAGAAATGTTCCACTCTTTGTGTTCGGGAAAAATACAATACATGGGACATTTGTAGGCGCTTTACATTATAGCAAAAATGCCTAGAAATGTCCCAACCAATCAGAATGAGCCGGACGCTTCTAGGCACTTATCATTGAGGCAAAATGCCTGGAAATGTCCCACACCTTTGGTGTTAGGGTAATACAATACATGGGACACTTGTAGGCACTTTACATTACAGCAAAATGCCTAGAAATGTCCCACACTAGGGGTTACGGAAGTGCAATATTTGGGTCTCTCTCTGAGTAATTCAAAAGGAAACATTCCTATGATCCTCTTTAAAGGAAACACTACTATGCTTATCTCCAAAGGATCCTTGGTTCCCGTTCTTACCCATGTTGCCTATGGTTATCTCCAAAGGAATCAAAGGAAACATATGTATATCAGTTTCCTGTGTTTAGATCTCTTTCTTAGTCACATTTCACTGAGACGGGCCTTCACGGAGAGACCAAGCACCAGCAACGGCCGTGCCCTGAGACCCACACTTAAGCCCCCGTCCTGAGTGTTATCACCCATGGGCCTGGGTTAAAGAGCCTCGCGCTCTTGGTTCTCCATTTGAAACTTAGTCAGATTTCGCTGACCCGGGCCTCCAAGGAGAGACCAAGCACCAGCACCGGCCGTGCCCTGAGACCCACACTTAAGTCGCCGTCCTGAGTGTTATCACCCATGGGCCTTGGTTAAAGAGCCTCGCGCCCTTGGTTCTCCATTCCACACGTAGTCCGATTTCGCTGACGCAGGCCTCCATGGAGAGACCCAGCACCAGCACCGGCCGTGCCCGGAGACCCACACTTAAGCCCCCGTCCTGAGTGTTATCACCCATGGGCCTTGGTTAAAGAGCCTCGCGCCCTTGGTTCTCCATTCCACACTTAGTCTGATTTCGCTGACCCAGGCCTCCATGGAGAGACCCAGCACCAGCACCGGCCGTGCCCGGAGACCCACACTTAAGCCCCCGTCCTGAGTGTTATCACTCATGGGCCTCGGTTAAAGAGCCTCGCGCCCTTGGTTCTCCATTCCACACTTAGTCAGATTTCGCTGACCCGGGCCTCCATGGAGAGACCCAGCACCAGCACCGGCCGTGCCCGGGGACCCACACTTAGGCCCCCGTCCTGAGTGCTGAAAAGGCCTAGAAATGTCTCACTCTTTGTGTTAGGGAAAGATACAATACTTGGGACACTTCTAGGCACTTTACATTATAGCAAAAATGCCTAGAAATGTCCCACAGGTTTTCATGGGGAAAAATACAAAACATGGGAGAAAAAACCTCCAAATATGGCTGAGCCCGGGGACCCACTCTAAAGCCCACACCCTGAGTGCTGAAAATAACTAGAAATGTTCCACTCTTTGTGTCAGGGAAAAATACAATACATAGGACATTTGTAGGCGCTTTACATTATAGCAAAAATGCTTGAAAATGTCCTAACCAATCAGAATGAGCCGGACGCTTCTAGGCACTTATCATTGAGGCAAAATGCCTGGAAATGTCCCACACCTTTGGTGTTAGGGTAATACAATACATGGGACACTTGTAGGCACTTTACATTACAGCAAAATGCCTAGAAATGTCCCATACTAGGGGTTACGGAAGTGCAATATTTGGGTCTCTCTCTGAGTAATTCAAAAGGAAACATTCCTACTATCCTCTTTAAAGGAAACACTACTATGCTTATCTCCAAAGGATCCTTGGTTCCCGTTCTTACCCATGTTGCCTATGGTTATCTCCAAAGGAATCAAAGGAAACATATGTATATCAGTTTCCTGTGTTTAGATCTCTTTCTTAGTCACATTTCACTGAACCGGGCCTTCAGGGAGAGACCAAGCACCAGCACCGGCCGTGCCCGGGGACCCACACTTAAGTCCCCCTCCTGAGTGTTATCACCCATGGGCCTGGGTTAAAGAGCCTCGCGCTCTTGGTTCTCCATTCCACACTTAGTCAGATTTCGCTGACCCGGGCCTCCAAGGAGAGACCAAGCACCAGCACCGGCCGTGCCCTGAGACCCACACTTAAGTCCCCGTCCTGAGTGTTATCACCCATGGGCCTTGGTTAAAGAGCCTCGCGCTCTTGGTTCTCCATTCCACACGTAGTCCGATTTCGCTGACCCAGGCCTCCATGGAGAGACCCAGCACCAGCACCGGCCGTGCCCGGAGACCCACACTTAAGCCCCCGTCCTGAGTGTTATCACCCATGGGCCTGGGTGAAAGAGCCTCGCGCTCTTGGTTCTCCATTCCACACTTAGTCCGATTTCGCTGACCCGGGCCTCCATGGAGAGACCCAGCACCAGCACCGGCCGTGCCCGGGGACCCACACTTAGGCCCCCGTCCTGAGTGCTGAAAATGCCTAGAAATGTCTCACTCTTTGTGTTAGGGAAAGACACAATACTTGGGACACTTCTAGGCACTTTACATTATAGCAAAAATGCCTAGAAATGTCCCAACCAATCAGAATGAGCCGGACGCTTCTAGGCACTTATCACTGAGGCAAAATGCCTGGAAATGTCCCACACGTTTTCATGGGGAAAAATACAAAACATGGGAGTAAAACCTCCAAATATGGCTGAGCCCAGGGACCCACTCTAAAGCCAAAACCCTGAGTGCTGAAAATGCCTAGAAATGTTCCACTCTTTGTGTTCGGGAAAAATACAATACATGGGACATTTGTAGGCGCTTTACATTATAGCAAAAATGCCTAGAAATGTCCCAACCAATCAGAATGAGCCGGACACTTCTAGGCACTTATCATTGAGGCAAAATGCCTGGAAATGTCCCACACCTTTGGTGTTAGGGTAATACAATACATGGGACACTTGTAGGCACTTTACATTACAGCAAAATGCCTAGAAATGTCCCACACTAGGGGTTACGGAAGTGCAATATTTGGGTCTCTCTATGAGTAATTCAAAAGGAAACATTCCTATGATCCTCATTAAAGGAAACACTCCTATGCTTATCTCCAAAGGATCCTTGGTTCCCGTTCTTACCCATATTTCCTATGGTTATCTCCAAAGGAATCAAAGGAAACATATGTATATCAGTTTCCTGTGTTTAGATCTCTTTCTTAGTCATATTTGGCTGAACCGGGCTTTCACGGAGAGACCAAGCACCAGCACCGGCCATGCCCGGGGACCCACACTTAAGTCCCCCTCCTGAGTGTTATCACCCATGGGCCTCGGTTAAAGAGCCTCGCGCCCTTGGTTCTCCATTCCACACTTAGTCAGATTTCGCTGACCCGGGCCTCCATGGAGAGACCCAGCACCAGCACCGGCCGTGCCCGGGGACCCACACTTAGGCCCCCGTCCTGAGTGCTGAAAAGGCCTAGAAATGTCTCACTCTTTGTGTTAGGGAAAGATACAATACTTGGGACACTTCTAGGCACTTTACATTATAGCAAAAATGCCTAGAAATGTCCCACAGGTTTTCATGGGGAAAAATACAAAACATGGGAGAAAAAACCTCCAAATATGGCTGAGAACGGGGACCCACTCTAAAGCCCACACCCTGAGTGCTGAAAATGCAGAGAAATGTTCCACTCTTTGTGTTAGGGAAAAATACAATACATGGGACATTTGTAGGCGCTTTACATTATAGCAAAAATGCCTAGAAATGTCCCAACCAATCAGAATGAGCCGGACGCTTCTAGGCACTTATCATTGAGGCAAAATGCCTGGAAATGTCCCACACTTTTTTATGTTAGGGTAATACAATACATGGGACATTTGTAGGCGCTTTACATTATAGCAAAAATGCCTAGAAATGTCCCATACTAGGGGTTACGGAAGTGCAATATTTGGGTCTCTCTCTGAGTAATTCAAAAGGAAACATTCCTATGATCCTCTTTAAAGGAAACACTCCTATGCTTATCTCCAAAGGATCCTTGGTTCCCGTTCTTACCCATGTTGCCTATGGTTATCTCCTAAGGAATCAAAGGAAACATATGTATATCAGATTCCTGTGTTTAGATCTCTTTCTTAGTCACATTTCACTGACCCGGGCCTCCAAGGAGAGACCAAGCACTAGCACCGGACGTGCCCTGAGACCCACACTTAAGCCCCCGTCCTGAGTGTTATCACCCATGGGCCTTGGTTAAAGAGCCTCGCGCCCTTGGTTCTCCAATCCACACTTAGTCCGATTTCGCTGACCCAGGCCTCCATGGAGAGACCCAGCACCAGCACCGGCTGTGCCCGGAGACCGACACACTTAAGCCCCCGTCCTGAGTGTTATCACCCATGGGCCTTGGTTAAAGAGCCTCGCGCCCTTGGTTCTCCATTCCACACTTAGTCAGATTTCGCTGACCCGGGCCTCCAAGGAGAGACCAAGCACCATCACCGGCCATGCCAGGGGACCCACACTTAAGCCCCCGTCCTGAGTGTAATCACCAATTGGCCTGGGTTAAAGAGCCTCGCGCTCTTGGTTCTCCATTCCATACTTAGTCACTTTTCGCATACATTAAGAGACCCAGCACCAGCACCGGCCGTGCCCGGGGACCCACACTTAGGCCCCCGTCCTGAGTGCTGAAAATGCCTAGAAATGTCTCACTCTTTGTGTTAGGGAAAGATACAATAGTTGGGACATTTCTAGGCACTTTACATTATAGCAAAAATGACAAGAAATGTCCCACACTTTTTCATGGGGAAAAATACAAAACATGGGAGAAAAAACCTCCAAATATGGCTGAGCCCGGGGACCCACTCTAAAGCCCACACCCTGAGTGCTGAAAATGCCTAGAAATGTTCCACTCTTTGTGTCAGGGAAAAATACAATACTTAGGACATTTGTAGGCGCTTTACATTATAGCAAAAATGCCTAGAAATGTCCCACAGGTTTTCATGGGGAAAAATACAAAACATGGGAGAAAAAACCTCCAAATATGGCTGAGCCCGGGGACCCACTCTAAAGCCCACACCCTGAGTGCTGAAAATGCAGAGAAATGTTCCACTCTTTGTGTTAGGGAAAAATACAATACATGGGACATTTGTAGGCGCTTTACATTATAGCAAAAATGCCTAGAAATGTCCCAACCAATCAGAATGAGCCGGACGCTTCTAGGCACTTATCATTGAGGCAAAATGCCTGGAAATGTCCCACACTTTTTTATGTTAGGGTAATACAATACATGGGACACTTTTAGGCACTTTACATTACAGAAAAATGCCTAGAAATGTCCCATACTAGGGGTTACGGAAGTGCAATATTTGGGTCTCTCTCTGAGTAATTCAAAAGGAAACATTCCTATGATCCTCTTTAAAGGAAACACTCCTATGCTTATCTCCAAAGGATCCTTGGTTCCCGTTCTTACCCATGTTGCCTATGGTTATCTCCTAAGGAATCAAAGGAAACATATGTATATCAGATTCCTGTGTTTAGATCTCTTTCTTAGTCACATTTCACTGACCCGGGCCTCCAAGGAGAGACCAAGCACTAGCACCGGACGTGCCCTGAGACCCACACTTAAGCCCCCGTCCTGAGTGTTATCACCCATGGGCCTTGGTTAAAGAGCCTCGCGCCCTTGGTTCTCCAATCCACACTTAGTCCGATTTCGCTGACCCAGGCCTCCATGGAGAGACCCAGCACCAGCACCGGCTGTGCCCGGAGACCGACACACTTAAGCCCCCGTCCTGAGTGTTATCACCCATGGGCCTTGGTTAAAGAGCCTCGCGCCCTTGGTTCTCCATTCCACACTTAGTCAGATTTCGCTGACCCGGGCCTCCAAGGAGAGACCAAGCACCATCACCGGCCATGCCAGGGGACCCACACTTAAGCCCCCGTCCTGAGTGTAATCACCAATTGGCCTGGGTTAAAGAGCCTCGCGCTCTTGGTTCTCCATTCCATACTTAGTCACTTTTCGCATACATTAAGAGACCCAGCACCAGCACCGGCCGTGCCCGGGGACCCACACTTAGGCCCCCGTCCTGAGTGCTGAAAATGCCTAGAAATGTCTCACTCTTTGTGTTAGGGAAAGATACAATAGTTGGGACATTTCTAGGCACTTTACATTATAGCAAAAATGACAAGAAATGTCCCACACTTTTTCATGGGGAAAAATACAAAACATGGGAGAAAAAACCTCCAAATATGGGTGAGCCCGGGGACCCACTCTAAAGCCCACACCCTGAGTGCTGAAAATGCCTAGAAATGTTCCACTCTTTGTGTCAGGGAAAAATACAATACTTAGGACATTTGTAGGCGCTTTACATTATAGCAAAAATGCCTAAAAATGTCCTAACCAATCAGAATGAGCCGGACGCTTCTAGGCACTTATCATTGAGGCAAAATAACTGGAAATGTCCCACACCTTTGGTGTTAGGGTAATACAATACATGGGACACTTGTAGGCACTTTACATTACAGCAAAATGCCTAGAAATGTCCCACACTAGGGGTTACGGAAGTGCAATATTTGGGTCTCTCTGTGAGTAATTCAAAAGGAAACATTCCTATGATCCTCATTAAAGGAAACACTCCTATGCTTATCTCCAAAGGATCCTTTGTTCTCGTTCTTATCCACATTTCCTATGGTTATCTCCAAAGGAATCAAAGGAAACATATGTATATCAGTTTCCTGTGTTTAGATCTTTCTTAGTCATATTTCACTGAACCGGGCCTTCAGGGAGAGACCAAGCACCAGCAACGGCCGTGCCCTGAGACCCACACTTAAGTCCCCGTCCTGAGTGTTATCACCCATGGGCCTTGGTTAAAGAGCCTCGCGCCCTTGGTTCTCCATTCCACACGTAGTCCGATTTCGCTGACCCAGGCCTCCATGGAGAGACCCAGCACCAGCACCGGCCGTGCCCGGAGACCCACACTTAAGCCCCCGTCCTGAGTGTTATCACCCATGGGCCTTGGTTAAAGAGCCTCGCGCCCTTGGTTCTCCATTCCACACTTAGTCCGATTTCGCTGACCCAGGCCTCCATGGAGAGACCCAGCACCAGCACCGGCCGTGCCCGGGGACCCACACTTAGGCCCCCGTCCTGAGTGCTGAAAATGCCTAGAAATGTCTCACTCTTTGTGTTAGGGAAAGACACAATACTTGGGACAGTTCTAGGCACTTTACATTATAGCAAAAATGCCTAGAAATGTCCCAACCAATCAGAATGAGCCGGACGCTTCTAGGCACTTATCACTGAGGCAAAATGCCTGGAAATGTCCCACACGTTTTCATGGGGAAAAATACAAAACATGGGAGAAAAAACCTCCAAATATGGCTGAGCCCAGGGACCCACTCTAAAGCCAACACCCTCAGTGCTGAAAATGCCTAGAAATGTTCCACCCTTTGTGTTCGGGAAAAATACAATACATGGGACATTTGTAGGCGCTTTACATTATAGCAAAAATGCCTAGAAATGTCCCATACTAGGGGTTACGGAAGTGCAATATTTGGGTCTCTCTCTGAGTAATTCAAAAGGAAACATTCCTATGATCCTCTTTAAAGGAAACACTCCTATGCTTATCTCCAAAGGATCCTTTGTTCTCGTTCTTATCCACATTTCCTATGGTTATCTCCAAAGGAATCAAAGGAAACATATGTATATCAGTTTCCTGTGTTTAGATCTCTTTCTTAGTCACATTTCACTGAACCGGGCCTTCAGGGAGAGACCAAGCACCAGCAACGGCCGTGCCCGGGGACCCACACTTAAGTCCCCCTCCTGAGTGTTATCACCCATGGGCCTGGGTTAAAGAGTCTCGCGCTCTTGGTTCTCCATTCCATACTTAGTCAGATTTCGCTAACCCGGGCCTCCAAGGAGAGACCAAGCACCAGCACCGGCCGTGCCCGGAGACCCACACTTAAGCCCCCGTCCTGAGTGTTATCACCCATGGTCCTTGGTTACAGAGCCTCGCGCCCTTGGTTCTCCATTCCACACTTAGTCCGATTTCGCTGACCAAGGCCTCCATGGAGAGACCCAGCACCAGCACCGGCCGTGCCCGGAGACCCACAGTTAAGCCCCCGTCCTGAGTGTTATCACCCATGGGCCTGGGTTAAAGTGCCTCGCGCCCTTGGTTCTCCATTCCACACTTAGTCAGATTTCGCTGACCCGGGCCTCCAAGGAGAGACCAAGCACCAGCACCGGACGTGCCCTGAGACCCACACTTAAGCCCCCGTCCTGAGTGTTATCACCCATGGGCCTTGGTTAAAGAGCCTCGCGCCCTTGGTTCTCCAATCCACACTTACTCCGATTTCGCTGACCCAGGCCTCCATGGAGAGACCCAGCACCAGCACCGGCTGTGCCCGGAGACCCACACTTAAGCCCCTGTCCTGAGTGTTATCACCCATGGGCCTTGGTTAAAGAGCCTCGCGCCCTTGGTTCTCCATTCCATACTTTGTCACTTTTCGCATACATTAAGAGACCCAGCACCAGCACCGGCCGTGCCCGGGGACCCACACTTAGGCCCCCGTCCTGAGTGCTGAAAAGGCCTAGAAATGTCTCACTCTTTGTGTTAGGGAAAGATACAATACTTGGGACACTTCTAGGCACTTTACATTATAGCAAAAATGACAAGAAATGTCCCACACTTTTTCATGGGGAAAAATACAAAACATGGGAGAAAAAACCTCCAAATATGGCTGAGCCCGGGGACCCACTCTAAAGCCCACACCCTGAGTGCTGAAAATGCCTAGAAATGTTCCACTCTTTGTGTCAGGGAAAAATACAATACTTAGGACATTTGTAGGCGCTTTACATTATAGCAAAAATGCCTAAAAATGTCCTAACCAATCAGAATGAGCCGGACGCTTCTAGGCACTTATCATTGAGGCAAAATAACTGGAAATGTCCCACACCTTTGGTGTTAGGGTAATACAATACATGGGACACTTGTAGGCACTTTACATTACAGCAAAATGCCTAGAAATGTCCCACACTAGGGGTTACGGAAGTGCAATATTTGGGTCTCTCTGTGAGTAATTCAAAAGGAAACATTCCTATGATCCTCATTAAAGGAAACACTCCTATGCTTATCTCCAAAGGATCCTTTGTTCTCGTTCTTATCCACATTTCCTATGGTTATCTCCAAAGGAATCAAAGGAAACATATGTATATCAGTTTCCTGTGTTTAGATCTTTCTTAGTCATATTTCACTGAACCGGGCCTTCAGGGAGAGACCAAGCACCAGCAACGGCCGTGCCCTGAGACCCACACTTAAGTCCCCGTCCTGAGTGTTATCACCCATGGGCCTTGGTTAAAGAGCCTCGCGCCCTTGGTTCTCCATTCCACACGTAGTCCGATTTCGCTGACCTAGGCCTCCATGGAGAGACCCAGCACCAGCACCGGCCGTGCCCGGAGACCCACACTTAAGCCCCCGTCCTGAGTGTTATCACCCATGGGCCTTGGTTAAAGAGCCTCGCGCCCTTGGTTCTCCATTCCACACTTAGTCCGATTTCGCTGACCCAGGCCTCCATGGAGAGACCCAGCACCAGCACCGGCCGTGCCCGGGGACCCACACTTAGGCCCCCGTCCTGAGTGCTGAAAATGCCTAGAAATGTCTCACTCTTTGTGTTAGGGAAAGACACAATACTTGGGACAGTTCTAGGCACTTTACATTATAGCAAAAATGCCTAGAAATGTCCCAACCAATCAGAATGAGCCGGACGCTTCTAGGCACTTATCACTGAGGCAAAATGCCTGGAAATGTCCCACACGTTTTCATGGGGAAAAATACAAAACATGGGAGAAAAAACCTCCAAATATGGCTGAGCCCAGGGACCCACTCTAAAGCCAACACCCTCAGTGCTGAAAATGCCTAGAAATGTTCCACCCTTTGTGTTCGGGAAAAATACAATACATGGGACATTTGTAGGCGCTTTACATTATAGCAAAAATGCCTAGAAATGTCCCATACTAGGGGTTACGGAAGTGCAATATTTGGGTCTCTCTCTGAGTAATTCAAAAGGAAACATTCCTATGATCCTCTTTAAAGGAAACACTCCTATGCTTATCTCCAAAGGATCCTTTGTTCTCGTTCTTATCCACATTTCCTATGGTTATCTCCAAAGGAATCAAAGGAAACATATGTATATCAGTTTCCTGTGTTTAGATCTCTTTCTTAGTCACATTTCACTGAACCGGGCCTTCAGGGAGAGACCAAGCACCAGCAACGGCCGTGCCCGGGGACCCACACTTAAGTCCCCCTCCTGAGTGTTATCACCCATGGGCCTGGGTTAAAGAGTCTCGCGCTCTTGGTTCTCCATTCCATACTTAGTCAGATTTCGCTAACCCGGGCCTCCAAGGAGAGACCAAGCACCAGCACCGGCCGTGCCCGGAGACCCACACTTAAGCCCCCGTCCTGAGTGTTATCACCCATGGTCCTTGGTTACAGAGCCTCGCGCCCTTGGTTCTCCATTCCACACTTAGTCCGATTTCGCTGACCAAGGCCTCCATGGAGAGACCCAGCACCAGCACCGGCCGTGCCCGGAGACCCACAGTTAAGCCCCCGTCCTGAGTGTTATCACCCATGGGCCTGGGTTAAAGTGCCTCGCGCCCTTGGTTCTCCATTCCACACTTAGTCAGATTTCGCTGACCCGGGCCTCCAAGGAGAGACCAAGCACCAGCACCGGACGTGCCCTGAGACCCACACTTAAGCCCCCGTCCTGAGTGTTATCACCCATGGGCCTTGGTTAAAGAGCCTCGCGCCCTTGGTTCTCCAATCCACACTTACTCCGATTTCGCTGACCCAGGCCTCCATGGAGAGACCCAGCACCAGCACCGGCTGTGCCCGGAGACCCACACTTAAGCCCCTGTCCTGAGTGTTATCACCCATGGGCCTTGGTTAAAGAGCCTCGCGCCCTTGGTTCTCCATTCCATACTTTGTCACTTTTCGCATACATTAAGAGACCCAGCACCAGCACCGGCCGTGCCCGGGGACCCACACTTAGGCCCCCGTCCTGAGTGCTGAAAAGGCCTAGAAATGTCTCACTCTTTGTGTTAGGGAAAGATACAATACTTGGGACACTTCTAGGCACTTTACATTATAGCAAAAATGCCTAGAAATGTCCCACAGGTTTTCATAAGGGAAAATACAAAACATGGGAGAAAAAACCTCCAAATATGGCTGAGCCCGGGGACCCACTCTAAAGCCCACACCCTGAGTGCTGAAAATGCCTAGAAATGTTCCACTCTTTGTGTCAGGGAAAAATACAATACATAGGACATTTGTAGGCGCTTTACATTATAGCAAAAATGCCTAAAAATGTCCTAACCAATAAGAATGAGCCGGACGCTTCTAGGCACTTATCATTGAGGCAAAATAACTGGAAATGTCCCACACTTTTTTATGTTAGGGTAATACAATACATGGGATACTTGTAGGCACTTTACATTACAGCAAAATGTCTAGAAATGTCCCATACTAGGGGATACGGAAGTGCAATATTTGGGACTCTCTCTGAGTAATTAAAAAGGAAACATTCCTATGATCCTCTTTTAAGGAAACACTCCTATGCTTATCTCCAAAGGATCCTTTGTTCCCGTTCTTATCCACATTTCCTATGGTTATCTCCAAAGGAATCAAAGGAAACATATGTATATCAGTTTCCTGTGTTTAGATCTCTTTCTTAGTCACATTTCACTGAACCGGGCCTTCAGGGAGAGACCAAGCACCAGCAACGGCCGTGCCCGGAGACCCACAGTTAAGCCCCCGTCCTGAGTGTTATCACCCATGGGCCTGGGTTAAAGTGCCTCGCGCCCTTGGTTCTCCATTCCACACTTAGTCAGATTTCGCTGACCCGGGCCTCCAAGGAGAGACCAAGCACCAGCACCGGACGTGCCCTGAGACCCACACTTAAGCCCCCGTCCTGAGTGTTATCACCCATGGGCCTTGGTTAAAGAGCCTCGCGCCCTTGGTTCTCCAATCCACACTTAGTCCGATTTCGCTGACCCAGGCCTCCATGGAGAGACCCAGCACCAGCACCGGCTGTGCCCGGAGACCCACACTTAAGCCCCCGTCCTGAGTGTTATCACCCATGGGCCTTGGTTAAAGAGCCTCGCGCCCTTGGTTCTCCATTCCACACTTAGTCAAATTTCGCTGACCCGGGCCTCCAAGGAGAGACCAAGCACCATCACCGGCCGTGCCCGGGGACCCACACTTAAGCCCCCATCCTGAGTGTAATCACCAATTGGCCTGG
Organism: Pleuronectes platessa; assembly: GCF_947347685.1. Taxonomy (NCBI): domain Eukaryota; kingdom Metazoa; phylum Chordata; class Actinopteri; order Pleuronectiformes; family Pleuronectidae; genus Pleuronectes; species Pleuronectes platessa. The sequence goes on from NC_070640.1 coordinate 25,262,101, forward strand.
GTTAAAGAGCCTCGCGCTCTTGGTTCTCCATTCCATACTTAGTCACCTTTCGCATACATTAAGAGACCAAGCACCAGCACCGGCCGTGCCCGGGGACCCACACTTAGGCCCCCGTCCTGAGTGCTGAAAATGCCTAGAAATGTCTCACTCTTTGTGTTAGGGAAAGACACAATACTTGGGACACTTCTAGGCACTTTACATTATAGCAAAAATTCCTAGAAATGTCCCAACCAATCAGAATGAGCCGGACGCTTCTAGGCACTTGTCACTGAGGCAAAATGCCTGGAAATGTCCCACACCTTTGGTGTTAGGGTAATACAATACATGGGACACTTGTAGGCACTTTACATTACAGCAAAATGCCTAGAAATGTCCCACACTAGGGGTTACGGAAGTGCAATATTTGGGTCTCTCTATGAGTAATTCAAAAGGAAACATTCCTATGATCCTCTTTAAAAGAAACACTCCTATGCTTATCTCCAAAGGATCCTTGGTTCCCGTTCTTACCCATATTTCCTATGGTTATCTCCAAAGGAATCAAAGGAAACATATGTATATCAGTTTCCTGTGTTTAGATCTCTTTCTTAGTCACATTTGGCTGAACCGGGCTTTCACGGAGAGACCAAGCACCAGCACCGGCCGTGCCCGGGGACCCACACTTAAGTCCCCCTCCTGAGTGTTATCACCCATGGGCCTGGGCTAAAGAGCCTCGCGCTCTTGGTTCTCCATTCCAAACTTAGTCAGATTTCGCTGACCCGGGCCTCCAAGGAGAGACCAAGCACCAGCTCCGGCCGTGCCCTGAGACCCACACTTAAGCCCCCGTCCTGAGTGTTATCACCCATGGGCCTTGGTTAAAGAACCTCGCGCTCTTGGTTCTCCATTCCATACTTAGTCACTTTTCGCATACATTAAGAGACCCAGCACCAGCACCGGCCGTGCCCGGGGTCCCACACTTAGGCCCCCGTCCTGAGTGCTGAAAAGGCCTAGAAATGTCTCACTCTTTGTGTTAGGGAAAGATACAATACTTGGGACACTTCTAGGCACTTTACATTATAGCAAAAATGCCTAGAAATGTCCCACAGGTTTTCATGGGGAAAAATACAAAACATGGGAGAAAAAACCTCCAAATATGGCTGAGCCCGGGGACCCACTCTAAAGCCCACACCCTGAGTGCTGAAAATGCCTAGAAATGTTCCACTCTTTGTGTCAGGGAAAAATACAATACATAGGACATTTGTAGGCGCTTTACATTATAGCAAAAATGCCTAAAAATGTCCTAACCAATCAGAATGAGCCGGACGCTTCTAGGCACTTATCATTGAGGCAAAATGCCTGGAAATGTCCCACACCTTTGGTGTTAGGGTAATACAATACATGGGACACTTGTAGGCACTTTACATTACAGCAAAATTCCTAGAAATGTCCCATACTAGGGGTTACGGAAGTGCAATATTTGGGTCTCTCTCTGAGTAATTCAAAAGGAAACATTCCTATGATCCTCTTTAAAGGAAACACTACTATGCTTATCTCCAAAGGATCCTTGGTTCCCGTTCTTACCCATGTTGCCTATGGTTATCTCCAAAGGAATCAAAGGAAACATATGTATATCAGTTTCCTGTGTTTAGATCTCTTTCTTAGTCACATTTCACTGAGCCGGGCCTTCACGTAGAGACCAAGCACCAGCAACGGCCGTGCCCTGAGACCCACACTTAAGCCCCCGTCCTGAGTGTTATCACCCATGGGCCTGGGTTAAAGAGCCTCGCGCTCTTGGTTCTCCATTTGAAACTTAGTCAGATTTCGCTGACCCGGGCCTCCAAGGAGAGACCAAGCACCAGCACCGGCCGTGCCCTGAGACCCACACTTAAGTCGCCGTCCTGAGTGTTATCACCCATGGGCCTTGGTTAAAGAGCCTCGCGCCCTTGGTTCTCCATTCCACACGTAGTCCGATTTCGCTGACGCAGGCCTCCATGGAGAGACCCAGCACCAGCACCGGCCGTGCCCGGAGACCCACACTTAAGCCCCCGTCCTGAGTGTTATCACCCATGGGCCTTGGTTAAAGAGCCTCGCGCCCTTGGTTCTCCATTCCACACTTAGTCTGATTTCGCTGACCCAGGCCTCCATGGAGAGACCCAGCACCAGCACCTTCCGTGCCCGGAGACCCACACTTAAGCCCCCGTCCTGAGTGTTATCACTCATGGGCCTCGGTTAAAGAGCCTCGCGCCCTTGGTTCTCCATTCCACACTTAGTCAGATTTCGCTGACCCGGGCCTCCATGGAGAGACCCAGCACCAGCACCGGCCGTGCCCGGGGACCCACACTTAGGCCCCCGTCCTGAGTGCTGAAAAGGCCTAGAAATGTCTCACTCTTTGTGTTAGGGAAAGATACAATACTTGGGACACTTCTAGGCACTTTACATTATAGCAAAAATGCCTAGAAATGTCCCACAGGTTTTCATGGGGAAAAATACAAAACATGGGAGAAAAAACCTCCAAATATGGCTGAGCCCGGGGACCCACTCTAAAGCCCACACCCTGAGTGCTGAAAATGCCTAGAAATGTTCCACTCTTTGTGTCAGGGAAAAATACAATACATAGGACATTTGTAGGCGCTTTACATTATAGCAAAAATGCCTAAAAATGTCCTAACCAATCAGAATGAGCCGGACACTTCTAGGCACTTATCATTGAGGCAAAATGCCTGGAAATGTCCCACACCTTTGGTGTTAGGGTAATACAATACATGGGACACTTGTAGGCACTTTACATTACAGCAAAATGCCTAGAAATGTCCCATACTAGGGGTTACGGAAGTGCAATATTTGGGTCTCTCTCTGAGTAATTCAAAAGGAAACATTCCTATGATCCTCTTTAAAGGAAACACTACTATGTTTATCTCCAAAGGATCCTTGGTTCCCGTTCTTACCCATGTTGCCTATGGTTATCTCCAAAGGAATCAAAGGAAACATATGTATATCAGTTTCCTGTGTTTAGATCTCTTTCTTAGTCACATTTCACTGAGACGGGCCTTCACGGAGAGACCAAGCACCAGCAACGGCCGTGCCCTGAGACCCACACTTAAGCCCCCGTCCTGAGTGTTATCCCCCATGGGCCTGGGTTAAAGAGCCTCGCGCTCTTGGTTCTCCATTTGAAACTTAGTCAGATTTCGCTGACCCGGGCCTCCAAGGAGAGACCAAGCACCAGCACCGGCCGTGCCCTGAGACCCACACTTAAGTCGCCGTCCTGAGTGTTATCACCCATGGGCCTTGGTTAAAGAGCCTCGCGCCCTTGGTTCTCCATTCCACACGTAGTCCGATTTCGCTGACGCAGGCCTCCATGGAGAGACCCAGCACCAGCACCGGCCGTGCCCGGAGACCCACACTTAAGCCCCCGTCCTGAGTGTTATCACCCATGGGCCTTGGTTAAAGAGCCTCGCGCCCTTGGTTCTCCATTCCACACTTAGTCTGATTTCGCTGACCCAGGCCTCCATGGAGAGACCCAGCACCAGCACCGGCTGTGCCCGGAGACCCACACTTAAGCCCCCGTCCTGAGTGTTATCACTCATGGGCCTCGGTTAAAGAGCCTCGCGCCCTTGGTTCTCCATTCCACACTTAGTCAGATTTCGCTGACCCGGGCCTCCATGGAGAGACCCAGCACCAGCACCGGCCGTGCCCGGGGACCCACACTTAGGCCCCCGTCCTGAGTGCTGAAAAGGCCTAGAAATGTCTCACTCTTTGTGTTAGGGAAAGATACAATACTTGGGACACTTCTAGGCACTTTACATTATAGCAAAAATGCCTAGAAATGTCCCACAGGTTTTCATGGGGAAAAATACAAAACATGGGAGAAAAAACCTCCAAATATGGCTGAGCCCGGGGACCCACTCTAAAGCCCACACCCTGAGTGCTGAAAATGCCTAGAAATGTTCCACTCTTTGTGTCAGGGAAAAATACAATACATAGGACATTTGTAGGCGCTTTACATTATAGCAAAAATGCCTAAAAATGTCCTAACCAATCAGAATGAGCCGGACACTTCTAGGCACTTATCATTGAGGCAAAATGCCTGGAAATGTCCCACACCTTTGGTGTTAGGGTAATACAATACATGGGACACTTGTAGGCACTTTACATTACAGCAAAATGCCTAGAAATGTCCCATACTAGGGGTTACGGAAGTGCAATATTTGGGTCTCTCTCTGAGTAATTCAAAAGGAAACATTCCTATGATCCTCTTTAAAGGAAACACTACTATGCTTATCTCCAAAGGATCCTTGGTTCCCGTTCTTACCCATGTTGCCTATGGTTATCTCCAAAGGAATCAAAGGAAACATATGTATATCATTTTCCTGTGTTTAGATCTCTTTCTTAGTCACATTTCACTGAGACGGGCCTTCACGGAGAGACCAAGCACCAGCAACGGCCGTGCCCTGAGACCCACACTTAAGCCCCCGTCCTGAGTGTTATCACCCATGGGCCTGGGTTAAAGAGCCTCGCGCTCTTGGTTCTCCATTTGAAACTTAGTCAGATTTCGCTGACCCGGGCCTCCAAGGAGAGACCAAGCACCAGCACCGGCCGTGCCCTGAGACCCACACTTAAGTCGCCGTCCTGAGTGTTATCACCCATGGGCCTTGGTTAAAGAGCCTCGCGCCCTTGGTTCTCCATTCCACACGTAGTCCGATTTCGCTGACGCAGGCCTCCATGGAGAGACCCAGCACCAGCACCGGCCGTGCCCGGAGACCCACACTTAAGCCCCCGTCCTGAGTGTTATCACCCATGGGCCTTGGTTAAAGAGCCTCGCGCCCTTGGTTCTCCATTCCACACTTAGTCTGATTTCGCTGACCCAGGCCTCCATGGAGAGACCCAGCACCAGCACCGGCCGTGCCCGGAGACCCACACTTAAGCCCCCGTCCTGAGTGTTATCACTCATGGGCCTCGGTTAAAGAGCCTCGCGCCCTTGGTTCTCCATTCCACACTTAGTCAGATTTCGCTGACCCGGGCCTCCATGGAGAGACCCAGCACCAGCACCGGCCGTGCCCGGGGACCCACACTTAGGCCCCCGTCCTGAGTGCTGAAAAGGCCTAGAAATGTCTCACTCTTTGTGTTAGGGAAAGATACAATACTTGGGACACTTCTAGGCACTTTACATTATAGCAAAAATGCCTAGAAATGTCCCACAGGTTTTCATGGGGAAAAATACAAAACATGGGAGAAAAAACCTCCAAATATGGCTGAGCCCGGGGACCCACTCTAAAGCCCACACCCTGAGTGCTGAAAATAACTAGAAATGTTCCACTCTTTGTGTCAGGGAAAAATACAATACATAGGACATTTGTAGGCGCTTTACATTATAGCAAAAATGCCTGAAAACGTCCTAACCAATCAGAATGAGCCGGACGCTTCTAGGCACTTATCATTGAGGCAAAATGCCTGGAAATGTCCCACACCTTTGGTGTTAGGGTAATACAATACATGGGACACTTGTAGGCACTTTACATTACAGCAAAATGCCTAGAAATGTCCCATACTAGGGGTTACGGAAGTGCAATATTTGGGTCTCTCTCTGAGTAATTCAAAAGGAAACATTCCTACTATCCTCTTTAAAGGAAACACTACTATGCTTATCTCCAAAGGATCCTTGGTTCCCGTTCTTACCCATATTGCCTATGGTTATCTCCAAAGGAATCAAAGGAAACATATGTATATCAGTTTCCTGTGTTTAGATCTCTTTCTTAGTCACATTTCACTGAACCGGGCCTTCAGGGAGAGACCAAGCACCAGCACCGGCCGTGCCCGGGGACCCACACTTAAGTCCCCCTCCTGAGTGTTATCACCCATGGGCCTGGGTTAAAGAGCCTCGCGCTCTTGGTTCTCCATTCCACACTTAGTCAGATTTCGCTGACCCGGGCCTCCAAGGAGAGACCAAGCACCAGCACCGGCCGTGCCCTGAGACCCACACTTAAGTCCCCGTCCTGAGTGTTATCACCCATGGGCCTTGGTTAAAGAGCCTCGCGCTCTTGGTTCTCCATTCCACACGTAGTCCGATTTCGCTGACCCAGGCCTCCATGGAGAGACCCAGCACCAGCACCGGCCGTGCCCGGAGACCCACACTTAAGCCCCCGTCCTGAGTGTTATCACCCATGGGCCTTGGTTAAAGAGCCTCGCGCCCTTGGTTCTCCAATCCACACTTAGTCCGATTTCGCTGACCCAGGCCTCCATGGAGAGACCCAGCACCAGCACCGGCTGTGCCCGGAGACCCACACTTAAGCCCCCGTCCTGAGTGTAATCACCAATTGGCCTGGGTTAAAGAGCCTCGCGCTCTTGGTTCTCCATTCCATACTTAGTCACTTTTCGCATACATTAAGAGACCCAGCACCAGCACCGGCCGTGCCCGGGGACCCACACTTAGGCCCCCGTCCTGAGTGCTGAAAATGCCTAGAAATGTCTCACTCTTTGTGTTAGGGAAAGATACAATAGTTGGGACATTTCTAGGCACTTTACCTTATAGCAAAAATGCATAGAAATGTCCCACAATTTTTCATGGGGAAAAATACAAAACATGGGAGAAAAAACCTCCAAATATGGCTGAGCCCGGGGACCCACTCTAAAGCCCACACCCTGAGTGCTGAAAATGCCTAGAAATGTTCCACTCTTTGTGTCAGGGAAAAATACAATACATAGGACATTTGTAGGCGCTTTACATTATAGCAAAAATGCCTAAAAATGTCCTAACCAATCAGAATGAGCCGGACGCTTCTAGGCACTTATCATTGAGGCAAAATGCCTGGAAATGTCCCACACCTTTGGTGTTAGGGTAATACAATACATGGGACACTTGTAGGCACTTTACATTACAGCAAAATGCCTAGAAATGTCCCATACTAGGGGTTACGGAAGTGCAATATTTGGGTCTCTCTCTGAGTAATTAAAAAGGAAACATTCCTATGATCCTCTTTAAAGCAAACACTACTATGCTCATCTCCAAAGGATCCTTGGTTCCCGTTCTTACCCATGTTGCCTATGGTTATCTCCAAAGGAATCAAAGGAAACATATGTATATCAGTTTCCTGTGTTTAGATCTCTTTCTTAGTCACATTTCACTGAGCCGGGCCTTCACGGAGAGACCAAGCACCAGCACCGGCCGTGCCCTGGGACCCACACTTAAGCCCCCGTCCTGAGTGTTATCACCCATGGGCCTTGGTTAAAGAGCCTCGCGCCCTTGGTTCTCCATTCCACACTTGGTCCGATTTCGCTGACCCAGGCCTCCATGGAGAGACCCAGCACCAGCACCGGCCGTGCCCGGAGACCCAAACTTAAGCCCCCGTCCTGAGTGTTATCACCCACTGGCCTGGGTTAACGAGCCTCGCGCTCTCGGTTCTCCAATCCAAACTTAGTCAGATTTCGCTTACCCGGGCCTCCAAGGAGAAACCAAGCACCAGCACCGGCCGTGCCCGGAGACCCACACTTAAGCCCCCGTCCTGAGTGTTATCACCCATGGGCCTGGGTTAAAGAGCCTCGCGCTCTTGGTTCTCCATTCCACACTTAGTCAGATTTCGCTGACCCGGGCCTCCATGGAGAGACCCAGCACCAGCACCGGCCGTGCCCGGGGACCCACACTTAGGCCCCCGTCCTGAGTGCTTAAAATGCCTAGAAATGTCTCACTCTTTGTGTTAGGGAAAGACACAATACTTGGGACACTTCTAGGCACTTTACATTATAGCAAAAATGCCTAGAAATGTCCCAACCAATCAGAATGAGCCGGACGCTTCTAGGCACTTATCACTGAGGCAAAATGCCTGGAAATGTCCCACACGTTTTCATGGGGAAAAATACAAAACATGGGAGAAAAACCTCCAAATATGGCTGAGCCCAGGGACCCACTCTAAAGCCAAAACCCTGAGTGCTGAAAATGCCTAGAAATGTTCCACTCTTTGTGTTCGGGAAAAATACAATACATGGGACATTTGTAGGCGCTTTACATTATAGCAAAAATGCCTAGAAATGTCCCAACCAATCAGAATGAGCCGGACGCTTCTAGGCACTTATCATTGAGGCAAAATGCCTGGAAATGTCCCACACCTTTGGTGTTAGGGTAATACAATACATGGGACACTTGTAGGCACTTTACATTACAGCAAAATGCCTAGAAATGTCCCACACTAGGGGTTACGGAAGTGCAATATTTGGGTCTCTCTCTGAGTAATTCAAAAGGAAACATTCCTATGATCCTCTTTAAAGGAAACACTACTATGCTTATCTCCAAAGGATCCTTGGTTCCCGTTCTTACCCATGTTGCCTATGGTTATCTCCAAAGGAATCAAAGGAAACATATGTATATCAGTTTCCTGTGTTTAGATCTCTTTCTTAGTCACATTTCACTGAGACGGGCCTTCACGGAGAGACCAAGCACCAGCAACGGCCGTGCCCTGAGACCCACACTTAAGCCCCCGTCCTGAGTGTTATCACCCATGGGCCTGGGTTAAAGAGCCTCGCGCTCTTGGTTCTCCATTTGAAACTTAGTCAGATTTCGCTGACCCGGGCCTCCAAGGAGAGACCAAGCACCAGCACCGGCCGTGCCCTGAGACCCACACTTAAGTCCCCGTCCTGAGTGTTATCACCCATGGGCCTTGGTTAAAGAGCCTCGCGCTCTTGGTTCTCCATTCCACACGTAGTCCGATTTCGCTGACCCAGGCCTCCATGGAGAGACCCAGCACCAGCACCGGCCGTGCCCGGAGACCCACACTTAAGCCCCCGTCCTGAGTGTTATCACCCATGGGCCTGGGTGAAAGAGCCTCGCGCTCTTGGTTCTCCATTCCACACTTAGTCCGATTTCGCTGACCCGGGCCTCCATGGAGAGACCCAGCACCAGCACCGGCCGTGCCCGGGGACCCACACTTAGGCCCCCGTCCTGAGTGCTGAAAATGCCTAGAAATGTCTCACTCTTTGTGTTAGGGAAAGACACAATACTTGGGACACTTCTAGGCACTTTACATTATAGCAAAAATGCCTAGAAATGTCCCAACCAATCAGAATGAGCCGGACGCTTCTAGGCACTTATCACTGAGGCAAAATGCCTGGAAATGTCCCACACGTTTTCATGGGGAAAAATACAAAACATGGGAGTAAAACCTCCAAATATGGCTGAGCCCAGGGACCCACTCTAAAGCCAAAACCCTGAGTGCTGAAAATGCCTAGAAATGTTCCACTCTTTGTGTTCGGGAAAAATACAATACATGGGACATTTGTAGGCGCTTTACATTATAGCAAAAATGCCTAGAAATGTCCCAACCAATCAGAATGAGCCGGACGCTTCTAGGCACTTATCATTGAGGCAAAATGCCTGGAAATGTCCCACACTTTTTTATGTTAGGGTAATACAATACATGGGACATTTGTAGGCGCTTTACATTATAGCAAAAATGCCTAGAAATGTCCCATACTAGGGGTTACGGAAGTGCAATATTTGGGTCTCTCTCTGAGTAATTCAAAAGGAAACATTCCTATGATCCTCTTTAAAGGAAACACTCCTATGCTTATCTCCAAAGGATCCTTGGTTCCCGTTCTTACCCATGTTGCCTATGGTTATCTCCTAAGGAATCAAAGGAAACATATGTATATCAGATTCCTGTGTTTAGATCTCTTTCTTAGTCACATTTCACTGACCCGGGCCTCCAAGGAGAGACCAAGCACTAGCACCGGACGTGCCCTGAGACCCACACTTAAGCCCCCGTCCTGAGTGTTATCACCCATGGGCCTTGGTTAAAGAGCCTCGCGCCCTTGGTTCTCCAATCCACACTTAGTCCGATTTCGCTGACCCAGGCCTCCATGGAGAGACCCAGCACCAGCACCGGCTGTGCCCGGAGACCGACACACTTAAGCCCCCGTCCTGAGTGTTATCACCCATGGGCCTTGGTTAAAGAGCCTCGCGCCCTTGGTTCTCCATTCCACACTTAGTCAGATTTCGCTGACCCGGGCCTCCAAGGAGAGACCAAGCACCATCACCGGCCATGCCAGGGGACCCACACTTAAGCCCCCGTCCTGAGTGTAATCACCAATTGGCCTGGGTTAAAGAGCCTCGCGCTCTTGGTTCTCCATTCCATACTTAGTCACTTTTCGCATACATTAAGAGACCCAGCACCAGCACCGGCCGTGCCCGGGGACCCACACTTAGGCCCCCGTCCTGAGTGCTGAAAATGCCTAGAAATGTCTCACTCTTTGTGTTAGGGAAAGATACAATAGTTGGGACATTTCTAGGCACTTTACATTATAGCAAAAATGACAAGAAATGTCCCACACTTTTTCATGGGGAAAAATACAAAACATGGGAGAAAAAACCTCCAAATATGGCTGAGCCCGGGGACCCACTCTAAAGCCCACACCCTGAGTGCTGAAAATGCCTAGAAATGTTCCACTCTTTGTGTCAGGGAAAAATACAATACTTAGGACATTTGTAGGCGCTTTACATTATAGCAAAAATGCCTAGAAATGTCCCACAGGTTTTCATGGGGAAAAATACAAAACATGGGAGAAAAAACCTCCAAATATGGCTGAGCCCGGGGACCCACTCTAAAGCCCACACCCTGAGTGCTGAAAATGCAGAGAAATGTTCCACTCTTTGTGTTAGGGAAAAATACAATACATGGGACATTTGTAGGCACTTTACATTATAGCAAAAATGCCTAGAAATGTCCCAACCAATCAGAATGAGCCGGACGCTTCTAGGCACTTATCATTGAGGCAAAATGCCTGGAAATGTCCCACACTTTTTTATGTTAGGGTAATACAATACATGGGACACTTTTAGGCACTTTACATTACAGAAAAATGCCTAGAAATGTCCCATACTAGGGGTTACGGAAGTGCAATATTTGGGTCTCTCTCTGAGTAATTCAAAAGGAAACATTCCTATGATCCTCTTTAAAGGAAACACTCCTATGCTTATCTCCAAAGGATCCTTGGTTCCCGTTCTTACCCATGTTGCCTATGGTTATCTCCTAAGGAATCAAAGGAAACATATGTATATCAGATTCCTGTGTTTAGATCTCTTTCTTAGTCACATTTCACTGACCCGGGCCTCCAAGGAGAGACCAAGCACTAGCACCGGACGTGCCCTGAGACCCACACTTAAGCCCCCGTCCTGAGTGTTATCACCCATGGGCCTTGGTTAAAGAGCCTCGCGCCCTTGGTTCTCCAATCCACACTTAGTCCGATTTCGCTGACCCAGGCCTCCATGGAGAGACCCAGCACCAGCACCGGCTGTGCCCGGAGACCGACACACTTAAGCCCCCGTCCTGAGTGTTATCACCCATGGGCCTTGGTTAAAGAGCCTCGCGCCCTTGGTTCTCCATTCCACACTTAGTCAGATTTCGCTGACCCGGGCCTCCAAGGAGAGACCAAGCACCATCACCGGCCATGCCAGGGGACCCACACTTAAGCCCCCGTCCTGAGTGTAATCACCAATTGGCCTGGGTTAAAGAGCCTCGCGCTCTTGGTTCTCCATTCCATACTTAGTCACTTTTCGCATACATTAAGAGACCCAGCACCAGCACCGGCCGTGCCCGGGGACCCACACTTAGGCCCCCGTCCTGAGTGCTGAAAATGCCTAGAAATGTCTCACTCTTTGTGTTAGGGAAAGATACAATAGTTGGGACATTTCTAGGCACTTTACATTATATCAAAAATGACAAGAAGTGTCCCACACTTTTTCATGGGGAAAAATACAAAACATGGGAGAAAAAACCTCCAAATATGGCTGAGCCCGGGGACCCACTCTAAAGCCCACACCCTGAGTGCTGAAAATGCCTAGAAATGTTCCACTCTTTGTGTCAGGGAAAAATACAATACTTAGGACATTTGTAGGCGCTTTACATTATAGCAAAAATGCCTAGAAATGTCCCACAGGTTTTCATGGGGAAAAATACAAAACATGGGAGAAAAAACCTCCAAATATGGCTGAGCCCGGGGACCCACTCTAAAGCCCACACCCTGAGTGCTGAAAATGCAGAGAAATGTTCCACTCTTTGTGTTAGGGAAAAATACAATACATGGGACATTTGTAGGCGCTTTACATTATAGCAAAAATGCCTAGAAATGTCCCATACTAGGGGTTACGGAAGTGCAATATTTGGGTCTCTCTCTGAGTAATTCAAAAGGAAACATTCCTATGATCCTCTTTAAAGGAAACACTCCTATGCTTATCTCCAAAGGATCCTTGGTTCCCGTTCTTACCCATGTTGCCTATGGTTATCTCCTAAGGAATCAAAGGAAACATATGTATATCAGATTCCTGTGTTTAGATCTCTTTCTTAGTCACATTTCACTGACCCGGGCCTCCAAGGAGAGACCAAGCACTAGCACCGGACGTGCCCTGAGACCCACACTTAAGCCCCCGTCCTGAGTGTTATCACCCATGGGCCTTGGTTAAAGAGCCTCGCGCCCTTGGTTCTCCAATCCACACTTAGTCCGATTTCGCTGACCCAGGCCTCCATGGAGAGACCCAGCACCAGCACCGGCTGTGCCCGGAGACCGACACACTTAAGCCCCCGTCCTGAGTGTTATCACCCATGGGCCTTGGTTAAAGAGCCTCGCGCCCTTGGTTCTCCATTCCACACTTACTCAGATTTCGCTGACCCGGGCCTCCAAGGAGAGACCAAGCACCATCACCGGCCATGCCAGGGGACCCACACTTAAGCCCCCGTCCTGAGTGTAATCACCAATTGGCCTGGGTTAAAGAGCCTCGCGCTCTTGGTTCTCCATTCCATACTTAGTCACTTTTCGCATACATTAAGAGACCCAGCACCAGCACCGGCCGTGCCCGGGGACCCACACTTAGGCCCCCGTCCTGAGTGCTGAAAATGCCTAGAAATGTCTCACTCTTTGTGTTAGGGAAAGATACAATAGTTGGGACATTTCTAGGCACTTTACATTATATCAAAAATGACAAGAAGTGTCCCACACTTTTTCATGGGGAAAAATACAAAACATGGGAGAAAAAACCTCCAAATATGGCTGAGCCCGGGGACCCACTCTAAAGCCCACACCCTGAGTGCTGAAAATGCCTAGAAATGTTCCACTCTTTGTGTCAGGGAAAAATACAATACTTAGGACATTTGTAGGCGCTTTACATTATAGCAAAAATGCCTAGAAATGTCCCACAGGTTTTCATGGGGAAAAATACAAAACATGGGAGAAAAAACCTCCAAATATGGCTGAGCCCGGGGACCCACTCTAAAGCCCACACCCTGAGTGCTGAAAATGCAGAGAAATGTTCCACTCTTTGTGTTAGGGAAAAATACAATACATGGGACATTTGTAGGCGCTTTACATTATAGCAAAAATGCCTAGAAATGTCCCAACCAATCAGAATGAGCCGGACGCTTCTAGGCACTTATCATTGAGGCAAAATGCCTGGAAATGTCCCACACTTTTTTATGTTAGGGTATTACAATACATGGGACACTTTTAGGCACTTTACATTACAGAAAAATGCCTAGAAATGTCCCATACTAGGGGTTACGGAAGTGCAATATTTGGGTCTCTCTCTGAGTAATTCAAAAGGAAACATTCCTATGATCCTCTTTAAAGGAAACACTCCTATGCTTATCTCCAAAGGATCCTTGGTTCCCGTTCTTACCCATGTTGCCTATGGTTATCTCCTAAGGAATCAAAGGAAACATATGTATATCAGATTCCTGTGTTTAGATCTCTTTCTTAGTCACATTTCACTGACCCGGGCCTCCAAGGAGAGACCAAGCACTAGCACCGGACGTGCCCTGAGACCCACACTTAAGCCCCCGTCCTGAGTGTTATCACCCATGGGCCTTGGTTAAAGAGCCTCGCGCCCTTGGTTCTCCAATCCACACTTAGTCCGATTTCGCTGACCCAGGCCTCCATGGAGAGACCCAGCACCAGCACCGGCTGTGCCCGGAGACCGACACACTTAAGCCCCCGTCCTGAGTGTTATCACCCATGGGCCTTGGTTAAAGAGCCTCGCGCCCTTGGATCTCCATTCCACACTTAGTCAGATTTCGCTGACCCGGGCCTCCAAGGAGAGACCAAGCACCATCACCGGCCATGCCAGGGGACCCACACTTAAGCCCCCGTCCTGAGTGTAATCACCAATTGGCCTGGGTTAAAGAGCCTCGCGCTCTTGGTTCTCCATTCCATACTTAGTCACTTTTCGCATACATTAAGAGACCCAGCACCAGCACCGGCCGTGCCCGGGGACCCACACTTAGGCCCCCGTCCTGAGTGCTGAAAATGCCTAGAAATGTCTCACTCTTTGTGTTAGGGAAAGATACAATAGTTGGGACATTTCTAGGCACTTTACATTATAGCAAAAATGACAAGAAATGTCCCACACTTTTTCATGGGGAAAAATACAAAACATGGGAGAAAAAACCTCCAAATATGGCTGAGCCCGGGGACCCACTCTAAAGCCCACACCCTGAGTGCTGAAAATGCCTAGAAATGTTCCACTCTTTGTGTCAGGGAAAAATACAATACTTAGGACATTTGTAGGCGCTTTACATTATAGCAAAAATGCCTAAAAATGTCCTAACCAATCAGAATGAGCCGGACGCTTCTAGGCACTTATCATTGAGGCAAAATAACTGGAAATGTCCCACACCTTTGGTGTTAGGGTAATACAATACATGGGACACTTGTAGGCACTTTACATTACAGCAAAATGCCTAGAAATGTCCCACACTAGGGGTTACGGAAGTGCAATATTTGGGTCTCTCTGTGAGTAATTCAAAAGGAAACATTCCTATGATCCTCATTAAAGGAAACACTCCTATGCTTATCTCCAAAGGATCCTTTGTTCTCGTTCTTATCCACATTTCCTATGGTTATCTCCAAAGGAATCAAAGGAAACATATGTATATCAGTTTCCTGTGTTTAGATCTTTCTTAGTCATATTTCACTGAACCGGGCCTTCAGGGAGAGACCAAGCACCAGCAACGGCCGTGCCCGGGGACCCACACTTAAGTCCCCCTCCTGAGTGTTATCACCCATGGGCCTGGGTTAAAGAGTCTCGCGCTCTTGGTTCTCCATTCCAAACTTAGTCAGATTTCGCTAACCCGGGCCTCCAAGGAGAGACCAAGCACCAGCACCGGCCGTGCCCGGAGACCCACACTTAAGCCCCCGTCCTGAGTGTTATCACCCATGGGCCTTGGTTACAGAGCCTCGCGCCCTTGGTTCTCCATTCCACACTTAGTCCGATTTCGCTGACCAAGGCCTCCATGAAGAGACCCAGCACCAGCCGTGCCCGGAGACCCACAGTTAAGCCCCCGTCCTGAGTGTTATCACCCATGGGCCTGGGTTAAAGTGCCTCGCGCCCTTGGTTCTCCATTCCACACTTAGTCAGATTTCGCTGACCCGGGCCTCCAAGGAGAGACCAAGCACCAGCACCGGACGTGCCCTGAGACCCACACTTAAGCCCCCGTCCTGAGTGTTATCACCCATGGGCCTTGGTTAAAGAGCCTCGCGCCCTTGGTTCTCCAATCCACACTTAGTCCGATTTCGCTGACCCAGGCCTCCATGGAGAGACCCAGCACCAGCACCGGCTGTGCCCGGAGACCCACACTTAAGCCCCCGTCCTGAGTGTAATCACCAATTGGCCTGGGTTAAAGAGCCTCGCGCTCTTGGTTCTCCATTCCATACTTAGTCACTTTTCGCATACATTATAAGACCCAGCACCAGCACCGGCCGTGCCCGGGGACCCACACTTAGGCCCCCGTCCTGAGTGCTGAAAATGCCTAGAAATGTCTCACTCTTTGTGTTAGGGAAAGATACAATAGTTGGGACATTTCTAGGCACTTTACCTTATAGCAAAAATGCATAGAAATGTCCCACAATTTTTCATGGGGAAAAATACAAAACATGGGAGAAAAAACCTCCAAATATGGCTGAGCCCGGGGACCCACTCTAAAGCCCACACCCTGAGTGCTGAAAATGCCTAGAAATGTTCCACTCTTTGTGTCAGGGAAAAATACAATACATAGGACATTTGTAGGCGCTTTACATTATAGCAAAAATGCCTAAAAATGTCCTAACCAATCAGAATGAGCCGGACGCTTCTAGGCACTTATCATTGAGGCAAAATGCCTGGAAATGTCCCACACCTTTGGTGTTAGGGTAATACAATACATGGGACACTTGTAGGCACTTTACATTACAGCAAAATGCCTAGAAATGTCCCATACTAGGGGTTACGGAAGTGCAATATTTGGGTCTCTCTCTGAGTAATTAAAAAGGAAACATTCCTATGATCCTCTTTAAAGCAAACACTACTATGCTCATCTCCAAAGGATCCTTGGTTCCCGTTCTTACCCATGTTGCCTATGGTTATCTCCAAAGGAATCAAAGGAAACATATGTATATCAGTTTCCTGTGTTTAGATCTCTTTCTTAGTCACATTTCACTGAGCCGGGCCTTCACGGAGAGACCAAGCACCAGCACCGGCCGTGCCCTGGGACCCACACTTAAGCCCCCGTCCTGAGTGTTATCACCCATGGGCCTTGGTTAAAGAGCCTCGCGCCCTTGGTTCTCCATTCCACACTTGGTCCGATTTCGCTGACCCAGGCCTCCATGGAGAGACCCAGCACCAGCACCGGCCGTGCCCGGAGACCCAAACTTAAGCCCCCGTCCTGAGTGTTATCACCCACTGGCCTGGGTTAACGAGCCTCGCGCTCTCGGTTCTCCAATCCAAACTTAGTCAGATTTCGCTTACCCGGGCCTCCAAGGAGAAACCAAGCACCAGCACCGGCCGTGCCCGGAGACCCACACTTAAGCCCCCGTCCTGAGTGTTATCACCCATGGGCCTGGGTTAAAGAGCCTCGCGCTCTTGGTTCTCCATTCCACACTTAGTCAGATTTCGCTGACCCGGGCCTCCATGGAGAGACCCAGCACCAGCACCGGCCGTGCCCGGGGACCCACACTTAGGCCCCCGTCCTGAGTGCTGAAAAGGCCTAGAAATGTCTCACTCTTTGTGTTAGGGAAAGATACAATACTTGGGACACTTCTAGGCACTTTACATTATAGCAAAAATGCCTAGAAATGTCCCACAGGTTTTCATGGGGAAAAATACAAAACATGGGAGAAAAAACCTCCAAATATGGCTGAGGCCGGGGACCCACTCTAAAGCCCACACCCTGAGTGCTGAAAATGCAGAGAAATGTTCCACTCTTTGTGTTAGGGAAAAATACAATACATGGGACATTTGTAGGCGCTTTACATTATAGCAAAAATGCCTAGAAATGTCCCAACCAATCAGAATGAGCCGGACGCTTCTAGGCACTTATCATTGAGGCAAAATGCCTGGAAATGTCCCACACTTTTTTATGTTAGGGTAATACAATACATGGGACACTTTTAGGCACTTTACATTACAGAAAAATGCCTAGAAATGTCCCATACTAGGGGTTACGGAAGTGCAATATTTGGGTCTCTCTCTGAGTAATTCAAAAGGAAACATTCCTATGATCCTCTTTAAAGGAAACACTCCTATGCTTATCTCCAAAGGATCCTTGGTTCCCGTTCTTACCCATGTTGCCTATGGTTATCTCCTAAGGAATCAAAGGAAACATATGTATATCAGATTCCTGTGTTTAGATCTCTTTCTTAGTCACATTTCACTGACCCGGGCCTCCAAGGAGAGACCAAGCACTAGCACCGGACGTGCCCTGAGACCCACACTTAAGCCCCCGTCCTGAGTGTTATCACCCATGGGCCTTGGTTAAAGAGCCTCGCGCCCTTGGTTCTCCAATCCACACTTAGTCCGATTTCGCTGACCCAGGCCTCCATGGAGAGACCCAGCACCAGCACCGGCTGTGCCCGGAGACCGACACACTTAAGCCCCCGTCCTGAGTGTTATCACCCATGGGCCTTGGTTAAAGAGCCTCGCGCCCTTGGTTCTCCATTCCACACTTAGTCAGATTTCGCTGACCCGGGCCTCCAAGGAGAGACCAAGCACCATCACCGGCCATGCCAGGGGACCCACACTTAAGCCCCCGTCCTGAGTGTAATCACCAATTGGCCTGGGTTAAAGAGCCTCGCGCTCTTGGTTCTCCATTACATACTTAGTCACTTTTCGCATACATTAAGAGACCCAGCACCAGCACCGGCCGTGCCCGGGGACCCACACTTAGGCCCCCGTCCTGAGTGCTGAAAATGCCTAGAAATGTCTCACTCTTTGTGTTAGGGAAAGATACAATAGTTGGGACATTTCTAGGCACTTTACATTATAGCAAAAATGACAAGAAATGTCCCACACTTTTTCATGGGGAAAAATACAAAACATGGGAGAAAAAACCTCCAAATATGGCTGAGCCCGGGGACCCACTCTAAAGCCCACACCCTGAGTGCTGAAAATGCCTAGAAATGTTCCACTCTTTGTGTCAGGGAAAAATACAATACTTAGGACATTTGTAGGCGCTTTACATTATAGCAAAAATGCCTAGAAATGTCCCACAGGTTTTCATGGGGAAAAATACAAAACATGGGAGAAAAAACCTCCAAATATGGCTGAGCCCGGGGACCCACTCTAAAGCCCACACCCTGAGTGCTGAAAATGCAGAGAAATGTTCCACTCTTTGTGTTAGGGAAAAATACAATACATGGGACATTTGTAGGCGCTTTACATTATAGCAAAAATGCCTAGAAATGTCCCAACCAATCAGAATGAGCCGGACGCTTCTAGGCACTTATCATTGAGGCAAAATGCCTGGAAATGTCCCACACTTTTTTATGTTAGGGTAATACAATACATGGGACACTTTTAGGCACTTTACATTACAGAAAAATGCCTAGAAATGTCCCATACTAGGGGTTACGGAAGTGCAATATTTGGGTCTCTCTCTGAGTAATTCAAAAGGAAACATTCCTATGATCCTCTTTAAAGGAAACACTCCTATGCTTATCTCCAAAGGATCCTTGGTTCCCGTTCTTACCCATGTTGCCTATGGTTATCTCCTAAGGAATCAAAGGAAACATATGTATATCAGATTCCTGTGTTTAGATCTCTTTCTTAGTCACATTTCACTGACCCGGGCCTCCAAGGAGAGACCAAGCACTAGCACCGGACGTGCCCTGAGACCCACACTTAAGCCCCCGTCCTGAGTGTTATCACCCATGGGCCTTGGTTAAAGAGCCTCGCGCCCTTGGTTCTCCAATCCACACTTAGTCCGATTTCGCTGACCCAGGCCTCCATGGAGAGACCCAGCACCAGCACCGGCTGTGCCCGGAGACCGACACACTTAAGCCCCCGTCCTGAGTGTTATCACCCATGGGCCTTGGTTAAAGAGCCTCGCGCCCTTGGATCTCCATTCCACACTTAGTCAGATTTCGCTGACCCGGGCCTCCAAGGAGAGACCAAGCACCATCACCGGCCATGCCAGGGGACCCACACTTAAGCCCCCGTCCTGAGTGTAATCACCAATTGGCCTGGGTTAAAGAGCCTCGCGCTCTTGGTTCTCCATTCCATACTTAGTCACTTTTCGCATACATTAAGAGACCCAGCACCAGCACCGGCCGTGCCCGGGGACCCACACTTAGGCCCCCGTCCTGAGTGCTGAAAATGCCTAGAAATGTCTCACTCTTTGTGTTAGGGAAAGATACAATAGTTGGGACATTTCTAGGCACTTTACATTATAGCAAAAATGACAAGAAATGTCCCACACTTTTTCATGGGGAAAAATACAAAACATGGGAGAAAAAAACTCCAAATATGGCTGAGCCCGGGGACCCACTCTAAAGCCCACACCCTGAGTGCTGAAAATGCCTAGAAATGTTCCACTCTTTGTGTCAGGGAAAAATACAATACTTAGGACATTTGTAGGCGCTTTACATTATAGCAAAAATGCCTAAAAATGTCCTAACCAATCAGAATGAGCCGGACGCTTCTAGGCACTTATCATTGAGGCAAAATAACTGGAAATGTCCCACACCTTTGGTGTTAGGGTAATACAATACATGGGACACTTGTAGGCACTTTACATTACAGCAAAATGCCTAGAAATGTCCCACACTAGGGGTTACGGAAGTGCAATATTTGGGTCTCTCTGTGAGTAATTCAAAAGGAAACATTCCTATGATCCTCATTAAAGGAAACACTCCTATGCTTATCTCCAAAGGATCCTTTGTTCTCGTTCTTATCCACATTTCCTATGGTTATCTCCAAAGGAATCAAAGGAAACATATGTATATCAGTTTCCTGTGTTTAGATCTTTCTTAGTCATATTTCACTGAACCGGGCCTTCAGGGAGAGACCAAGCACCAGCAACGGCCGTGCCCGGGGACCCACACTTAAGTCCCCCTCCTGAGTGTTATCACCCATGGGCCTGGGTTAAAGAGTCTCGCGCTCTTGGTTCTCCATTCCATACTTAGTCAGATTTCGCTAACCCGGGCCTCCAAGGAGAGACCAAGCACCAGCACCGGCCGTGCCCGGAGACCCACACTTAAGCCCCCGTCCTGAGTGTTATCACCCATGGGCCTTGGTTACAGAGCCTCGCGCCCTTGGTTCTCCATTCCACACTTAGTCCGATTTCGCTGACCAAGGCCTCCATGAAGAGACCCAGCACCAGCCGTGCCCGGAGACCCACAGTTAAGCCCCCGTCCTGAGTGTTATCACCCATGGGCCTGGGTTAAAGTGCCTCGCGCCCTTGGTTCTCCATTCCACACTTAGTCAGATTTCGCTGACCCGGGCCTCCAAGGAGAGACCAAGCACCAGCACCGGACGTGCCCTGAGACCCACACTTAAGCCCCCGTCCTGAGTGTTATCACCCATGGGCCTTGGTTAAAGAGCCTCGCGCCCTTGGTTCTCCAATCCACACTTAGTCCGATTTCGCTGACCCAGGCCTCCATGGAGAGACCCAGCACCAGCACCGGCTGTGCCCGGAGACCCACACTTAAGCCCCCGTCCTGAGTGTAATCACCAATTGGCCTGGGTTAAAGAGCCTCGCGCTCTTGGTTCTCCATTCCATACTTAGTCACTTTTCGCATACATTAAGAGACCCAGCACCAGCACCGGCCGTGCCCGGGGACCCACACTTAGGCCCCCGTCCTGAGTGCTGAAAATGCCTAGAAATGTCTCACTCTTTGTGTTAGGGAAAGATACAATAGTTGGGACATTTCTAGGCACTTTACCTTATAGCAAAAATGCATAGAAATGTCCCACAATTTTTCATGGGGAAAAATACAAAACATGGGAGAAAAAACCTCCAAATATGGCTGAGCCCGGGGACCCACTCTAAAGCCCACACCCTGAGTGCTGAAAATGCCTAGAAATGTTCCACTCTTTGTGTCAGGGAAAAATACAATACATAGGACATTTGTAGGCGCTTTACATTATAGCAAAAATGCCTAAAAATGTCCTAACCAATCAGAATGAGCCGGACGCTTCTAGGCACTTATCATTGAGGCAAAATGCCTGGAAATGTCCCACACCTTTGGTGTTAGGGTAATACAATACATGGGACACTTGTAGGCACTTTACATTACAGCAAAATGCCTAGAAATGTCCCATACTAGGGGTTACGGAAGTGCAATATTTGGGTCTCTCTCTGAGTAATTAAAAAGGAAACATTCCTATGATCCTCTTTAAAGCAAACACTACTATGCTCATCTCCAAAGGATCCTTGGTTCCCGTTCTTACCCATGTTGCCTATGGTTATCTCCAAAGGAATCAAAGGAAACATATGTATATCAGTTTCCTGTGTTTAGATCTCTTTCTTAGTCACATTTCACTGAGCCGGGCCTTCACGGAGAGACCAAGCACCAGCACCGGCCGTGCCCTGGGACCCACACTTAAGCCCCCGTCCTGAGTGTTATCACCCATGGGCCTTGGTTAAAGAGCCTCGCGCCCTTGGTTCTCCATTCCACACTTGGTCCGATTTCGCTGACCCAGGCCTCCATGGAGAGACCCAGCACCAGCACCGGCCGTGCCCGGAGACCCAAACTTAAGCCCCCGTCCTGAGTGTTATCACCCACTGGCCTGGGTTAACGAGCCTCGTGCTCTCGGTTCTCCAATCCAAACTTAGTCAGATTTCGCTTACCCGGGCCTCCAAGGAGAAACCAAGCACCAGCACCGGCCGTGCCCGGAGACCCACACTTAAGCCCCCGTCCTGAGTGTTATCACCCATGGGCCTGGGTTAAAGAGCCTCGCGCTCTTGGTTCTCCATTCCACACTTAGTCAGATTTCGCTGACCCGGGCCTCCATGGAGAGACCCAGCACCAGCACCGGCCGTGCCCGGGGACCCACACTTAGGCCCCCGTCCTGAGTGCTTAAAATGCCTAGAAATGTCTCACTCTTTGTGTTAGGGAAAGACACAATACTTGGGACACTTCTAGGCACTTTACATTATAGCAAAAATGCCTAGAAATGTCCCAACCAATCAGAATGAGCCGGACGCTTCTAGGCACTTATCACTGAGGCAAAATGCCTGGAAATGTCCCACACGTTTTCATGGGGAAAAATACAAAACATGGGAGAAAAACCTCCAAATATGGCTGAGCCCAGGGACCCACTCTAAAGCCAAAACCCTGAGTGCTGAAAATGCCTAGAAATGTTCCACTCTTTGTGTTCGGGAAAAATACAATACATGGGACATTTGTAGGCGCTTTACATTATAGCAAAAATGCCTAGAAATGTCCCAACCAATCAGAATGAGCCGGACGCTTCTAGGCACTTATCATTGAGGCAAAATGCCTGGAAATGTCCCACACCTTTGGTGTTAGGGTAATACAATACATGGGACACTTGTAGGCACTTTACATTACAGCAAAATGCCTAGAAATGTCCCACACTAGGGGTTACGGAAGTGCAATATTTGGGTCTCTCTTTGAGTAATTCAAAAGGAAACATTCCTATGATCCTCTTTAAAGGAAACACTCCTATGCTTATCTCCAAAGGATCCTTGGTTCCCGTTCTTACCCATATTTCCTATGGTTATCTCCAAAGGAATCAAAGGAAACATATGTATATCAGTTTCCTGTGTTTAGATCTCTTTCTTAGTCACATTTGGCTGAACCGGGCTTTCACGGAGAGACCAAGCACCAGCACCGGCCGTGCCCGGGGACCCACACTTAAGTCCCCCGTCCTGAGTGTTATCACCCATGGGCCTGGGTTAAAGAGCCTCTCGCTCTTGGTTCTCCATTCCAAACTTAATCAGATTTCGCTGACCCGGGCCTCCAAGGAGAGACCAAGCACCAGCACCGGCCGTGCCCTGAGACCCAAACTTAAGCCCCCGTCCTGAGTGTTATCACCCATGGGCCTTGGTTAAATAGCCTCGCGCCCTTGGTTCTCCATTCCACACTTGGTCCGATTTCGCTGACCCAGGCCTCCATGGAGAGACCCAGCACCAGCACCGGCCGTGCCCGGAGACCCAAACTTAAGCCCCCGTCCTGAGTGTTATCACCCACTGGCCTGGGTTAAACAGCCTCGCGCTCTCGGTTCTCCAATCCAAACTTAGTCAGATTTCGCTTACCCGGGCCTCCAAGGAGAAACCAAGCACCAGCACCGGCCGTGCCCGGAGACCCACACTTAAGCCCCCGTCCTGAGTGTTATCACCCATGGGCCTGGGTTAAAGAGCCTCGCGCTCTTGGTTCTCCATTCCACACTTAGTCCGATTTCGCTGACCCGGGCCTCCATGGAGAGACCCAGCACCAGCACCGGCCGTGCCCGGGGACCCACACTTAGGCCCCCGTCCTGAGTGCTGAAAATGCCTAGAAATGTCTCACTCTTTGTGTTAGGGAAAGACACAATACTTGGGACACTTCTAGGCACTTTACATTATAGAAAAAATGCCTAGAAATGTCCCAACCAATCAGAATGAGCCGGACGCTTCTAGGCACTTATCACTGAGGCAAAATGCCTGGAAATGTCCCACACGTTTTCATGGGGAAAAATACAAAACATGGGAGTAAAACCTCCAAATATGGCTGAGCCCAGGGACCCACTCTAAAGCCAAAACCCTGAGTGCTGAAAATGCCTAGAAATGTTCCACTCTTTGTGTTCGGGAAAAATACAATACATGGGACATTTGTAGGCGCTTTACATTATAGCAAAAATGCCTAGAAATGTCCCAACCAATCAGAATGAGCCGGACACTTCTAGGCACTTATCATTGAGGCAAAATGCCTGGAAATGTCCCACACCTTTGGTGTTAGGGTAATACAATACATGGGACACTTGTAGGCACTTTACATTACAGCAAAATGCCTAGAAATGTCCCACACTAGGGGTTACGGAAGTGCAATATTTGGGTCTCTCTATGAGTAATTCAAAAGGAAACATTCCTATGATCCTCCTTAAAGGAAACACTCCTATGCTTATCTCCAAAGGATCCTTGGTTCCCGTTCTTACCCATATTTCCTATGGTTATCTCCAAAGGAATCAAAGGAAACATATGTATATCAGTTTCCTGTGTTTAGATCTCTTTCTTAGTCATATTTGGCTGAACCGGGCTTTCACGGAGAGACCAAGCACCAGCACCGGCCATGCCCGGGGACCCACACTTAAGTCCCCCTCCTGAGTGTTATCACCCATGGGCCTCGGTTAAAGAGCCTCGCGCCCTTGGTTCTCCATTCCACACTTAGTCAGATTTCGCTGACCCGGGCCTCCATGGAGAGACCCAGCACCAGCACCGGCCGTGCCCGGGGACCCACACTTAGGCCCCCGTCCTGAGTGCTGAAAAGGCCTAGAAATGTCTCACTCTTTGTGTTAGGGAAAGATACAATACTTGGGACACTTCTAGGCACTTTACATTATAGCAAAAATGCCTAGAAATGTCCCACAGGTTTTCATGGGGAAAAATACAAAACATGGGAGAAAAAACCTCCAAATATGGCTGAGGCCGGGGACCCACTCTAAAGCCCACACCCTGAGTGCTGAAAATGCAGAGAAATGTTCCACTCTTTGTGTTAGGGAAAAATACAATACATGGGACATTTGTAGGCGCTTTACATTATAGCAAAAATGCCTAGAAATGTCCCAACCAATCAGAATGAGCCGGACGCTTCTAGGCACTTATCATTGAGGCAAAATGCCTGGAAATGTCCCACACTTTTTTATGTTAGGGTAATACAATACATGGGACACTTTTAGGCACTTTACATTACAGAAAAATGCCTAGAAATGTCCCATACTAGGGGTTACGGAAGTGCAATATTTGGGTCTCTCTCTGAGTAATTCAAAAGGAAACATTCCTATGATCCTCTTTAAAGGAAACACTCCTATGCTTATCTCCAAAGGATCCTTGGTTCCCGTTCTTACCCATGTTGCCTATGGTTATCTCCTAAGGAATCAAAGGAAACATATGTATATCAGATTCCTGTGTTTAGATCTCTTTCTTAGTCACATTTCACTGACCCGGGCCTCCAAGGAGAGACCAAGCACTAGCACCGGACGTGCCCTGAGACCCACACTTAAGCCCCCGTCCTGAGTGTTATCACCCATGGGCCTTGGTTAAAGAGCCTCGCGCCCTTGGTTCTCCAATCCACACTTAGTCCGATTTCGCTGACCCAGGCCTCCATGGAGAGACCCAGCCCCAGCACCGGCTGTGCCCGGAGACCGACACACTTAAGCCCCCGTCCTGAGTGTTATCACCCATGGGCCTTGGTTAAAGAGCCTCGCGCCCTTGGTTCTCCATTCCACACTTAGTCAGATTTCGCTGACCCGGGCCTCCAAGGAGAGACCAAGCACCATCACCGGCCATGCCAGGGGACCCACACTTAAGCCCCCGTCCTGAGTGTAATCACCAATTGGCCTGGGTTAAAGAGCCTCGCGCTCTTGGTTCTCCATTCCATACTTAGTCACTTTTCGCATACATTAAGAGACCCAGCACCAGCACCGGCCGTGCCCGGGGACCCACACTTAGGCCCCCGTCCTGAGTGCTGAAAATGCCTAGAAATGTCTCACTCTTTGTGTTAGGGAAAGATACAATAGTTGGGACATTTCTAGGCACTTTACATTATAGCAAAAATGACAAGAAATGTCCCACACTTTTTCATGGGGAAAAATACAAAACATGGGAGAAAAAACCTCCAAATATGGCTGAGCCCGGGGACCCACTCTAAAGCCCACACCCTGAGTGCTGAAAATGCCTAGAAATGTTCCACTCTTTGTGTCAGGGAAAAATACAATACTTAGGACATTTGTAGGCGCTTTACATTATAGCAAAAATGCCTAGAAATGTCCCACAGGTTTTCATGGGGAAAAATACAAAACATGGGAGAAAAAACCTCCAAATATGGCTGAGCCCGGGGACCCACTCTAAAGCCCACACCCTGAGTGCTGAAAATGCAGAGAAATGTTCCACTCTTTGTGTTAGGGAAAAATACAATACATGGGACATTTGTAGGCGCTTTACATTATAGCAAAAATGCCTAGAAATGTCCCAACCAATCAGAATGAGCCGGACGCTTCTAGGCACTTATCATTGAGGCAAAATGCCTGGAAATGTCCCACACTTTTTTATGTTAGGGTAATACAATACATGGGACACTTTTAGGCACTTTACATTACAGAAAAATGCCTAGAAATGTCCCATACTAGGGGTTACGGAAGTGCAATATTTGGGTCTCTCTCTGAGTAATTCAAAAGGAAACATTCCTATGATCCTCTTTAAAGGAAACACTCCTATGCTTATCTCCAAAGGATCCTTGGTTCCCGTTCTTACCCATGTTGCCTATGGTTATCTCCTAAGGAATCAAAGGAAACATATGTATATCAGATTCCTGTGTTTAGATCTCTTTCTTAGTCACATTTCACTGACACGGGCCTCCAAGGAGAGACCAAGCACTAGCACCGGACGTGCCCTGAGACCCACACTTAAGCCCCCGTCCTGAGTGTTATCACCCATGGGCCTTGGTTAAAGAGCCTCGCGCCCTTGGTTCTCCAATCCACACTTAGTCCGATTTCGCTGACCCAGGCCTCCATGGAGAGACCCAGCACCAGCACCGGCTGTGCCCGGAGACCGACACACTTAAGCCCCCGTCCTGAGTGTTATCACCCATGGGCCTTGGTTAAAGAGCCTCGCGCCCTTGGTTCTCCATTCCACACTTAGTCAGATTTCGCTGACCCGGGCCTCCAAGGAGAGACCAAGCACCATCACCGGCCATGCCAGGGGACCCACACTTAAGCCCCCGTCCTGAGTGTAATCACCAATTGGCCTGGGTTAAAGAGCCTCGCGCTCTTGGTTCTCCATTCCATACTTAGTCACTTTTCGCATACATTAAGAGACCCAGCACCAGCACCGGCCGTGCCCGGGGACCCACACTTAGGCCCCCGTCCTGAGTGCTGAAAATGCCTAGAAATGTCTCACTCTTTGTGTTAGGGAAAGATACAATAGTTGGGACATTTCTAGGCACTTTACATTATAGCAAAAATGACAAGAAATGTCCCACACTTTTTCATGGGGAAAAATACAAAACATGGGAGAAAAAACCTCCAAATATGGCTGAGCCCGGGGACCCACTCTAAAGCCCACACCCTGAGTGCTGAAAATGCCTAGAAATGTTCCACTCTTTGTGTCAGGGAAAAATACAATACTTAGGACATTTGTAGGCGCTTTACATTATAGCAAAAATGCCTAAAAATGTCCTAACCAATCAGAATGAGCCGGACGCTTCTAGGCACTTATCATTGAGGCAAAATAACTGGAAATGTCCCACACCTTTGGTGTTAGGGTAATACAATACATGGGACACTTGTAGGCACTTTACATTACAGCAAAATGCCTAGAAATGTCCCACACTAGGGGTTACGGAAGTGCAATATTTGGGTCTCTCTGTGAGTAATTCAAAAGGAAACATTCCTATGATCCTCATTAAAGGAAACACTCCTATGCTTATCTCCAAAGGATCCTTGGTTCCCGTTCTTACCCATGTTGCCTATGGTTATCTCCAAAGGAATCAAAGGAAACATATGTATATCAGTTTCCTGTGTTTAGATCTCTTTCTTAGTCACATTTCACTGAGCCGGGCCTTCACGGAGAGACCAAGCACCAGCACCGGCCGTGCCCTGGGACCCACACTTAAGCCCCCGTCCTGAGTGTTATCACCCATGGGCCTTGGTTAAAGAGCCTCGCGCCCTTGGTTCTCCATTCCACACTTGGTCCGATTTCGCTGACCCAGGCCTCCATGGAGAGACCCAGCACCAGCACCGGCCGTGCCCGGAGACCCAAACTTAAGCCCCCGTCCTGAGTGTTATCACCCACTGGCCTGGGTTAACGAGCCTCGCGCTCTCGGTTCTCCAATCCAAACTTAGTCAGATTTCGCTTACCCGGGCCTCCAAGGAGAAACCAAGCACCAGCACCGGCCGTGCCCGGAGACCCACACTTAAGCCCCCGTCCTGAGTGTTATCACCCATGGGCCTGGGTTAAAGAGCCTCGCGCTCTTGGTTCTCCATTCCACACTTAGTCAGATTTCGCTGACCCGGGCCTCCATGGAGAGACCCAGCACCAGCACCGGCCGTGCCCGGGGACCCACACTTAGGCCCCCGTCCTGAGTGCTTAAAATGCCTAGAAATGTCTCACTCTTTGTATTAGGGAAAGACACAATACTTGGGACACTTCTAGGCACTTTACATTATAGCAAAAATGCCTAGAAATGTCCCAACCAATCAGAATGAGCCGGACGCTTCTAGGCACTTATCACTGAGGCAAAATGCCTGGAAATGTCCCACACGTTTTCATGGGGAAAAATACAAAACATGGGAGAAAAACCTCCAAATATGGCTGAGCCCAGGGACCCACTCTAAAGCCAAAACCCTGAGTGCTGAAAATGCCTAGAAATGTTCCACTCTTTGTGTTCGGGAAAAATACAATACATGGGACATTTGTAGGCGCTTTACATTATAGCAAAAATGCCTAGAAATGTCCCAACCAATCAGAATGAGCCGGACGCTTCTAGGCACTTATCATTGAGGCAAAATGCCTGGAAATGTCCCACACCTTTGGTGTTAGGGTAATACAATACATGGGACACTTGTAGGCACTTTACATTACAGCAAAATGCCTAGAAATGTCCCACACTAGGGGTTACGGAAGTGCAATATTTGGGTCTCTCTTTGAGTAATTCAAAAGGAAACATTCCTATGATCCTCTTTAAAGGAAACACTCCTATGCTTATCTCCAAAGGATCCTTGGTTCCCGTTCTTACCCATATTTCCTATGGTTATCTCCAAAGGAATCAAAGGAAACATATGTATATCAGTTTCCTGTGTTTAGATCTCTTTCTTAGTCACATTTGGCTGAACCGGGCTTTCACGGAGAGACCAAGCACCAGCACCGGCCGTGCCCGGGGACCCACACTTAAGTCCCCCGTCCTGAGTGTTATCACCCATGGGCCTGGGTTAAAGAGCCTCTCGCTCTTGGTTCTCCATTCCAAACTTAATCAGATTTCGCTGACCCGGGCCTCCAAGGAGAGACCAAGCACCAGCACCGGCCGTGCCCTGAGACCCAAACTTAAGCCCCCGTCCTGAGTGTTATCACCCATGGGCCTTGGTTAAATAGCCTCGCGCCCTTGGTTCTCCATTCCACACTTGGTCCGATTTCGCTGACCCAGGCCTCCATGGAGAGACCCAGCACCAGCACCGGCCGTGCCCGGAGACCCAAACTTAAGCCCCCGTCCTGAGTGTTATCACCCACTGGCCTGGGTTAAACAGCCTCGCGCTCTCGGTTCTCCAATCCAAACTTAGTCAGATTTCGCTTACCCGGGCCTCCAAGGAGAAACCAAGCACCAGCACCGGCCGTGCCCGGAGACCCACACTTAAGCCCCCGTCCTGAGTGTTATCACCCATGGGCCTGGGTTAAAGAGCCTCGCGCTCTTGGTTCTCCATTCCACACTTAGTCCGATTTCGCTGACCCGGGCCTCCATGGAGAGACCCAGCACCAGCACCGGCCGTGCCCGGGGACCCACACTTAGGCCCCCGTCCTGAGTGCTGAAAATGCCTAGAAATGTCTCACTCTTTGTGTTAGGGAAAGACACAATACTTGGGACACTTCTAGGCACTTTACATTATAGAAAAAATGCCTAGAAATGTCCCAACCAATCAGAATGAGCCGGACGCTTCTAGGCACTTATCACTGAGGCAAAATGCCTGGAAATGTCCCACACGTTTTCATGGGGAAAAATACAAAACATGGGAGTAAAACCTCCAAATATGGCTGAGCCCAGGGACCCACTCTAAAGCCAAAACCCTGAGTGCTGAAAATGCCTAGAAATGTTCCACTCTTTGTGTTCGGGAAAAATACAATACATGGGACATTTGTAGGCGCTTTACATTATAGCAAAAATGCCTAGAAATGTCCCAACCAATCAGAATGAGCCGGACACTTCTAGGCACTTATCATTGAGGCAAAATGCCTGGAAATGTCCCACACCTTTGGTGTTAGGGTAATACAATACATGGGACACTTGTAGGCACTTTACATTACAGCAAAATGCCTAGAAATGTCCCACACTAGGGGTTACGGAAGTGCAATATTTGGGTCTCTCTATGAGTAATTCAAAAGGAAACATTCCTATGATCCTCCTTAAAGGAAACACTCCTATGCTTATCTCCAAAGGATCCTTGGTTCCCGTTCTTACCCATATTTCCTATGGTTATCTCCAAAGGAATCAAAGGAAACATATGTATATCAGTTTCCTGTGTTTAGATCTCTTTCTTAGTCATATTTGGCTGAACCGAGCTTTCACGGAGAGACCAAGCACCAGCACCGGCCATGCCCGGGGACCCACACTTAAGTCCCCCTCCTGAGTGTTATCACCCATGGGCCTCGGTTAAAGAGCCTCGCGCCCTTGGTTCTCCATTCCACACTTAGTCAGATTTCGCTGACCCGGGCCTCCATGGAGAGACCCAGCACCAGCACCGGCCGTGCCCGGGGACCCACACTTAGGCCCCCGTCCTGAGTGCTGAAAAGGCCTAGAAATGTCTCACTCTTTGTGTTAGGGAAAGATACAATACTTGGGACACTTCTAGGCACTTTACATTATAGCAAAAATGCCTAGAAATGTCCCACAGGTTTTCATGGGGAAAAATACAAAACATGGGAGAAAAAACCTCCAAATATGGCTGAGGCCGGGGACCCACTCTAAAGCCCACACCCTGAGTGCTGAAAATGCAGAGAAATGTTCCACTCTTTGTGTTAGGGAAAAATACAATACATGGGACATTTGTAGGCGCTTTACATTATAGCAAAAATGCCTAGAAATGTCCCAACCAATCAGAATGAGCAGGACGCTTCTAGGCACTTATCATTGAGGCAAAATGCCTGGAAATGTCCCACACTTTTTTATGTTAGGGTAATACAATACATGGGACACTTTTAGGCACTTTACATTACAGAAAAATGCCTAGAAATGTCCCATACTAGGGGTTACGGAAGTGCAATATTTGGGTCTCTCTCTGAGTAATTCAAAAGGAAACATTCCTATGATCCTCTTTAAAGGAAACACTCCTATGCTTATCTCCAAAGGATCCTTGGTTCCCGTTCTTACCCATGTTGCCTATGGTTATCTCCTAAGGAATCAAAGGAAACATATGTATATCAGATTCCTGTGTTTAGATCTCTTTCTTAGTCACATTTCACTGACCCGGGCCTCCAAGGAGAGACCAAGCACCATCACCGGCCATGCCAGGGGACCCACACTTAAGCCCCCGTCCTGAGTGTAATCACCAATTGGCCTGGGTTAAAGAGCCTCGCGCTCTTGGTTCTCCATTCCATACTTAGTCACTTTACGCATACATTAAGAGACCCAGCACCAGCACCGGCCGTGCCCGGGGACCCACACTTAGGCCCCCGTCCTGAGTGCTGAAAATGCCTAGAAATGTCTCACTCTTTGTGTTAGGGAAAGATACAATAGTTGGGACATTTCTAGGCACTTTACATTATAGCAAAAATGACAAGAAATGTCCCACACTTTTTCATGGGGAAAAATACAAAACATGGGAGAAAAAACCTCCAAATATGGCTGAGCCCGGGGACCCACTCTAAAGCCCACACCCTGAGTGCTGAAAATGCCTAGAAATGTTCCACTCTTTGTGTCAGGGAAAAATACAATACTTAGGACATTTGTAGGCGCTTTACATTATAGCAAAAATGCCTAAAAATGTCCTAACCAATCAGAATGAGCCGGACGCTTCTAGGCACTTATCATTGAGGCAAAATAACTGGAAATGTCCCACACCTTTGGTGTTAGGGTAATACAATACATGGGACACTTGTAGGCACTTTACATTACAGCAAAATGCCTAGAAATGTCCCACACTAGGGGTTACGGAAGTGCAATATTTGGGTCTCTCTGTGAGTAATTCAAAAGGAAACATTCCTATGATCCTCATTAAAGGAAACACTCCTATGCTTATCTCCAAAGGATCCTTTGTTCCCGTTCTTATCCATATTTCCTATGGTTATCTCCAAAGGAATCAAAGGAAACATATGTATATCAGTTTCCTGTGTTTAGATCTCTTTCTTAGTCACATTTCACTGAACCGGGCCTTCAGGGAGAGACCAAGCACCAGCACCGGCCGTGCCCGGGGACCCACACTTAAGTCCCCCTCCTGAGTGTTATCACCCATGGGCCTGGGTTAAAGAGCCTCGCGCTCTTGGTTCTCCATTCCAAACTTAATCAGATTCGCTGACCCGGGCTTCCAAGGAGAGACCAAGCACCAGCACCGGCCGTGCCCTGAGACCCAAACTTAAGCCCCCGTCCTGAGTGTTATCACCCATGGGCCTTGGTTAAATAGCCTCGCGCCCTTGGTTCTCCATTCCACACTTGGTCCGATTTCGCTGACCCAGGCCTCCATGGAGAGACCCAGCACCAGCACCGGCCGTGCCCGGAGACCCAAACTTGAGCCCCCGTCCTGAGTGTTATCACCCACTGGCCTGGGTTAAAGAGCCTCGCGCCCTTGGTTCTCCAATCCACACTTAGTCCGATTTCGCTGACCCAGGCCTCCATGGAGAGACCCAGCACCAGCACCGGTTGTGCCCGGAGACCCACACTTAAGCCCCCGTCCTGAGTGTTATCACCCATGGGCCTTGGTTAAAGAGCCTCGCGCCCTTGGTTCTCCATTCCACACTTAGTCAGATTTCGCTGACCCGGGCCTCCAAGGAGAGACCAAGCACCATCACCGGCCGTGCCCGGGGACCCACACTTAAGCCCCCATCCTGAGTGTAATCACCAATTGGCCTGGGTTAAAGAGCCTCGCGCTCTTGGTTCTCCATTCCATACTTAGTCACTTTTCGCATACATTAAGAGACCCAGCACCAGCACCGGCCGTGCCCGGGGACCCACACTTAGGCCCCCGTCCTGAGTGCTGAAAATGCCTAGAAATGTCTCACTCTTTGTGTTAGGGAAAGATACAATAGTTGGGACATTTCTAGGCACTTTACATTATAGCAAAAATGCATAGAAATGTCCCACACCTTTGGTGTTAGGGTAATACAATACATGGGACACTTGTAGGCACTTTACATTACAGCAAAATGCCTAGAAATGTCCCATACTAGGGGTTACGGAAGTGCAATATTTGGGTCTCTCTCTGAGTAATTCAAAAGGAAACATGCCTATGATCCTCTTTAAAGGAAACACTACTATGCTTATCTCCAAAGGATCCTTGGTTCCCGTTCTTACCCATGTTGCCTATGGTTATCTCCAAAGGAATCAAAGGAAACATATGTATATCAGTTTCCTGTGTTTAGATCTCTTTCTTAGTCACATTTCACTGAGCCGGGCCTTCACAGAGAGACCAAGCACCAGCAACGGCCGTGCCCGGGGACCCATACTTAAGTCCCCCTCCTGAGTGTTATCACCCATGGGCCTGGGTTAAAGAGCCTCGCGCTCTTGGTTCTCCATTTGAAACTTAGTCAGATTTCGCTGACCCGGGCCTCCAAGGAGAGACCAAGCACCAGCACCGGCCGTGACCTGAGACCCACACTTAAGCCCCCGTCCTGAGTGTTATCACCCATGGGCCTTGGTTAAAGAGCCTCGCGCCCTTGGTTCTCCATTCCACACTTGGTCCGATTTCGCTGACCCAGGCCTCCATGGAGAGAACCAGCACCAGCACCGGCCGTGCCCGGAGACCCAAACTTAAGCCCCCGTCCTGAGTGTTATCACCCACTGGCCTGGGTTAAAGAGCTTCGCGCTCTCGGTTCTCCAATCCAAACTTAGTCAGATTTCGCTTACCCGGGCCTCCAAGGAGAAACCAAGCACCAGCACCGGCCGTGCCCGGAGACCCACACTTAAGCCCCCGTCCTGAGTATTATCACCCATGGGCCTGGGTTAAAGAGCCTCGCGCTCTTGGTTCTCCATTCCACACTTAGTCAGATTTCGCTGACCCGGGCCTCCATGGAGAGACCCAGCACCAGCACCGGCCGTGCCCGGGGACCCACACTTAGGCCCCCGTCCTGAGTGCTGAAAATGCCTAGAAATGTCTCACTCTTTGTGTTAGGGAAAGACACAATACTTGGGACACTTCTAGGCACTTTACATTATAGCAAAAATGCCTAGAAATGTCCCAACCAATCAGAATGAGCCGGACGCTTCTAGGCACTTATCACTGAGGCAAAATGCCTGGAAATGTCCCACACGTTTTCATGGGGAAAAATACAAAACATGGGAGAAAAACCTCCAAATATGGCTGAGCCCAGGGACCCACTCTAAAGCCAAAACCCTGAGTGCTGAAAATGCCTAGAAATGTTCCACTCTTTGTGTTCGGGAAAAATACAATACATGGGACATTTGTAGGCGCTTTACATTATAGCAAAAATGCCTAGAAATGTCCCAACCAATCAGAATGAGCCGGACGCTTCTAGGCACTTATCATTGAGGCAAAATGCCTGGAAATGTCCCACACCTTTGGTGTTAGGGTAATACAATACATGGGACACTTGTAGGCACTTTACATTACAGTAAAATGCCTAGAAATGTCCCACACTAGGGGTTACGGAAGTGCAATATTTGGGTCTCTCTATGAGTAATTAAAAAGGAAACATTCCTATGATCCTCTTTAAAGGAAACACTCCTATGCTTATCTCCAAAGGATCCTTTGTTCTCGTTATTATCCACATTTCCTATGGTTATCTCCAAAGGAATCAAAGGAAACATATGTATATCAGTTTCCTGTGTTTAGATCTCTTTCTTAGTCACATTTCACTGAACCGGGCCTTCAGGGAGAGACCAAGCACCAGCAACGGCCGTGCCCGGAGACCCACAGTTAAGCCCCCGTCCTGAGTGTTATCACCCATGGGCCTGGGTTAAAGTGCCTCGCGCCCTTGGTTCTCCATTCCACACTTAGTCCGATTTCGCTGACCCGGGCCTCCAAGGAGAGACCAAGCACCAGCACCGGACGTGCCCTGAGATCCACACTTAAGCCCCCGTCCTGAGTGTTATCACCCATGGGCCTTGGTTAAAGAGCCTCGCGCCCTTGGTTCTCCATTCCACACTTAGTCAAATTTCGCTGACCCGGGCCTCCAAGGAGAGACCAAGCACCATCACCGGCCGTGCCCGGGGACCCACACCTAGGACCCCGTCCTGAGTGCTGAAAATGCCTAGAAATGTCTCACTCTTTGTGTGAGGGAAAGACACAATACTTGGGACACTTCTAGGCACTTTACATTATAGCAAAAATGCCTAGAAATGTCCCAACCAATCAGAATGAGCCGGACGCTTCTAGGCACTTATCACTGAGGCAAAATGCCTGGAAATGTCCCACACGTTTTCATGGGGAAAAATACAAAACATGGGAGAAAAAACCTCCAAATATGGCTGAGCCCAGGGACCCACTCTAAAGCCAACACCCTCAGTGCTGAAAATGCCTAGAAATGTTCCACTCTTTGTGTTGTGGAAAAATACAATACATGGGACATTTGTAGGCGCTTTACATTATAGCAAAAATGCCTAGAAATGTCCCAACCAATCAGAATGAGCCGGACGCTTCTAGGCACTTCTCACTGAGGCAAAATGCCTGGAAATGTCCCACACTTTTTTATGTTAGGGTAATACAATACATGGGATACTTGTAGGCACTTTACATTACAGCAAAATGTCTAGAAATGTCCCAAACTAGGGGTTACGGAAGTGCAATATTTGGGACTCTCTCTGAGTAATTAAAAAGGAAACATTCCTATGATCCTCTTTAAAGGAAACACTCCTATGCTTATCTCCAAAGGATCCTTTGTTCTCGATCTTATCCACATTTCCTATGGTTATCTCCAAAGGAATCAAAGGAAACATATGTATATCAGTTTCCTGTGTTTAGATCTCTTTCTTAGTCACTGTTCACTGAACCGGGCCTTCAGGGAGAGACCAAGCACCAGCAACGGCCGTGCCCGGGGACCCACACTTAAGTCCCCCTCCTGAGTGTTATCACCCATGGGCCTGGGTTAAAGAGTCTCGCGCTCTTGGTTCTCCATTCCATACTTAGTCAGATTTCGCTAACCCGGGCCTCCAAGGAGAGACCAAGCACCAGCACCGGCCGTGCCCGGAGACCCACACTTAAGCCCCCGTCCTGAGTGTAATCACCCATGGGCCTTGGTTACAGAGCCTCGCGCCCTTGGTTCTCCATTCCACACTTAGTCTGATTTCGCTGACCAAGGCCTCCATGGAGAGACCCAGCACCAGCACCGGCCGTGCCCGGAGACCCACAGTTAAGCCCCCGTCCTGAGTGTTATCACCCATGGGCCTGGGTTAAAGTGCCTCGCGCCCTTGGTTCTCCATTCCACACTTAGTCAGATTTCGCTGACCCGGGCCTCCAAGGAGAGACCAAGCACCAGCGCCGGACGTGCCCTGAGACCCACACTTAAGCCCCCGTCCTGAGTGTTATCACCCATGGGCCTTGGTTAAAGAGCCTCGCGCCCTTGGTTCTCCAATCCACACTTAGTCCGATTTCGCTGACCCAGGCCTCCATGGAGAGACCCAGCACCAGCACCGGCTGTGCCCGGAGACCCACACTTAAGCCCCCGTCCTGAGTGTTATCACCCATGGGCCTTGGTTAAAGAGCCTCGCGCCCTTGGTTCTCCATTCCACACTTAGTCAGATTTCGCTGACCCGGGCCTCCAAGGAGAGACCAAGCACCATCACCGGCCGTGCCCGGGGACCCACACTTAAGCCCCCATCCTGAGTGTAATCACCAATTGGCCTGGGTTAAAGAGCCTCGCGCTCTTGGTTCTCCATTCCATACTTAGTCACTTTTCGCATACATTAAGAGACCCAGCACCAGCACCGGCCGTGCCCGGGGACCCACACTAAGGCCCCCGTCCTGAGTGCTGAAAATGCCTAGAAATGTCTCACTCTTTGTGTTAGGGAAAGATACAATAGTTGGGACATTTCTAGGCACTTTACATTATAGCAAAAATGACAAGAAATGTCCCACACTTTTTCATGGGGAAAAATACAAAACATGGGAGAAAAAACCTCCAAATATGGCTGAGCCCGGGGACCCACTCTAAAGCCCACACCCTGAGTGCTGAAAATGCCTAGAAATGTTCCACTCTTTGTGTCAGGGAAAAATACAATACATAGGACATTTGTAGGCGCTTTACATTATAGCAAAAATGCCTAAAAATGTCCTAACCAATCAGAATGAGCCGGACGCTTCTAGGCACTTTACATTATAGCAAAAATGCATAGAAATGTCCCACACCTTTGGTGTTAGGGTAATACAATACATGGGACACTTGTAGGCACTTTACATTACAGCAAAATGCCTAGAAATGTCCCATACTAGGGGTTACGGAAGTGCAATATTTGGGTCTCTCTCTGAGTAATTCAAAAGGAAACATGCCTATGATCCTCTTTAAAGGAAACACTACTATGCTTATCTCCAAAGGATCCTTGGTTCCCGTTCTTACCCATGTTGCCTATGGTTATCTCCAAAGGAATCAAAGGAAACATATGTATATCAGTTTCCTGTGTTTAGATCTCTTTCTTAGTCACATTTCACTGAGCCGGGCCTTCACAGAGAGACCAAGCACCAGCAACGGCCGTGCCCGGGGACCCATACTTAAGTCCCCCTCCTGAGTGTTATCACCCATGGGCCTGGGTTAAAGAGCCTCGCGCTCTTGGTTCTCCATTTGAAACTTAGTCAGATTTCGCTGACCCGGGCCTCCAA
This sequence comes from Pleuronectes platessa, assembly GCF_947347685.1. Classification (NCBI taxonomy): domain Eukaryota; kingdom Metazoa; phylum Chordata; class Actinopteri; order Pleuronectiformes; family Pleuronectidae; genus Pleuronectes; species Pleuronectes platessa. The sequence continues at coordinate 25,300,208 of NC_070640.1, forward strand.
GGAGAGACCAAGCACCAGCACCGGCCGTGACCTGAGACCCACACTTAAGCCCCCGTCCTGAGTGTTATCACCCATGGGCCTTGGTTAAAGAGCCTCGCGCCCTTGGTTCTCCATTCCACACTTGGTCCGATTTCGCTGACCCAGGCCTCCATGGAGAGAACCAGCACCAGCACCGGCCGTGCCCGGAGACCCAAACTTAAGCCCCCGTCCTGAGTGTTATCACCCACTGGCCTGGGTTAAAGAGCTTCGCGCTCTCGGTTCTCCAATCCAAACTTAGTCAGATTTCGCTTACCCGGGCCTCCAAGGAGAAACCAAGCACCAGCACCGGCCGTGCCCGGAGACCCACACTTAAGCCCCCGTCCTGAGTGTTATCACCCATGGGCCTGGGTTAAAGAGCCTCGCGCTCTTGGTTCTCCATTCCACACTTAGTCAGATTTCGCTGACCCGGGCCTCCATGGAGAGACCCAGCACCAGCACCGGCCGTGCCCGGGGACCCACACTTAGGCCCCCGTCCTGAGTGCTGAAAATGCCTAGAAATGTCTCACTCTTTGTGTTAGGGAAAGACACAATACTTGGGACACTTCTAGGCACTTTACATTATAGCAAAAATGCCTAGAAATGTCCCAACCAATCAGAATGAGCCGGACGCTTCTAGGCACTTATCACTGAGGCAAAATGCCTGGAAATGTCCCACACGTTTTCATGGGGAAAAATACAAAACATGGGAGAAAAACCTCGAAATATGGCTGAGCCCAGGGACCCACTCTAAAGCCAAAACCCTGAGTGCTGAAAATGCCTAGAAATGTTCCACTCTTTGTGTTCGGGAAAAATACAATACATGGGACATTTGTAGGCGCTTTACATTATAGCAAAAATGCCTAGAAATGTCCCAACCAATCAGAATGAGCCTGACGCTTCTAGGCACTTATCATTGAGGCAAAATGCCTGGAAATGTCCCACACCTTTGGTGTTAGGGTAATACAATACATGGGACACTTGTAGGCACTTTACATTACAGTAAAATGCCTAGAAATGTCCCACACTAGGGGTTACGGAAGTGCAATATTTGGGTCTCTCTATGAGTAATTAAAAAGGAAACATTCCTATGATCCTCTTTAAAGGAAACACTCCTATGCTTATCTCCAAAGGATCCTTTGTTCTCGTTATTATCCACATTTCCTATGGTTATCTCCAAAGGAATCAAAGGAAACATATGTATATCAGTTTCCTGTGTTTAGATCTCTTTCTTAGTCACATTTCACTGAACCGGGCCTTCAGGGAGAGACCAAGCACCAGCAACGGCCGTGCCCGGAGACCCACAGTTAAGCCCCCGTCCTGAGTGTTATCACCCATGGGCCTGGGTTAAAGTGCCTCGCGCCCTTGGTTCTCCATTCCACACTTAGTCCGATTTCGCTGACCCGGGCCTCCAAGGAGAGACCAAGCACCAGCACCGGACGTGCCCTGAGATCCACACTTAAGCCCCCGTCCTGAGTGTTATCACCCATGGGCCTTGGTTAAAGAGCCTCGCGCCCTTGGTTCTCCATTCCACACTTAGTCAAATTTCGCTGACCCGGGCCTCCAAGGAGAGACCAAGCACCATCACCGGCCGTGCCCGGGGACCCACACTTAGGACCCCGTCCTGAGTGCTGAAAATGCCTAGAAATGTCTCACTCTTTGTGTTAGGGAAAGACACAATACTTGGGACACTTCTAGGCACTTTACATTATAGCAAAAATGCCTAGAAATGTCCCAACCAATCAGAATGAGCCGGACGCTTCTAGGCACTTATCACTGAGGCAAAATGCCTGGAAATGTCCCACACGTTTTCATGGGGAAAAATACAAAACATGGGAGAAAAAACCTCCAAATATGGCTGAGCCCAGGGACCCACTCTAAAGCCAACACCCTCAGTGCTGAAAATGCCTAGAAATGTTCCACTCTTTGTGTTGTGGAAAAATACAATACATGGGACATTTGTAGGCGCTTTACATTATAGCAAAAATGCCTAGAAATGTCCCAACCAATCAGAATGAGCCGGACGCTTCTAGGCACTTCTCACTGAGGCAAAATGCCTGGAAATGTCCCACACTTTTTTATGTTAGGGTAATACAATACATGGGATACTTGTAGGCACTTTACATTACAGCAAAATGTCTAGAAATGTCCCAAACTAGGGGTTACGGAAGTGCAATATTTGGGACTCTCTCTGAGTAATTAAAAAGGAAACATTCCTATGATCCTCTTTAAAGGAAACACTCCTATGCTTATCTCCAAAGGATCCTTTGTTCTCGTTCTTATCCACATTTCCTATGGTTATCTCCAAAGGAATCAAAGGAAACATATGTATATCAGTTTCCTGTGTTTAGATCTCTTTCTTAGTCACTGTTCACTGAACCGGGCCTTCAGGGAGAGACCAAGCACCAGCAACGGCCGTGCCCGGGGACCCACACTTAAGTCCCCCTCCTGAGTGTTATCACCCATGGGCCTGGGTTAAAGAGTCTCGCGCTCTTGGTTCTCCATTCCATACTTAGTCAGATTTCGCTAACCCGGGCCTCCAAGGAGAGACCAAGCACCAGCACCGGCCGTGCCCGGAGACCCACACTTAAGCCCCCGTCCTGAGTGTAATCACCCATGGGCCTTGGTTACAGAGCCTCGCGCCCTTGGTTCTCCATTCCACACTTAGTCTGATTTCGCTGACCAAGGCCTCCATGGAGAGACCCAGCACCAGCACCGGCCGTGCCCGGAGACCCACAGTTAAGCCCCCGTCCTGAGTGTTATCACCCATGGGCCTGGGTTAAAGTGCCTCGCGCCCTTGGTTCTCCATTCCACACTTAGTCAGATTTCGCTGACCCGGGCCTCCAAGGAGAGACCAAGCACCAGCGCCGGACGTGCCCTGAGACCCACACTTAAGCCCCCGTCCTGAGTGTTATCACCCATGGGCCTTGGTTAAAGAGCCTCGCGCCCTTGGTTCTCCAATCCACACTTAGTCCGATTTCGCTGACCCAGGCCTCCATGGAGAGACCCAGCACCAGCACCGGCTGTGCCCGGAGACCCACACTTAAGCCCCCGTCCTGAGTGTTATCACCCATGGGCCTTGGTTAAAGAGCCTCGCGCCCTTGGTTCTCCATTCCACACTTAGTCAGATTTCGCTGACCCGGGCCTCCAAGGAGAGACCAAGCACCATCACCGGCCGTGCCCGGGGACCCACACTTAAGCCCCCATCCTGAGTGTAATCACCAATTGGCCTGGGTTAAAGAGCCTCGCGCTCTTGGTTCTCCATTCCATACTTAGTCACTTTTCGCATACATTAAGAGACCCAGCACCAGCACCGGCCGTGCCCGGGGACCCACACTAAGGCCCCCGTCCTGAGTGCTGAAAATGCCTAGAAATGTCTCACTCTTTGTGTTAGGGAAAGATACAATAGTTGGGACATTTCTAGGCACTTTACATTATAGCAAAAATGACAAGAAATGTCCCACACTTTTTCATGGGGAAAAATACAAAACATGGGAGAAAAAACCTCCAAATATGGCTGAGCCCGGGGACCCACTCTAAAGCCCACACCCTGAGTGCTGAAAATGCCTAGAAATGTTCCACTCTTTGTGTCAGGGAAAAATACAATACATAGGACATTTGTAGGCGCTTTACATTATAGCAAAAATGCCTAAAAATGTCCTAACCAATCAGAATGAGCCGGACGCTTCTAGGAACTTATCATTGAGGCAAAATGCCTGGAAATGTCCCACACCTTTGGTGTTAGGGTAATACAATACATGGGACACTTGTAGGCACTTTACATTACAGCAAAATGCCTAGAAATGTCCCATACTAGGGGTTACGGAAGTGCAATATTTGGGTCTCTCTCTGAGTAATTCAAAAGGAAACATTCCTATGATCCTCTTTAAAGGAAACACTACTATGCTTATCACCAAAGGATCCTTGGTTCCCGTTCTTACCCATGTTGCCTATGGTTATCTCCAAAGGAATCAAAGGAAACATATGTATATCAGTTTCCTGTGTTTAGATCTCTTTCTTAGTCACATTTCACTGAGCCGGGCCTTCACGGAGAGACCAAGCACCAGCACCGGCCGTGCCCTGAGACCCACACTTAAGCCCCCGTCCTGAGTGTTATCACCCATGGGCCTTGGTTAAAGAGCCTCGCGCCCTTGGTTCTCCATTCCACACTTGGTCCGATTTCGCTGACCCAGGCCTCCATGGAGAGAACCAGCACCAGCACCGGCCGTGCCCGGAGACCCAAACTTAAGCCCCCGTCCTGAGTGTTATCACCCACTGGCCTGGGTTAAAGAGCCTCGCGCTCTCGGTTCTCCAATCCAAACTTAGTCAGATTTCGCTGACCCGGGCCTCCATGGAGAGACCCAGCACCAGCACCGGCCGTGCCCGGGGACCCACACTTAGGCCCCCGTCCTGAGTGCTGAAAATGCCTAGAAATGTCTCACTCTTTGTGTTAGGGAAAGACACAATACTTGGGACACTTCTAGGCACTTTACATTATAGCAAAAATGCCTAGAAATGTCCCAACCAATCAGAATGAGCCGGACGCTTCTAGGCACTTATCACTGAGGCAAAATGCCTGGAAATGTCCCACATTTTTTCATGGGGAAAAATACAAAACATGGGAGAAAAACCTCCAAATATGGCTGAGCCCAGGGACCCACTCTAAAGCCAAAACCCTGAGTGCTGAAAATGCCTAGAAATGTTCCACTCTTTGTGTTCGGGAAAAATACAATACATGGGACATTTGTAGGCGCTTTACATTATAGCAAAAATGCCTAGAAATGTCCCAACCAATCAGAATGAGCCGGACGCTTCTAGGCACTTATCATTGAGGCAAAATGCCTGGAAATGTCCCACACCTTTGGTGTTAGGGTAATACAATACATGGGACACTTGTAGGCACTTTACATTACAGCAAAATGCCTAGAAATGTCCCACACTAGGGGTTACGGAAGTGCAATATTTGGGTCTCTCTATGAGTAATTCAAAAGGAAACATTCCTATGATCCTCTTTAAAGGAAACACTCCTATGCTTATCTCCAAAGGATCCTTGGTTCCCGTTCTTACCCATATTTCCTATGGTTATCTCCAAAGGAATCAAAGGAAACATATGTATATCAGTTTCCTGTGTTTAGATCTCTTTCTTAGTCACATTTGGCTGAACCGGGCTTTCACGGAGAGACCAAGCACCAGCACCGGCCGTGCCCGGGGACCCACACTTAAGTCCCCCTCCTGAGTGTTATCACCCATGGGCCTGGGCTAAAGAGCCTCGCGCTCTTGGTTCTCCATTCCACACTTAGTCCGATTTCGCTGACCCGGGCCTCCAAGGAGAGACCAAGCACCAGCACCGGACGTGCCCTGAGATCCACACTTAAGCCCCCGTCCTGAGTGTTATCACCCATGGGCCTTGGTTAAAGAGCCTCGCGCCCTTGGTTCTCCAATCCACACTTAGTCCGATTTCGCTGACCCAGGCCTCCATGGAGAGACCCAGCACCAGCACCGGCTGTGCCCGGAGACCCACACTTAAGCCCCCGTCCTGAGTGTTATCACCCATGGGCCTTGGTTAAAGAGCCTCGCGCCCTTGGTTCTCCATTCCACACTTAGTCAGATTTCGCTGACCCGGGCCTCCAAGGAGAGACCAAGCACCATCACCGGCCGTGCCCGGGGACCCACACTTAAGCCCCCATCCTGAGTGTAATCACCAATTGGCCTGGGTTAAAGAGCCTCGCGCTCTTGGTTCTCCATTCCATACTTAGTCACTTTTCGCATACATTAAGAGACCCAGCACCAGCACCGGCCGTGCCCGGGGACCCACACTAAGGCCCCCGTCCTGAGTGCTGAAAATGCCTAGAAATGTCTCACTCTTTGTGTTAGGGAAAGATACAATAGTTGGGACATTTCTAGGCACTTTACATTATAGCAAAAATGACAAGAAATGTCCCACACTTTTTCATGGGGAAAAATACAAAACATGGGAGAAAAAACCTCCAAATATGGCTGAGCCCGGGGACCCACTCTAAAGCCCACACCCTGAGTGCTGAAAATGCCTAGAAATGTTCCACTCTTTGTGTCAGGGAAAAATACAATACATAGGACATTTGTAGGCGCTTTACATTATAGCAAAAATGCCTAAAAATGTCCTAACCAATCAGAATGAGCCGGACGCTTCTAGGCACTTATCATTGAGGCAAAATGCCTGGAAATGTCCCACACCTTTGGTGTTAGGGTAATACAATACATGGGACACTTGTAGGCACTTTACATTACAGCAAAATGCCTAGAAATGTCCCATACTAGGGGTTACGGAAGTGCAATATTTGGGTCTCTCTCTGAGTAATTCAAAAGGAAACATTCCTATGATCCTCTTTAAAGGAAACACTACTATGCTTATCACCAAAGGATCCTTGGTTCCCGTTCTTACCCATGTTGCCTATGGTTATCTCCAAAGGAATCAAAGGAAACATATGTATATCAGTTTCCTGTGTTTAGATCTCTTTCTTAGTCACATTTCACTGAGCCGGGCCTTCACGGAGAGACCAAGCACCAGCACCGGCCGTGCCCTGAGACCCACACTTAAGCCCCCGTCCTGAGTGTTATCACCCATGGGCCTTGGTTAAAGAGCCTCGCGCCCTTGGTTCTCCATTCCACACTTGGTCCGATTTCGCTGACCCAGGCCTCCATGGAGAGAACCAGCACCAGCACCGGCCGTGCCCGGAGACCCAAACTTAAGCCCCCGTCCTGAGTGTTATCACCCACTGGCCTGGGTTAAAGAGCCTCGCGCTCTCGGTTCTCCAATCCAAACTTAGTCAGATTTCGCTGACCCGGGCCTCCATGGAGAGACCCAGCACCAGCACCGGCCGTGCCCGGGGACCCACACTTAGGCCCCCGTCCTGAGTGCTGAAAATGCCTAGAAATGTCTCACTCTTTGTGTTAGGGAAAGACACAATACTTGGGACACTTCTAGGCACTTTACATTATAGCAAAAATGCCTAGAAATGTCCCAACCAATCAGAATGAGCCGGACGCTTCTAGGCACTTATCACTGAGGCAAAATGCCTGGAAATGTCCCACATTTTTTCATGGGGAAAAATACAAAACATGGGAGAAAAACCTCCAAATATGGCTGAGCCCAGGGACCCACTCTAAAGCCAAAACCCTGAGTGCTGAAAATGCCTAGAAATGTTCCACTCTTTGTGTTCGGGAAAAATCCAATACATGGGACATTTGTAGGCGCTTTACATTATAGCAAAAATGCCTAGAAATGTCCCAACCAATCAGAATGAGCCGGACGCTTCTAGGCACTTATCATTGAGGCAAAATGCCTGGAAATGTCCCACACCTTTGGTGTTAGGGTAATACAATACATGGGACACTTGTAGGCACTTTACATTACAGCAAAATGCCTAGAAATGTCCCACACTAGGGGTTACGGAAGTGCAATATTTGGGTCTCTCTATGAGTAATTCAAAAGGAAACATTCCTATGATCCTCTTTAAAGGAAACACTCCTATGCTTATCTCCAAAGGATCCTTGGTTCCCGTTCTTACCCATATTTCCTATGGTTATCTCCAAAGGAATCAAAGGAAACATATGTATATCAGTTTCCTGTGTTTAGATCTCTTTCTTAGTCACATTTGGCTGAACCGGGCTTTCACGGAGAGACCAAGCACCAGCACCGGCCGTGCCCGGGGACCCACACTTAAGTCCCCCTCCTGAGTGTTATCACCCATGGGCCTGGGCTAAAGAGCATCGCGCTCTTGGTTCTCCATTCCACACTTAGTCCGATTTCGCTGACCCGGGCCTCCAAGGAGAGACCAAGCACCAGCACCGGACGTGCCCTGAGATCCACACTTAAGCCCCCGTCCTGAGTGTTATCACCCATGGGCCTTGGTTAAAGAGCCTCGCGCCCTTGGTTCTCCATTCCACACTTAGTCAAATTTCGCTGACCCGGGCCTCCAAGGAGAGACCAAGCACCATCACCGGCCGTGCCCGGGGACCCACACTTAAGCCCCCATCCTGAGTGTAATCACCAATTGGCCTGGGTTAAAGAGCCTCGCGCTCTTGGTTCTCCATTCCATACTTAGTCACTTTTCGCATACATTAAGAGACCCAGCACCAGCACCGGCCGTGCCCGGGGACCCACACTTAGGCCCCCGTCCTGAGTGCTGAAAATGCCTAGAAATGTCTCACTCTTTGTGTTAGGGAAAGACACAATACTTGGGACACTTCTAGGCACTTTACATTATAGCAAAAATGCCTAGAAATGTCCCAACCAATCAGAATGAGCCGGACGCTTCTAGGCACTTATCACTGAGGCAAAATGCCTGGAAATGTCCCACACGTTTTCATGGGGAAAAATACAAAACATGGGAGAAAAAACCTCCAAATATGGCTGAGCCCAGGGACCCACTCTAAAGCCAACACCCTCAGTGCTGAAAATGCCTAGAAATGTTCCACTCTTTGTGTCAGGGAAAAATACAATACATAGGACATTTGTAGGCGCTTTACATTATAGCAAAAATGCCTAAAAATGTCCTAACCAATCAGAATGAGCCGGACGCTTCTAGGCACTTATCATTGAGGCAAAATGCCTGGAAATGTCCCACACCTTTGGTGTTAGGGTAATACAATACATGGGACACTTGTAGGCACTTTACATTACAGCAAAATGCCTAGAAATGTCCCATACTAGGGGTTACGGAAGTGCAATATTTGGGTCTCTCTCTGAGTAATTCAAAAGGAAACATTCCTATGATCCTCTTTAAAGGAAACACTACTATGCTTATCACCAAAGGATCCTTGGTTCCCGTTCTTACCCATGTTGCCTATGGTTATCTCCAAAGGAATCAAAGGAAACATATGTATATCAGTTTCCTGTGTTTAGATCTCTTTCTTAGTCACATTTCACTGAGCCGGGCCTTCACGGAGAGACCAAGCACCAGCACCGGCCGTGCCCTGAGACCCACACTTAAGCCCCCGTCCTGAGTGTTATCACCCATGGGCCTTGGTTAAAGAGCCTCGCGCCCTTGGTTCTCCATTCCACACTTGGTCCGATTTCGCTGACCCAGGCCTCCATGGAGAGAACCAGCACCAGCACCGGCCGTGCCCGGAGACCCAAACTTAAGCCCCCGTCCTGAGTGTTATCACCCACTGGCCTGGGTTAAAGAGCCTCGCGCTCTCGGTTCTCCAATCCAAACTTAGTCAGATTTCGCTGACCCGGGCCTCCATGGAGAGACCCAGCACCAGCACCGGCCGTGCCCGGGGACCCACACTTAGGCCCCCGTCCTGAGTGCTGAAAATGCCTAGAAATGTCTCACTCTTTGTGTTAGGGAAAGACACAATACTTGGGACACTTCTAGGCACTTTACATTATAGCAAAAATGCCTAGAAATGTCCCAACCAATCAGAATGAGCCGGACGCTTCTAGGCACTTATCACTGAGGCAAAATGCCTGGAAATGTCCCACATTTTTTCATGGGGAAAAATACAAAACATGGGAGAAAAACCTCCAAATATGGCTGAGCCCAGGGACCCACTCTAAAGCCAAAACCCTGAGTGCTGAAAATGCCTAGAAATGTTCCACTCTTTGTGTTCGGGAAAAATACAATACATGGGACATTTGTAGGCGCTTTACATTATAGCAAAAATGCCTAGAAATGTCCCAACCAATCAGAATGAGCCGGACGCTTCTAGGCACTTATCATTGAGGCAAAATGCCTGGAAATGTCCCACACCTTTGGTGTTAGGGTAATACAATACATGGGACACTTGTAGGCACTTTACATTACAGCAAAATGCCTAGAAATGTCCCACACTAGGGGTTACGGAAGTGCAATATTTGGGTCTCTCTATGAGTAATTCAAAAGGAAACATTCCTATGATCCTCTTTAAAGGAAACACTCCTATGCTTATCTCCAAAGGATCCTTGGTTCCCGTTCTTACCCATATTTCCTATGGTTATCTCCAAAGGAATCAAAGGAAACATATGTATATCAGTTTCCTGTGTTTAGATCTCTTTCTTAGTCACATTTGGCTGAACCGGGCTTTCACGGAGAGACCAAGCACCAGCACCGGCCGTGCCCGGGGACCCACACTTAAGTCCCCCTCCTGAGTGTTATCACCCATGGGCCTGGGCTAAAGAGCCTCGCGCTCTTGGTTCTCCATTCCACACTTAGTCCGATTTCGCTGACCCGGGCCTCCAAGGAGAGACCAAGCAACAGCACCGGACGTGCCCTGAGATCCACACTTAAGCCCCCGTCCTGAGTGTTATCACCCATGGGCCTTGGTTAAAGAGCCTCGCGCCCTTGGTTCTCCATTCCACACTTAGTCAAATTTCGCTGACCCGGGCCTCCAAGGAGAGACCAAGCACCATCACCGGCCGTGCCCGGGGACCCACACTTAAGCCCCCATCCTGAGTGTAATCACCAATTGGCCTGGGTTAAAGAGCCTCGCGCTCTTGGTTCTCCATTCCATACTTAGTCACTTTTCGCATACATTAAGAGACCCAGCACCAGCACCGGCCGTGCCCGGGGACCCACACTTAGGCCCCCGTCCTGAGTGCTGAAAATGCCTAGAAATGTCTCACTCTTTGTGTTAGGGAAAGACACAATACTTGGGACACTTCTAGGCACTTTACATTATAGCAAAAATGCCTAGAAATGTCCCAACCAATCAGAATGAGCCGGACGCTTCTAGGCACTTATCACTGAGGCAAAATGCCTGGAAATGTCCCACACGTTTTCATGGGGAAAAATACAAAACACGGGACATTTGTAGGCGCTTTACATTATAGCAAAAATGCCTAGAAATGTCCCAACCAATCAGAATGAGCCGGACGCTTCTAGGCACTTCTCACTGAGGCAAAATGCCTGGAAATGTCCCACACTTTTTTATGTTAGGGTAATACAATACATGGGATACTTGTAGGCACTTTACATTACAGCAAAATGTCTAGAAATGTCCCAAACTAGGGGTTACGGAAGTGCAATATTTGGGACTCTCTCTGAGTAATTAAAAAGGAAACATTCCTATGATCCTCTTTAAAGGAAACACTCCTATGCTTATCTCCAAAGGATCCTTTGTTCTCGTTCTTATCCACATTTCCTATGGTTATCTCCAAAGGAATCAAAGGAAACATATGTATATCAGTTTCCTGTGTTTAGATCTCTTTCTTAGTCACTGTTCACTGAACCGGGCCTTCAGGGAGAGACCAAGCACCAGCAACGGCCGTGCCCGGGGACCCACACTTAAGTCCCCCTCCTGAGTGTTATCACCCATGGGCCTGGGTTAAAGAGTCTCGCGCTCTTGGATCTCCATTCCATACTTAGTCAGATTTCGCTAACCCGGGCCTCCAAGGAGAGACCAAGCACCAGCACCGGCCGTGCCCGGAGACCCACACTTAAGCCCCCGTCCTGAGTGTTATCACCCATGGGCCTTGGTTACAGAGCCTCGCGCCCTTGGTTCTCCATTCCACACTTAGTCAGATTTCGCTGACCCGGGCTTCCAAGGAGAGACCAAGCACCAGCTCCGGCCGTGCCCTGAGACCCACACTTAAGCCCCCGTCCTGAGTGTTATCACCCATGGGCCTTGGTTAAATAACCTCGCGCCCTTGGTTCTCCATTCCACACTTAGTCCGATTTCGCTGACCCAGGCCTCCATGGAGAGACCCAGCACCAGCACCGGCCGTGCCCAGAGACCCACACTTAAGCCCCCCTCCTGAGTGTTATCACCCATGGGCCTGGGTTAAAGAGCCTCGCGCTCTTGGTTCTCCATTCCACACTTAGTCAGATTTCGCTGACCCGGGCCTCCATGGAGAGACCCAGCCCCAGCACCGGCCGTGCCCGGGGACCCACACTTAGGCCCCCGTCCTGAGTGCTGAAAATGCCTAGAAATGTCTCACTCTTTGTGTTAGGGAAAGACACAATACTTGGGACACTTCTAGGCACTTTACATTATAGCAAAAATGCCTAGAAATGTCCCAACCAATCAGAATGAGCCGGACGCTTCTAGGCACTTCTCACTGAGGCAAAATGCCTGGAAATGTCCCACACTTTTTTATGTTAGGGCAATACAATACATGGGATACTTGTAGGCACTTTACATTACAGCAAAATGTCTAGAAATGTCCCAAACTAGGGGTTACGGAAGTGCAATATTTGGGACTCTCTCTGAGTAATTAAAAAGGAAACATTCCTATGATCCTCTTTAAAGGAAACACTCCTATGCTTATCTCCAAAGGATCCTTTGTTCTCGTTCTTATCCACATTTCCTATGGTTATCTCCAAAGGAATCAAAGGAAACATATGTATATCAGTTTCCTGTGTTTAGATCTCTTTCTTAGTCACATTTCACTGAACCGGGCCTTCAGGGAGAGACCAAGCACCAGCAACGGCCGTGCCCGGGGACCCACACTTAAGTCCCCCTCCTGAGTGTTATCACCCATGGGCCTGGGTTAAAGAGTCTCGCGCTCTTGGTTCTCCATTCCATACTTAGTCAGATTTCGCTAACCCGGGCCTCCAAGGAGAGACCAAGCACCAGCACCGGCCGTGCCCGGAGACCCACACTTAAGCCCCCGTCCTGAGTGTTATCACCCATGGGCCTTGGTTACAGAGCCTCGCGCCCTTGGTTCTCCATTCCACACTTAGTCAGATTTCGCTGACCCGGGCTTCCAAGGAGAGACCAAGCACGAGCTCCGGCCGTGCCCTGAGACCCACACTTAAGCCCCCGTCCTGAGTGTTATCACCCATGGGCCTTGGTTAAATAACCTCGCGCCCTTGGTTCTCCATTCCACACTTAGTCCGATTTCGCTGACCCAGGCCTCCATGGAGAGACCCAGCACCAGCACCGGCCGTGCCCGGAGACCCACACTTAAGCCCCCGTCCTGAGTGTTATCACCCATGGGCCTTGGTTAAAGAACCTCGCGCCCTTGGTTCTACATTCCACACTTAGTCCGATTTCGCTGACCCAGGCCTCCATGGAGAGACCCAGCACCAGCACCGGCCGTGCCCGGAGACCCACACTTAAGCCCCCGTCCTGAGTGTTATCACCCATGGGCCTTGGTTAAAGAGCCTCGCGCCCTTGCTTCTCCATTCCACACTTAGTCTGATTTCGCTGACCCAGGCCTCCATGGAGAGACCCAGCACCAGCACCGGCCGTGCCCGGAGACCCACACTTAAGCCCCCGTCCTGAGTGTTATCACTCATGGGCCTCGGTTAAAGAGCCTCGCGCCCTTGGTTCTCCATTCCACACTTAGTCAGATTTCGCTGACCCGGGCCTCCATGGAGAGACCCAGCACCAGCACCGGCCGTGCCCGGGGACCCACACTTAGGCCCCCGTCCTGAGTGCTGAAAAGGCCTAGAAATGTCTCACTCTTTGTGTTAGGGAAAGATACAATACTTGGGACACTTCTAGGCACTTTACATTATAGCAAAAATGCCTAGAAATGTCCCACAGGTTTTCATGGGGAAAAATACAAAACATGGGAGAAAAAACCTCCAAATATGGCTGAGCCCGGGGACCCACTCTAAAGCCCACACCCTGAGTGCTGAAAATGCAGAGAAATGTTCCACTCTTTGTGTTAGGGAAAAATACAATACATGGGACATTTGTAGGCGCTTTACATTATAGCAAAAATGCCTAGAAATGTCCCAACCAATCAGAATGAGCCGGACGCTTCTAGGCACTTATCATTGAGGCAAAATGCCTGGAAATGTCCCACACTTTTTTATGTTAGGGTAATGCAATACATGGGACACTTGTAGGCACTTTACATTACAGCAAAATGCCTAGAAATGTCCCATACTAGGGGTTACGGAAGTGCAATATTTGGGTCTCTCTCTGAGTAATTCAAAAGGAAACATTCCTATGATCCTCTTTAAAGGAAACACTCCTATGCTTATCTCCAAAGGATCCTTGGTTCCCGTTCTTACCCATGTTGCCTATGGTTATCTCCTAAGGAATCAAAGGAAACATATGTATATCAGTTTCCTGTGTTTAGATCTCTTTCTTAGTCACATTTCACTGACCCGGGCCTCCAAGGAGAGACCAAGCACTAGCACCGGACGTGCCCTGAGACCCACACATAAGCCCCCGTCCTGAGTGTTATCACCCATGGGCCTTGGTTAAAGAGCCTCGCGCCCTTGGTTCTCCAATCCACACTTAGTCAGATTTCGCTGACCCGGGCCTCCAAGGAGAGACCAAGCACCATCACCGGCCGTGCCAGGGGACCCACACTTAAGCCCCCGTCCTGAGTGTAATCACCAATTGGCCTGGGTTAAAGAGCCTCGCGCTCTTGGTTCTCCATTCCATACTTAGTCACTTTTCGCATACATTAAGAGACCCAGCACCAGCACCGGCCGTGCCCGGGGACCCACACTTAGGCCCCCGTCCTGAGTGCTGAAAATGCCTAGAAATGTCTCACTCTTTGTGTTAGGGAAAGATACAATAGTTGGGACATTTCTAGGCACTTTACATTATAGCAAAAATGACAAGAAATGTCCCACACTTTTTCATGGGGAAAAATACAAAACATGGGAGAAAAAACCTCCAAATATGGCTGAGCCCGGGGACCCACTCTAAAGCCCACACCCTGAGTGCTGAAAATGTCTAGAAATGTTCCACTCTTTGTGTCAGGGAAAAATACAATACATAGGACATTTGTAGGCGCTTTACATTATAGCAAAAATGCCTAAAAATGTCCTAACCAATCAGAATGAGCCGGACGCTTCTCGGCACTTATCATTGAGGCAAAATAACTGGAAATGTCCCACACCTTTGGTGTTAGGGTAATACAATACATGGGACACTTGTAGGCACTTTACATTACAGCAAAATGCCTAGAAATGTCCCACACTAGGGGTTACGGAAGTGCAATATTTGGGTCTCTCTGTGAGTAATTCAAAAGGAAACATTCCTATGATCCTCTTTAAAGGAAACACTCCTATGCTTATCTCCAAAGGATCCCTTGTTCCCGTTCTTATCCATATTTCCTATGGTTATCTCCAAAGGAATAAAAGGAAACATATGTATATCAGTTTCATGTGTTTAGATCTCTTCTTAGTCACATTTCACTGAACCGGGCCTTCAGGGAGAGACCAAGCACCAGCACCGGCCGTGCCCGGGGACCCACACTTAAGTCCCCCTCCTGAGTGTTATCACCCATGGGCCTGGGTTAAAGAGCCTCGCGCTCTTGGTTCTCCATTCCACACTTAGTCAGATTTCGCTGACCCGGGCCTCCAAGGAGAGACCAAGCACCAGCACCGGCCGTGCCCTGAGACCCACACTTAAGCCCCCGTCCTGAGTGTTATCACCCATGGGCCTGGGTTAAAGAGCCTCGCGCTCTTGGTTCTCCATTTGAAACTTAATCAGATTTCGCTGACCCGGGCCTCCAAGGAGAGACCAAGCACCAGCACCGGCCGTGCCCTGAGACCCACACTTAAGTCCCCGTCCTGAGTGTTATCACCCATGGGCCTTGGTTAAAGAGCCTCGCGCCCTTGGTTCTCCATTCCACACGTAGTCCGATTTCGCTGACCCAGACCTCCATGGAAAGACCCAGCACCAGCACCGGCCGTGCCCGGAGACCCACACTTAAGCCCCCGTCCTGAGTGTTATCACCCATGGGCCTTGGTTAAAGAGCCTCGCGCCCTTGGTTCTCCATTCCACACTTAGTCCGATTTCGCTGACCCAGGCCTCCATGGAGAGACCCAGCACCAGCACCGGCCGTGCCCGGGGACCCACACTTAGGCCCCCGTCCTGAGTGCTGAAAATGCCTAGAAATGTCTCACTCTTTGTGTTAGGGAAAGACACAATACTTGGGACACTTCTAGGCACTTTACATTATAGAAAAAATGCCTAGAAATGTCCCAACCAATCAGAATGAGCCGGACGCTTCTAGGCACTTATCACTGAGGCAAAATGCCTGGAAATGTCCCACACGTTTTCATGGGGAAAAATACAAAACATGGGAGAAAAAACCTCCAAATATGGCTGAGCCCAGGGACCCACTCTAAAGCCAACACCCTGAGTGCTGAAAATGCCTAGAAATGTTCCACTCTTTGTGTTCGGGAAAAATACAATACATGGGACATTTGTAGGCGCTTTACATTATAGCAAAAATGCCTAGAAATGTCCCAACCAATCAGAATGAGCCGGACGCTTCTAGGCACTTCTCACTGAGGCAAAATGCCTGGAAATGTCCCACACTTTTTTATGTTAGGGTAATACAATACATGGGATACTTGTAGGCACTTTACATTACAGCAAAATGTCTAGAAATGTCCCAAACTAGGGGTTACGGAAGTGCAATATTTGGGACTCTCTCTGAGTAATTAAAAAGGAAACATTCCTATGATCCTCTTTAAAGGAAACACTCCTATGCTTATCTCCAAAGGATCCTTTGTTCTCGTTCTTATCCACATTTCCTATGGTTATCTCCAAAGGAATCAAAGGAAACATATGTATATCAGTTTCCTGTGTTTAGATCTCTTTCTTAGTCACATTTCACTGAACCGGGCCTTCAGGGAGAGACCAAGCACCAGCAACGGCCGTGCCCGGGGACCCACACTTAAGTCCCCCTCCTGAGTGTTATCACCCATGGGCCTGGGTTAAAGAGCCTCGCGCCCTTGGTTCTCCATTCCACACTTAGTCCGATTTCGCTGACCAAGGCCTCCATGAAGAGACCCAGCACCAGCACCGGCCGTGCCCGGAGACCCACAGTTAAGCCCCCGTCCTGAGTGTTATCACCCATGGGCCTGGGTTAAAGTGCCTCGCGCCCTTGGTTCTCCATTCCACACTTAGTCAGATTTCGCTGACCCGGGCCTCCAAGGAGAGACCAAGCACCAGCACCGGACGTGCCCTGAGACCCACACTTAAGCCCCCGTCTTGAGTGTTATCACCCATGGGCCTTGGTTAAAGAGCCTCGCGCCCTTGGTTCTCCAATCCACACTTAGTCCGATTTCGCTGACCCAGGCCTCCATGGAGAGACCCAGCACCAGCACCGGCTGTGCCCGGAGACCCACACTTAAGCCCCCGTCCTGAGTGTTATCACCCATGGGCCTTGGTTAAAGAGCCT
Organism: Pleuronectes platessa; assembly: GCF_947347685.1. Taxonomy (NCBI): domain Eukaryota; kingdom Metazoa; phylum Chordata; class Actinopteri; order Pleuronectiformes; family Pleuronectidae; genus Pleuronectes; species Pleuronectes platessa. The sequence goes on from NC_070640.1 coordinate 25,317,291, forward strand.
CGCGCCCTTGGTTCTCCATTCCACACTTAGTCAGATTTCGCTGACCCGGGCCTCCAAGGAGAGACCAAGCACCATCACCGGCCGTGCCCGGGGACCCACACTTAAGCCCCCATCCTGAGTGTAATCACCAATTGGCCTGGGTTAAAGAGCCTCGCGCTCTTGGTTCTCCATTCCATACTTAGTCACTTTTCGCATACATTAAGAGACCCAGCACCAGCACCGGCCGTGCCCGGGGACCCACACTTAGGCCCCCGTCCTGAGTGCTGAAAATGCCTAGAAATGTCTCACTCTTTGTGTTAGGGAAAGATACAATAGTTGGGACATTTCTAGGCACTTTACATTATAGCAAAAATGCATAGAAATGTCCCACAATTTTTCATGGGGAAAAATACAAAACATGGGAGAAAAAACCGCCAAATATGGCTGAGCCCGGGGACCCACTCTAAAGCCCACACCCTGAGTGCTGAAAATGCCTAGAAATGTTCCACTCTTTGTGTCAGGGAAAAATACAATACATAGGACATTTGTAGGCGCTTTACATTATAGCAAAAATGCCTAAAAATGTCCTAACCAATCAGAATGAGCCGGACGCTTCTAGGCACTTATCATTGAGGCAAAATGCCTGGAAATGTCCCACACCTTTGGTGTTAGGGTAATACAATACATGGGACACTTGTAGGCACTTTACATTACAGCAAAATGCCTAGAAATGTCCCATACTAGGGGTTACGGAAGTGCAATATTTGGGTCTCTCTCTGAGTAATTCAAAAGGAAACATGCCTATGATCCTCTTTAAAGGAAACACTACTATGCTTATCTCCAAAGGATCCTTGGTTCCCGTTCTTACCCATGTTGCCTATGGTTATCTCCAAAGGAATCAAAGGAAACATATGTATATCAGTTTCCTGTGTTTAGATCTCTTTCTTAGTCACATTTGGCTGAACCGGGCTTTCACGGAGAGACCAAGCACCAGCACCGGCCGTGCCCGGGGACCCACACTTAAGTCCCCCGTCCTGAGTGTTATCACCCATGGGCCTGGGTTAAAGAGCCTCTCGCTCTTGGTTCTCCATTCCAAACTTAATCAGATTCGCTGACCCGGGCTTCCAAGGAGAGACCAAGCACCAGCACCGGCCGTGCCCTGAGACCCAAACTTAAGCCCCCGTCCTGAGTGTTATCACCCATGGGCCTTGGTTACAGAGCCTCGCGCCCTTGGTTCTCCATTCCACACTTAGTCAGATTTCGCTGACCCGGGCTTCCAAGGAGAGACCAAGCACCAGCTCCGGCCGTGCCCTGAGACCCACACTTAAGCCCCCGTCCTGAGTGTTATCACCCATGGGCCTTGGTTAAATAACCTCGCGCCCTTGGTTCTCCATTCCACACTTAGTCCGATTTCGCTGACCCAGGCCTCCATGGAGAGACCCAGCACCAGCACCGGCCGTGCCCAGAGACCCACACTTAAGCCCCCCTCCTGAGTGTTATCACCCATGGGCCTGGGTTAAAGAGCCTCGCGCTCTTGGTTCTCCATTCCACACTTAGTCAGATTTCGCTGACCCGGGCCTCCATGGAGAGACCCAGCCCCAGCACCGGCCGTGCCCGGGGACCCACACTTAGGCCCCCGTCCTGAGTGCTGAAAATGCCTAGAAATGTCTCACTCTTTGTGTTAGGGAAAGACACAATACTTGGGACACTTCTAGGCACTTTACATTATAGCAAAAATGCCTAGAAATGTCCCAACCAATCAGAATGAGCCGGACGCTTCTAGGCACTTCTCACTGAGGCAAAATGCCTGGAAATGTCCCACACTTTTTTATGTTAGGGCAATACAATACATGGGATACTTGTAGGCACTTTACATTACAGCAAAATGTCTAGAAATGTCCCAAACTAGGGGTTACGGAAGTGCAATATTTGGGACTCTCTCTGAGTAATTAAAAAGGAAACATTCCTATGATCCTCTTTAAAGGAAACACTCCTATGCTTATCTCCAAAGGATCCTTTGTTCTCGTTCTTATCCACATTTCCTATGGTTATCTCCAAAGGAATCAAAGGAAACATATGTATATCAGTTTCCTGTGTTTAGATCTCTTTCTTAGTCACATTTCACTGAACCGGGCCTTCAGGGAGAGACCAAGCACCAGCAACGGCCGTGCCCGGGGACCCACACTTAAGTCCCCCTCCTGAGTGTTATCACCCATGGGCCTGGGTTAAAGAGTCTCGCGCTCTTGGTTCTCCATTCCATACTTAGTCAGATTTCGCTAACCCGGGCCTCCAAGGAGAGACCAAGCACCAGCACCGGCCGTGCCCGGAGACCCACACTTAAGCCCCCGTCCTGAGTGTTATCACCCATGGGCCTTGGTTACAGAGCCTCGCGCCCTTGGTTCTCCATTCCACACTTAGTCAGATTTCGCTGACCCGGGCTTCCAAGGAGAGACCAAGCACGAGCTCCGGCCGTGCCCTGAGACCCACACTTAAGCCCCCGTCCTGAGTGTTATCACCCATGGGCCTTGGTTAAATAACCTCGCGCCCTTGGTTCTCCATTCCACACTTAGTCCGATTTCGCTGACCCAGGCCTCCATGGAGAGACCCAGCACCAGCACCGGCCGTGCCCGGAGACCCACACTTAAGCCCCCGTCCTGAGTGTTATCACCCATGGGCCTTGGTTAAAGAACCTCGCGCCCTTGGTTCTACATTCCACACTTAGTCCGATTTCGCTGACCCAGGCCTCCATGGAGAGACCCAGCACCAGCACCGGCCGTGCCCGGAGACCCACACTTAAGCCCCCGTCCTGAGTGTTATCACCCATGGGCCTTGGTTAAAGAGCCTCGCGCCCTTGCTTCTCCATTCCACACTTAGTCTGATTTCGCTGACCCAGGCCTCCATGGAGAGACCCAGCACCAGCACCGGCCGTGCCCGGAGACCCACACTTAAGCCCCCGTCCTGAGTGTTATCACTCATGGGCCTCGGTTAAAGAGCCTCGCGCCCTTGGTTCTCCATTCCACACTTAGTCAGATTTCGCTGACCCGGGCCTCCATGGAGAGACCCAGCACCAGCACCGGCCGTGCCCGGGGACCCACACTTAGGCCCCCGTCCTGAGTGCTGAAAAGGCCTAGAAATGTCTCACTCTTTGTGTTAGGGAAAGATACAATACTTGGGACACTTCTAGGCACTTTACATTATAGCAAAAATGCCTAGAAATGTCCCACAGGTTTTCATGGGGAAAAATACAAAACATGGGAGAAAAAACCTCCAAATATGGCTGAGCCCGGGGACCCACTCTAAAGCCCACACCCTGAGTGCTGAAAATGCAGAGAAATGTTCCACTCTTTGTGTTAGGGAAAAATACAATACATGGGACATTTGTAGGCGCTTTACATTATAGCAAAAATGCCTAGAAATGTCCCAACCAATCAGAATGAGCCGGACGCTTCTAGGCACTTATCATTGAGGCAAAATGCCTGGAAATGTCCCACACTTTTTTATGTTAGGGTAATGCAATACATGGGACACTTGTAGGCACTTTACATTACAGCAAAATGCCTAGAAATGTCCCATACTAGGGGTTACGGAAGTGCAATATTTGGGTCTCTCTCTGAGTAATTCAAAAGGAAACATTCCTATGATCCTCTTTAAAGGAAACACTCCTATGCTTATCTCCAAAGGATCCTTGGTTCCCGTTCTTACCCATGTTGCCTATGGTTATCTCCTAAGGAATCAAAGGAAACATATGTATATCAGTTTCCTGTGTTTAGATCTCTTTCTTAGTCACATTTCACTGACCCGGGCCTCCAAGGAGAGACCAAGCACTAGCACCGGACGTGCCCTGAGACCCACACATAAGCCCCCGTCCTGAGTGTTATCACCCATGGGCCTTGGTTAAAGAGCCTCGCGCCCTTGGTTCTCCAATCCACACTTAGTCAGATTTCGCTGACCCGGGCCTCCAAGGAGAGACCAAGCACCATCACCGGCCGTGCCAGGGGACCCACACTTAAGCCCCCGTCCTGAGTGTAATCACCAATTGGCCTGGGTTAAAGAGCCTCGCGCTCTTGGTTCTCCATTCCATACTTAGTCACTTTTCGCATACATTAAGAGACCCAGCACCAGCACCGGCCGTGCCCGGGGACCCACACTTAGGCCCCCGTCCTGAGTGCTGAAAATGCCTAGAAATGTCTCACTCTTTGTGTTAGGGAAAGACACAATACTTGGGACACTTCTAGGCACTTTACATTATAGAAAAAATGCCTAGAAATGTCCCAACCAATCAGAATGAGCCGGACGCTTCTAGGCACTTATCACTGAGGCAAAATGCCTGGAAATGTCCCACACGTTTTCATGGGGAAAAATACAAAACATGGGAGAAAAAACCTCCAAATATGGCTGAGCCCAGGGACCCACTCTAAAGCCAACACCCTGAGTGCTGAAAATGCCTAGAAATGTTCCACTCTTTGTGTTCGGGAAAAATACAATACATGGGACATTTGTAGGCGCTTTACATTATAGCAAAAATGCCTAGAAATGTCCCAACCAATCAGAATGAGCCGGACGCTTCTAGGCACTTCTCACTGAGGCAAAATGCCTGGAAATGTCCCACACTTTTTTATGTTAGGGTAATACAATACATGGGATACTTGTAGGCACTTTACATTACAGCAAAATGTCTAGAAATGTCCCAAACTAGGGGTTACGGAAGTGCAATATTTGGGACTCTCTCTGAGTAATTAAAAAGGAAACATTCCTATGATCCTCTTTAAAGGAAACACTCCTATGCTTATCTCCAAAGGATCCTTTGTTCTCGTTCTTATCCACATTTCCTATGGTTATCTCCAAAGGAATCAAAGGAAACATATGTATATCAGTTTCCTGTGTTTAGATCTCTTTCTTAGTCACATTTCACTGAACCGGGCCTTCAGGGAGAGACCAAGCACCAGCAACGGCCGTGCCCGGGGACCCACACTTAAGTCCCCCTCCTGAGTGTTATCACCCATGGGCCTGGGTTAAAGAGCCTCGCGCCCTTGGTTCTCCATTCCACACTTAGTCCGATTTCGCTGACCAAGGCCTCCATGAAGAGACCCAGCACCAGCACCGGCCGTGCCCGGAGACCCACAGTTAAGCCCCCGTCCTGAGTGTTATCACCCATGGGCCTGGGTTAAAGTGCCTCGCGCCCTTGGTTCTCCATTCCACACTTAGTCAGATTTCGCTGACCCGGGCCTCCAAGGAGAGACCAAGCACCAGCACCGGACGTGCCCTGAGACCCACACTTAAGCCCCCGTCTTGAGTGTTATCACCCATGGGCCTTGGTTAAAGAGCCTCGCGCCCTTGGTTCTCCAATCCACACTTAGTCCGATTTCGCTGACCCAGGCCTCCATGGAGAGACCCAGCACCAGCACCGGCTGTGCCCGGAGACCCACACTTAAGCCCCCGTCCTGAGTGTTATCACCCATGGGCCTTGGTTAAAGAGCCTCGCGCCCTTGGTTCTCCATTCCACACTTAGTCAGATTTCGCTGACCCGGGCCTCCAAGGAGAGACCAAGCACCATCACCGGCCGTGCCCGGGGACCCACACTTAAGCCCCCATCCTGAGTGTAATCACCAATTGGCCTGGGTTAAAGAGCCTCGCGCTCTTGGTTCTCCATTCCATACTTAGTCACTTTTCGCATACATTAAGAGACCCAGCACCAGCACCGGCCGTGCCCGGGGACCCACACTTAGGCCCCCGTCCTGAGTGCTGAAAATGCCTAGAAATGTCTCACTCTTTGTGTTAGGGAAAGATACAATAGTTGGGACATTTCTAGGCACTTTACATTATAGCAAAAATGCATAGAAATGTCCCACAATTTTTCATGGGGAAAAATACAAAACATGGGAGAAAAAACCGCCAAATATGGCTGAGCCCGGGGACCCACTCTAAAGCCCACACCCTGAGTGCTGAAAATGCCTAGAAATGTTCCACTCTTTGTGTCAGGGAAAAATACAATACATAGGACATTTGTAGGCGCTTTACATTATAGCAAAAATGCCTAAAAATGTCCTAACCAATCAGAATGAGCCGGACGCTTCTAGGCACTTATCATTGAGGCAAAATGCCTGGAAATGTCCCACACCTTTGGTGTTAGGGTAATACAATACATGGGACACTTGTAGGCACTTTACATTACAGCAAAATGCCTAGAAATGTCCCATACTAGGGGTTACGGAAGTGCAATATTTGGGTCTCTCTCTGAGTAATTCAAAAGGAAACATGCCTATGATCCTCTTTAAAGGAAACACTACTATGCTTATCTCCAAAGGATCCTTGGTTCCCGTTCTTACCCATGTTGCCTATGGTTATCTCCAAAGGAATCAAAGGAAACATATGTATATCAGTTTCCTGTGTTTAGATCTCTTTCTTAGTCACATTTGGCTGAACCGGGCTTTCACGGAGAGACCAAGCACCAGCACCGGCCGTGCCCGGGGACCCACACTTAAGTCCCCCGTCCTGAGTGTTATCACCCATGGGCCTGGGTTAAAGAGCCTCTCGCTCTTGGTTCTCCATTCCAAACTTAATCAGATTCGCTGACCCGGGCTTCCAAGGAGAGACCAAGCACCAGCACCGGCCGTGCCCTGAGACCCAAACTTAAGCCCCCGTCCTGAGTGTTATCACCCATGGGCCTTGGTTACAGAGCCTCGCGCCCTTGGTTCTCCATTCCACACTTAGTCAGATTTCGCTGACCCGGGCTTCCAAGGAGAGACCAAGCACCAGCTCCGGCCGTGCCCTGAGACCCACACTTAAGCCCCCGTCCTGAGTGTTATCACCCATGGGCCTTGGTTAAATAACCTCGCGCCCTTGGTTCTCCATTCCACACTTAGTCCGATTTCGCTGACCCAGGCCTCCATGGAGAGACCCAGCACCAGCACCGGCCGTGCCCAGAGACCCACACTTAAGCCCCCCTCCTGAGTGTTATCACCCATGGGCCTGGGTTAAAGAGCCTCGCGCTCTTGGTTCTCCATTCCACACTTAGTCAGATTTCGCTGACCCGGGCCTCCATGGAGAGACCCAGCCCCAGCACCGGCCGTGCCCGGGGACCCACACTTAGGCCCCCGTCCTGAGTGCTGAAAATGCCTAGAAATGTCTCACTCTTTGTGTTAGGGAAAGACACAATACTTGGGACACTTCTAGGCACTTTACATTATAGCAAAAATGCCTAGAAATGTCCCAACCAATCAGAATGAGCCGGACGCTTCTAGGCACTTCTCACTGAGGCAAAATGCCTGGAAATGTCCCACACTTTTTTATGTTAGGGCAATACAATACATGGGATACTTGTAGGCACTTTACATTACAGCAAAATGTCTAGAAATGTCCCAAACTAGGGGTTACGGAAGTGCAATATTTGGGACTCTCTCTGAGTAATTAAAAAGGAAACATTCCTATGATCCTCTTTAAAGGAAACACTCCTATGCTTATCTCCAAAGGATCCTTTGTTCTCGTTCTTATCCACATTTCCTATGGTTATCTCCAAAGGAATCAAAGGAAACATATGTATATCAGTTTCCTGTGTTTAGATCTCTTTCTTAGTCACATTTCACTGAACCGGGCCTTCAGGGAGAGACCAAGCACCAGCAACGGCCGTGCCCGGGGACCCACACTTAAGTCCCCCTCCTGAGTGTTATCACCCATGGGCCTGGGTTAAAGAGTCTCGCGCTCTTGGTTCTCCATTCCATACTTAGTCAGATTTCGCTAACCCGGGCCTCCAAGGAGAGACCAAGCACCAGCACCGGCCGTGCCCGGAGACCCACACTTAAGCCCCCGTCCTGAGTGTTATCACCCATGGGCCTTGGTTACAGAGCCTCGCGCCCTTGGTTCTCCATTCCACACTTAGTCAGATTTCGCTGACCCGGGCTTCCAAGGAGAGACCAAGCACGAGCTCCGGCCGTGCCCTGAGACCCACACTTAAGCCCCCGTCCTGAGTGTTATCACCCATGGGCCTTGGTTAAATAACCTCGCGCCCTTGGTTCTCCATTCCACACTTAGTCCGATTTCGCTGACCCAGGCCTCCATGGAGAGACCCAGCACCAGCACCGGCCGTGCCCGGAGACCCACACTTAAGCCCCCGTCCTGAGTGTTATCACCCATGGGCCTTGGTTAAAGAACCTCGCGCCCTTGGTTCTACATTCCACACTTAGTCCGATTTCGCTGACCCAGGCCTCCATGGAGAGACCCAGCACCAGCACCGGCCGTGCCCGGAGACCCACACTTAAGCCCCCGTCCTGAGTGTTATCACCCATGGGCCTTGGTTAAAGAGCCTCGCGCCCTTGCTTCTCCATTCCACACTTAGTCTGATTTCGCTGACCCAGGCCTCCATGGAGAGACCCAGCACCAGCACCGGCCGTGCCCGGAGACCCACACTTAAGCCCCCGTCCTGAGTGTTATCACTCATGGGCCTCGGTTAAAGAGCCTCGCGCCCTTGGTTCTCCATTCCACACTTAGTCAGATTTCGCTGACCCGGGCCTCCATGGAGAGACCCAGCACCAGCACCGGCCGTGCCCGGGGACCCACACTTAGGCCCCCGTCCTGAGTGCTGAAAAGGCCTAGAAATGTCTCACTCTTTGTGTTAGGGAAAGATACAATACTTGGGACACTTCTAGGCACTTTACATTATAGCAAAAATGCCTAGAAATGTCCCACAGGTTTTCATGGGGAAAAATACAAAACATGGGAGAAAAAACCTCCAAATATGGCTGAGCCCGGGGACCCACTCTAAAGCCCACACCCTGAGTGCTGAAAATGCAGAGAAATGTTCCACTCTTTGTGTTAGGGAAAAATACAATACATGGGACATTTGTAGGCGCTTTACATTATAGCAAAAATGCCTAGAAATGTCCCAACCAATCAGAATGAGCCGGACGCTTCTAGGCACTTATCATTGAGGCAAAATGCCTGGAAATGTCCCACACTTTTTTATGTTAGGGTAATGCAATACATGGGACACTTGTAGGCACTTTACATTACAGCAAAATGCCTAGAAATGTCCCATACTAGGGGTTACGGAAGTGCAATATTTGGGTCTCTCTCTGAGTAATTCAAAAGGAAACATTCCTATGATCCTCTTTAAAGGAAACACTCCTATGCTTATCTCCAAAGGATCCTTGGTTCCCGTTCTTACCCATGTTGCCTATGGTTATCTCCTAAGGAATCAAAGGAAACATATGTATATCAGTTTCCTGTGTTTAGATCTCTTTCTTAGTCACATTTCACTGACCCGGGCCTCCAAGGAGAGACCAAGCACTAGCACCGGACGTGCCCTGAGACCCACACATAAGCCCCCGTCCTGAGTGTTATCACCCATGGGCCTTGGTTAAAGAGCCTCGCGCCCTTGGTTCTCCAATCCACACTTAGTCAGATTTCGCTGACCCGGGCCTCCAAGGAGAGACCAAGCACCATCACCGGCCGTGCCAGGGGACCCACACTTAAGCCCCCGTCCTGAGTGTAATCACCAATTGGCCTGGGTTAAAGAGCCTCGCGCTCTTGGTTCTCCATTCCATACTTAGTCACTTTTCGCATACATTAAGAGACCCAGCACCAGCACCGGCCGTGCCCGGGGACCCACACTTAGGCCCCCGTCCTGAGTGCTGAAAATGCCTAGAAATGTCTCACTCTTTGTGTTAGGGAAAGATACAATAGTTGGGACATTTCTAGGCACTTTACATTATAGCAAAAATGACAAGAAATGTCCCACACTTTTTCATGGGGAAAAATACAAAACATGGGAGAAAAAACCTCCAAATATGGCTGAGCCCGGGGACCCACTCTAAAGCCCACACCCTGAGTGCTGAAAATGTCTAGAAATGTTCCACTCTTTGTGTCAGGGAAAAATACAATACATAGGACATTTGTAGGCGCTTTACATTATAGCAAAAATGCCTAAAAATGTCCTAACCAATCAGAATGAGCCGGACGCTTCTCGGCACTTATCATTGAGGCAAAATAACTGGAAATGTCCCACACCTTTGGTGTTAGGGTAATACAATACATGGGACACTTGTAGGCACTTTACATTACAGCAAAATGCCTAGAAATGTCCCACACTAGGGGTTACGGAAGTGCAATATTTGGGTCTCTCTGTGAGTAATTCAAAAGGAAACATTCCTATGATCCTCTTTAAAGGAAACACTCCTATGCTTATCTCCAAAGGATCCCTTGTTCCCGTTCTTATCCATATTTCCTATGGTTATCTCCAAAGGAATAAAAGGAAACATATGTATATCAGTTTCATGTGTTTAGATCTCTTCTTAGTCACATTTCACTGAACCGGGCCTTCAGGGAGAGACCAAGCACCAGCACCGGCCGTGCCCGGGGACCCACACTTAAGTCCCCCTCCTGAGTGTTATCACCCATGGGCCTGGGTTAAAGAGCCTCGCGCTCTTGGTTCTCCATTCCACACTTAGTCAGATTTCGCTGACCCGGGCCTCCAAGGAGAGACCAAGCACCAGCACCGGCCGTGCCCTGAGACCCACACTTAAGCCCCCGTCCTGAGTGTTATCACCCATGGGCCTGGGTTAAAGAGCCTCGCGCTCTTGGTTCTCCATTTGAAACTTAATCAGATTTCGCTGACCCGGGCCTCCAAGGAGAGACCAAGCACCAGCACCGGCCGTGCCCTGAGACCCACACTTAAGTCCCCGTCCTGAGTGTTATCACCCATGGGCCTTGGTTAAAGAGCCTCGCGCCCTTGGTTCTCCATTCCACACGTAGTCCGATTTCGCTGACCCAGACCTCCATGGAAAGACCCAGCACCAGCACCGGCCGTGCCCGGAGACCCACACTTAAGCCCCCGTCCTGAGTGTTATCACCCATGGGCCTTGGTTAAAGAGCCTCGCGCCCTTGGTTCTCCATTCCACACTTAGTCCGATTTCGCTGACCCAGGCCTCCATGGAGAGACCCAGCACCAGCACCGGCCGTGCCCGGGGACCCACACTTAGGCCCCCGTCCTGAGTGCTGAAAATGCCTAGAAATGTCTCACTCTTTGTGTTAGGGAAAGACACAATACTTGGGACACTTCTAGGCACTTTACATTATAGAAAAAATGCCTAGAAATGTCCCAACCAATCAGAATGAGCCGGACGCTTCTAGGCACTTATCACTGAGGCAAAATGCCTGGAAATGTCCCACACGTTTTCATGGGGAAAAATACAAAACATGGGAGAAAAAACCTCCAAATATGGCTGAGCCCAGGGACCCACTCTAAAGCCAACACCCTGAGTGCTGAAAATGCCTAGAAATGTTCCACTCTTTGTGTTCGGGAAAAATACAATACATGGGACATTTGTAGGCGCTTTACATTATAGCAAAAATGCCTAGAAATGTCCCAACCAATCAGAATGAGCCGGACGCTTCTAGGCACTTCTCACTGAGGCAAAATGCCTGGAAATGTCCCACACTTTTTTATGTTAGGGTAATACAATACATGGGATACTTGTAGGCACTTTACATTACAGCAAAATGTCTAGAAATGTCCCAAACTAGGGGTTACGGAAGTGCAATATTTGGGACTCTCTCTGAGTAATTAAAAAGGAAACATTCCTATGATCCTCTTTAAAGGAAACACTCCTATGCTTATCTCCAAAGGATCCTTTGTTCTCGTTCTTATCCACATTTCCTATGGTTATCTCCAAAGGAATCAAAGGAAACATATGTATATCAGTTTCCTGTGTTTAGATCTCTTTCTTAGTCACATTTCACTGAACCGGGCCTTCAGGGAGAGACCAAGCACCAGCAACGGCCGTGCCCGGGGACCCACACTTAAGTCCCCCTCCTGAGTGTTATCACCCATGGGCCTGGGTTAAAGAGCCTCGCGCCCTTGGTTCTCCATTCCACACTTAGTCCGATTTCGCTGACCAAGGCCTCCATGAAGAGACCCAGCACCAGCACCGGCCGTGCCCGGAGACCCACAGTTAAGCCCCCGTCCTGAGTGTTATCACCCATGGGCCTGGGTTAAAGTGCCTCGCGCCCTTGGTTCTCCATTCCACACTTAGTCAGATTTCGCTGACCCGGGCCTCCAAGGAGAGACCAAGCACCAGCACCGGACGTGCCCTGAGACCCACACTTAAGCCCCCGTCTTGAGTGTTATCACCCATGGGCCTTGGTTAAAGAGCCTCGCGCCCTTGGTTCTCCAATCCACACTTAGTCCGATTTCGCTGACCCAGGCCTCCATGGAGAGACCCAGCACCAGCACCGGCTGTGCCCGGAGACCCACACTTAAGCCCCCGTCCTGAGTGTTATCACCCATGGGCCTTGGTTAAAGAGCCTCGCGCCCTTGGTTCTCCATTCCACACTTAGTCAGATTTCGCTGACCCGGGCCTCCAAGGAGAGACCAAGCACCATCACCGGCCGTGCCCGGGGACCCACACTTAAGCCCCCATCCTGAGTGTAATCACCAATTGGCCTGGGTTAAAGAGCCTCGCGCTCTTGGTTCTCCATTCCATACTTAGTCACTTTTCGCATACATTAAGAGACCCAGCACCAGCACCGGCCGTGCCCGGGGACCCACACTTAGGCCCCCGTCCTGAGTGCTGAAAATGCCTAGAAATGTCTCACTCTTTGTGTTAGGGAAAGATACAATAGTTGGGACATTTCTAGGCACTTTACATTATAGCAAAAATGCATAGAAATGTCCCACAATTTTTCATGGGGAAAAATACAAAACATGGGAGAAAAAACCGCCAAATATGGCTGAGCCCGGGGACCCACTCTAAAGCCCACACCCTGAGTGCTGAAAATGCCTAGAAATGTTCCACTCTTTGTGTCAGGGAAAAATACAATACATAGGACATTTGTAGGCGCTTTACATTATAGCAAAAATGCCTAAAAATGTCCTAACCAATCAGAATGAGCCGGACGCTTCTAGGCACTTATCATTGAGGCAAAATGCCTGGAAATGTCCCACACCTTTGGTGTTAGGGTAATACAATACATGGGACACTTGTAGGCACTTTACATTACAGCAAAATGCCTAGAAATGTCCCATACTAGGGGTTACGGAAGTGCAATATTTGGGTCTCTCTCTGAGTAATTCAAAAGGAAACATGCCTATGATCCTCTTTAAAGGAAACACTACTATGCTTATCTCCAAAGGATCCTTGGTTCCCGTTCTTACCCATGTTGCCTATGGTTATCTCCAAAGGAATCAAAGGAAACATATGTATATCAGTTTCCTGTGTTTAGATCTCTTTCTTAGTCACATTTGGCTGAACCGGGCTTTCACGGAGAGACCAAGCACCAGCACCGGCCGTGCCCGGGGACCCACACTTAAGTCCCCCGTCCTGAGTGTTATCACCCATGGGCCTGGGTTAAAGAGCCTCTCGCTCTTGGTTCTCCATTCCAAACTTAATCAGATTCGCTGACCCGGGCTTCCAAGGAGAGACCAAGCACCAGCACCGGCCGTGCCCTGAGACCCAAACTTAAGCCCCCGTCCTGAGTGTTATCACCCATGGGCCTTGGTTAAATAGCCTCGCGCCCTTGGTTCTCCATTCCACACTTGGTCCGATTTCGCTGACCCAGGCCTCCATGGAGAGACCCAGCACCAGCACCGGCCGTGCCCGGAGACCCAAACTTGAGCCCCCGTCCTGAGTGTTATCACCCACTGGCCTGGGTTAAAGAGCCTCGCGCCCTTGGTTCTCCAATCCACACTTAGTCCGATTTCGCTGACCCAGGCCTCCATGGAGAGACCCAGCACCAGCACCGGTTGTGCCCGGAGACCCACACTTAAGCCCCCGTCCTGAGTGTTATCACCCATGGGCCTTGGTTAAAGAGCCTCGCGCCCTTGGTTCTCCATTCCACACTTAGTCAGATTTCGCTGACCCGGGCCTCCAAGGAGAGACCAAGCACCATCACCGGCCGTGCCCGGGGACCCACACTTAAGCCCCCATCCTGAGTGTAATCACCAATTGGCCTGGGTTAAAGAGCCTCGCGCTCTTGGTTCTCCATTCCATACTTAGTCACTTTTCGCATACATTAAGAGACCCAGCACCAGCACCGGCCGTGCCCGGGGACCCACACTTAGGCCCCCGTCCTGAGTGCTGAAAATGCCTAGAAATGTCTCACTCTTTGTGTTAGGGAAAGATACAATAGTTGGGACATTTCTAGGCACTTTACATTATAGCAAAAATGCATAGAAATGTCCCACACCTTTGGTGTTAGGGTAATACAATACATGGGACACTTGTAGGCACTTTACATTACAGCAAAATGCCTAGAAATGTCCCATACTAGGGGTTACGGAAGTGCAATATTTGGGTCTCTCTCTGAGTAATTCAAAAGGAAACATGCCTATGATCCTCTTTAAAGGAAACACTACTATGCTTATCTCCAAAGGATCCTTGGTTCCCGTTCTTACCCATGTTGCCTATGGTTATCTCCAAAGGAATCAAAGGAAACATATGTATATCAGTTTCCTGTGTTTAGATCTCTTTCTTAGTCACATTTCACTGAGCCGGGCCTTCACAGAGAGACCAAGCACCAGCAACGGCCGTGCCCGGGGACCCATACTTAAGTCCCCCTCCTGAGTGTTATCACCCATGGGCCTGGGTTAAAGAGCCTCGCGCTCTTGGTTCTCCATTTGAAACTTAGTCAGATTTCGCTGACCCGGGCCTCCAAGGAGAGACCAAGCACCAGCACCGGCCGTGACCTGAGACCCACACTTAAGCCCCCGTCCTGAGTGTTATCACCCATGGGCCTTGGTTAAAGAGCCTCGCGCCCTTGGTTCTCCATTCCACACTTGGTCCGATTTCGCTGACCCAGGCCTCCATGGAGAGAACCAGCACCAGCACCGGCCGTGCCCGGAGACCCAAACTTAAGCCCCCGTCCTGAGTGTTATCACCCACTGGCCTGGGTTAAAGAGCTTCGCGCTCTCGGTTCTCCAATCCAAACTTAGTCAGATTTCGCTTACCCGGGCCTCCAAGGAGAAACCAAGCACCAGCACCGGCCGTGCCCGGAGACCCACACTTAAGCCCCCGTCCTGAGTATTATCACCCATGGGCCTGGGTTAAAGAGCCTCGCGCTCTTGGTTCTCCATTCCACACTTAGTCAGATTTCGCTGACCCGGGCCTCCATGGAGAGACCCAGCACCAGCACCGGCCGTGCCCGGGGACCCACACTTAGGCCCCCGTCCTGAGTGCTGAAAATGCCTAGAAATGTCTCACTCTTTGTGTTAGGGAAAGACACAATACTTGGGACACTTCTAGGCACTTTACATTATAGCAAAAATGCCTAGAAATGTCCCAACCAATCAGAATGAGCAGGACGCTTCTAGGCACTTATCACTGAGGCAAAATGCCTGGAAATGTCCCACACGTTTTCATGGGGAAAAATACAAAACATGGGAGAAAAACCTCCAAATATGGCTGAGCCCAGGGACCCACTCTAAAGCCAAAACCCTGAGTGCTGAAAATGCCTAGAAATGTTCCACTCTTTGTGTTCGGGAAAAATACAATACATGGGACATTTGTAGGCGCTTTACATTATAGCAAAACTGCCTAGAAATGTCCCAACCAATCAGAATGAGCCGGACGCTTCTAGGCACTTATCATTGAGGCAAAATGCCTGGAAATGTCCCACACCTTTGGTGTTAGGGTAATACAATACATGGGACACTTGTAGGCACTTTACATTACAGTAAAATGCCTAGAAATGTCCCACACTAGGGGTTACGGAAGTGCAATATTTGGGTCTCTCTATGAGTAATTAAAAAGGAAACATTCCTATGATCCTCTTTAAAGGAAACACTCCTATGCTTATCTCCAAAGGATCCTTTGTTCTCGTTATTATCCACATTTCCTATGGTTATCTCCAAAGGAATCAAAGGAAACATATGTATATCAGTTTCCTGTGTTTAGATCTCTTTCTTAGTCACATTTCACTGAACCGGGCCTTCAGGGAGAGACCAAGCACCAGCAACGGCCGTGCCCGGAGACCCACAGTTAAGCCCCCGTCCTGAGTGTTATCACCCATGGGCCTGGGTTAAAGTGCCTCGCGCCCTTGGTTCTCCATTCCACACTTAGTCCGATTTCGCTGACCCGGGCCTCCAAGGAGAGACCAAGCACCAGCACCGGACGTGCCCTGAGATCCACACTTAAGCCCCCGTCCTGAGTGTTATCACCCATGGGCCTTGGTTAAAGAGCCTCGCGCCCTTGGTTCTCCATTCCACACTTAGTCAAATTTCGCTGACCCGGGCCTCCAAGGAGAGACCAAGCACCATCACCGGCCGTGCCCGGGGACCCACACTTAGGACCCCGTCCTGAGTGCTGAAAATGCCTAGAAATGTCTCACTCTTTGTGTTAGGGAAAGACACAATACTTGGGACACTTCTAGGCACTTTACATTATAGCAAAAATGCCTAGAAATGTCCCAACCAATCAGAATGAGCCGGACGCTTCTAGGCACTTATCACTGAGGCAAAATGCCTGGAAATGTCCCACACGTTTTCATGGGGAAAAATACAAAACATGGGAGAAAAAACCTCCAAATATGGCTGAGCCCAGGGACCCACTCTAAAGCCAACACCCTCAGTGCTGAAAATGCCTAGAAATGTTCCACTCTTTGTGTTGTGGAAAAATACAATACATGGGACATTTGTAGGCGCTTTACATTATAGCAAAAATGCCTAGAAATGTCCCAACCAATCAGAATGAGCCGGACGCTTCTAGGCACTTCTCACTGAGGCAAAATGCCTGGAAATGTCCCACACTTTTTTATGTTAGGGTAATACAATACATGGGATACTTGTAGGCACTTTACATTACAGCAAAATGTCTAGAAATGTCCCAAACTAGGGGTTACGGAATTGCAATATTTGGGACTCTCTCTGAGTAATTAAAAAGGAAACATTCCTATGATCCTCTTTAAAGGAAACACTCCTATGCTTATCTCCAAAGGATCCTTTGTTCTCGTTCTTATCCACATTTCCTATGGTTATCTCCAAAGGAATCAAAGGAAACATATGTATATCAGTTTCCTGTGTTTAGATCTCTTTCTTAGTCACTGTTCACTGAACCGGGCCTTCAGGGAGAGACCAAGCACCAGCAACGGCCGTGCCCGGGGACCCACACTTAAGTCCCCCTCCTGAGTGTTATCACCCATGGGCCTGGGTTAAAGAGTCTCGCGCTCTTGGTTCTCCATTCCATACTTAGTCAGATTTCGCTAACCCGGGCCTCCAAGGAGAGACCAAGCACCAGCACCGGCCGTGCCCGGAGACCCACACTTAAGCCCCCGTCCTGAGTGTAATCACCCATGGGCCTTGGTTACAGAGCCTCGCGCCCTTGGTTCTCCATTCCACACTTAGTCTGATTTCGCTGACCAAGGCCTCCATGGAGAGACCCAGCACCAGCACCGGCCGTGCCCGGAGACCCACAGTTAAGCCCCCGTCCTGAGTGTTATCACCCATGGGCCTGG
Source organism: Pleuronectes platessa (assembly GCF_947347685.1). Classification (NCBI taxonomy): domain Eukaryota; kingdom Metazoa; phylum Chordata; class Actinopteri; order Pleuronectiformes; family Pleuronectidae; genus Pleuronectes; species Pleuronectes platessa. The sequence goes on from NC_070640.1 coordinate 25,334,709, forward strand.
GTTAAAGTGCCTCGCGCCCTTGGTTCTCCATTCCACACTTAGTCAGATTTCGCTGACCCGGGCCTCCAAGGAGAGACCAAGCACCAGCGCCGGACGTGCCCTGAGACCCACACTTAAGCCCCCGTCCTGAGTGTTATCACCCATGGGCCTTGGTTAAAGAGCCTCGCGCCCTTGGTTCTCCAATCCACACTTAGTCCGATTTTGCTGACCCAGGCCTCCATGGAGAGACCCAGCACCAGCACCGGCTGTGCCCGGAGACCCACACTTAAGCCCCCGTCCTGAGTGTTATCACCCATGGGCCTTGGTTAAAGAGCCTCGCGCCCTTGGTTCTCCATTCCACACTTAGTCAGATTTCGCTGACCCGGGCCTCCAAGGAGAGACCAAGCACCATCACCGGCCGTGCCCGGGGACCCACACTTAAGCCCCCATCCTGAGTGTAATCACCAATTGGCCTGGGTTAAAGAGCCTCGCGCTCTTGGTTCTCCATTCCATACTTAGTCACTTTTCGCATACATTAAGAGACCCAGCACCAGCACCGGCCGTGCCCGGGGACCCACACTAAGGCCCCCGTCCTGAGTGCTGAAAATGCCTAGAAATGTCTCACTCTTTGTGTTAGGGAAAGATACAATAGTTGGGACATTTCTAGGCACTTTACATTATAGCAAAAATGACAAGAAATGTCCCACACTTTTTCATGGGGAAAAATACAAAACATGGGAGAAAAAACCTCCAAATATGGCTGAGCCCGGGGACCCACTCTAAAGCCCACACCCTGAGTGCTGAAAATGCCTAGAAATGTTCCACTCTTTGTGTCAGGGAAAAATACAATACATAGGACATTTGTAGGCGCTTTACATTATAGCAAAAATGCCTAAAAATGTCCTAACCAATCAGAATGAGCCGGACGCTTCTAGGCACTTATCATTGAGGCAAAATGCCTGGAAATGTCCCACACCTTTGGTGTTAGGGTAATACAATACATGGGACACTTGTAGGCACTTTACATTACAGCAAAATGCCTAGAAATGTCCCATACTAGGGGTTACGGAAGTGCAATATTTGGGTCTCTCTCTGAGTAATTCAAAAGGAAACATTCCTATGATCCTCTTTAAAGGAAACACTACTATGCTTATCACCAAAGGATCCTTGGTTCCCGTTCTTACCCATGTTGCCTATGGTTATCTCCAAAGGAATCAAAGGAAACATATGTATATCAGTTTCCTGTGTTTAGATCTCTTTCTTAGTCACATTTCACTGAGCCGGGCCTTCACGGAGAGACCAAGCACCAGCACCGGCCGTGCCCTGAGACCCACACTTAAGCCCCCGTCCTGAGTGTTATCACCCATGGGCCTTGGTTAAAGAGCCTCGCGCCCTTGGTTCTCCATTCCACACTTGGTCCGATTTCGCTGACCCAGGCCTCCATGGAGAGAACCAGCACCAGCACCGGCCGTGCCCGGAGACCCAAACTTAAGCCCCCGTCCTGAGTGTTATCACCCACTGGCCTGGGTTAAAGAGCCTCGCGCTCTCGGTTCTCCAATCCAAACTTAGTCAGATTTCGCTGACCCGGGCCTCCATGGAGAGACCCAGCACCAGCACCGGCCGTGCCCGGGGACCCACACTTAGGCCCCCGTCCTGAGTGCTGAAAATGCCTAGAAATGTCTCACTCTTTGTGTTAGGGAAAGACACAATACTTGGGACACTTCTAGGCACTTTACATTATAGCAAAAATGCCTAGAAATGTCCCAACCAATCAGAATGAGCCGGACGCTTCTAGGCACTTATCACTGAGGCAAAATGCCTGGAAATGTCCCACATTTTTTCATGGGGAAAAATACAAAACATGGGAGAAAAACCTCCAAATATGGCTGAGCCCAGGGACCCACTCTAAAGCCAAAACCCTGAGTGCTGAAAATGCCTAGAAATGTTCCACTCTTTGTGTTCGGGAAAAATACAATACATGGGACATTTGTAGGCGCTTTACATTATAGCAAAAATGCCTAGAAATGTCCCAACCAATCAGAATGAGCCGGACGCTTCTAGGCACTTATCATTGAGGCAAAATGCCTGGAAATGTCCCACACCTTTGGTGTTAGGGTAATACAATACATGGGACACTTGTAGGCACTTTACATTACAGCAAAATGCCTAGAAATGTCCCACACTAGGGGTTACGGAAGTGCAATATTTGGGTCTCTCTATGAGTAATTCAAAAGGAAACATTCCTATGATCCTCTTTAAAGGAAACACTCCTATGCTTATCTCCAAAGGATCCTTGGTTCCCGTTCTTACCCATATTTCCTATGGTTATCTCCAAAGGAATCAAAGGAAACATATGTATATCAGTTTCCTGTGTTTAGATCTCTTTCTTAGTCACATTTGGCTGAACCGGGCTTTCACGGAGAGACCAAGCACCAGCACCGGCCGTGCCCGGGGACCCACACTTAAGTCCCCCTCCTGAGTGTTATCACCCATGGGCCTGGGCTAAAGAGCCTCGCGCTCTTGGTTCTCCATTCCACACTTAGTCCGATTTCGCTGACCCGGGCCTCCAAGGAGAGACCAAGCACCAGCACCGGACGTGCCCTGAGATCCACACTTAAGCCCCCGTCCTGAGTGTTATCACCCATGGGCCTTGGTTAAAGAGCCTCGCGCCCTTGGTTCTCCATTCCACACTTAGTCAAATTTCGCTGACCCGGGCCTCCAAGGAGAGACCAAGCACCATCACCGGCCGTGCCCGGGGACCCACACTTAAGCCCCCATCCTGAGTGTAATCACCAATTGGCCTGGGTTAAAGAGCCTCGCGCTCTTGGTTCTCCATTCCATACTTAGTCACTTTTCGCATACATTAAGAGACCCAGCACCAGCACCGGCCGTGCCCGGGGACCCACACTTAGGCCCCCGTCCTGAGTGCTGAAAATGCCTAGAAATGTCTCACTCTTTGTGTTAGGGAAAGACACAATACTTGGGACACTTCTAGGCACTTTACATTATAGCAAAAATGCCTAGAAATGTCCCAACCAATCAGAATGAGCCGGACGCTTCTAGGCACTTATCACTGAGGCAAAATGCCTGGAAATGTCCCACACGTTTTCATGGGGAAAAATACAAAACATGGGAGGAAAAACCTCCAAATATGGCTGAGCCCAGGGACCCACTCTAAAGCCAACACCCTCAGTGCTGAAAATGCCTAGAAATGTTCCACTCTTTGTGTCAGGGAAAAATACAATACATAGGACATTTGTAGGCGCTTTACATTATAGCAAAAATGCCTAAAAATGTCCTAACCAATCAGAATGAGCCGGACGCTTCTAGGCACTTATCATTGAGGCAAAATGCCTGGAAATGTCCCACACCTTTGGTGTTAGGGTAATACAATACATGGGACACTTGTAGGCACTTTACATTACAGCAAAATGCCTAGAAATGTCCCATACTAGGGGTTACGGAAGTGCAATATTTGGGTCTCTCTCTGAGTAATTCAAAAGGAAACATTCCTATGATCCTCTTTAAAGGAAACACTACTATGCTTATCACCAAAGGATCCTTGGTTCCCGTTCTTACCCATGTTGCCTATGGTTATCTCCAAAGGAATCAAAGGAAACATATGTATATCAGTTTCCTGTGTTTAGATCTCTTTCTTAGTCACATTTCACTGAGCCGGGCCTTCACGGAGAGACCAAGCACCAGCACCGGCCGTGCCCTGAGACCCACACTTAAGCCCCCGTCCTGAGTGTTATCACCCATGGGCCTTGGTTAAAGAGCCTCGCGCCCTTGGTTCTCCATTCCACACTTGGTCCGATTTCGCTGACCCAGGCCTCCATGGAGAGAACCAGCACCAGCACCGGCCGTGCCCGGAGACCCAAACTTAAGCCCCCGTCCTGAGTGTTATCACCCACTGGCCTGGGTTAAAGAGCCTCGCGCTCTCGGTTCTCCAATCCAAACTTAGTCAGATTTCGCTGACCCGGGCCTCCATGGAGAGACCCAGCACCAGCACCGGCCGTGCCCGGGGACCCACACTTAGGCCCCCGTCCTGAGTGCTGAAAATGCCTAGAAATGTCTCACTCTTTGTGTTAGGGAAAGACACAATACTTGGGACACTTCTAGGCACTTTACATTATAGCAAAAATGCCTAGAAATGTCCCAACCAATCAGAATGAGCCGGACGCTTCTAGGCACTTATCACTGAGGCAAAATGCCTGGAAATGTCCCACACGTTTTCATGGGGAAAAATACAAAACATGGGAGGAAAAACCTCCAAATATGGCTGAGCCCAGGGACCCACTCTAAAGCCAACACCCTCAGTGCTGAAAATGCCTAGAAATGTTCCACTCTTTGTGTCAGGGAAAAATACAATACATAGGACATTTGTAGGCGCTTTACATTATAGCAAAAATGCCTAAAAATGTCCTAACCAATCAGAATGAGCCGGACGCTTCTAGGCACTTATCATTGAGGCAAAATGCCTGGAAATGTCCCACACCTTTGGTGTTAGGGTAATACAATACATGGGACACTTGTAGGCACTTTACATTACAGCAAAATGCCTAGAAATGTCCCATACTAGGGGTTACGGAAGTGCAATATTTGGGTCTCTCTCTGAGTAATTCAAAAGGAAACATTCCTATGATCCTCTTTAAAGGAAACACTACTATGCTTATCACCAAAGGATCCTTGGTTCCCGTTCTTACCCATGTTGCCTATGGTTATCTCCAAAGGAATCAAAGGAAACATATGTATATCAGTTTCCTGTGTTTAGATCTCTTTCTTAGTCACATTTCACTGAGCCGGGCCTTCACGGAGAGACCAAGCACCAGCACCGGCCGTGCCCTGAGACCCACACTTAAGCCCCCGTCCTGAGTGTTATCACCCATGGGCCTTGGTTAAAGAGCCTCGCGCCCTTGGTTCTCCATTCCACACTTGGTCCGATTTCGCTGACCCAGGCCTCCATGGAGAGAACCAGCACCAGCACCGGCCGTGCCCGGAGACCCAAACTTAAGCCCCCGTCCTGAGTGTTATCACCCACTGGCCTGGGTTAAAGAGCCTCGCGCTCTCGGTTCTCCAATCCAAACTTAGTCAGATTTCGCTGACCCGGGCCTCCATGGAGAGACCCAGCACCAGCACCGGCCGTGCCCGGGGACCCACACTTAGGCCCCCGTCCTGAGTGCTGAAAATGCCTAGAAATGTCTCACTCTTTGTGTTAGGGAAAGACACAATACTTGGGACACTTCTAGGCACTTTACATTATAGCAAAAATGCCTAGAAATGTCCCAACCAATCAGAATGAGCCGGACGCTTCTAGGCACTTATCACTGAGGCAAAATGCCTGGAAATGTCCCACATTTTTTCATGGGGAAAAATACAAAACATGGGAGAAAAACCTCCAAATATGGCTGAGCCCAGGGACCCACTCTAAAGCCAAAACCCTGAGTGCTGAAAATGCCTAGAAATGTTCCACTCTTTGTGTTCGGAAAAAATACAATACATGGGACATTTGTAGGCGCTTTACATTATAGCAAAAATGCCTAGAAATGTCCCAACCAATCAGAATGAGCCGGACGCTTCTAGGCACTTATCATTGAGGCAAAATGCCTGGAAATGTCCCACACCTTTGGTGTTAGGGTAATACAATACATGGGACACTTGTAGGCACTTTACATTACAGCAAAATGCCTAGAAATGTCCCACACTAGGGGTTACGGAAGTGCAATATTTGGGTCTCTCTATGAGTAATTCAAAAGGAAACATTCCTATGATCCTCTTTAAAGGAAACACTCCTATGCTTATCTCCAAAGGATCCTTGGTTCCCGTTCTTACCCATATTTCCTATGGTTATCTCCAAAGGAATCAAAGGAAACATATGTATATCAGTTTCCTGTGTTTAGATCTCTTTCTTAGTCACATTTGGCTGAACCGGGCTTTCACGGAGAGACCAAGCACCAGCACCGGCCGTGCCCGGGGACCCACACTTAAGTCCCCCTCCTGAGTGTTATCACCCATGGGCCTGGGCTAAAGAGCCTCGCGCTCTTGGTTCTCCATTCCACACTTAGTCCGATTTCGCTGACCCGGGCCTCCAAGGAGAGACCAAGCAACAGCACCGGACGTGCCCTGAGATCCACACTTAAGCCCCCGTCCTGAGTGTTATCACCCATGGGCCTTGGTTAAAGAGCCTCGCGCCCTTGGTTCTCCATTCCACACTTAGTCAAATTTCGCTGACCCGGGCCTCCAAGGAGAGACCAAGCACCATCACCGGCCGTGCCCGGGGACCCACACTTAAGCCCCCATCCTGAGTGTAATCACCAATTGGCCTGGGTTAAAGAGCCTCGCGCTCTTGGTTCTCCATTCCATACTTAGTCACTTTTCGCATACATTAAGAGACCCAGCACCAGCACCGGCCGTGCCCGGGGACCCACACTTAGGCCCCCGTCCTGAGTGCTGAAAATGCCTAGAAATGTCTCACTCTTTGTGTTAGGGAAAGACACAATACTTGGGACACTTCTAGGCACTTTACATTATAGCAAAAATGCCTAGAAATGTCCCAACCAATCAGAATGAGCCGGACGCTTCTAGGCACTTATCACTGAGGCAAAATGCCTGGAAATGTCCCACACGTTTTCATGGGGAAAAATACAAAACATGGGACATTTGTAGGCGCTTTACATTATAGCAAAAATGCCTAGAAATGTCCCAACCAATCAGAATGAGCCGGACGCTTCTAGGCACTTCTCACTGAGGCAAAATGCCTGGAAATGTCCCACACTTTTTTATGTTAGGGTAATACAATACATGGGATACTTGTAGGCACTTTACATTACAGCAAAATGTCTAGAAATGTCCCAAACTAGGGGTTACGGAAGTGCAATATTTGGGACTCTCTCTGAGTAATTAAAAAGGAAACATTCCTATGATCCTCTTTAAAGGAAACACTCCTATGCTTATCTCCAAAGGATCCTTTGTTCTCGTTCTTATCCACATTTCCTATGGTTATCTCCAAAGGAATCAAAGGAAACATATGTATATCAGTTTCCTGTGTTTAGATCTCTTTCTTAGTCACTGTTCACTGAACCGGGCCTTCAGGGAGAGACCAAGCACCAGCAACGGCCGTGCCCGGGGACCCACACTTAAGTCCCCCTCCTGAGTGTTATCACCCATGGGCCTGGGTTAAAGAGTCTCGCGCTCTTGGATCTCCATTCCATACTTAGTCAGATTTCGCTAACCCGGGCCTCCAAGGAGAGACCAAGCACCAGCACCGGCCGTGCCCGGAGACCCACACTTAAGCCCCCGTCCTGAGTGTTATCACCCATGGGCCTTGGTTACAGAGCCTCGCGCCCTTGGTTCTCCATTCCACACTTAGTCAGATTTCGCTGACCCGGGCTTCCAAGGAGAGACCAAGCACCAGCTCCGGCCGTGCCCTGAGACCCACACTTAAGCCCCCGTCCTGAGTGTTATCACCCATGGGCCTTGGTTAAATAACCTCGCGCCCTTGGTTCTCCATTCCACACTTAGTCCGATTTCGCTGACCCAGGCCTCCATGGAGAGACCCAGCACCAGCACCGGCCGTGCCCAGAGACCCACACTTAAGCCCCCCTCCTGAGTGTTATCACCCATGGGCCTGGGTTAAAGAGCCTCGCGCTCTTGGTTTTCCATTCCACACTTAGTCAGATTTCGCTGACCCGGGCCTCCATGGAGAGACCCAGCACCAGCACCGGCCGTGCCCGGGGACCCACACTTAGGCCCCCGTCCTGAGTGCTGAAAATGCCTAGAAATGTCTCACTCTTTGTGTTAGGGAAAGACACAATACTTGGGACACTTCTAGGCACTTTACATTATAGCAAAAATGCCTAGAAATGTCCCAACCAATCAGAATGAGCCGGACGCTTCTAGGCACTTCTCACTGAGGCAAAATGCCTGGAAATGTCCCACACTTTTTTATGTTAGGGCAATACAATACATGGGATACTTGTAGGCACTTTACATTACAGCAAAATGTCTAGAAATGTCCCAAACTAGGGGTTACGGAAGTGCAATATTTGGGACTCTCTCTGAGTAATTAAAAAGGAAACATTCCTATGATCCTCTTTAAAGGAAACACTCCTATGCTTATCTCCAAAGGATCCTTTGTTCTCGTTCTTATCCACATTTCCTATGGTTATCTCCAAAGGAATCAAAGGAAACATATGTATATCAGTTTCCTGTGTTTAGATCTCTTTCTTAGTCACATTTCACTGAACCGGGCCTTCAGGGAGAGACCAAGCACCAGCAACGGCCGTGCCCGGGGACCCACACTTAAGTCCCCCTCCTGAGTGTTATCACCCATGGGCCTGGGTTAAAGAGTCTCGCGCTCTTGGTTCTCCATTCCATACTTAGTCAGATTTCGCTAACCCGGGCCTCCAAGGAGAGACCAAGCACCAGCACCGGCCGTGCCCGGAGACCCACACTTAAGCCCCCGTCCTGAGTGTTATCACCCATGGGCCCTGGTTACAGAGCCTCGCGCCCTTGGTTCTCCATTCCACACTTAGTCAGATTTCGCTGACCCGGGCTTCCAAGGAGAGACCAAGCACGAGCTCCGGCTGTGCCCTGAGACCCACACTTAAGCCCCCGTCCTGAGTGTTATCACCCATGGGCCTTGGTTAAATAACCTCGCGCCCTTGGTTCTCCATTCCACACTTAGTCCGATTTCGCTGACCCAGGCCTCCATGGAGAGACCCAGCACCAGCACCGGCCGTGCCCGGAGACCCACACTTAAGCCCCCGTCCTGAGTGTTATCACCCATGGGCCTTGGTTAAAGAACCTCGCGCCCTTGGTTCTACATTCCACACTTAGTCCGATTTCGCTGACCCAGGCCTCCATGGAGAGACCCAGCACCAGCACCGGCCGTGCCCGGAGACCCACACTTAAGCCCCCGTCCTGAGTGTTATCACCCATGGGCCTTGGTTAAAGAGCCTCGCGCCCTTGCTTCTCCATTCCACACTTAGTCTGATTTCGCTGACCCAGGCCTCCATGGAGAGACCCAGCACCAGCACCGGCCGTGCCCGGAGACCCACACTTAAGCCCCCGTCCTGAGTGTTATCACTCATGGGCCTCGGTTAAAGAGCCTCGCGCCCTTGGTTCTCCATTCCACACTTAGTCAGATTTCGCTGACCCGGGCCTCCATGGAGAGACCCAGCACCAGCACCGGCCGTGCCCGGGGACCCACACTTAGGCCCCCGTCCTGAGTGCTGAAAAGGCCTAGAAATGTCTCACTCTTTGTGTTAGGGAAAGATACAATACTTGGGACACTTCTAGGCACTTTACATTATAGCAAAAATGCCTAGAAATGTCCCACAGGTTTTCATGGGGAAAAATACAAAACATGGGAGAAAAAACCTCCAAATATGGCTGAGGCCGGGGACCCACTCTAAAGCCCACACCCTGAGTGCTGAAAATGCAGAGAAATGTTCCACTCTTTGTGTTAGGGAAAAATACAATACATGGGACATTTGTAGGCGCTTTACATTATAGCAAAAATGCCTAGAAATGTCCCAACCAATCAGAATGAGCCGGACGCTTCTAGGCACTTATCATTGAGGCAAAATGCCTGGAAATGTCCCACACTTTTTTATGTTAGGGTAATGCAATACATGGGACACTTGTAGGCACTTTACATTACAGCAAAATGCCTAGAAATGTCCCATACTAGGGGTTACGGAAGTGCAATATTTGGGTCTCTCTCTGAGTAATTCAAAAGGAAACATTCCTATGATCCTCTTTAAAGGAAACACTCCTATGCTTATCTCCAAAGGATCCTTGGTTCCCGTTCTTACCCATGTTGCCTATGGGTATCTCCTAAGGAATCAAAGGAAACATATGTATATCAGTTTCCTGTGTTTAGATCTCTTTCTTAGTCACATTTCACTGACCCGGGCCTCCAAGGAGAGACCAAGCACCAGCACCGGCCGTGCCCGGGGACCCACACTTAAGTCCCCCTCCTGAGTGTTATCACCCATGGGCCTGGGTTAAAGAGCCTCGCGCTCTTGGTTCTCCATTCCACACTTAGTCAGATTTCGCTGACCCGGGCCTCCAAGGAGAGACCAAGCACCAGCACCGGCCGTGCCCTGAGACCCACACTTAAGCCCCCGTCCTGAGTGTTATCACCCATGGGCCTGGGTTAAAGAGCCTCGCGCTCTTGGTTCTCCATTTGAAACTTAATCAGATTTCGCTGACCCGGGCCTCCAAGGAGAGACCAAGCACCAGCACCGGCCGTGCCCTGAGACCCACACTTAAGTCCCCGTCCTGAGTGTTATCACCCATGGGCCTTGGTTAAAGAGCCTCGCGCCCTTGGTTCTCCATTCCACACGTAGTCCGATTTCGCTGACCCAGACCTCCATGGAAAGACCCAGCACCAGCACCGGCCGTGCCCGGAGACCCACACTTAAGCCCCCGTCCTGAGTGTTATCACCCATGGGCCTTGGTTAAAGAGCCTCGCGCCCTTGGTTCTCCATTCCACACTTAGTCCGATTTCGCTGACCCAGGCCTCCATGGAGAGACCCAGCACCAGCACCGGCCGTGCCCGGGGACCCACACTTAGGCCCCCGTCCTGAGTGCTGAAAATGCCTAGAAATGTCTCACTCTTTGTGTTAGGGAAAGACAAAATACTTGGGACACTTCTAGGCACTTTACATTATAGAAAAAATGCCTAGAAATGTCCCAACCAATCAGAATGAGCCGGACGCTTCTAGGCACTTATCACTGAGGCAAAATGCCTGGAAATGTCCCACACGTTTTCATGGGGAAAAATACAAAACATGGGAGAAAAAACCTCCAAATATGGCTGAGCCCAGGGACCCACTCTAAAGCCAACACCCTGAGTGCTGAAAATGCCTAGAAATGTTCCACTCTTTGTGTTCGGGAAAAATACAATACATGGGACATTTGTAGGCGCTTTACATTATAGCAAAAATGCCTAGAAATGTCCCAACCAATCAGAATGAGCCGGACGCTTCTAGGCACTTCTCACTGAGGCAAAATGCCTGGAAATGTCCCACACTTTTTTATGTTAGGGTAATACAATACATGGGATACTTGTAGGCACTTTACATTACAGCAAAATGTCTAGAAATGTCCCAAACTAGGGGTTACGGAAGTGCAATATTTGGGACTCTCTCTGAGTAATTAAAAAGGAAACATTCCTATGATCCTCTTTAAAGGAAACACTCCTATGCTTATCTCCAAAGGATCCTTTGTTCTCGTTCTTATCCACATTTCCTATGGTTATCTCCAAAGGAATCAAAGGAAACATATGTATATCAGTTTCCTGTGTTTAGATCTCTTTCTTAGTCACATTTCACTGAACCGGGCCTTCAGGGAGAGACCAAGCACCAGCAACGGCCGTGCCCGGGGACCCACACTTAAGTCCCCCTCCTGAGTGTTATCACCCATGGGCCTGGGTTAAAGAGTCTCGCGCTCTTGGTTCTCCATTCCATACTTAGTCAGATTTCGCTAACCCGGGCCTCCAAGGAGAGACCAAGCACCAGCACCGGCCGTGCCCGGAGACCCACACTTAAGCCCCCGTCCTGAGTGTTATCACCCATGGGCCTTGGTTACAGAGCCTCGCGCCCTTGGTTCTCCATTCCACACTTAGTCAGATTTCGCTGACCCGGGCTTCCAAGGAGAGACCAAGCACCAGCTCCGGCCGTGCCCTGAGACCCACACTTAAGCCCCCGTCCTGAGTGTTATCACCCATGGGCCTTGGTTAAATAACCTCGCGCCCTTGGTTCTCCATTCCACACTTAGTCCGATTTCGCTGACCCAGGCCTCCATGGAGAGACCCAGCACCAGCACCGGCCGTGCCCAGAGACCCACACTTAAGCCCCCCTCCTGAGTGTTATCACCCATGGGCCTGGGTTAAAGAGCCTCGCGCTCTTGGTTCTCCATTCCACACTTAGTCAGATTTCGCTGACCCGGGCCTCCATGGAGAGACCCAGCACCAGCACCGGCCGTGCCCGGGGACCCACACTTAGGCCCCCGTCCTGAGTGCTGAAAATGCCTAGAAATGTCTCACTCTTTGTGTTAGGGAAAGACACAATACTTGGGACACTTCTAGGCACTTTACATTATAGCAAAAATGCCTAGAAATGTCCCAACCAATCAGAATGAGCCGGACGCTTCTAGGCACTTCTCACTGAGGCAAAATGCCTGGAAATGTCCCACACTTTTTTATGTTAGGGTAATACAATACATGGGATACTTGTAGGCACTTTACATTACAGCAAAATGTCTAGAAATGTCCCAAACTAGGGGTTACGGAAGTGCAATATTTGGGACTCTCTCTGAGTAATTAAAAAGGAAACATTCCTATGATCCTCTTTAAAGGAAACACTCCTATGCTTATCTCCAAAGGATCCTTTGTTCTCGTTCTTATCCACATTTCCTATGGTTATCTCCAAAGGAATCAAAGGAAACATATGTATATCAGTTTCCTGTGTTTAGATCTCTTTCTTAGTCACATTTCACTGAACCGGGCCTTCAGGGAGAGACCAAGCACCAGCAACGGCCGTGCCCGGGGACCCACACTTAAGTCCCCCTCCTGAGTGTTATCACCCATGGGCCTGGGTTAAAGAGTCTCACGCTCTTGGTTCTCCATTCCATACTTAGTCAGATTTCGCTAACCCGGGCCTCCAAGGAGAGACCAAGCACCAGCACCGGCCGTGCCCGGAGACCCACACTTAAGCCCCCGTCCTGAGTGTTATCACCCATGGGCCTTGGTTACAGAGCCTCGCGCCCTTGGTTCTCCATTCCACACTTAGTCAGATTTCGCTGACCCGGGCTTCCAAGGAGAGACCAAGCACGAGCTCCGGCCGTGCCCTGAGACCCACACTTAAGCCCCCGTCCTGAGTGTTATCACCCATGGGCCTTGGTTAAATAACCTTGCGCCCTTGGTTCTCCATTCCACACTTAGTCCGATTTCGCTGACCCAGGCCTCCATGGAGAGACCCAGCACCAGCACCGGCCGTGCCCGGAGACCCACACTTAAGCCCCCGTCCTGAGTGTTATCACCCATGGGCCTTGGTTAAAGAACCTCGCGCCCTTGGTTCTACATTCCACACTTAGTCCGATTTCGCTGACCCAGGCCTCCATGGAGAGACCCAGCACCAGCACCGGCCGTGCCCGGAGACCCACACTTAAGCCCCCGTCCTGAGTGTTATCACCCATGGGCCTTGGTTAAAGAGCCTCGCGCCCTTGCTTCTCCATTCCACACTTAGTCTGATTTCGCTGACCCAGGCCTCCATGGAGAGACCCAGCACCAGCACCGGCCGTGCCCGGAGACCCACACTTAAGCCCCCGTCCTGAGTGTTATCACTCATGGGCCTCGGTTAAAGAGCCTCGCGCCCTTGGTTCTCCATTCCACACTTAGTCAGATTTCGCTGACCCGGGCCTCCATGGAGAGACCCAGCACCAGCACCGGCCGTGCCCGGGGACCCACACTTAGGCCCCCGTCCTGAGTGCTGAAAAGGCCTAGAAATGTCTCACTCTTTGTGTTAGGGAAAGATACAATACTTGGGACACTTCTAGGCACTTTACATTATAGCAAAAATGCCTAGAAATGTCCCACAGGTTTTCATGGGGAAAAATACAAAACATGGGAGAAAAAACCTCCAAATATGGCTGAGCCCGGGGACCCACTCTAAAGCCCACACCCTGAGTGCTGAAAATGCAGAGAAATGTTCCACTCTTTGTGTTAGGGAAAAATACAATACATGGGACATTTGTAGGCGCTTTACATTATAGCAAAAATGCCTAGAAATGTCCCAACCAATCAGAATGAGCCGGACGCTTCTAGGCACTTATCATTGAGGCAAAATGCCTGGAAATGTCCCACACTTTTTTATGTTAGGGTAATGCAATACATGGGACACTTGTAGGCACTTTACATTACAGCAAAATGCCTAGAAATGTCCCATACTAGGGGTTACGGAAGTGCAATATTTGGGTCTCTCTCTGAGTAATTCAAAAGGAAACATTCCTATGATCCTCTTTAAAGGAAACACTCCTATGCTTATCTCCAAAGGATCCTTGGTTCCCGTTCTTACCCATGTTGCCTATGGTTATCTCCTAAGGAATCAAAGGAAACATATGTATATCAGTTTCCTGTGTTTAGATCTCTTTCTTAGTCACATTTCACTGACCCGGGCCTCCAAGGAGAGACCAAGCACTAGCACCGGACGTGCCCTGAGACCCACACATAAGCCCCCGTCCTGAGTGTTATCACCCATGGGCCTTGGTTAAAGAGCCTCGCGCCCTTGGTTCTCCAATCCACACTTAGTCAGATTTCGCTGACCCGGGCCTCCAAGGAGAGACCAAGCACCATCACCGGCCGTGCCAGGGGACCCACACTTAAGCCCCCGTCCTGAGTGTAATCACCAATTGGCCTGGGTTAAAGAGCCTCGCGCTCTTGGTTCTCCATTCCATACTTAGTCACTTTTCGCATACATTAAGAGACCCAGCACCAGCACCGGCCGTGCCCGGGGACCCACACTTAGGCCCCCGTCCTGAGTGCTGAAAATGCCTAGAAATGTCTCACTCTTTGTGTTAGGGAAAGATACAATAGTTGGGACATTTCTAGGCACTTTACATTATAGCAAAAATGACAAGAAATGTCCCACACTTTTTCATGGGGAAAAATACAAAACATGGGAGAAAAAACCTCCAAATATGGCTGAGCCCGGGGACCCACTCTAAAGCCCACACCCTGAATGCTGAAAATGTCTAGAAATGTTCCACTCTTTGTGTCAGGGAAAAATACAATACATAGGACATTTGTAGGCGCTTTACATTATAGCAAAAATGCCTAAAAATGTCCTAACCAATCAGAATGAGCCGGACGCTTCTCGGCACTTATCATTGAGGCAAAATAACTGGAAATGTCCCACACCTTTGGTGTTAGGGTAATACAATACATGGGACACTTGTAGGCACTTTACATTACAGCAAAATGCCTAGAAATGTCCCACACTAGGGGTTACGGAAGTGCAATTTTTGGGTCTCTCTGTGAGTAATTCAAAAGGAAACATTCCTATGATCCTCTTTAAAGGAAACACTCCTATGCTTATCTCCAAAGGATCCTTTGTTCCCGTTCTTATCCATATTTCCTATGGTTATCTCCAAAGGAATAAAAGGAAACATATGTATATCAGTTTCATGTGTTTAGATCTCTTTCTTAGTCACATTTCACTGAACCGGGCCTTCAGGGAGAGACCAAGCACCAGCACCGGCCGTGCCCGGGGACCCACACTTAAGTCCCCCTCCTGAGTGTTATCACCCATGGGCCTGGGTTAAAGAGCCTCGCGCTCTTGGTTCTCCATTCCACACTTAGTCAGATTTCGCTGACCCGGGCCTCCAAGGAGAGACCAAGCACCAGCACCGGCCGTGCCCTGAGACCCACACTTAAGCCCCCGTCCTGAGTGTTATCACCCATGGGCCTGGGTTAAAGAGCCTCGCGCTCTTGGTTCTCCATTTGAAACTTAATCAGATTTCGCTGACCCGGGCCTCCAAGGAGAGACCAAGCACCAGCACCGGCCGTGCCCTGAGACCCACACTTAAGTCCCCGTCCTGAGTGTTATCACCCATGGGCCTTGGTTAAAGAGCCTCGCGCCCTTGGTTCTCCATTCCACACGTAGTCCGATTTCGCTGACCCAGACCTCCATGGAAAGACCCAGCACCAGCACCGGCCGTGCCCGGAGACCCACACTTAAGCCCCCGTCCTGAGTGTTATCACCCATGGGCCTTGGTTAAAGAGCCTCGCGCCCTTGGTTCTCCATTCCACACTTAGTCCGATTTCGCTGACCCAGGCCTCCATGGAGAGACCCAGCACCAGCACCGGCCGTGCCCGGGGACCCACACTTAGGCCCCCGTCCTGAGTGCTGAAAATGCCTAGAAATGTCTCACTCTTTGTGTTAGGGAAAGACACAATACTTGGGACACTTCTAGGCACTTTACATTATAGAAAAAATGCCTAGAAATGTCCCAACCAATCAGAATGAGCCGGACGCTTCTAGGCACTTATCACTGAGGCAAAATGCCTGGAAATGTCCCACACGTTTTCATGGGGAAAAATACAAAACATGGGAGAAAAAACCTCCAAATATGGCTGAGCCCAGGGACCCACTCTAAAGCCAACACCCTGAGTGCTGAAAATGCCTAGAAATGTTCCACTCTTTGTGTTCGGGAAAAATACAATACATGGGACATTTGTAGGCGCTTTACATTATAGCAAAAATGCCTAGAAATGTCCCAACCAATCAGAATGAGCCGGACGCTTCTAGGCACTTCTCACTGAGGCAAAATGCCTGGAAATGTCCCACACTTTTTTATGTTAGGGTAATACAATACATGGGATACTTGTAGGCACTTTACATTACAGCAAAATGTCTAGAAATGTCCCAAACTAGGGGTTACGGAAGTGCAATATTTGGGACTCTCTCTGAGTAATTAAAAAGGAAACATTCCTATGATCCTCTTTAAAGGAAACACTCCTATGCTTATCTCCAAAGGATCCTTTGTTCTCGTTCTTATCCACATTTCCTATGGTTATCTCCAAAGGAATCAAAGGAAACATATGTATATCAGTTTCCTGTGTTTAGATCTCTTTCTTAGTCACATTTCACTGAACCGGGCCTTCAGGGAGAGACCAAGCACCAGCAACGGCCGTGCCCGGGGACCCACACTTAAGTCCCCCTCCTGAGTGTTATCACCCATGGGCCTGGGTTAAAGAGTCTCGCGCTCTTGGTTCTCCATTCCATACTTAGTCAGATTTCGCTAACCCGGGCCTCCAAGGAGAGACCAAGCACCAGCACCGGCCGTGCCCGGAGACCCACACTTAAGCCCCCGTCCTGAGTGTTATCACCCATGGGCCTTGGTTACAGAGCCTCGCGCCCTTGGTTCTCCATTCCACACTTAGTCAGATTTCGCTGACCCGGGCTTCCAAGGAGAGACCAAGCACCAGCTCCGGCCGTGCCCTGAGACCCACACTTAAGCCCCCGTCCTGAGTGTTATCACCCATGGGCCTTGGTTAAATAACCTCGCGCCCTTGGTTCTCCATTCCACACTTAGTCCGATTTCGCTGACCCAGGCCTCCATGGAGAGACCCAGCACCAGCACCGGCCGTGCCCGGAGACCCACACTTAAGCCCCCGTCCTGAGTGTTATCACCCATGGGCTTTGGTTAAAGAACCTCGCGCCCTTGGTTCTACATTCCACACTTACTCCGATTTCGCTGACCCAGGCCTCCATGGAGAGACCCAGCACCAGCACCGGCCGTGCCCGGAGACCCACACTTAAGCCCCCGTCCTGAGTGTTATCACCCATGGGCCTTGGTTAAAGAGCCTCGCGCCCTTGCTTCTCCATTCCACACTTAGTCTGATTTCGCTGACCCAGGCCTCCATGGAGAGACCCAGCACCAGCACCGGCCGTGCCCGGAGACCCACACTTAAGCCCCCGTCCTGAGTGTTATCACTCATGGGCCTCGGTTAAAGAGCCTCGCGCCCTTGGTTCTCCATTCCACACTTAGTCAGATTTCGCTGACCCGGGCCTCCATGGAGAGACCCAGCACCAGCACCG
The DNA here is from genome assembly GCF_947347685.1 of Pleuronectes platessa. NCBI lineage: Eukaryota > Metazoa > Chordata > Actinopteri > Pleuronectiformes > Pleuronectidae > Pleuronectes > Pleuronectes platessa. Next base: position 25,352,297 of record NC_070640.1, read on the forward strand.
GCCGTGCCCGGGGACCCACACTTAGGCCCCCGTCCTGAGTGCTGAAAAGGCCTAGAAATGTCTCACTCTTTGTGTTAGGGAAAGATACAATACTTGGGACACTTCTAGGCACTTTACATTATAGCAAAAATGCCTAGAAATGTCCCACAGGTTTTCATGGGGAAAAATACAAAACATGGGAGAAAAAACCTCCAAATATGGCTGAGCCCGGGGACCCACTCTAAAGCCCACACCCTGAGTGCTGAAAATGCAGAGAAATGTTCCACTCTTTGTGTTAGGGAAAAATACAATACATGGGACATTTGTAGGCGCTTTACATTATAGCAAAAATGCCTAGAAATGTCCCAACCAATCAGAATGAGCCGGACGCTTCTAGGCACTTATCATTGAGGCAAAATGCCTGGAAATGTCCCACACTTTTTTATGTTAGGGTAATGCAATACATGGGACACTTGTAGGCACTTTACATTACAGCAAAATGCCTAGAAATGTCCCATACTAGGGGTTACGGAAGTGCAATATTTGGGTCTCTCTCTGAGTAATTCAAAAGGAAACATTCCTATGATCCTCTTTAAAGGAAACACTCCTATGCTTATCTCCAAAGGATCCTTGGTTCCCGTTCTTACCCATGTTGCCTATGGATATCTCCTAAGGAATCAAAGGAAACATATGTATATCAGTTTCCTGTGTTTAGATCTCTTTCTTAGTCACATTTCACTGACCCGGGCCTCCAAGGAGAGACCAAGCACTAGCACCGGACGTGCCCTGAGACCCACACATAAGCCCCCGTCCTGAGTGTTATCACCCATGGGCCTTGGTTAAAGAGCCTCGCGCCCTTGGTTCTCCATTCCACACTTAGTCAGATTTCGCTGACCCGGGCCTCCAAGGAGAGACCAAGCACCATCACCGGCCGTGCCAGGGGACCCACACTTAAGCCCCCGTCCTGAGTGTAATCACCAATTGGCCTGGGTTAAAGAGCCTCGCGCTCTTGGTTCTCCATTCCATACTTAGTCACTTTTCGCATACATTAAGAGACCCAGCACCAGCACCGGCCGTGCCCGGGGACCCACACTTAGGCCCCCGTCCTGAGTGCTGAAAATGCCTAGAAATGTCTCACTCTTTGTGTTAGGGAAAGATACAATAGTTGGGACATTTCTAGGCACTTTACATTATAGCAAAAATGACAAGAAATGTCCCACACTTTTTCATGGGGAAAAATACAAAACATGGGAGAAAAAACCTCCAAATATGGCTGAGCCCGGGGACCCACTCTAAAGCCCACACCCTGAGTGCTGAAAATGTCTAGAAATGTTCCACTCTTTGTGTCAGGGAAAAATACAATACTTAGGACATTTGTAGGCGCTTTACATTATAGCAAAAATGCCTAAAAATGTCCTAACCAATCAGAATGAGCCGGACACTTCTCGGCACTTATCATTGAGGCAAAATAACTGGAAATGTCCCACACCTTTGGTGTTAGGGTAATACAATACATGGGACACTTGTAGGCACTTTACATTACAGCAAAATGCCTAGAAATGTCCCACACTAGGGGTTACGGAAGTGCAATATTTGGGTCTCTCTGTGAGTAATTCAAAAGGAAACATTCCTATGATCCTCTTTAAAGGAAACACTCCTATGCTTATCTCCAAAGGATCCTTTGTTCCCGTTCTTATCCATATTTCCTATGGTTATCTCCAAAGGAATAAAAGGAAACATATGTATATCAGTTTCATGTGTTTAGATCTCTTTCTTAGTCACATTTCACTGAGCCGGGCCTTCACGGAGAGACCAAGCACCAGCACCGGCCGTGCCCTGAGACCCACACTTAAGCCCCCGTCCTGAGTGTTATCACCCATGGGCCTTGGTTAAAGAGCCTCGCGCCCTTGGTTCTCCATTCCACACTTGGTCCGATTTCGCTGACCCAGGCCTCCATGGAGAGAACCAGCACCAGCACCGGCCGTGCCCGGAGACCCAAACTTAAGCCCCCGTCCTGAGTGTTATCACCCACTGGCCTGGGTTAAAGAGCCTCGCGCTCTCGGTTCTCCAATCCAAACTTAGTCAGATTTCGCTGACCCGGGCCTCCATGGAGAGACCCAGCACCAGCACCGGCCGTGCCCGGGGACCCACACTTAGGCCCCCGTCCTGAGTGCTGAAAATGCCTAGAAATGTCTCACTCTTTGTGTTAGGGAAAGACACAATACTTGGGACACTTCTAGGCACTTTACATTATAGCAAAAATGCCTAGAAATGTCCCAACCAATCAGAATGAGCCGGACGCTTCTAGGCACTTATCACTGAGGCAAAATGCCTGGAAATGTCCCACATTTTTTCATGGGGAAAAATACAAAACATGGGAGAAAAACCTCCAAATATGGCTGAGCCCAGGGACCCACTCTAAAGCCAAAACCCTGAGTGCTGAAAATGCCTAGAAATGTTCCACTCTTTGTGTTCGGGAAAAATACAATACATGGGACATTTGTAGGCGCTTTACATTATAGCAAAAATGCCTAGAAATGTCCCAACCAATCAGAATGAGCCGGACGCTTCTAGGCACTTATCATTGAGGCAAAATGCCTGGAAATGTCCCACACCTTTGGTGTTAGGGTAATACAATACATGGGACACTTGTAGGCACTTTACATTACAGCAAAATGCCTAGAAATGTCCCACACTAGGGGTTACGGAAGTGCAATATTTGGGTCTCTCTATGAGTAATTCAAAAGGAAACATTCCTATGATCCTCTTTAAAGGAAACACTCCTATGCTTATCTCCAAAGGATCCTTGGTTCCCGTTCTTACCCATATTTCCTATGGTTATCTCCAAAGGAATCAAAGGAAACATATGTATATCAGTTTCCTGTGTTTAGATCTCTTTCTTAGTCACATTTGGCTGAACCGGGCTTTCACGGAGAGACCAAGCACCAGCACCGGCCGTGCCCGGGGACCCACACTTAAGTCCCCCTCCTGAGTGTTATCACCCATGGGCCTGGGCTAAAGAGCCTCGCGCTCTTGGTTCTCCATTCCACACTTAGTCCGATTTCGCTGACCCGGGCCTCCAAGGAGAGACCAAGCACCAGCACCGGACGTGCCCTGAGATCCACACTTAAGCCCCCGTCCTGAGTGTTATCACCCATGGGCCTTGGTTAAAGAGCCTCGCGCCCTTGGTTCTCCATTCCACACTTAGTCAAATTTCGCTGACCCGGGCCTCCAAGGAGAGACCAAGCACCATCACCGGCCGTGCCCGGGGACCCACACTTAAGCCCCCATCCTGAGTGTAATCACCAATTGGCCTGGGTTAAAGAGCCTCGCGCTCTTGGTTCTCCATTCCATACTTAGTCACTTTTCGCATACATTAAGAGACCCAGCACCAGCACCGGCCGTGCCCGGGGACCCACACTTAGGCCCCCGTCCTGAGTGCTGAAAATGCCTAGAAATGTCTCACTCTTTGTGTTAGGGAAAGACACAATACTTGGGACACTTCTAGGCACTTTACATTATAGCAAAAATGCCTAGAAATGTCCCAACCAATCAGAATGAGCCGGACGCTTCTAGGCACTTATCACTGAGGCAAAATGCCTGGAAATGTCCCACACGTTTTCATGGGGAAAAATACAAAACATGGGAGAAAAAACCTCCAAATATGGCTGAGCCCAGGGACCCACTCTAAAGCCAACACCCTCAGTGCTGAAAATGCCTAGAAATGTTCCACTCTTTGTGTCAGGGAAAAATACAATACATAGGACATTTGTAGGCGCTTTACATTATAGCAAAAATGCCTAAAAATGTCCTAACCAATCAGAATGAGCCGGACGCTTCTAGGCACTTATCATTGAGGCAAAATGCCTGGAAATGTCCCACACCTTTGGTGTTAGGGTAATACAATACATGGGACACTTGTAGGCACTTTACATTACAGCAAAATGCCTAGAAATGTCCCATACTAGGGGTTACGGAAGTGCAATATTTGGGTCTCTCTCTGAGTAATTCAAAAGGAAACATTCCTATGATCCTCTTTAAAGGAAACACTACTATGCTTATCACCAAAGGATCCTTGGTTCCCGTTCTTACCCATGTTGCCTATGGTTATCTCCAAAGGAATCAAAGGAAACATATGTATATCAGTTTCCTGTGTTTAGATCTCTTTCTTAGTCACATTTCACTGAGCCGGGCCTTCACGGAGAGACCAAGCACCAGCACCGGCCGTGCCCTGAGACCCACACTTAAGCCCCCGTCCTGAGTGTTATCACCCATGGGCCTTGGTTAAAGAGCCTCGCGCCCTTGGTTCTCCATTCCACACTTGGTCCGATTTCGCTGACCCAGGCCTCCATGGAGAGAACCAGCACCAGCACCGGCCGTGCCCGGAGACCCAAACTTAAGCCCCCGTCCTGAGTGTTATCACCCACTGGCCTGGGTTAAAGAGCCTCGCGCTCTCGGTTCTCCAATCCAAACTTAGTCAGATTTCGCTGACCCGGGCCTCCATGGAGAGACCCAGCACCAGCACCGGCCGTGCCCGGGGACCCACACTTAGGCCCCCGTCCTGAGTGCTGAAAATGCCTAGAAATGTCTCACTCTTTGTGTTAGGGAAAGACACAATACTTGGGACACTTCTAGGCACTTTACATTATAGCAAAAATGCCTAGAAATGTCCCAACCAATCAGAATGAGCCGGACGCTTCTAGGCACTTATCACTGAGGCAAAATGCCTGGAAATGTCCCACATTTTTTCATGGGGAAAAATACAAAACATGGGAGAAAAACCTCCAAATATGGCTGAGCCCAGGGACCCACTCTAAAGCCAAAACCCTGAGTGCTGAAAATGCCTAGAAATGTTCCACTCTTTGTGTTCGGAAAAAATACAATACATGGGACATTTGTAGGCGCTTTACATTATAGCAAAAATGCCTAGAAATGTCCCAACCAATCAGAATGAGCCGGACGCTTCTAGGCACTTATCATTGAGGCAAAATGCCTGGAAATGTCCCACACCTTTGGTGTTAGGGTAATACAATACATGGGACACTTGTAGGCACTTTACATTACAGCAAAATGCCTAGAAATGTCCCACACTAGGGGTTACGGAAGTGCAATATTTGGGTCTCTCTATGAGTAATTCAAAAGGAAACATTCCTATGATCCTCTTTAAAGGAAACACTCCTATGCTTATCTCCAAAGGATCCTTGGTTCCCGTTCTTACCCATATTTCCTATGGTTATCTCCAAAGGAATCAAAGGAAACATATGTATATCAGTTTCCTGTGTTTAGATCTCTTTCTTAGTCACATTTGGCTGAACCGGGCTTTCACGGAGAGACCAAGCACCAGCACCGGCCGTGCCCGGGGACCCACACTTAAGTCCCCCTCCTGAGTGTTATCACCCATGGGCCTGGGCTAAAGAGCCTCGCGCTCTTGGTTCTCCATTCCACACTTAGTCCGATTTCGCTGACCCGGGCCTCCAAGGAGAGACCAAGCAACAGCACCGGACGTGCCCTGAGATCCACACTTAAGCCCCCGTCCTGAGTGTTATCACCCATGGGCCTTGGTTAAAGAGCCTCGCGCCCTTGGTTCTCCATTCCACACTTAGTCAAATTTCGCTGACCCGGGCCTCCAAGGAGAGACCAAGCACCATCACCGGCCGTGCCCGGGGACCCACACTTAAGCCCCCATCCTGAGTGTAATCACCAATTGGCCTGGGTTAAAGAGCCTCGCGCTCTTGGTTCTCCATTCCATACTTAGTCACTTTTCGCATACATTAAGAGACCCAGCACCAGCACCGGCCGTGCCCGGGGACCCACACTTAGGCCCCCGTCCTGAGTGCTGAAAATGCCTAGAAATGTCTCACTCTTTGTGTTAGGGAAAGACACAATACTTGGGACACTTCTAGGCACTTTACATTATAGCAAAAATGCCTAGAAATGTCCCTACCAATCAGAATGAGCCGGACGCTTCTAGGCACTTATCACTGAGGCAAAATGCCTGGAAATGTCCCACACGTTTTCATGGGGAAAAATACAAAACATGGGACATTTGTAGGCGCTTTACATTATAGCAAAAATGCCTAGAAATGTCCCAACCAATCAGAATGAGCCGGACGCTTCTAGGCACTTCTCACTGAGGCAAAATGCCTGGAAATGTCCCACACTTTTTTATGTTAGGGTAATACAATACATGGGATACTTGTAGGCACTTTACATTACAGCAAAATGTCTAGAAATGTCCCAAACTAGGGGTTACGGAAGTGCAATATTTGGGACTCTCTCTGAGTAATTAAAAAGGAAACATTCCTATGATCCTCTTTAAAGGAAACACTCCTATGCTTATCTCCAAAGGATCCTTTGTTCTCGTTCTTATCCACATTTCCTATGGTTATCTCCAAAGGAATCAAAGGAAACATATGTATATCAGTTTCCTGTGTTTAGATCTCTTTCTTAGTCACTGTTCACTGAACCGGGCCTTCAGGGAGAGACCAAGCACCAGCAACGGCCGTGCCCGGGGACCCACACTTAAGTCCCCCTCCTGAGTGTTATCACCCATGGGCCTGGGTTAAAGAGTCTCGCGCTCTTGGATCTCCATTCCATACTTAGTCAGATTTCGCTAACCCGGGCCTCCAAGGAGAGACCAAGCACCAGCACCGGCCGTGCCCGGAGACCCACACTTAAGCCCCCGTCCTGAGTGTTATCACCCATGGGCCTTGGTTACAGAGCCTCGCGCCCTTGGTTCTCCATTCCACACTTAGTCAGATTTCGCTGACCCGGGCTTCCAAGGAGAGACCAAGCACCAGCTCCGGCCGTGCCCTGAGACCCACACTTAAGCCCCCGTCCTGAGTGTTATCACCCATGGGCCTTGGTTAAATAACCTCGCGCCCTTGGTTCTCCATTCCACACTTAGTCCGATTTCGCTGACCCAGGCCTCCATGGAGAGACCCAGCACCAGCACCGGCCGTGCCCAGAGACCCACACTTAAGCCCCCCTCCTGAGTGTTATCACCCATGGGCCTGGGTTAAAGAGCCTCGCGCTCTTGGTTTTCCATTCCACACTTAGTCAGATTTCGCTGACCCGGGCCTCCATGGAGAGACCCAGCACCAGCACCGGCCGTGCCCGGGGACCCACACTTAGGCCCCCGTCCTGAGTGCTGAAAATGCCTAGAAATGTCTCACTCTTTGTGTTAGGGAAAGACACAATACTTGGGACACTTCTAGGCACTTTACATTATAGCAAAAATGCCTAGAAATGTCCCAACCAATCAGAATGAGCCGGACGCTTCTAGGCACTTCTCACTGAGGCAAAATGCCTGGAAATGTCCCACACTTTTTTATGTTAGGGCAATACAATACATGGGATACTTGTAGGCACTTTACATTACAGCAAAATGTCTAGAAATGTCCCAAACTAGGGGTTACGGAAGTGCAATATTTGGGACTCTCTCTGAGTAATTAAAAAGGAAACATTCCTATGATCCTCTTTAAAGGAAACACTCCTATGCTTATCTCCAAAGGATCCTTTGTTCTCGTTCTTATCCACATTTCCTATGGTTATCTCCAAAGGAATCAAAGGAAACATATGTATATCAGTTTCCTGTGTTTAGATCTCTTTCTTAGTCACATTTCACTGAACCGGGCCTTCAGGGAGAGACCAAGCACCAGCAACGGCCGTGCCCGGGGACCCACACTTAAGTCCCCCTCCTGAGTGTTATCACCCATGGGCCTGGGTTAAAGAGTCTCGCGCTCTTGGTTCTCCATTCCATACTTAGTCAGATTTCGCTAACCCGGGCCTCCAAGGAGAGACCAAGCACCAGCACCGGCCGTGCCCGGAGACCCACACTTAAGCCCCCGTCCTGAGTGTTATCACCCATGGGCCTTGGTTACAGAGCCTCGCGCCCTTGGTTCTCCATTCCACACTTAGTCAGATTTCGCTGACCCGGGCTTCCAAGGAGAGACCAAGCACGAGCTCCGGCCGTGCCCTGAGACCCACACTTAAGCCCCCGTCCTGAGTGTTATCACCCATGGGCCTTGGTTAAATAACCTCGCGCCCTTGGTTCTCCATTCCACACTTAGTCCGATTTCGCTGACACAGGCCTCCATGGAGAGACCCAGCACCAGCACCGGCCGTGCCCGGAGACCCACACTTAAGCCCCCGTCCTGAGTGTTATCACCCATGGGCCTTGGTTAAAGAACCTCGCGCCCTTGGTTCTACATTCCACACTTGGTCCGATTTCGCTGACCCAGGCCTCCATGGAGAGACCCAGCACCAGCACCGGCCGTGCCCGGAGACCCACACTTAAGCCCCCGTCCTGAGTGTTATCACCCATGGGCCTTGGTTAAAGAGCCTCGCGCCCTTGCTTCTCCATTCCACACTTAGTCTGATTTCGCTGACCCAGGCCTCCATGGAGAGACCCAGCACCAGCACCGGCCGTGCCCGGAGACCCACACTTAAGCCCCCGTCCTGAGTGTTATCACTCATGGGCCTCGGTTAAAGAGCCTCGCGCCCTTGGTTCTCCATTCCACACTTAGTCAGATTTCGCTGACCCGGGCCTCCATGGAGAGACCCAGCACCAGCACCGGCCGTGCCCGGGGACCCACACTTAGGCCCCCGTCCTGAGTGCTGAAAAGGCCTAGAAATGTCTCACTCTTTGTGTTAGGGAAAGATACAATACTTGGGACACTTCTAGGCACTTTACATTATAGCAAAAATGCCTAGAAATGTCCCACAGGTTTTCATGGGGAAAAATACAAAACATGGGAGAAAAAACCTCCAAATATGGCTGAGGCCGGGGACCCACTCTAAAGCCCACACCCTGAGTGCTGAAAATGCAGAGAAATGTTCCACTCTTTGTGTTAGGGAAAAATACAATACATGGGACATTTGTAGGCGCTTTACATTATAGCAAAAATGCCTAGAAATGTCCCAACCAATCAGAATGAGCCGGACGCTTCTAGGCACTTATCATTGAGGCAAAATGCCTGGAAATGTCCCACACTTTTTTATGTTAGGGTAATGCAATACATGGGACACTTGTAGGCACTTTACATTACAGCAAAATGCCTAGAAATGTCCCATACTAGGGGTTACGGAAGTGCAATATTTGGGTCTCTCTCTGAGTAATTCAAAAGGAAACATTCCTATGATCCTCTTTAAAGGAAACACTCCTATGCTTATCTCCAAAGGATCCTTGGTTCCCGTTCTTACCCATGTTGCCTATGGTTATCTCCTAAGGAATCAAAGGAAACATATGTATATCAGTTTCCTGTGTTTAGATCTCTTTCTTAGTCACATTTCACTGACCCGGGCCTCCAAGGAGAGACCAAGCACTAGCACCGGACGTGCCCTGAGACCCACACATAAGCCCCCGTCCTGAGTGTTATCACCCATGGGCCTTGGTTAAAGAGCCTCGCACCCTTGGTTCTCCAATCCACACTTAGTCAGATTTCGCTGACCCGGGCCTCCAAGGAGAGACCAAGCACCATCACCGGCCGTGCCAGGGGACCCACACTTAAGCCCCCGTCCTGAGTGTAATCACCAATTGGCCTGGGTTAAAGAGCCTCGCGCTCTTGGTTCTCCATTCCATACTTAGTCACTTTTCGCATACATTAAGAGACCCAGCACCAGCACCGGCCGTGCCCGGGGACCCACACTTAGGCCCCCGTCCTGAGTGCTGAAAATGCCTAGAAATGTCTCACTCTTTGTGTTAGGGAAAGATACAATAGTTGGGACATTTCTAGGCACTTTACATTATAGCAAAAATGACAAGAAATGTCCCACACTTTTTCATGGGGAAAAATACAAAACATGGGAGAAAAAACCTCCAAATATGGCTGAGCCCGGGGACCCACTCTAAAGCCCACACCCTGAGTGCTGAAAATGTCTAGAAATGTTCCACTCTTTGTGTCAGGGAAAAATACAATACATAGGACATTTGTAGGCGCTTTACATTATAGCAAAAATGCCTAAAAATGTCCTAACCAATCAGAATGAGCCGGACGCTTCTCGGCACTTATCATTGAGGCAAAATAACTGGAAATGTCCCACACCTTTGGTGTTAGGGTAATACAATACATGGGACACTTGTAGGCACTTTACATTACAGCAAAATGCCTAGAAATGTCCCACACTAGGGGTTACGGAAGTGCAATATTTGGGTCTCTCTGTGAGTAATTCAAAAGGAAACATTCCTATGATCCTCTTTAAAGGAAACACTCCTATGCTTATCTCCAAAGGATCCTTTGTTCCCGTTCTTATCCATATTTCCTATGGTTATCTCCAAAGGAATAAAAGGAAACATATGTATATCAGTTTCATGTGTTTAGATCTCTTTCTTAGTCACATTTCACTGAACCGGGCCTTCAGGGAGAGACCAAGCACCAGCACCGGCCGTGCCCGGGGACCCACACTTAAGTCCCCCTCCTGAGTGTTATCACCCATGGGCCTGGGTTAAAGAGCCTCGCGCTCTTGGTTCTCCATTCCACACTTAGTCAGATTTCGCTGACCCGGGCCTCCAAGGAGAGACCAAGCACCAGCACCGGCCGTGCCCTGAGACCCACACTTAAGCCCCCGTCCTGAGTGTTATCACCCATGGGCCTGGGTTAAAGAGCCTCGCGCTCTTGGTTCTCCATTTGAAACTAAATCAGATTTCGCTGACCCGGGCCTCCAAGGAGAGACCAAGCACCAGCACCGGCCGTGCCCTGAGACCCACACTTAAGTCCCCGTCCTGAGTGTTATCACCCATGGGCCTTGGTTAAAGAGCCTCGCGCCCTTGGTTCTCCATTCCACACGTAGTCCGATTTCGCTGACCCAGACCTCCATGGAAAGACCCAGCACCAGCACCGGCCGTGCCCGGAGACCCACACTTAAGCCCCCGTCCTGAGTGTTATCACCCATGGGCCTTGGTTAAAGAGCCTCGCGCCCTTGGTTCTCCATTCCACACTTAGTCCGATTTCGCTGACCCAGGCCTCCATGGAGAGACCCAGCACCAGCACCGGCCGTGCCCGGGGACCCACACTTAGGCCCCCGTCCTGAGTGCTGAAAATGCCTAGAAATGTCTCACTCTTTGTGTTAGGGAAAGACACAATACTTGGGACACTTCTAGGCACTTTACATTATAGAAAAAATGCCTAGAAATGTCCCAACCAATCAGAATGAGCCGGACGCTTCTAGGCACTTATCACTGAGGCAAAATGCCTGGAAATGTCCCACACGTTTTCATGGGGAAAAATACAAAACATGGGAGAAAAAACCTCCAAATATGGCTGAGCCCAGGGACCCACTCTAAAGCCAACACCCTGAGTGCTGAAAATGCCTAGAAATGTTCCACTCTTTGTGTTCGGGAAAAATACAATACATGGGACATTTGTAGGCGCTTTACATTATAGCAAAAATGCCTAGAAATGTCCCAACCAATCAGAATGAGCCGGACGCTTCTAGGCACTTCTCACTGAGGCAAAATGCCTGGAAATGTCCCACACTTTTTTATGTTAGGGTAATACAATACATGGGATACTTGTAGGCACTTTACATTACAGCAAAATGTCTAGAAATGTCCCAAAATAGGGGTTACGGAAGTGCAATATTTGGGACTCTCTCTGAGTAATTAAAAAGGAAACATTCCTATGATCCTCTTTAAAGGAAACACTCCTATGCTTATCTCCAAAGGATCCTTTGTTCTCGTTCTTATCCACATTTCCTATGGTTATCTCCAAAGGAATCAAAGGAAACATATGTATATCAGTTTCCTGTGTTTAGATCTCTTTCTTAGTCACATTTCACTGAACCGGGCCTTCAGGGAGAGACCAAGCACCAGCAACGGCCGTGCCCGGGGACCCACACTTAAGTCCCCCTCCTGAGTGTTATCACCCATGGGCCTGGGTTAAAGAGTCTCGCGCTCTTGGTTCTCCATTCCATACTTAGTCAGATTTCGCTAACCCGGGCCTCCAAGGAGAGACCAAGCACCAGCACCGGCCGTGCCCGGAGACCCACACTTAAGCCCCCGTCCTGAGTGTTATCACCCATGGGCCTTGGTTACAGAGCCTCGCGCCCTTGGTTCTCCATTCCACACTTAGTCAGATTTCGCTGACCCGGGCTTCCAAGGAGAGACCAAGCACCAGCTCCGGCCGTGCCCTGAGACCCACACTTAAGCCCCCGTCCTGAGTGTTATCACCCATGGGCCTTGGTTAAATAACCTCGCGCCCTTGGTTCTCCATTCCACACTTAGTCCGATTTCGCTGACCCAGGCCTCCATGGAGAGACCCAGCACCAGCACCGGCCGTGCCCAGAGACCCACACTTAAGCCCCCCTCCTGAGTGTTATCACCCATGGGCCTGGGTTAAAGAGCCTCGCGCTCTTGGTTCTCCATTCCACACTTAGTCAGATTTCGCTGACCCGGGCCTCCATGGAGAGACCCAGCACCAGCACCGGCCGTGCCCGGGGACCCACACTTAGGCCCCCGTCCTGAGTGCTGAAAATGCCTAGAAATGTCTCACTCTTTGTGTTAGGGAAAGACACAATACTTGGGACACTTCTAGGCACTTTACATTATAGCAAAAATGCCTAGAAATGTCCCAACCAATCAGAATGAGCCGGACGCTTCTAGGCACTTCTCACTGAGGCAAAATGCCTGGAAATGTCCCACACTTTTTTATGTTAGGGTAATACAATACATGGGATACTTGTAGGCACTTTACATTACAGCAAAATGTCTAGAAATGTCCCAAACTAGGGGTTACGGAAGTGCAATATTTGGGACTCTCTCTGAGTAATTAAAAAGGAAACATTCCTATGATCCTCTTTAAAGGAAACACTCCTATGCTTATCTCCAAAGGATCCTTTGTTCTCGTTCTTATCCACATTTCCTATGGTTATCTCCAAAGGAATCAAAGGAAACATATGTATATCAGTTTCCTGTGTTTAGATCTCTTTCTTAGTCACATTTCACTGAACCGGGCCTTCAGGGAGAGACCAAGCACCAGCAACGGCCGTGCCCGGGGACCCACACTTAAGTCCCCCTCCTGAGTGTTATCACCCATGGGCCTGGGTTAAAGAGTCTCACGCTCTTGGTTCTCCATTCCATACTTAGTCAGATTTCGCTAACCCGGGCCTCCAAGGAGAGACCAAGCACCAGCACCGGCCGTGCCCGGAGACCCACACTTAAGCCCCCGTCCTGAGTGTTATCACCCATGGGCCTTGGTTACAGAGCCTCGCGCCCTTGGTTCTCCATTCCACACTTAGTCAGATTTCGCTGACCCGGGCTTCCAAGGAGAGACCAAGCACGAGCTCCGGCCGTGCCCTGAGACCCACACTTAAGCCCCCGTCCTGAGTGTTATCACCCATGGGCCTTGGTTAAATAACCTCGCGCCCTTGGTTCTCCATTCCACACTTAGTCCGATTTCGCTGACCCAGGCCTCCATGGAGAGACCCAGCACCAGCACCGGCCGTGCCCGGAGACCCACACTTAAGCCCCCGTCCTGAGTGTTATCACCCATGGGCCTTGGTTAAAGAACCTCGCGCCCTTGGTTCTACATTCCACACTTAGTCCGATTTCGCTGACCCAGGCCTCCATGGAGAGACCCAGCACCAGCACCGGCCGTGCCCGGAGACCCACACTTAAGCCCCCGTCCTGAGTGTTATCACCCATGGGCCTTGGTTAAAGAGCCTCGCGCCCTTGCTTCTCCATTCCACACTTAGTCTGATTTCGCTGACCCAGGCCTCAATGGAGAGACCCAGCACCAGCACCGGCCGTGCCCGGAGACCCACACTTAAGCCCCCGTCCTGAGTGTTATCACTCATGGGCCTCGGTTAAAGAGCCTCGCGCCCTTGGTTCTCCATTCCACACTTAGTCAGATTTCGCTGACCCGGGCCTCCATGGAGAGACCCAGCACCAGCACCGGCCGTGCCCGGGGACCCACACTTAGGCCCCCGTCCTGAGTGCTGAAAAGGCCTAGAAATGTCTCACTCTTTGTGTTAGGGAAAGATACAATACTTGGGACACTTCTAGGCACTTTACATTATAGCAAAAATGCCTAGAAATGTCCCACAGGTTTTCATGGGGAAAAATACAAAACATGGGAGAAAAAACCTCCAAATATGGCTGAGCCCGGGGACCCACTCTAAAGCCCACACCCTGAGTGCTGAAAATGCAGAGAAATGTTCCACTCTTTGTGTTAGGGAAAAATACAATACATGGGACATTTGTAGGCGCTTTACATTATAGCAAAAATGCCTAGAAATGTCCCAACCAATCAGAATGAGCCGGACGCTTCTAGGCACTTATCATTGAGGCAAAATGCCTGGAAATGTCCCACACTTTTTTATGTTAGGGTAATGCAATACATGGGACACTTGTAGGCACTTTACATTACAGCAAAATGCCTAGAAATGTCCCATACTAGGGGTTACGGAAGTGCAATATTTGGGTCTCTCTCTGAGTAATTCAAAAGGAAACATTCCTATGATCCTCTTTAAAGGAAACACTCCTATGCTTATCTCCAAAGGATCCTTGGTTCCCGTTCTTACCCATGTTGCCTATGGTTATCTCCTAAGGAATCAAAGGAAACATATGTATATCAGTTTCCTGTGTTTAGATCTCTTTCTTAGTCACATTTCACTGACCCGGGCCTCCAAGGAGAGACCAAGCACTAGCACCGGACGTGCCCTGAGACCCACACATAAGCCCCCGTCCTGAGTGTTATCACCCATGGGCCTTGGTTAAAGAGCCTCGCGCCCTTGGTTCTCCAATCCACACTTAGTCAGATTTCGCTGACCCGGGCCTCCAAGGAGAGACCAAGCACCATCACCGGCCGTGCCAGGGGACCCACACTTAAGCCCCCGTCCTGAGTGTAATCACCAATTGGCCTGGGTTAAAGAGCCTCGCGCTCTTGGTTCTCCATTCCATACTTAGTCACTTTTCGCATACATTAAGAGACCCAGCACCAGCACCGGCCGTGCCCGGGGACCCACACTTAGGCCCCCGTCCTGAGTGCTGAAAATGCCTAGAAATGTCTCACTCTTTGTGTTAGGGAAAGATACAATAGTTGGGACATTTCTAGGCACTTTACATTATAGCAAAAATGACAAGAAATGTCCCACACTTTTTCATGGGGAAAAATACAAAACATGGGAGAAAAAACCTCCAAATATGGCTGAGCCCGGGGACCCACTCTAAAGCCCACACCCTGAGTGCTGAAAATGTCTAGAAATGTTCCACTCTTTGTGTCAGGGAAAAATACAATACATAGGACATTTGTAGGCGCTTTACATTATAGCAAAAATGCCTAAAAATGTCCTAACCAATCAGAATGAGCCGGACGCTTCTCGGCACTTATCATTGAGGCAAAATAACTGGAAATGTCCCACACCTTTGGTGTTAGGGTAATACAATACATGGGACACTTGTAGGCACTTTACATTACAGCAAAATGCCTAGAAATGTCCCACACTAGGGGTTACGGAAGTGCAATTTTTGGGTCTCTCTGTGAGTAATTCAAAAGGAAACATTCCTATGATCCTCTTTAAAGGAAACACTCCTATGCTTATCTCCAAAGGATCCTTTGTTCCCGTTCTTATCCATATTTCCTATGGTTATCTCCAAAGGAATAAAAGGAAACATATGTATATCAGTTTCATGTGTTTAGATCTCTTTCTTAGTCACATTTCACTGAACCGGGCCTTCAGGGAGAGACCAAGCACCAGCACCGGCCGTGCCCGGGGACCCACACTTAAGTCCCCCTCCTGAGTGTTATCACCCATGGGCCTGGGTTAAAGAGCCTCGCGCTCTTGGTTCTCCATTCCACACTTAGTCAGATTTCGCTGACCCGGGCCTCCAAGGAGAGACCAAGCACCAGCACCGGCCGTGCCCTGAGACCCACACTTAAGCCCCCGTCCTGAGTGTTATCACCCATGGGCCTGGGTTAAAGAGCCTCGCGCTCTTGGTTCTCCATTTGAAACTTAATCAGATTTTGCTGACCCGGGCCTCCAAGGAGAGACCAAGCACCAGCACCGGCCGTGCCCTGAGACCCACACTTAAGTCCCCGTCCTGAGTGTTATCACCCATGGGCCTTGGTTAAAGAGCCTCGCGCCCTTGGTTCTCCATTCCACACGTAGTCCGATTTCGCTGACCCAGACCTCCATGGAAAGACCCAGCACCAGCACCGGCCGTGCCCGGAGACCCACACTTAAGCCCCCGTCCTGAGTGTTATCACCCATGGGCCTTGGTTAAAGAGCCTCGCGCCCTTGGTTCTCCATTCCACACTTAGTCCGATTTCGCTGACCCAGGCCTCCATGGAGAGACCCAGCACCAGCACCGGCCGTGCCCGGGGACCCACACTTAGGCCCCCGTCCTGAGTGCTGAAAATGCCTAGAAATGTCTCACTCTTTGTGTTAGGGAAAGACACAATACTTGGGACACTTCTAGGCACTTTACATTATAGAAAAAATGCCTAGAAATGTCCCAACCAATCAGAATGAGCCGGACGCTTCTAGGCACTTATCACTGAGGCAAAATGCCTGGAAATGTCCCACACGTTTTCATGGGGAAAAATACAAAACATGGGAGAAAAAACCTCCAAATATGGCTGAGCCCAGGGACCCACTCTAAAGCCAACACCCTGAGTGCTGAAAATGCCTAGAAATGTTCCACTCTTTGTGTTCGGGAAAAATACAATACATGGGACATTTGTAGGCGCTTTACATTATAGCAAAAATGCCTAGAAATGTCCCAACCAATCAGAATGAGCCGGACGCTTCTAGGCACTTCTCACTGAGGCAAAATGCCTGGAAATGTCCCACACTTTTTTATGTTAGGGTAATACAATACATGGGATACTTGTAGGCACTTTACATTACAGCAAAATGTCTAGAAATGTCCCAAACTAGGGGTTACGGAAGTGCAATATTTGGGACTCTCTCTGAGTAATTAAAAAGGAAACATTCCTATGATCCTCTTTAAAGGAAACACTCCTATGCTTATCTCCAAAGGATCCTTTGTTCTCGTTCTTATCCACATTTCCTATGGTTATCTCCAAAGGAATAAAAGGAAACATATGTATATCAGTTTCATGTGTTTAGATCTCTTTCTTAGTCCGATTTCGCTGACCCAGACCTCCATGGAAAGACCCAGCACCAGCACCGGCCGTGCTCGGAGACCCACACTTAAGCCCCCGTCCTGAGTGTTATCACCCATGGGCCTTGGTTAAAGAGCCTCGCGCCCTTGGTTCTCCATTCCACACTTAGTCCGATTTCGCTGACCCAGGCCTCCATGGAGAGACCCAGCACCAGCACCGGCCGTGCCCGGGGACCCACACTTAGGCCCCCGTCCTGAGTGCTGAAAATGCCTAGAAATGTCTCACTCTTTGTGTTAGGGAAAGACACAATACTTGGGACACTTCTAGGCACTTTACATTATAGAAAAAATGCCTAGAAATGTCCCAACCAATCAGAATGAGCCGGACGCTTCTAGGCACTTATCACTGAGGCAAAATGCCTGGAAATGTCCCACACGTTTTCATGGGGAAAAATACAAAACATGGGAGAAAAAACCTCCAAATATGGCTGAGCCCAGGGACCCACTCTAAAGCCAACACCCTGAGTGCTGAAAATGCCTAGAAATGTTCCACTCTTTGTGTTCGGGAAAAATACAATACATGGGACATTTGTAGGCGCTTTACATTATAGCAAAAATGCCTAGAAATGTCCCAACCAATCAGAATGAGCCGGACGCTTCTAGGCACTTCTCACTGAGGCAAAATGCCTGGAAATGTCCCACACTTTTTTATGTTAGGGTAATACAATACATGGGATACTTGTAGGCACTTTACATTACAGCAAAATGTCTAGAAATGTCCCATACTAGGGGTTACGGAAGTGCAATATTTGGGACTCTCTCTGAGTAATTAAAAAGGAAACATTCCTATGATCCTCTTTAAAGGAAACACTCCTATGCTTATCTCCAAAGGATCCTTTGTTCTCGTTCTTATCCACATTTCCTATGGTTATCTCCAAAGGAATCAAAGGAAACATATGTATATCAGTTTCCTGTGTTTAGATCTCTTTCTTAGTCACATTTCACTGAACCGGGCCTTCAGGGAGAGACCAAGCACCAGCAACGGCCGTGCCCGGGGAAGCCACTCTAAAGCCCAACCCTGAGTGCTGAAAAATGCCTAGAAATGTGTTACTCTTTGTGTTATGTAAAAACAATGACATGGGACACTTGTAGGCACTTTATATTATAGCAAGAATGCCTAGAAATGTCCCAAATGTTTTGTTAGGGATAAACACAATACATGGTAGAAAAAATTCTCCAGCACCAGCCAAGCCCGGGGACCCACTCTAAAGCCCCACCCTGACTGCTGAAAAATGCCTAGAAATGTATCACTCTTTGTGTTAGGTCAAAAAAAAAAAAAATACATGGGACACTTGTAGGCACTTTACAGTGTAGCAAAAATGCCTCGAAACGTCCCACACGTTTTGTTAGGGAAAAATACAGTACATTGAAAAAAAAATTCCCCAGCACCAAACAAGCCCGGGAACCCACTGTGAAGGCCCACCCTGAGTGATGAAAAATGCCTAGAAATGTCTCACTCTTTGTGTTATGTAAAACAATTACATGGGATACTTGTAGGCACTTTACATTATAGCAAGAATGCCTAGAAATGTCCCAAATGTTTTGTTAGGGATAAATACAATACATGGCAGAAAAAAATCTCCAACACCAACCAAGCACGGGAACCCACTCTGAAGGCCCACCTTGAGTGATAAAAAATGCCTAAAAATGTCTCAAACTTTGTGTTAGATAAAAACAAAACCAAAAATACATGGGACACTTGTAGGCACTTTACATTATAGCAAGAATGCCTAGAAATGTCCCAAATGTTTTGTTAGGGAAAAATACAATAAATGGGAGAAAAAAGTGTCCAGCAGCAGCCAAGCCTGGGAAGCACCTCTAAAGCCCCACCCTGAGTGCTGAAAAATGCCCAAAAATGTGTTACTCTTTGTGTTATGTGAAAAAAATCACATGGGACACTTGTAGGCACTTTACATTATAGCAAGAATGCCTAGAAATGTCCCAAATGTTTTGTTAGGGATGAATACATTACATGGTAGAAAAAATTATCCAGCACCAGCCAAGCCCGGGGACCCACTCTAAAGCCCAACCCTGAGTGCTGAAAAATGCCTAGAAATGTCTCACTCTTTGTGTTAGGTTAAAAAAAAAAAAATACGTGGGACACTTGTAGGCACTTTACAGTTTAGCAAAAATGTTTCGAAATGTCCCACACGTTTTGTTAGGGAAAATTACAATACATTGGAGAAAAAATTCCCCAGCACCAGCCAAGCCCGGGAACCCACTCTGAAGGCCCACCTTGAGTGATAAAAAATGCCTAAAAATGTCTCAAACTATGTGTTAGGTAAAAACAAAACAAAAAATACATGGGACACTTGTAGGCACTTTACATTATAGCAAGAATGCCTAGAAATGTCCCAAATGTTTTGTTAGGGAAAAATACAATAAATGGGAGAAAAAATTGTCCAGCAGCAGCCAAGCCTGGGAAGCAACTCTAAAGCCCCACCCTGAGTGCTGAAAAATGCCTAAAAATTTGTTATTCTTTGTGTTATGTGAAAAAAATGACATGGGACACTTGTAGGCACTTTACATTATAGCAAGAATGCCTAGAAATGTCCCAAATGTTTTGTTAGGGATATATACAATACATGGTAGAAAAAATTCTCCAGCACCAGCCAAGCCCGGGGACCCACTCTGAATCCCAACCCTGAGTGCTGAAAAATGCCTAGAAATGTCTCACTCTTTGTGTTAGGTTAAAAAAAATAAAAATATGTGGGACACTTGTAGGCACTTTACAGTGTAGCAAAAATGCCTCGAAATGTCCCACATGTTTTACAAGGGAAAAAAACAATACATTGGAGAAAAAATTCTCCATCACTAGCCAAGCCCGGGAACCCACTCTGAAGGCCCACCCTGAGTGATGAAAAATGCCTAGAAATGTCTCACTCTTTGTGTTAGGTAAAAACAAAACAAAAAATACATGGGACACATGTAGGCACTTTACATTATAGCAAGAATGCCTAGAAATGTCCCAAATGTTTTGTTAGGGATAAATACAATAAATGGGAGAAAAATTTTTCCAGCAGCAGCCAAGCCTGGGTAGCAACTCTAAAGCCCCACCCTGAGTGCTGAAAAATGCCTAGAAATGTCTCACTCTTTGTGTTATGTAAAAAAAATGACATGGGACACATGTAGGCACTTTACATTATAGCAAGAATGCCTAGAAATGTCCCAAATGTTTTGTTAGGGATAAATACATTACATGGTAAAAAAAATTATCCAGCACCAGCCAAGCCCGGGGACCCACTCTAAAGCCCAACCCTGAGTGCTGAAAAATGCCTAGAAATGTCTCACTCTTTGTGTTAGGTTAAAAAAAATAAAAATACGTGGGACACTTGTAGGCACTTTACAGTGTAGCAAAAATGCCTCGAAATGTCCCACACTTTTTGTTAGGGAAAAATAAAATACATTGAAGAAAAATTTCCCCAGCACCAGCCAAGCCCGGGAACCCACTCTGAAGGCCCACCCTGAGTGATGAAAAATGCCTAGAAATGTCTCACTCTTTGTGTTAGGTAAAAACAAAACAAAAAATACATGGGACACATGTAGGCACTTTACATTATAGCAAGAATGCCTAGAAATGTCCCAAATGTTTTGTTAGGGAAAAATCCAATACATGGGAGAAAAAATTCTCCAAGAGAAGCCAAGCCTGGGAAGCCACTCTAAAGCCCCATCCTGAGTGCTGAAAAATGCCTAGAAATGTCTCACTCTTTGTGTTATGTAAAACAATTACATGGGACACTTGTAGGCACTTTACATTATAGCAAGAATGCCTAGAAATGTCCCAAATGTTTTGTTAGGGATAAATACAATACATGGTAGAAAAAAATCTCCAGCACCAACCAAGCCCGGGGACCCACTCTAAAGCCCACCCCCGACTGCTGAAAAATGCCTAGAAATGTCTCACTCTTTTTGTTAGGTAAAAAAAAATAAAATACATGGGATACTTGTAGGCTCTTTACAGTGTAGCAAAAATGCCTCGAAATGTCCCACACGTTTTACAAGGGAAAAAAACAAAACATTGGACAAAAAATTCTCCATCACTAGCCAAGCCCGGGAACCCACTCTGAAGGCCCACCCTGAGTGATGAAAAATGCCTAGAAATGTCTCACTCTTTGTGTTAGGTAAAAACAAAACAAAAAATACATGGGACACATGTAGGCACTTTACATTATAGCAAGAAAGCCTAGAAATGTCCCAAATGTTTTGTTATTGAAAAATACAATAAATGGGAGAAAAAATTCTCCAGCAGCAGCCATGCCTGGGAAGCCACTCTAAAGCCCAACCCTGAGTGCTGAAAAATGCCTAGAAATGTGTTACTCTTTGTGTTATGTAAAAACAATGACATGGGACACTTGTAGGCACTTTACATTATAGCAAGAATGCCTAGAAATGTCCCAAATGTTTTGTTAGGGATATATAAAATACATGGTAGAAAAAATTCTCCAGCCCCATCCAAGCCCGGGGACCCACTCCAAAGCCCAACCCTGACTGCTGAAAAATGCCTAGAAATGTATCACTCTTTGTGTTAGGTCAAAAAAAAAAAATACATGGGACACTTGTAGGCACTTTACAGTGTAACAAAAATGCCTCGAAACGTCCCACACGTTTTGTTAGGGAAAAATACAATACATTGAAAAAAAAATTCCCCAGCACCAAACAAGCCCGGGAACCCACTGTGAAGGCCCACCCTGAGTGATGAAAAATGCCTAGAAATGTCTCACTCTTTGTGTTATTTAAAACAATTACATGGGACACTTGTAGGCACTTTACATTATAGCAAGAATGCCTAGAAATGTCCCAAATGTTTTGTTAGGGATAAATACAATACATGGTAGAAAAAAATCTCCAACACCAACCAAGCCCGGGGACCCACTCTAAAGCCCACCCCCGACTGCTGAAAAATGCCTAGAAATGTCTCACTCTTTGTGTTAGGTAAAAAAAATTAAAATACATGGGATACTTGTAGGCAGTTTACAGTGTAGCAAAAATGTCTTGAAATGTCCCACATGTTTTGTTAGGGAAAAATACAATACATTGGAGAAAAAATTCCCCAGCACCAGCCAAGCACGGGAACCCACTCTGAAGCCCAACCCTGAGTGCTGAAAAATGCCTAGAGATGTCTCATCTTTGTGTTAGGTTAAAAAAAAAAAAAATACATGGGACACTTGTTGGCACTTTACATCATAGCAAGAATACCTAGAAATGTCCCACACGTTTTGATAGGGAAAAATACAATACATTGGAGAAAAAATTCCCCAGCATCAGCCAAGCCCGGGAACCCAATCTGAAGGCCTACCCTGAGTGATGAAAAATGCCTAGAAATGTGTTACTCTTTGCGTTATTTAAAAAAAAAGACATGGGACACTTGTAGGCACTTTACATTATAGCAAGAATGCCTAGAAATGTCCCAAATGTTTTGTTAGGGATAAATACATTACATGGTAGAAAAAATTATCCAGCACCAGCCAAGCCCGGGGACCCACTCTAAAGCCCAACCCTGAGTGCTGAAAAATGTCTAGAAATGTCTCACTCTTTGTGTTAGGTTAAAAAAAATAAAAATACATGGGACACTTGTAGGCACTTTACAGTGTAGCAAAAATGCCTCGAAATGTCCCACACGTTTTGTTAGGGAAAAATACAATATATTGAAGAAAAATTTCCCCAGCACCGGCAAAGCCCGGGAACCCACTCTGAAGGCCCACCCTGAGTGATGAAAAATGCCTAGAAATGTCTCACTCTTTGTGTTAGGTAAAAACAAATCAAAAAATACATGGGAAACATGTAGGCACTTTACATTATAGCAAGAATGCCTAGAAATGTCCCAAATGTTTTGTTAGGGAAAAATCCAATACATGGGAGAAAAAATTCTCCAAGAGAAGCCAAGCCTGGGAAGCCACTCTAAAGCCCCATCCTGAGTGGTAAAAAATGCCTAGAAATGTCTCACTCTTTGTGTTATGTAAAAAAATAAATGGGACACTTGTAGGCACTTTATATTATAGCAAGAATGCCTAGAAATGTCCCAAAGGTTCTGTTAGGGATAAACACAATACATGGTAGAAAAAATTCTCCAGCACCAGCCAAGCCCGGGGACCCACTCTAAAGCCCAACCCTGACTGCTGAAAAATGCCTAGAAATGTCTCACTCTTTGTGTTAGGTCAAAAAAAATAAAAATACGTGGGACACTTGTAGGCACTTTACAGTGTAGCAAAAATGCCTCGAAATGTCCCACACTTTTTGTTAGGGAAAGATAAAATACATTGAAGAAAAATTTCCCCAGCACCAGCCAAGCCCGGGAACCCACTCTGAAGGCCCACCCTGAGTGATGAAAAATGCCTAGAAATGTCTCACTCTTTGTGTTAGGTAAAAACAAAACAAAAAATACATGGGACACATGTAGGCACTTTACATTATAGCAAGAATGCCTAGAAATGTCCCAAATGTTTTGTTAGGGAAAAATACAATAAATGGGAGAAAAAATTGTCCAGCAGCAGCCAAGCCTGGGAAGCAACTCTAAAGCCCCACCCTGAGTGCTGAAAAATGCCTAAAAATGTGTTATTCTTTGTGTTATGTGAAAAAAATGACATGGGACACTTGTAGGCACTTTACATTATAGCAAGAATGCCTAGAAATGTCCCAAATGTTTTGTTAGGGATATATACAATACATGGTAGAAAAAATTCTCCAGCACCAGCCAAGCCCGGGGACCCACTCTGAAGCCCAACCCTGAGTGCTGAAAAATGCCTAGAGATGTCTCATCTTTGTGTTAGGTTAAAAAAAAAAAAAATACATGGGACACTTGTTGGCCCTTTACATCATAGCAAGAATACCTAGAAATGTCCCACACGTTTTGTTAGGGAAAAATACAATACATTGGAGAAAAAATTCCCCAGCATCAGCCAAGCCCGGGAACCCAATCTGAAGGCCTACCCTGAGTGATGCAAAATGCCTAGAAATGTGTTACTCTTTGCGTTATTTAAAAAAAAAGACATGGGACACTTGTAGGCACTTTACATTATAGCAAGAATGCCTAGAAATGTCCCAAATGTTTTGTTAGGAATAAATACATTACATGGTAGAAAAAATTATCCAGCACCAGCCAAGCCCGGGGACCCACTCTAAAGCCCAACCCTGAGTGCTGAAAAATGCCTAGAAATGTCTCACTCTTTGTGTTAGGTTAAAAAAAATAAAAATACATGGGACACTTGTAGGCACTTTACAGTTTAGCAAAAATGTTTCGAAATGTCCCACACGTTTTGTAAGGGAAAAATACAATACATTGGAGAAAAAATTCCCCAGCACCAGCCAAGCCTGGGAACCCACTCTGAAGGCCCACCTTGAGTGATAAAAAATGCCTAAAAATGTCTCAAACTATGTGTTAGGTAAAAACAAAACAAAAAATACATGGGACACATGTAGGCACTTTACATTATAGCAAGAATGCCTAGAAATGTCCCAAATGTTTTGTTATGGAAAAATACAATAAATGGGAGAAAAAATTCTCCAGCAGCAGCCATGCCTGGGAAGCCACTCTAAAGCCTAACCCTGAGTGCTGAAAAATGCCTAGAAATGTGTTACTCTTTGTGTTATGTAAAAACAATGACATGGGACACTTGTAGGCACTTTATATTATAGCAAGAATGCCTAGAAATGTCCCAAATGTTTTGTTAGGGATAAACACAATACATGGTAGAAAAAATTCTCCAGCACCAGCCAAGCCCGGGGACCCACTCTAAAGCCCAACCCTGACTGCTGAAAA
The DNA here is from genome assembly GCF_947347685.1 of Pleuronectes platessa. Lineage (NCBI taxonomy): Eukaryota > Metazoa > Chordata > Actinopteri > Pleuronectiformes > Pleuronectidae > Pleuronectes > Pleuronectes platessa. The sequence goes on from NC_070640.1 coordinate 25,377,157, forward strand.
ATGCCTAAAAAATGTATCACTCTTTGTGTTAGGTCAAAAAAAAAAATACATGGGACACTTGTAGGCACTTTACAGTGTAGCAAAAATGCCTCGAAACGTCCCACACGTTTTGTTAGGGAAAAATACAGTACATTGAAAAAAAAATTCCCCAGCACCAAACAAGCCCGGGAACCCACTGTGAAGGCCCACCCTGAGTGATGAAAAATGCCTAGAAATGTCTCACTCTTTGTGTTATGTAAAACAAATACATGGGATACTTGTAGGCACTTTACAGTGTAGCAAAAATGCCTCGAAATGTCCCACACGTTTTGTTAGGGAAAAATACAATACATTGGAGAAAAAATTCCCCAGCACCAGCCAAGCCCGGGAACCCACTCTGAAGGCCCACCTTGAGTGATAAAAAATGCCTAAAAATGTCTCAAACTTTGTGTTAGGTAAAAACAAAACAAAAAATACATGGGCCACTTGTAGGCACTTTACATTATAGCAAGAATGCCTAGAAATGTCCCAAATGTTTTGTTAGGGATATACACAATACATGGTAGAAAAAATTCTCCAGCCCCAGCCAAGCCCGGGGACCCACTCTGAAGCCCAACCCTGAGTGCTGAAAAATGCCTAGAAATGTCTCATCTTTGTGTTAGGTTAAAAAAAAAAAAAATACATGGTACACTTGTTGGCACTTTACACCATAGCAAGAATACCTAGAAATGTCCCACACTTTTTTTTAGGGAAAAATACAATAAATTGGAGAAAAAATTCCCCAGCACCAGCCAAGCCCGGGAACCCAATCTGACGGCCTACCCTGAGTGATGAAAAATGCCTAGAAATGTCTCAAACTTTGTGTTAGGTAAAAACAAAACAAAAAATACATGGGACACATGTAGGCACTTTACATTATAGCAAGAATGCCTAGAAATGTCCCAAATGTTTTGTTAGGGAAAAATCCAATACATGGGAGAAAAAATTGTCCAGCAGCAGCCAATCCTGGGAAGCAACTCTAAAGCCCCACCCTGAGTGCTGAAAAATGCCTAAAAATGTGTTATTCTTTGTGTTATGTGAAAAAAATGACATGGGACACTTGTAGGCAGTTTACATTATAGCAAGAATGCCTAGAAATGTCCCAAATGTTTTGTTAGGGATATATACAATACATGGTAGAAAAAATTCTCCAGCCCCAGCCAAGCCCGGGGACCCACTCTGAAGCCCAACCCTGAGTGCTGAAAAATGCCTAGAGATGTCTCATCTTTGTGTTAGGTTAAAAAAAAAAAATACATGGGACACTTTTTGTTACTTTACATCATAGCAAGAATACCTAGAAATGTCCCACACGTTTTGTTAGGGAAAAATACAATACATTGGAGAAAAAATTCCCCAGCATCAGCCAAGCCCGGGAACCCAATCTGAAGGCCTACCCTGAGTGCTGAAAAATGCCTAGAAATGTGTTACTCTTTGTGTTATGTAAAAAAAATGACATGGGACACTTGTAGGCACTTTACATTATAGCAAGAATGCCTATAAATGTCCCAAATGTTTTGTTAGGGATAAATACAATACATGGCAGAAAAAAATCTCCAACACCAACCAAGCCCGGGGACCCACTCTAAAGCCCACCCCCGACTGCTGAAAAATGCCTAGAAATGTCTCACTCTTTGTGTTAGGTAAAAAAAATTAAAATACATGGGATACTTGTAGGCACTTTACAGTGTAGCAAAAATGCCTCGAAATGTCCCACACGTTTTGTTAGGGAAAAATACAATACATTGGAGAAAAATTCCCCAGCACCAGCCAAGCCCGGGAACCCACTCTGAAGGCCCACCTTGAGTGATAAAAAATGCCTAAAAATGTCTCAAACTTTGTGTTAGGTAAAAACAAAACAAAAAATACATGGGCCACTTGTAGGCACTTTACATTATAGCAAGAATGCCTAGAAATGTCCCAAATGTTTTGTTAGGGATATACACAATACATGGTAGAAAAAATTCTCCAGCCCCAGCCAAGCCCGGGGACCCACTCTGAAGCCCAACCCTGAGTGCTGAAAAATGCCTAGAAATGTCTCATCTTTGTGTTAGGTTAAAAAAAAAAAAAATACATGGGACACTTGTTGGCACTTTACATCATAGCAAGAATACCTAGAAATGTCCCACACGTTTTGTTAGGGAAAAATACAATACATTGGATATAAAATTCCCCAGCACCAGCCAAGCCCGGGAACCCAATCTGAAGGCCTACCCTGAGTGATGAAAAATGCCTAGAAATGTCTCAAACTTTGTGTTAGGTAAAAACAAAACAAAAAATACATGGGACACTTGTAGGCACTTTACATTATAGCAAGAATGCCTAGAAATGTCCCAAATGTTTTGTTAGGAATAAATACATTACATGGTAGAAAAAATTATCCAGCACCAGCCAAGCCCGGGGACCCACTCTAAAGCCCAACCCTGAGTGCTGAAAAATGCCTAGAAATGTCTCACTCTTTGTGTTAGGTTAAAAAAAATAAAAATACATGGGACACTTGTAGGCACTTTACAGTTTAGCAAAAATGTTTCGAAATGTCCCACACGTTTTGTAAGGGAAAAATACAATACATTGGAGAAAAAATTCCCCAGCACCAGCCAAGCCTGGGAACCCACTCTGAAGGCCCACCTTGAGTGATAAAAAATGCCTAAAAATGTCTCAAACTATGTGTTAGGTAAAAACAAAACAAAAAATACATGGGACACATGTAGGCACTTTACATTATAGCAAGAATGCCTAGAAATGTCCCAAATGTTTTGTTATGGAAAAATACAATAAATGGGAGAAAAAATTCTCCAGCAGCAGCCATGCCTGGGAAGCCACTCTAAAGCCCAACCCTGAGTGCTGAAAAATGCCTAGAAATGTGTTACTCTTTGTGTTATGTAAAAACAATGACATGGGACACTTGTAGGCACTTTATATTATAGCAAGAATGCCTAGAAATGTCCCAAATGTTTTGTTAGGGATAAACACAATACATGGTAGAAAAAATTCTCCAGCACCAGCCAAGCCCGGGGACCCACTCTAAAGCCCAACCCTGACTGCTGAAAAATGCCTAAAAAATGTATCACTCTTTGTGTTAGGTCAAAAAAAAAAAAATACATGGGACACTTGTAGGCACTTTACAGTGTAGCAAAAATGCCTCGAAACGTCCCACACGTTTTGTTAGGGAAAAATACAATACATTGGAGAAAAAATTCCCCAGCACCAGCCAAGCCCGGGAACCCAATCTGAAGGCCTACCCTGAGTGATGAAAAATGCCTAGAAATGTCTCAAACTTTGTGTTAGGTAAAAACAAAACAAAAAATACATGGGACACATGTAGGCACTTTACATTATAGCAAGAATGCCTAGAAATGTCCCAAATGTTTTGTTAGGGAAAAATCCAATACATGGGAGAAAAAATTGTCCAGCAGCAGCCAATCCTGGGAAGCAACTCTAAAGCCCCACCCTGAGTGCTGAAAAATGCCTAAAAATGTGTTATTCTTTGTGTTATGTGAAAAAAATGACATGGGACACTTGTAGGCACTTTACATTATAGCAAGAATGCCTAGAAATGTCCCAAATGTTTTGTTAGGGATATATACAATACATGGTAGAAAAAATTCTCCAGCCCCAGCCAAGCCCGGGGACCCACTCTGAAGCCCAACCCTGAGTGCTGAAAAATGCCTAGAGATGTCTCATCTTTGTGTTAGGTTAAAAAAAAAAAATACATGGGACACTTTTTGTTACTTTACATCATAGCAAGAATACCTAGAAATGTCCCACACGTTTTGTTAGGGAAAAATACAATACATTGGAGAAAAAATTCCCCAGCATCAGCCAAGCCCGGGAACCCAATCTGAAGGCCTACCCTGAGTGCTGAAAAATGCCTAGAAATGTGTTACTCTTTGTGTTATGTAAAAAAAATGACATGGGACACTTGTAGGCACTTTACATTATAGCAAGAATGCCTAGAAAAGTCCCAAATGTTTTGTTAGGGATAAATACAATACATGGTAGAAAAAATTCCCCAGCACCAGCCAAGCACGGGAACCCACACTGAAGGCCCACCTTGAGTGATAAAAAATGCCTAAAAATGTCTCAAACTTTGTGTTAGGTAAAAACAAAACAAAAAATACATGGGACACTTGTAGGCACTTTACATTATAGCAAGAATGCCTAGAAATGTCCCAAATGTTTTGTTAGGGATATATACAATACATGGTAGAAAAAATTCTCCAGCCCCAGCCAAGCCCGGGGACCCACTCTGATGCCCAACCCTGAGTGCTGAAAAATGCCTAGAAATGTCTCATCTTTGTGTTAGGTTAAAAAAAAAAAAATACATGGGACACTTGTTGGCACTTTACATCATAGCAAGAATGCCTAGAAATGTCCCAAATGTTTTGTTATGGAAAAATACAATAAATGGGAGAAAAAATTCTCCAGCAGCAGCCATGCCTGGGAAGCCACTCTAAAGCCCAACCCTGAGTGCTGAAAAATGCCTAGAAATGTGTTACTCTTTGTGTTATGTAAAAACAATGACATGGGACACTTGTAGGCACTTTATATTATAGCAAGAATGCCTAGAAATGTCCCAAATGTTTTGTTAGGGATAAACACAATACATGGTAGAAAAAATTCTCCAGCACCAGCCAAGCCCGGGGAACCACTCTAAAGCCCAACCCTGACTGCTGAAAAATGCCTAAAAAATGTATCACTCTTTGTGTTAGGTCAAAAAAAAAAAAATACATGGGATACTTGTAGGCACTTTACAGTGTAGCAAAAATGCCTCGAAATGTCCCACACGTTTTGTTAGGGAAAAATACAATACATTGGAGAAAAAATTCCCCAGCACCAGCCAAGCCCGGGAACCCACTCTGAAGGCCCACCTTGAGTGATAAAAAATGCCTAAAAATGTCTCAAACTTTGTGTTAGGTAAAAACAAAACAAAAAATACATGGGCCACTTGTAGGCACTTTACATTATAGCAAGAATGCCTAGAAATGTCCCAAATGTTTTGTTAGGGATATACACAATACATGGTAGAAAAAATTCTCCAGCCCCAGCCAAGCCCGGGGACCCACTCTGAAGCCCAACCCTGAGTGCTGAAAAATGCCTAGAAATGTCTCATCTTTGTGTTAGGTTAAAAAAAAAAAAAATACATGGGACACTTGTTGGCACTTTACATCATAGCAAGAATACCTAGAAATGTCCCACACGTTTTGTTAGGGAAAAATACAATACATTGGAGAAAAAATTCCCCAGCACCAGCCAAGCCCGGGAACCCAATCTGACGGCCTACCCTGAGTGATGAAAAATGCCTAGAAATGTCTCAAACTTTGTGTTAGGTAAAAACAAAACAAAAAATACATGGGACACATGTAGGCACTTTACATTATAGCAAGAATGCCTAGAAATGTCCCAAATGTTTTGTTAGGGAAAAATCCAATACATGGGAGAAAAAATTGTCCAGCAGAAGCCAATCATGGGAAGCAACTCTAAAGCCCCACCCTGAGTGCTGAAAAATGCCTAAAAATGTGTTATTCTTTGTGTTATGTGAAAAAAATGACATGGGACACTTGTAGGCACTTTACATTATAGCAAGAATGCCTAGAAATGTCCCAAATGTTTTGTTAGGGATATATACAATACATGGTAGAAAAAATTCTCCAGCCCCAGCCAAGCCCGGGGACCCACTCTGAAGCCCAACCCTGAGTGCTGAAAAATGCCTAGAGATGTCTCATCTTTGTGTTAGGTTAAAAAAAAAAAATACATGGGACACTTTTTGTTACTTTACATCATAGCAAGAATACCTAGAAATGTCCCACACGTTTTGTTAGGGAAAAATACAATACATTGGAGAAAAAATTCCCCAGCATCAGCCAAGCCCGGGAACCCAATCTGAAGGCCTACCCTGAGTGCTGAAAAATGCCTAGAAATGTGTTACTCTTTGTGTTATGTAAAAAAAATGACATGGGACACTTGTAGGCACTTTACATTATAGCAAGAATGCCTAGAAAAGTCCCAAATGTTTTGTTAGGGATAAATACAATACATGGTAGAAAAAATTCCCCAGCACCAGCCAAGCACGGGAACCCACTCTGAAGGCCCACCTTGAGTGATAAAAAATGCCTAAAAATGTCTCAAACTTTGTGTTAGGTAAAAACAAAACAAAAAATACATGGGACACTTGTAGGCACTTTACATTATAGCAAGAATGCCTAGAAATGTCCCAAATGTTTTGTTAGGGATATATACAATACATGGTAGAAAAAATTCTCCAGCCCCAGCCAAGCCCGGGGACCCACTCTGATGCCCAACCCTGAGTGCTGAAAAATGCCTAGAAATGTCTCATCTTTGTGTTAGGTTAAAAAAAAAAAAATACATGGGACACTTGTTGGCACTTTACATCATAGCAAGAATGCCTAGAAATGTCCCAAATGTTTTGTTATGGAAAAATACAATAAATGGGAGAAAAAATTCTCCAGCAGCAGCCATGCCTGGGAAGCCACTCTAAAGCCCAACCCTGAGTGCTGAAAAATGCCTAGAAATGTGTTACTCTTTGTGTTATGTAAAAACAATGACATGGGACACTTGTAGGCACTTTATATTATAGCAAGAATGCCTAGAAATGTCCCAAATGTTTTGTTAGGGATAAACACAATACATGGTAGAAAAAATTCTCCAGCACCAGCCAAGCCCGGGGACCCACTCTAAAGCCCAACCCTGACTGCTGAAAAATGCCTAAAAAATTTATCACTCTTTGTGTTAGGTCAAAAAAAAAAAAATACATGGGATACTTGTAGGCACTTTACATCATAGCAAGAATACCTAGAAATGTCCCACACGTTTTGTTAGGGAAAAATACAATACATTGGAGAAAAAATTCCCCAGCACCAGCCAAGCCCGGGAACCCAATCTGACGGCCTACCCTGAGTGATGAAAAATGCCTAGAAATGTCTCAAACTTTGTGTTAGGTAAAAACAAAACAAAAAATACATGGGACACATGTAGGCACTTTACATTATAGCAAGAATGCCTAGAAATGTCCCAAATGTTTTGTTAGGGAAAAATCCAATACATGGGAGAAAAAATTGTCCAGCAGCAGCCAATCCTGGGAAGCAACTCTAAAGCCCCACCCTGAGTGCTGACAAATGCCTAAAAATGTGTTATTCTTTGTGTTATGTGAAAAAAATGACATGGGACACTTGTAGGCACTTTACATTATAGCAAGAATGCCTAGAAATGTCCCAAATGTTTTGTTAGGGATATATACAATACATGGTAGAAAAAATTCTCCAGCCCCAGCCAAGCCCGGGGACCCACTCTGAAGCCCAACCCTGAGTGCTGAAAAATGCCTAGAGATGTCTCATCTTTGTGTTAGGTTAAAAAAAAAAAATACATGGGACACTTTTTGTTACTTTACATCATAGCAAGAATACCTAGAAATGTCCCACACGTTTTGTTAGGGAAAAATACAATACATTGGAGAAAAAATTCCCCAGCATCAGCCAAGCCCGGGAACCCAATCTGAAGGCCTACCCTGAGTGCTGAAAAATGCCTAGAAATGTGTTACTCTTTGTGTTATGTAAAAAAAATGACATGGGACACTTGTAGGCACTTTACATTATAGCAAGAATGCCTAGAAAAGTCCCAAATATTTTGTTAGGGATAAATACAATACATGGTAGAAAAAATTCCCCAGCACCAGCCAAGCACGGGAACCCACTCTGAAGGCCCACCTTGAGTGATAAAAAATGCCTAAAAATGTCTCAAACTTTGTGTTAGGTAAAAACAAAACAAAAAATACATGGGACACTTGTAGGCACTTTACATTATAGCAAGAATGCCTAGAAATGTCCCAAATGTTTTGTTAGGGATATATACAATACATGGTAGAAAAAATTCTCCAGCCCCAGCCAAGCCCGGGGACCCACTCTGATGCCCAACCCTGAGTGCTGAAAAATGCCTAGAAATGTCTCATCTTTGTGTTAGGTTAAAAAAAAAAAATACATGGGACACTTGTTGGCACTTTACATCATAGCAAGAATGCCTAGAAATGTCCCAAATGTTTTGTTATGGAAAAATACAATAAATGGGAGAAAAAATTCTCCAGCAGCAGCCATGCCTGGGAAGCCACTCTTAAGCCCAACCCTGAGTGCTGAAAAATGCCTAGAAATGTGTTACTCTTTGTGTTATGTAAAAACAATGACATGGGACACTTGTAGGCACTTTATATTATAGCAAGAATGCCTAGAAATGTCCCAAATGTTTTGTTAGGGATAAACACAATACATGGTAGAAAAAATTCTCCAGCACCAGCCAAGCCCGGGGACCCACTCTAAAGCCCAACCCTGACTGCTGAAAAATGCCTAAAAAATGTATCACTCTTTGTGTTAGGTCAAAAAAAAAAAAATACATGGGATACTTGTAGGCACTTTACAGTGTAGCAAAAATGCCTCGAAATGTCCCACACGTTTTGTTATGGAAAAATACAATACATTGGAGAAAAAATTCCCCAGCACCAGCCAAGCCCGGGAACCCACTCTGAAGGCCCACCTTGAGTGATAAAAAATGCCTAAAAATGTCTCAAACTTTGTGTTAGGTAAAAACAAAACAAAAAATACATGGGCCACTTGTAGGCACTTTACATTATAGCAAGAATGCCTAAAAATGTCCCAAATGTTTTGTTAGGGATATATACAATACATGGTAGAAAAAATTCTCCAGCACCAGCCAAGCCCGGGGACCCACTCTGAAGCCCAACCCTGAGTGCTGAAAAATGCCTAGAGATGTCTCATCTTTGTGTTAGGTTAAAAAAAAAAAAAATACATGGGACACTTGTTGGCCCTTTACATCATAGCAAGAATACCTAGAAATGTCCCACACGTTTTGTTAGGGAAAAATACAATACATTGGAGAAAAAATTCCCCAGCATCAGCCAAGCCCGGGAACCCAATCTGAAGGCCTACCCTGAGTGATGCAAAATGCCTAGAAATGTGTTACTCTTTGCGTTATTTAAAAAAAAAGACATGGGACACTTGTAGGCACTTTACATTATAGCAAGAATGCCTAGAAATGTCCCAAATGTTTTGTTAGGAATAAATACATTACATGGTAGAAAAAATTATCCAGCACCAGCCAAGCCCGGGGACCCACTCTAAAGCCCAACCCTGAGTGCTGAAAAATGCCTAGAAATGTCTCACTCTTTGTGTTAGGTTAAAAAAAATAAAAATACATGGGACACTTGTAGGCACTTTACAGTTTAGCAAAAATGTTTCGAAATGTCCCACACGTTTTGTAAGGGAAAAATACAATACATTGGAGAAAAAATTCCCCAGCACCAGCCAAGCCTGGGAACCCACTCTGAAGGCCCACCTTGAGTGATAAAAAATGCCTAAAAATGTCTCAAACTATGTGTTAGGTAAAAACAAAACAAAAAATACATGGGACACATGTAGGCACTTTACATTATAGCAAGAATGCCTAGAAATGTCCCAAATGTTTTGTTATGGAAAAATACAATAAATGGGAGAAAAAATTCTCCAGCAGCAGCCATGCCTGGGAAGCCACTCTAAAGCCCAACCCTGAGTGCTGAAAAATGCCTAGAAATGTGTTACTCTTTGTGTTATGTAAAAACAATGACATGGGACACTTGTAGGCACTTTATATTATAGCAAGAATGCCTAGAAATGTCCCAAATGTTTTGTTAGGGATAAACACAATACATGGTAGAAAAAATTCTCCAGCACCAGCCAATCCCGGGGACCCACTCTAAAGCCCAACCCTGACTGCTGAAAAATGCCTAAAAAATGTATCACTCTTTGTGTTAGGTCAAAAAAAAAAATACATGGGACACTTGTAGGCACTTTACAGTGTAGCAAAAATGCCTCGAAACGTCCCACACGTTTTGTTAGGGAAAAATACAGTACATTGAAAAAAAAATTCCCCAGCACCAAACAAGCCCGGGAACCCACTGTGAAGGCCCACCCTGAGTGATGAAAAATGCCTAGAAATGTCTCACTCTTTGTGTTATGTAAAACAAATACATGGGATACTTGTAGGCACTTTACAGTGTAGCAAAAATGCCTCGAAATGTCCCACACGTTTTGTTAGGGAAAAATACAATACATTGGAGAAAAAATTCCCCAGCACCAGCCAAGCCCGGGAACCCACTCTGAAGGCCCACCTTGAGTGATAAAAAATGCCTAAAAATGTCTCAAACTTTGTGTTAGGTAAAAACAAAACAAAAAATACATGGGCCACTTGTAGGCACTTTACATTATAGCAAGAATGCCTAGAAATGTCCCAAATGTTTTGTTAGGGATATACACAATACATGGTAGAAAAAATTCTCCAGCCCCAGCCAAGCCCGGGGACCCACTCTGAAGCCCAACCCTGAGTGCTGAAAAATGCCTAGAAATGTCTCATCTTTGTGTTAGGTTAAAAAAAAAAAAAATACATGGTACACTTGTTGGCACTTTACACCATAGCAAGAATACCTAGAAATGTCCCACACGTTTTGTTAGGGAAAAATACAATACATTGGAGAAAAAATTCCCCAGCACCAGCCAAGCCCGGGAACCCAATCTGACGGCCTACCCTGAGTGATGAAAAATGCCTAGAAATGTCTCAAACTTTGTGTTAGGTAAAAACAAAACAAAAAATACATGGGACACATGTAGGCACTTTACATTATAGCAAGAATGCCTAGAAATGTCCCAAATGTTTTGTTAGGGAAAAATCCAATACATGGGAGAAAAAATTGTCCAGCAGCAGCCAATCCTGGGAAGCAACTCTAAAGCCCCACCCTGAGTGCTGAAAAATGCCTAAAAATGTGTTATTCTTTGTGTTATGTGAAAAAAATGACATGGGACACTTGTAGGCAGTTTACATTATAGCAAGAATGCCTAGAAATGTCCCAAATGTTTTGTTAGGGATATATACAATACATGGTAGAAAAAATTCTCCAGCCCCAGCCAAGCCCGGGGACCCACTCTGAAGCCCAACCCTGAGTGCTGAAAAATGCCTAGAGATGTCTCATCTTTGTGTTAGGTTAAAAAAAAAAAATACATGGGACACTTTTTGTTACTTTACATCATAGCAAGAATACCTAGAAATGTCCCACACGTTTTGTTAGGGAAAAATACAATACATTGGAGAAAAAATTCCCCAGCATCAGCCAAGCCCGGGAACCCAATCTGAAGGCCTACCCTGAGTGCTGAAAAATGCCTAGAAATGTGTTACTCTTTGTGTTATGTAAAAAAAATGACATGGGACACTTGTAGGCACTTTACATTATAGCAGGAATGCCTATAAATGTCCCAAATGTTTTGTTAGGGATAAATACAATACATGGCAGAAAAAAATCTCCAACACCAACCAAGCCCGGGGACCCACTCTAAAGCCCACCCCCGACTGCTGAAAAATGCCTAGAAATGTCTCACTCTTTGTGTTAGGTAAAAAAAATTAAAATACATGGGATACTTGTAGGCACTTTACAGTGTAGCAAAAATGCCTCGAAATGTCCCACACGTTTTGTTAGGGAAAAATACAATACATTGGAGAAAAATTCCCCAGCACCAGCCAAGCCCGGGAACCCACTCTGAAGGCCCACCTTGAGTGATAAAAAATGCCTAAAAATGTCTCAAACTTTGTGTTAGGTAAAAACAAAACAAAAAATACATGGGCCACTTGTAGGCACTTTACATTATAGCAAGAATGCCTAGAAATGTCCCAAATGTTTTGTTAGGGATATACACAATACATGGTAGAAAAAATTCTCCAGCCCCAGCCAAGCCCGGGGACCCACTCTGAAGCCCAACCCTGAGTGCTGAAAAATGCCTAGAAATGTCTCATCTTTGTGTTAGGTTAAAAAAAAAAAAAATACATGGGACACTTGTTGGCACTTTACATCATAGCAAGAATACCTAGAAATGTCCCACACGTTTTGTTAGGGAAAAATACAATACATTGGAGATAAAATTCCCCAGCACCAGCCAAGCCCGGGAACCCAATCTGAAGGCCTACCCTGAGTGATGAAAAATGCCTAGAAATGTCTCAAACTTTGTGTTAGGTAAAAACAAAACAAAAAATACATGGGACACTTGTAGGCACTTTACATTATAGCAAGAATGCCTAGAAATGTCCCAAATGTTTTGTTAGGAATAAATACATTACATGGTAGAAAAAATTATCCAGCACCAGCCAAGCCCGGGGACCCACTCTAAAGCCCAACCCTGAGTGCTGAAAAATGCCTAGAAATGTCTCACTCTTTGTGTTAGGTTAAAAAAAATAAAAATACATGGGACACTTGTAGGCACTTTACAGTTTAGCAAAAATGTTTCGAAATGTCCCACACGTTTTGTAAGGGAAAAATACAATACATTGGAGAAAAAATTCCCCAGCACCAGCCAAGCCTGGGAACCCACTCTGAAGGCCCACCTTGAGTGATAAAAAATGCCTAAAAATGTCTCAAACTATGTGTTAGGTAAAAACAAAACAAAAAATACATGGGACACATGTAGGCACTTTACATTATAGCAAGAATGCCTAGAAATGTCCCAAATGTTTTGTTATGGAAAAATACAATAAATGGGAGAAAAAATTCTCCAGCAGCAGCCATGCCTGGGAAGCCACTCTAAAGCCCAACCCTGAGTGCTGAAAAATGCCTAGAAATGTGTTACTCTATGTGTTATGTAAAAACAATGACATGGGACACTTGTAGGCACTTTATATTATAGCAAGAATGCCTAGAAATGTCCCAAATGTTTTGTTAGGGATAAACACAATACATGGTAGAAAAAATTCTCCAGCACCAGCCAAGCCCGGGGACCCACTCTAAAGCCCAACCCTGACTGCTGAAAAATGCCTAAAAAATGTATCACTCTTTGTGTTAGGTCAAAAAAAAAAAATACATGGGACACTTGTAGGCACTTTACAGTGTAGCAAAAATGCCTCGAAACGTCCCACACGTTTTGTTAGGGAAAAATACAATACATTGGAGAAAAAATTCCCCAGCACCAGCCAAGCCCGGGAACCCAATCTGAAGGCCTACCCTGAGTGATGAAAAATGCCTAGAAATGTCTCAAACTTTGTGTTAGGTAAAAACAAAACAAAAAATACATGGGACACATGTAGGCACTTTACATTATAGCAAGAATGCCTAGAAATGTCCCAAATGTTTTGTTAGGGAAAAATCCAATACATGGGAGAAAAAATTGTCCAGCAGCAGCCAATCCTGGGAAGCAACTCTAAAGCCCCACCCTGAGTGCTGAAAAATGCCTAAAAATGTGTTATTCTTTGTGTTATGTGAAAAAAATGACATGGGACACTTGTAGGCACTTTACATTATAGCAAGAATGCCTAGAAATGTCCCAAATGTTTTGTTAGGGATATATACAATACATGGTAGAAAAAATTCTCCAGCCCCAGCCAAGCCCGGGGACCCACTCTGAAGCCCAACCCTGAGTGCTGAAAAATGCCTAGAGATGTCTCATCTTTGTGTTAGGTTAAAAAAAAAAAATACATGGGACACTTTTTGTTACTTTACATCATAGCAAGAATACCTAGAAATGTCCCACACGTTTTGTTAGGGAAAAATACAATACATTGGAGAAAAAATTCCCCAGCATCAGCCAAGCCCGGGAACCCAATCTGAAGGCCTACCCTGAGTGCTGAAAAATGCCTAGAAATGTGTTACTCTTTGTGTTATGTAAAAAAAATGACATGGGACACTTGTAGGCACTTTACATTATAGCAAGAATGCCTAGAAAAGTCCCAAATGTTTTGTTAGGGATAAATACAATACATGGTAGAAAAAATTCCCCAGCACCAGCCAAGCACGGGAACCCACACTGAAGGCCCACCTTGAGTGATAAAAAATGCCTAAAAATGTCTCAAACTTTGTGTTAGGTAAAAACAAAACAAAAAATACATGGGACACTTGTAGGCACTTTACATTATAGCAAGAATGCCTAGAAATGTCCCAAATGTTTTGTTAGGGATATATACAATACATGGTAGAAAAAATTCTCCAGCCCCAGCCAAGCCCGGGGACCCACTCTGATGCCCAACCCTGAGTGCTGAAAAATGCCTAGAAATGTCTCATCTTTGTGTTAGGTTAAAAAAAAAAAAATACATGGGACACTTGTTGGCACTTTACATCATAGCAAGAATGCCTAGAAATGTCCCAAATGTTTTGTTATGGAAAAATACAATAAATGGGAGAAAAAATTCTCCAGCAGCAGCCATGCCTGGGAAGCCACTCTAAAGCCCAACCCTGAGTGCTGAAAAATGCCTAGAAATGTGTTACTCTTTGTGTTATGTAAAAACAATGACATGGGACACTTGTAGGCACTTTATATTATAGCAAAAATGCCTCGAAATGTCCCACACGTTTTGTTAGGGAAAAATACAATACATTGGAGAAAAAATTCCCCAGCACCAGCCAAGCCCGGGAACCCACTCTGAAGGCCCACCTTGAGTGATAAAAAATGCCTAAAAATGTCTCAAACTTTGTGTTAGGTAAAAACAAAACAAAAAATACATGGGCCACTTGTAGGCACTTTACATTATAGCAAGAATGCCTAGAAATGTCCCAAATGTTTTGTTAGGGATATACACAATACATGGTAGAAAAAATTCTCCAGCCCCAGCCAAGCCCGGGGACCCACTCTGAAGCCCAACCCTGACTGCTGAAAAATGCCTAAAAAATGTATCACTCTTTGTGTTAGGTCAAAAAAAAAAATACATGGGACACTTGTAGGCACTTTACAGTGTAGCAAAAATGCCTCGAAACGTCCCACACGTTTTGTTAGGGAAAAATACAGTACATTGAAAAAAAAATTCCCCAGCACCAAACAAGCCCGGGAACCCACTGTGAAGGCCCACCCTGAGTGATGAAAAATGCCTAGAAATGTCTCACTCTTTGTGTTATGTAAAACAAATACATGGGATACTTGTAGGCACTTTACAGTGTAGCAAAAATGCCTCGAAATGTCCCACACGTTTTGTTAGGGAAAAATACAATACATTGGAGAAAAAATTCCCCAGCACCAGCCAAGCCCGGGAACCCACTCTGAAGGCCCACCTTGAGTGATAAAAAATGCCTAAAAATGTCTCAAACTTTGTGTTAGGTAAAAACAAAACAAAAAATACATGGGCCACTTGTAGGCACTTTACATTATAGCAAGAATGCCTAGAAATGTCCCAAATGTTTTGTTAGGGATATACACAATACATGGTAGAAAAAATTCTCCAGCCCCAGCCAAGCCCGGGGACCCACTCTGAAGCCCAACCCTGAGTGCTGAAAAATGCCTAGAAATGTCTCATCTTTGTGTTAGGTTAAAAAAAAAAAAAATACATGGTACACTTGTTGGCACTTTACACCATAGCAAGAATACCTAGAAATGTCCCACACGTTTTGTTAGGGAAAAATACAATACATTGGAGAAAAAATTCCCCAGCACCAGCCAAGCCCGGGAACCCAATCTGACGGCCTACCCTGAGTGATGAAAAATGCCTAGAAATGTCTCAAACTTTGTGTTAGGTAAAAACAAAACAAAAAATACATGGGACACATGTAGGCACTTTACATTATAGCAAGAATGCCTAGAAATGTCCCAAATGTTTTGTTAGGGAAAAATCCAATACATGGGAGAAAAAATTGTCCAGCAGCAGCCAATCCTGGGAAGCAACTCTAAAGCCCCACCCTGAGTGCTGAAAAATGCCTAAAAATGTGTTATTCTTTGTGTTATGTGAAAAAAATGACATGGGACACTTGTAGGCACTTTACATTATAGCAAGAATGCCTAGAAATGTCCCAAATGTTTTGTTAGGGATATATACAATACATGGTAGAAAAAATTCTCCAGCCCCAGCCAAGCCCGGGGACCCACTCTGAAGCCCAACCCTGAGTGCTGAAAAATGCCTAGAGATGTCTCATCTTTGTGTTAGGTTAAAAAAAAAAAATACATGGGACACTTTTTGTTACTTTACATCATAGCAAGAATACCTAGAAATGTCCCACACGTTTTGTTAGGGAAAAATACAATACATTGGAGAAAAAATTCCCCAGCATCAGCCAAGCCCGGGAACCCAATCTGAAGGCCTACCCTGAGTGCTGAAAAATGCCTAGAAATGTGTTACTCTTTGTGTTATGTAAAAAAAATGACATGGGACACTTGTAGGCACTTTACATTATAGCAAGAATGCCTAGAAAAGTCCCAAATGTTTTGTTAGGGATAAATACAATACATGGTAGAAAAAATTCCCCAGCACCAGCCAAGCACGGGAACCCACACTGAAGGCCCACCTTGAGTGATAAAAAATGCCTAAAAATGTCTCAAACTTTGTGTTAGGTAAAAACAAAACAAAAAATACATGGGACACTTGTAGGCACTTTACATTATAGCAAGAATGCCTAGAAATGTCCCAAATGTTTTGTTAGGGATATATACAATACATGGTAGAAAAAATTCTCCAGCCCCAGCCAAGCCCGGGGACCCACTCTGATGCCCAACCCTGAGTGCTGAAAAATGCCTAGAAATGTCTCATCTTTGTGTTAGGTTAAAAAAAAAAAAATACATGGGACACTTGTTGGCACTTTACATCATAGCAAGAATGCCTAGAAATGTCCCAAATGTTTTGTTATGGAAAAATACAATAAATGGGAGAAAAAATTCTCCAGCAGCAGCCATGCCTGGGAAGCCACTCTAAAGCCCAACCCTGAGTGCTGAAAAATGCCTAGAAATGTGTTACTCTTTGTGTTATGTAAAAACAATGACATGGGACACTTGTAGGCACTTTATATTATAGCAAAAATGCCTCGAAATGTCCCACACGTTTTGTTAGGGAAAAATACAATACATTGGAGAAAAAATTCCCCAGCACCAGCCAAGCCCGGGAACCCACTCTGAAGGCCCACCTTGAGTGATAAAAAATGCCTAAAAATGTCTCAAACTTTGTGTTAGGTAAAAACAAAACAAAAAATACATGGGCCACTTGTAGGCACTTTACATTATAGCAAGAATGCCTAGAAATGTCCCAAATGTTTTGTTAGGGATATACACAATACATGGTAGAAAAAATTCTCCAGCCCCAGCCAAGCCCGGGGACCCACTCTGAAGCCCAACCCTGAGTGCTGAAAAATGCCTAGAAATGTCTCATCTTTGTGTTAGGTAAAAAAAAAAAAAAATACATGGGACACTTGTTGGCACTGTACATCATAGCAAGAATACCTAGAAATGTCCCACACGTTTTGTTAGGGAAAAATACAATACATTGGAGAAAAAATTCCCCAGCACCAGCCAAGCCCGGGAACCCAATCTGACGGCCTACCCTGAGTGATGAAAAATGCCTAGAAATGTCTCAAACTTTGTGTTAGGTAAAAACAAAACAAAAAATACATGGGACACATGTAGGCACTTTACATTATAGCAAGAATGCCTAGAAATGTCCCAAATGTTTTGTTAGGGAAAAATCCAATACATGGGAGAAAAAATTGTCCAGCAGAAGCCAATCATGGGAAGCAACTCTAAAGCCCCACCCTGAGTGCTGAAAAATGCCTAAAAATGTGTTATTCTTTGTGTTATGTGAAAAAAATGACATGGGACACTTGTAGGCACTTTACATTATAGCAAGAATGCCTAGAAATGTCCCAAATGTTTTGTTAGGGATATATACAATACATGGTAGAAAAAATTCTCCAGCCCCAGCCAAGCCCGGGGACCCACTCTGAAGCCCAACCCTGAGTGCTGAAAAATGCCTAGAGATGTCTCATCTTTGTGTTAGGTTAAAAAAAAAAAATACATGGGACACTTTTTGTTACTTTACATCATAGCAAGAATACCTAGAAATGTCCCACACGTTTTGTTAGGGAAAAATACAATACATTGGAGAAAAAATTCCCCAGCATCAGCCAAGCCCGGGAACCCAATCTGAAGGCCTACCCTGAGTGCTGAAAAATGCCTAGAAATGTGTTACTCTTTGTGTTATGTAAAAAAAATGACATGGGCCACTTGTAGGCACTTTACATTATAGCAAGAATGCCTAGAAATGTCCCAAATGTTTTGTTAGGGATATATACAATACATGGTAGAAAAAATTCTCCAGCCCCAGCCAAGCCCGGGGACCCACTCTGAAGCCCAACCCTGAGTGCTGAAAAATGCCTAGAAATGTCTCATCTTTGTGTTAGGTTAAAAAAAAAAAAAATACATGGGACACTTGTTGGCACTTTACATCATAGCAAGAATACCTAGAAATGTCCCACACGTTTTGTTAGGGAAAAATACAATACATTGGAGAAAAAATTCCCCAGCACCAGCCAAGCCCGGGAACCCAATCTGAAGGCCTACCCTGAGTGATGAAAAATGCCTAGAAATGTCTCAAACTTTGTGTTAGGTAAAAACAAAACAAAAAATACATGGGACACATGTAGGCACTTTACATTATAGCAAGAATGCCTAGAAATGTCCCAAATGTTTTGTTAGGGAAAAATCCAATACATGGGAGAAAAAATTGTCCAGCAGCAGCCAATCCTGGGAAGCAACTCTAAAGCCCCACCCTGAGTGCTGAAAAATGCCTAAAAATGTGTTATTCTTTGTGTTATGTGAAAAAAATGACATGGGACACTTGTAGGCACTTTACATTATAGCAAGAATGCCTAGAAATGTCCCAAATGTTTTGTTAGGGATATATACAATACATGGTAGAAAAAATTCTCCAGCCCCAGCCAAGCCCGGGGACCCACTCTGAAGCCCAACCCTGAGTGCTGAAAAATGCCTAGAGATGTCTCATCTTTGTGTTAGGTTAAAAAAAAAAAATACATGGGACACTTTTTGTTACTTTACATCATAGCAAGAATACCTAGAAATGTCCCACACGTTTTGTTAGGGAAAAATACAATACATTGGAGAAAAAATTCCCCAGCATCAGCCAAGCCCAGGAACCCAATCTGAAGGCCTACCCTGAGTGCTGAAAAATGCCTAGAAATGTGTTACTCTTTGTGTTATGTAAAAAAAATGACATGGGACACTTGTAGGCACTTTACATTATAGCAAGAATGCCTATAAATGTCCCAAATGTTTTGTTAGGGATAAATACAATACATGGCAGAAAAAAATCTCCAACACCAACCAAGCCCGGGGACCCACTCTAAAGCCCACCCCCGACTGCTGAAAAATGCCTAGAAATGTCTCACTCTTTGTGTTAGGTAAAAAAAATTAAAATACATGGGATACTTGTAGGCACTTTACAGTGTAGCAAAAATGCCTCGAAATGTCCCACACGTTTTGTTAGGGAAAAATACAATACATTGGAGAAAAATTCCCCAGCACCAGCCAAGCCCGGGAACCCACTCTGAAGGCCCACCTTGAGTGATAAAAAATGCCTAAAAATGTCTCAAACTTTGTGTTAGGTAAAAACAAAACAAAAAATACATGGGCCACTTGTAGGCACTTTACATTATAGCAAGAATGCCTAGAAATGTCCCAAATGTTTTGTTAGGGATATACACAATACATGGTAGAAAAAATTCTCCAGCCCCAGCCAAGCCCGGGGACCCACTCTGAAGCCCAACCCTGAGTGCTGAAAAATGCCTAGAAATGTCTCATCTTTGTGTTAGGTTAAAAAAAAAAAAAAATACATGGGACACTTGTTGGCACTTTACATCATAGCAAGAATACCTAGAAATGTCCCACACGTTTTGTTAGGGAAAAATACAATACATTGGAGATAAAATTCCCCAGCACCAGCCAAGCCCGGGAACCCAATCTGAAGGCCTACCCTGAGTGATGAAAAATGCCTAGAAATGTCTCAAACTTTGTGTTAGGTAAAAACAAAACAAAAAATACATGGGACACATGTAGGCACTTTACATTATAGCAAGAATGCCTAGAAATGTCCCAAATGTTTTGTTAGGGAAAAATCCAATACATGGGAGAACAAATTGTCCAGCAGCAGCCAATCCTGGGAAGCAACTCTAAAGCCCCACCCTGAGTGCTGAAAAATGCCTAAAAATGTGTTATTCTTTGTGTTATGTGAAAAAAATGACATGGGACACTTGTAGGCACTTTACATTATAGCAAGAATGCCTAGAAATGTCCCAAATGTTTTGTTAGGGATATATACAATACATGGTAGAAAAAATTCTCCAGCCCCAGCCAAGCCCGGGGACCCACTCTGAAGCCCAACCCTGAGTGCTAAAAAATGCCTAGAGATGTCTCATCTTTGTGTTAGGTTAAAAAAAAAAAATACATGGGACACTTTTTGTTACTTTACATCATAGCAAGAATACCTAGAAATGTCCCACACGTTTTGTTAGGGAAAAATACAATACATTGGAGAAAAAATTCCCCAGCATCAGCCAAGCCCGGTAACCCAATCTGAAGGCCTACCCTGAGTGCTGAAAAATGCCTAGAAATGTGTTACTCTTTGTGTTATGTAAAAAAAATGACATGGGACACTTGTAGGCACTTTACATTATAGCAAGAATGCCTATAAATGTCCCAAATGTTTTGTTAGGGATAAATACAATACATGGCAGAAAAAAATCTCCAACACCAACCAAGCCCGGGGACCCACTCTAAAGCCCACCCCCGACTGATGAAAAATGCCTAGAAATGACTCACTCTTTGTGTTAGGTAAAAAAAATTAAAATACATGGGATACTTGTAGGCACTTTACAGTGTAGCAAAAATGCCTCGAAATGTCCCACACGCTTTGTTAGGGAAAAATACAATACATTGGAGAAAAATTCCCCAGCACCAGCCAAGCCCGGGAACCCACTCTGAAGGCCCACCTTGAGTGATAAAAAATGCCTAAAAATGTCTCAAACTTTGTGTTAGGTAAAAACAAAACAAAAAATACATGGGCCACTTGTAGGCACTTTACATTATAGCAAGAATGCCTAGAAATGTCCCAAATGTTTTGTTAGGGATATACACAATACATGGTAGAAAAAATTCTCCAGCCCCAGCCAAGCCCGGGGACCCACTCTGAAGCCCAACCCTGAGTGCTGAAAAATGCCTAGAAATGTCTCATCTTTGTGTTAGGTTAAAAAAAAAAAAAATACATGGGACACTTGTTGGCACTTTACATCATAGCAAGAATACCTAGAAATGTCCCACACGTTTTGTTAGGGAAAAATACAATACATTGGAGATAAAATTCCCCAGCACCAGCCAAGCCCGGGAACCCAATCTGAAGGCCTACCCTGAGTGATGAAAAATGCCTAGAAATGTCTCAAACTTTGTGTTAGGTAAAAACAAAACAAAAAATACATGGGACACATGTAGGCACTTTACATTATAGCAAGAATGCCTAGAAATGTCCCAAATGTTTTGTTAGGGAAAAATCCAATACATGGGAGAAAAAATTGTCCAGCAGCAGCCAATCCTGGGAAGCAACTCTAAAGCCCCACCCTGAGTGCTGAAAAATGCCTAAAAATGTGTTATTCTTTGTGTTATGTGAAAAAAATGACATGGGACACTTGTAGGCACTTTACATTATAGCAAGAATGCCTAGAAATGTCCCAAATGTTTTGTTAGGGATATATACAATACATGGTAGAAAAAATTCTCCAGCCCCAGCCAAGCCCGGGGACCCACTCTGAAGCCCAACCCTGAGTGCTGAAAAATGCCTAGAGATGTCTCATCTTTGTGTTAGGTTAAAAAAAAAAAATACATGGGACACTTTTTGTTACTTTACATCATAGCAAGAATACCTAGAAATGTCCCACACGTTTTGTTAGGGAAAAATACAATACATTGGAGAAAAAATTCCCCAGCATCAGCCAAGCCCGGGAACCCAATCTGAAGGCCTACCCTGAGTGCTGAAAAATGCCTAGAAATGTGTTACTCTTTGTGTTATGTAAAAAAAATGACATGGGACACTTGTAGGCACTTTACATTATAGCAAGAATGCCTAGAAAAGTCCCAAATGTTTTGTTAGGGATAAATACAATACATGGTAGAAAAAATTCCCCAGCACCAGCCAAGCACGGGAACCCACTCTGAAGGCCCACCTTGAGTGATAAAAAATGCCTAAAAATGTCTCAAACTTTGTGTTAGGTAAAAACAAAACAAAAAATACATGGGCCACTTGTAGGCACTTTACATTATAGCAAGAATGCCTAGAAATGTCCCAAATGTTTTGTTAGGGATTGTTGGGCCAGAGCCCAGCGGGGGGCCGCCAGACACTGGAGCCAAGAGGAACAAAGGGTTGTTAAACTTTGGGCGGGAAAACATCCTCCTGCAGGCTCAAGAATCTCCCCCTGGTGGTGGAAAAATGTCCTGGGGTTTTCCCAGAAGCCCCTGCTCAGTTCCAAGCCCCGCCCACTCAGATCCATTTCTGACACTCAATTGGCTTAAAGCCAGCATCATCCTATGACCAACTCCTCAAGGAGGAGGACCTCTCAGGTAGAACAAAACCACTGAGACCCCAATAATCGCTGCCATTTTTACCCTGCTCTGAAGACAACACCAGGCCCCCTTCGGGGGCTCCCAGCTGATTTAGGTGCTAAAGGGGGCAACCTTAACTTTTAGTTTAGCAACCAGAGTTATTTTATTTCATTTCTTTTATTTCTTTATTCAGTCGACGTTTTTATTTTCAAAAGGACTTTTGTTATTTTAACTTGAAGAGGCCGCGCACAGGAACTCGCTCGCCGGTCGAGCATCACAGACTTTCTTTCCAAATCCACAGCGGCGTTACCACTGTCCGTCCCCTGCAGAAGCGCGAGATTCATTCCGCTGAGGAGCACGAGCTCCACATCCCTGAAGAAGAGACGAAGCTGAATTCCATTCCAAGAGCAAGAGAAGTTCGCTCGATTCGGCCCCGCGCTGATCTCCGTTGCAACCACGAGACCCACCGGAGCACCACTTAAGAGGCCAGGACACTGATTTTGTTTTCCAGGAATCCGCCCGTTCGCACGCATCCTGGGGTTTAACGAGACATTCACTGGACTCCCGGAAATCCGCGCCCCACGCGCAAGCAACACCGCGGAGGTCACAGTAAGAGGCTTTATTGTCTGGGCAGATGTTAATCTAATACGTAGCGTATTGTTTTAATACTTGAATGTATTTGTTTTGTATGAGACCGCCGAGTCTCTAATGTTTAGCGGCGACTCGCCACTTCCGGTTTCCGGTTACGGCCTTGTGCCACAGTTTTTAAGCGCCGTGAGCAGCGTCTCCAGCTCATTGTGACCGTTTGAACAACTTTAAAGAGACTTTACCGTTCAAACCTCAGCACACAACGCCACTTGGGTGCTGAGTGTTAAAGTAAATGTAACTTGTCTCTGACGGTGCTTTTAAGAGCTTTGCTCTCTCCTTGTATGCTCTCTCTCTCTCCTTCTAAACCGACCTATACATACATCCGATCTGTATTTAGAATACAGTTCATGTAACATAGTTAAATCTTTATTCAGAGAGGCTGGACACATCTGGAAGCCATGCGGCCGAACGCCGAAGCAGAGACAAAGAATTCTCTTTGTCTGAAAATCCCTTGGTGTAATTCATGTGACGACCACCAGTGTGAGCTCCGGCCACATGGTGTCATTAACATAGACTCCATTTTGAATAACGCAAGTTAAACCCACCATTTTGAGTCTATTATTGCCACGCCTCCTCTCTCCCTCTCCTCCCATTCTGGCTCTAAATTCATAACGGCTCCGCCATCTTATTTTGTAGTCAATCCGCCATTTTGAGAGTTTTTAGGCCTTGATTCCACGAATCATGATCGGCCGCCATCTTAGATGTGACGTCACCAAGTGACTGCGTCATCGCCACGCCCTCTTCTTTTCCTCTCTCTCTCTCGCTCTCTCACACACCCACACATACACACACACACAGACACACCCACACAGACACACATTGATAGACACAGACAGATACACACACAGATACACATAGATGAATACATGTGTTTTTCTAAATTGTGATAAGCGGCTGCTGTTGTTATCTTTGAAATATGGGAGTTTGTTAAAATGATGAATCATTAAATAACACTAACTTTATTTCACATGCATATACATAGACACACACACACAGAGACACTTTGACACAGATACACACACACAGATACACATAGATGAATACATGTGTTTTTCTAAATTGTGATAAGCGGCTGCTGTTGTTATCTTTGAAATATGGGAGTTTGTTAAAATGATGAATCATTAAATAACACTAACTTTATTTCACATGCATACACATAGACACACACACACAGAGAGACACTTTGACACAGACACACACACACACACCGAGACAGACATACATAGGTAGACCGCCGGTTATACATGTATTTTCTGAATTGTGATAAGTGCTGCTGCTGTGTTTATCTTTGAAATATCGGAGCTTGTTAAAATGATGAATCATTGAATAACATTAACTTTATTTCCCCTTTTTAATAAATGCTTTTGTAATTAAAGTATCTGTAGTCTGTGATTATTTGTGCATATGTATGTGATTGCAGCTGGATTATGATTGCCTGTGCTCGAACTTAGTAGCCTTCACTGTTAATTAAATAATTATTAATATTAAATATTGAGATTATTGATTTGACATTTATCATTATGAGACTGATGTTTATAGATTGTATCGTTGGTCCCTGTAACCAGGGTGGTGCCCCGCGACAATAAGCAATGATTACAGATTTGTATTATTCTTAATTGATAATTTTATTGTTTTCATTAATTATTTTAACTATTATTAATGGATAACCGTATCATTTCTAATTAAATGTGTTACATTTCTTAATTAATAGCTTTATCATTTTTGATTATTTTTAAGAAATAATTGTTATTTTAATAATCATATTTCATGATTATTAATAATTAGCCAACGTCAATTCTACTCCTACTATTGCACAACATAAATGGTGCCCCCGTGTGAGGCATTCTAACTCCAGCTGTATCATAATACTGTACAATAATCCAGATTCATTTTCCCCCAGAAATTAATTTTTGAAGAAAAAGATATTAATTAATTTTTTTTCCTTCCAAAACTTTTTTTTATCCCTCACAAAATAAATGGATCCCCGTGTGAGGGCGGAACGCTTCACGCATGCAACATAAATGGTGCCCCTGCGTGAGGCTATTCTAACTCCAGCTGTATCATAATACTGTGTACAATGATCCAGAAATAATTTTGAAAATTATTTCTCTGCAAATAATTTTTTTTTTTAATTTCTAAATTCCCCTGCACCTTTGCAACACAGGTACACTCGTGCCTTGCGTATCTGTGGTTGGCTGCAGAGTGCAATCGGTGGTTGTGTATTCGCGATGCACAATATTTATGATTAATTTCTTAAAGAGAAAAATAATTTTGGAAATTTATTTCTCTTTGAATTTTTTATTTGTAATCCCTTTGCACCTGTGCCAAACAGGTATACTATTGCCTTGTGTATCCGTGGTTGGCGGCTTATTGCATATTAGTGGTTGTGTCATCTCAATGCACAATAATTATAATTAATTTTCTTAAGAGAAAAATAATTTTGGAAATTTATTTCTCTTTTTGAATTTTCTTTATTCTTAATTCCCTTTGCTAAGCAGGCGTTGTGTATAGCTATGGTTGGTTGCTGACTACGTTTCAGTAGGTTAGTAATATTTTTATAGGAGATTTTCTGCATGCTTTTTAATTTTAAGGAAACAAACTAGATTTGAGAGACTAGTTTTGTTGAGACTTGTTTGTTAACCAACTAGGTCTTAAGGATTGAGCCATCGAGCTATCCTACATAGCGCCACTATATAGACACAGAGTGAAGCTCACCTGTGCATCTTGTGTAGTGTTTATTACATTTTTATCCGCTTTTAACCTAAGCAAGCTTGAGCGGCCCACCAGGTGTTTTTCGCACTCAGAAGATGAGTAGCATGGACCACACTGGGGCAAGGGCTCCCTCAAGGCCAGACGACCTGTCAGAGACAGTCGCCAGTCTGAGCAATTTTTATAGAAATGCTATAATTAAGTTTTTGTCCGCTTTTATCTAAGCAAGCTTGAGCAGCCCACCAGGTGTTTGCGCACTCAGAAGATGAGTAGCATGGACCACACTGGGGCAGGGCTCCCTCAAGACCAGACGACCTGTCAGAGACAGTCGCCAGTCTGATCAATTTTTCTAGTGATGAAGTGAGTGAGTTGAGTGAGTATGATTTAAGTACCTGCGATCGTAAGATTAAAGAACTGTCCATTCACCTGATCAACCCCACTGGCCCGCATCCAAAAATACCCCATGCTCTGGGTCAACTGACACTCCTCTACCAGCAGAGAGCCGAGCTGCAGGCCCAAGAACATGCGAAGGAGCTCCAGGCCATGCAAGCAGCATGTCGAGCGGAGCAGGAGACAAAACTCCCACCTGCGGCATATCATCGAGACCCGCACAGAACAGGACCAGGCGGTGCAGGAGCACGAAGCTCTGCACGGAAGGTCAAAGGTCAGCAGAAAGGGGGGCACAGTCAAACAGAGCTGCCCCCCCCCTCGAGCTGATATCCCTGACGACAGGGCCAGGAGCTGACGTCATTCCCGGTGGAGCCAGCGGAACAGAGACACTTGGAGAAAAGCTGCGAGCACAGCTACGCAACCCTCTTGCAGAGGGAGCTTTGCTCTGGAGAGCCAGACACACCCAGCAGTCGACCGCTCCAACCCCCTCAACACCAAAGGGGGGGCCGGACTCAACCCCTAGACGTGCAGTGACCTGGGACCGCTATGAGGCACTCCAAATGCCTTTCCAGCGGACACACAGCATCCACTCCAGCCAGAAGGAACACATCCTGCACGGAGCCATGCTGATCCACACCACAACGACGGAAGGAATCCGTCCTGGAGGGCTGAAGGAGATTTCCCAGTCTGCCACTCAGGCAGGGGCGCACCATGACTCACGGTCGCGTCCTGGATGGTCCTCCACTCCCGGTGCAAGAGATGGTGGCCACAAAGATGAATACTGTGGCACACACAATTCAGAAGACCCTGATGACTCAGCACCCCCTCAAAGAGAGGAAATCTGCACCCGGCAGCTAGAGCCCCTTAAAAAAAAAGACATTTATCGCTTCGACCCAGACAACCGAGGGTTCAACGAAGACGACACCGTGGTTCTGGCAGTTCAAATCCAACTAAATGTGGACCCGGCGCTGGAAGATGACAACTTTCCCCACGCCAAGATGAACCCCAGCAAAGAGAACCAGGAACAGCGACCCTTCCAACAGGGCGCCCCACAAAACCAAGGGGGTGAGGATTTCAACCAGCCCCACAAACAGTTTCGACCTCAGCACCTGAATCCCTCTCAACAGAGGAGTAGGGGCTGGAACAGACGGAAACCCTATCAGTACCAGGAGTATAGATGTGGTGACCGAAATCCAACACATGGGATGCATCCTGGGACAGAGGAGTAAATACGGAGATGTGTGGATGAAGCAATGAGAGACATTGTGCCACGTGTTCCTCCAGGCTCCACTGAGAGACCAGACACTGAACCCCGTTGGCGAAACTAGGAGCAGACGCCCTCCTTCTCCACTCCCAAAGATGACTTCAATGACGGGGAAGGACCAAGGCGCTGCCAGAAACCCCCTCTCACCTCCACATCTGAAAAGGGGGGGAAGAAATCCCAACTTTAAAACAAAAAAACGCTCAAACCACTCACTCCATCAATAGCTGCATGCTTTAGACCCTCTGTCAGTAAATTGTATAACGTAGTTCAGGTAGTGAACCTCCTTAGACCTCGTTGAGGATTTTGAAGTCGTTACCACTACGGTTGTGCAGCCCTCACGGGTACACTTGGCAATTCAGTCTTGGCAGTGAAATTCCAATATCTGTAGATCTGAAAACCTAGAAATAGGATTTATCATAAATTCACAGATTAGCGAACAACAGAACGTGACTCGCCGTTCTAAATGTTTTGGTTTGACAGGATAACACACATGTTTACCTCAAAACACCAGCACCTACTCAAACATTTTCTTCTGTTCGTGTTTCCACTTTTCTTTCATTTCACTCTTCACCGAAATTCATTGGTATTTTAACAATAACTGCCGATAAGCATTATGTGAAATTGAAAGTGTGTGCCGTGTTTTAGAATATATGTTATTTAGCCTGTCTGCCCAGACAATTACCTCTCTCTGTTTAGACTCATGCCTCGAAGACATTTATGCCTCTCTGCCTCATAATGAACTAACTTTCACTGCTTCAACTCCACTCAAGGATTACCTCTCATGGATTATCACTGGACTCTCGACCATAGTTTGCCCTGGAGACCGGGGTCACAGCCCACTCTCCAGACCAAAAGGGGGACTGTTGGGCCAGAGCCCAGCGGGGGGCTGCCAGACACTGGAGCCAAGAGGAACAAAGGGTTGTTAAACTTTGGGCGGGAAAACATCCTCCTGCAGGCTCAAGAATCTCCCCCTGGTGGTGGAAAAATGTCCTGGGGTTTTCCCAGAAGCCCCTGCTCAGTTCCAAGCCCCGCCCACTCAGATCCATTTCTGACACTCAATTGGCTTAAAGCCAGCATCATCCTATGACCAACTCCTCAAGGAGGAGGACCTCTCAGGTAGAACAAAACCACTGAGACCCCAATAATCGCTGCCATTTTTACCCTGCTCTGAAGACAACACCAGGCCCCCTTCGGGGGCTCCCAGCTGATTTAGGTGCTAAAGGGGGCAACCTTAACTTTTAGTTTAGCAACCAGAGTTATTTTATTTCATTTCTTTTATTTCTTTATTCAGTCGACGTTTTTATTTTCAAAAGGACTTTTGTTATTTTAACTTGAAGAGGCCGCGCACAGGAACTCGCTCGCCGGTCGAGCATCACAGACTTTCTTTCCAAATCCACAGCGGCGTTACCGCTGTCCGTCCCCTGCAGAAGCGCGAGATTCATTCCGCTGAGGAGCACGAGCTCCACATCCCTGAAGAAGAAGGACGACGTTCATCCCATCGAAGCAGCACGAGCAAATCCGCTGTTTGTCCGGTCCAGCGGCCGAAGACCGCTTGAGAGACCACGTGATTCACTGGCCCGACGCGCACGCACACCGCGAGGGTGGTACAGTAAGAGGCTTTATTGTCTGGGCAGATGTTAATCTAATACGTAGCGTATTGTTTTAATACTTGAACGTATTTGTTTTGTATGAGACCGCCGAGTCTCTAATGTTTAGCGGCGACTCGCCACTTCCGGTTTCCGGTTACGGCCTTGTGCCACAGTTTTTAAGCGCCGTGAGCAGCGTCTCCAGCTCATTGTGACCGTTTGAACAACTTTAAAGAGACTTTACCGGTCAAACTTCAGCACACAACGCCACTTGGGTGCTGAGTGGTAAAGTAAATGTAACTTGTCTCTGACGGTGCTTTTAAGAGCTTTGCTCCCTCCTTGTATGCTCTCTCTCTCTCTCCCCTTCTAAACCGACCTATACACACATCCGATCTGTATTTAGAATACAGTTCATGTAACATAGTTAAATCTATATTCAGAGAGGCTGGACACATCTGGAAGCCATGCGGCCGAACGCCAAAGCAGAGACAAAGAATTCTCTTTGTCTGAAAATCCCTTTGTGTAATTCATGTGACGACCACCAGTGTGAGCTCCGGCCACATGGTGTCATTAACATAGACTCCATTTTGGATAACGCAAGTTAAACCACCATTTTGAATCTATTATTGCCACGCCTCCTCTCTCCCTCTCCTCCCATTCTGGCTCTAAATTCATAACGGCTCCGCCATCTTGTTTTGTAGTCAATCCGCCATTTTGAGAGTTTTTAGGCCTTGATTCCACGAATCATGATCGGCCGCCATCTTAGATGTGACGTCACCAAGTGACTGCGTCATCGCCACGCCCCCTTCTTTTTCTCTCTCTCTCTCGCTCTCTCACACACCCACATACACACACATACAGAGAGACACTTTGACACAGACACACACACATACACATAGACAGACATACATAGGTAGACCGCCGGTTTTACATGTATTTTCTGAATTGTGATAAGTGCTGCTGCTGTTGTTATCTTTGAAATATGGGAGTTTGTTAAAATGATGAATCATTGAATAACATTAACTTTATTTCCCCTTTTTAATAAATGCTTTTGTAATTAAAGTATCTGTAGTCTGTGATTATTTGTGCATATGTATGTGATTGCAGCTGGATTATGATTGCCTGTGCTCGAACTTAGTAGCCTTCACTGTTAATTAAAAAATTATTAATATTAAATATTAAGATTATTGATTTGACATTTATCATTATGAGACTGATATTTATAGATTGTATCGTTGGTCCCTGTAACCAGGGTGGTGCCCCGCAACAATAAGCAATGATTACAGATTTGTATTATTCTTAATTGATAATTTTATAGTTTTCATTAATTATTTTAACTATTATTAATGGATAACCGTATCATTTCTAATTAAATGTGTTACATTTCTTAATTAATAGCTTTATCATTTTTGATTATTTTTAAGAAATAATTGTTATTTTAATAATCATATTTCATGATTATTAATAATTAGCCAACGTCAATTCTACTCCTACTATTGCACAACAGGATATACACAATACATGGTAGAAAAAATTCTCCAGCACCAGCCAAGCCCGGGGACCCACTCTAAAGCCCAACCCTGACTGCTGAAAAATGCCTAAAAAATGTATCACTCTTTGTGTTAGGTCAAAAAAAAAAAAATACATGGGACACTTGTAGGCACTTTACAGTGTAGCAAAAATGCCTCGAAACGTCCCACACGTTTTGTTAGGGAAAAATACAGTACATTGAAAAAAAAATTCCCCAGCACCAAACAAGCCCGGGAACCCACTGTGAAGGCCCACCCTGAGTGATGAAAAATGCCTAGAAATGTCTCACTCTTTGTGTTATGTAAAACAATTACATGGGACACTTGTAGGCACTTTACATTATAGCAAGAATGCCTATAAATGTCCCAAATGTTTTGTTAGGGATAAATACAATACATGGCAGAAAAAAATCTCCAACACCAACCAAGCCCGGGGACCCACTCTAAAGCCCACCCCCGACTGCTGAAAAATGCCTAGAAATGTCTCACTCTTTGTGTTAGGTAAAAAAAATTAAAATACATGGGATACTTGTAGGCACTTTACAGTGTAGCAAAAATGCCTCGAAATGTCCCACACGTTTTGTTAGGGAAAAATACAATACATTGGAGAAAAAATTCCCCAGCACCAGCCAAGCCCGGGAACCCACTCTGAAGGCCCACCTTGAGTGATAAAAAATGCCTAAAAATGTCTCAAACTTTGTGTTAGGTAAAAACAAAACAAAAAATACATGGGCCACTTGTAGGCACTTTACATTATAGCAAGAATGCCTAGAAATGTCCCAAATGTTTTGTTAGGGATAAACACAATACATGGTAGAAAAAATTCTCCAGCACCAGCCAAGCCCGGGGACCCACTCTAAAGCCCAACCCTGGCTGCTGAAAAATGCCTAAAAAATGTATCACTCTTTGTGTTAGGTCAAAAAAAAAAAAATACATGGGACACTTGTAGGCACTTTACAGTGTAGCAAAAATGCCTCGAAACGTCCCACACGTTTTGTTAGGGAAAAATACAGTACATTGAAAAAAAAATTCCCCAGCACCAAACAAGCCCGGGAACCCACTGTGAAGGCCCACCCTGAGTGATGAAAAATGCCTAGAAATGTCTCACTCTTTGTGTTATGTAAAACAATTACATGGGACACTTGTAGGCACTTTACATTATAGCAAGAATGCCTATAAATGTCCCAAATGTTTTGTTAGGGATAAATACAATACATGGCAGAAAAAAATCTCCAACACCAACCAAGCCCGGGGACCCACTCTAAAGCCCACCCCCGACTGCTGAAAAATGCCTAGAAATGTCTCACTCTTTGTGTTAGGTAAAAAAAATTAAAATACATGGGATACTTGTAGGCACTTTACAGTGTAGCAAAAATGCCTCGAAATGTCCCACACGTTTTGTTAGGGAAAAATACAATACATTGGAGAAAAAATTCCCCAGCACCAGCCAAGCCCGGGAACCCACTCTGAAGGCCCACCTTTAGTGATAAAAAATGCCTAAAAATGTCTCAAACTTTGTGTTAGGTAAAAACAAAACAAAAAATACATGGGCCACTTGTAGGCACTTTACATTATAGCAAGAATGCCTAGAAATGTCCCAAATGTTTTGTTAGGGATATACACAATACATGGTAGAAAAAATTCTCCAGCCCCAGCCAAGCCCGGGGACCCACTCTGAAGCCCAACCCTGAGTGCTGAAAAATGCCTAGAAATGTCTCATCTTTGTGTTAGGTTAAAAAAAAAAAAAATACATGGGACACTTGTTGGCAATTTACATCATAGCATGAATACCTAGAAATGTCCCACACGTTTTGTTAGGGAAAAATACAATACATTGGAGAAAAAATTCCCCAGCACCAGCCAAGCCCGGGAACCCAATCTGAAGGCCTACCCTGAGTGATGAAAAATGCCTAGAAATGTCTCAAACTTTGTGTTGGGTAAAAACAAAACAAAAAATACATGGGACACATGTAGGCACTTTACATTATAGCAAGAATGCCTAGAAATGTCCCAAATGTTTTGTTAGGGAAAAATCCAATACATGGGAGAAAAAATTGTCCAGCAGCAGCCAATCCTGGGAAGCAACTCTAAAGCCCCACCCTGAGTGCTGAAAAATGCCTAAAAATGTGTTATTCTTTGTGTTATGTGAAAAAAATGACATGGGACACTTGTAGGCACTTTACATCATAGCAAGAATGCCTAGAAATGTCCCAAATGTTTTGTTAGGGATAAACA
This sequence comes from Pleuronectes platessa, assembly GCF_947347685.1. Lineage (NCBI taxonomy): Eukaryota > Metazoa > Chordata > Actinopteri > Pleuronectiformes > Pleuronectidae > Pleuronectes > Pleuronectes platessa. The sequence goes on from NC_070640.1 coordinate 25,409,915, forward strand.
CAATACATGGTAGAAAAAAATCTCCAGCACCAGCCAAGCCCGGGGACCCACTCTAAAGCCCAACCCTGACTGCTGAAAAATGCCTAAAAAATGTATCACTCTTTGTGTTAGGTCAAAAAAAAAAAAATACATGGGACACTTGTAGGCACTTTACAGTGTAGCAAAAATGCCTCGAAACGTCCCACACGTTTTGTTAGGGAAAAATACAGTACATTGAAAAAAAAATTCCCCAGCACCAAACAAGCCCGGGAACCCACTGTGAAGGCCCACCCTGAGTGATGAAAAATGCCTAGAAATGTCTCACTCTTTGTGTTATGTAAAACAATTACATGGGACACTTGTAGGCACTTTACATTATAGCAAGAATGCCTATAAATGTCCCAAATGTTTTGTTAGGGATAAATACAATACATGGCAGAAAAAAATCTCCAACATCAACCAAGCCCGGGGACCCACTCTAAAGCCCACCCCCGACTGCTGAAAAATGCCTAGAAATGTCTCACTCTTTGTGTTAGGTAAAAAAAATTAAAATACATGGGATACTTGTAGGCACTTTACAGTGTAGCAAAAATGCCTCGAAATGTCCCACACGTTTTGTTAGGGAAAAATACAATACATTGGAGAAAAAATTCCCCAGCACCAGCCAAGCCCGGGAACCCACTCTGAAGGCCCACCCTGAGTGATGAAAAATGCCTAGAAATGTCTCACTCTTTGTGTTAGGTAAAAACAAAACAAAAAATACATGGGACACATGTAGGCACTTTACATTATAGCAATAATGCCTAGAAATGTCCCAAATGTTTTGTTAGGGAAAAATACAATAAATGGGAGAAAAAATTGTCCAGCAGCAGCCAAGCCTGGGAAGCAACTCTAAAGCCCCACCCTGAGTGCTGAAAAATGCCTAGAAATGTCTCACTCTTTGTGTTAGGTCAAAAAAAAAAAAATACATGGGACACTTGTAGGCACTTTACAGTGTAGCAAAAATGCCTCGAAACGTCCCACACGTTTTGTTAGGGAAAAATACAGTACATTGAAAAAAAAATTCCCAAGCACCAAACAAGCCCGGGAACCCACTGTGAAGGCCCACCCTGAGTGATGAAAAATGCCTAGAAATGTCTCACTCTTTGTGTTATGTAAAACAATTACATGGGACACTTGTAGGCACTTTACATTATAGCAAGAATGCCTATAAATGTCCCAAATGTTTTGTTAGGGATAAATACAATACATGGCAGAAAAAAATCTCCAACACCAACCAAGCCCGGGGACCCACTCTAAAGCCCACCCCCGACTGCTGAAAAATGCCTAGAAATGTCTCACTCTTTGTGTTAGGTAAAAAAAATTAAAATACATGGGATACTTGTAGGCACTTTACAGTGTAGCAAAAATGCCTCGAAATGTCCCACACGTTTTGTTAGGGAAAAATACAATGCATTGGAGAAAAAATTCCCCAGCACCAGCCAAGCCCGGGAACCCAATCTGAAGGCCTACCCTGAGTGATGAAAAATGCCTAGAAATGTCTCAAACTTTGTGTTAGGTAAAAACAAGACAAAAAATACATGGGACACATGTAGGCACTTTACATTATAGCAAGAATGCCTAGAAATGTCCCAAATGTTTTGTTAGGGAAAAATCCAATACATGGGAGAAAAAATTGTCCAGCAGCAGCCAATCCTGGGAAGCAACTCTAAAGCCCCACCCTGAGTGCTGAAAAGTGCCTAAAAATGTGTTATTCTTTGTGTTATGTGAAAAAAATGACATGGGACACTTGTAGGCACTTTACATTATAGCAAGAATGCCTAGAAATGTCCCAAATGTTTTGTTAGGGATATATACATTACATGGTAGAAAAAATTCTCCAGCCCCAGCCAAGCCCGGGGACCCACTCTGAAGCCCAACCCTGAGTGCTGAAAAATGCCTAGAGATGTCTCATCTTTGTGTTAGGTTAAAAAAAAAAAATACATGGGACACTTTTTGTTACTTTACATCATAGCAAGAATACCTAGAAATGTCCCACACGTTTTGTTAGGGAAAAATACAATACATTGGAGAAAAAATTCCCCAGCATCAGCCAAGCCCGGGAACCCAATCTGAAGGCCTACCCTGAGTGCTGAAAAATGCCTAGAAATGTGTTACTCTTTGCGTTATTTAAAAAAAAAGACATGGGACACTTGTAGGCACTTTACATTATAGCAAGAATGCCTATAAATGTCCCAAATGTTTTGTTAGGGATAAATACAATACATGGCAGAAAAAAATCTCCAACACCAACCAAGCCCGGGGACCCACTCTAAAGCCCACCCCCGACTGCTGAAAAATGCCTAGAAATGTCTCACTCTTTGTGTTAGGTAAAAAAAATTGAAATACATGGGATACTTGTAGGCACTTTACAGTGTAGCAAAAATGCCTCGAAATGTCCCACACGTTTTGTTAGGGAAAAATACAATACATTGGAGAAAAAATTCCCCAGCACCAGCCAAGCCCGGGAACCCACTCTGAAGGCCCACCTTGAGTGATAAAAAATGCCTAAAAATGTCTCAAACTTTGTGTTAGGTAAAAACAAAACAAAAAATACATGGGCCACTTGTAGGCACTTTACATTATAGCAAGAATGCCTAGAAATGTCCCAAATGTTTTGTTAGGGATATACACAATACATGGTAGAAAAAATTCTCCAGCCCCAGCCAAGCCCGGGAACCCACTCTGAAGGCCCACCCTGAGTGATGAAAAATGCCTAGAAATGTCTCACTCTTTGTGTTAGGTTAAAAAAAAAAAAAATACATGGGACACTTGTTGGCACTTTACATCATAGCAAGAATACCTAGAAATGTCCCACACGTTTTGTTAGGGAAAAATACAATACATTGGAGAAAAAATTCCCCAGCACCAGCCAAGCCCGGGAACCCAATCTGAAGGCCTACCCTGAGTGCTGAAAAATGCCTAGAAATGTCTCACTCTTTGTGTTAGGTTAAAAAAAAAAAAAATACATGGGACACTTGTAGGCACTTTACAGTGTAGCAAAAATGCCTAGAAATGTCCCAAAGGTTTTGTTAGGGATAAACACAATACATGGTAGAAAAAATTCTCCAGCACCAGCCAAGCCCGGGGACCCACTCTAAAGCCCAACCCTGACTGCTGAAAAATGCCTAGAAATGTCTCACTCTTTGTGTTAGGTCAAAAAAATAAAAATACATGGGACACTTGTAGGCACTTTACAGTGTAGCAAAAATGCCTCGAAACGTCCCACACGTTTTGTTAGGGAAAAATACAATACATTGAAGAAAAAATTCCCCAGCACCAAACAAGCCCGGGAACCAACTGTGAAGGCCCACCCTGAGTGATGAAAAATGCCTAGAAATGTCTCACTCTTTGTGTTATGTAAAACAATTACATGGGACACTTGTAGGCACTTTACATTATAGCAAGAATACCTAGAAATGTCCCAAATGTTTTGTTAGGGAAAAATCCAATACATGGGAGAAAAAATTCTCCAAGAGAAGCCAAGCCTGGGAAGCCACTCTGAATCCCAACCCTGAGTGCTGAAAAATGCCTAGAGATGTCTCATCTTTGTGTTAGGTTAAAAAAAAAAAAAATACATGGGACACTTGTTGGCAATTTACATCATTGCAAGAATACCTAGAAATGTCCCACACGTTTTGTTAGGGAAAAATACAATACATTGGAGAAAAAATTCCCCAGCATCAGCCAAGCCCGGGAACCCACTCTGAAGGCCCACCCTGAGTGATGAAAAATGCCTAGAAATGTGTTACTCTTTGCGTTAGGTAAAAACAAAACAAAAAATACATGGGACACATGTAGGCACTTTACATTATAGCAAGAATGCCTAGAAATGTCCCAAATGTTTTGTTAGGGAAAAATCCAATACATGGGAGAAAAAATTCTCCAAGAGAAGCCAAGCCTGGGAAGCCACTCTAAAGCCCCATCCTGAGTGGTAAAAAATGCCTAGAAATGTCTCACTCTTTGTGTTATGTAAAAAAATAAATGGGACACTTGTAGGCACTTTACATTATAGCAAGAATGCCTAGAAATGTCCCAAAGGTTTTGTTAGGGATGAACACAATACATGGTAGAAAAAATTCTCCAGCACCAGCCAAGCCCGGGGACCCACTCTAAAGCCCAACCCTGAGTGCTGAAAAATGCCTAGAAATGTCTCACTCTTTGTGTTAGGTTAAAAAAAATAAAAATACATGGGACACTTGTAGGCACTTTACAGTGTAGCAAAAATGCCTCGAAATGTCCCACACTTTTTGTTAGGGAAAAATACAATACATTGAAGAAAAATTTCCCCAGCACCAGCAAAGCCCGGGAACCCACTCTGAAGGCCCACCCTGAGTGATGAAAAATGCCTAGAAATGTCTCACTCTTTGTGTTAGGTAAAAACAAAACAAAAAATACATGGGACACATGTAGGCACTTTACATTATAGCAAGAATGCCTAGAAATGTCCCAAACGTTTTTTTTATGGAAAAATACAATAAATGGGAGAAAAAATGCTCCAGCAGCAGCCAAGCCTGGGAAGCCACTCTAAAGCCCAACCCTGAGTGCTGAAAAATGCCTAGAAATGTGTTACTCTTTGTGTTATGTAAAAACAATGACATGGGACACTTGTAGGCACTTTACATTATAGCAAGAATGCCTAGAAATGTCCCAAATGTTTTGTTAGGGAAAAATACAATAAATGGGAGAAAAAATTGTCCAGCAGCAGCCAAGCCTGGGAAGCAACTCTAAAGCCCCACCCTGAGTGCTGAAAAATGCCTAAAAATGTGTTATTCTTTGTGTTATGTGAAAAAAATGATATGGGACACTTGTAGGCACTTTACATTATAGCAAGAATGCCTAGAAATGTCCCAAATGTTTTGTTAGGGATATATACAATACATGGTAGAAAAAATTCTCCAGCACCAGCCAAACCCGGGGACCCACTCTGAATCCCAACCCTGAGTGCTGAAAAATGCCTAGAGATGTCTCATCTTTGTGTTAGGTTAAAAAAAAAAAAATACATGGGACACTTGTTGGCACTTTACATTATAGCAAGAATGCCTAGAAATGTCCCAAATGTTTTGTTAGGGAAAAATACAATACATTGGAGAAAAAATTCCCCAGCATCAGACAAGCCCGGGAACCCAATCTGAAGGCCTACCCTGAGTGATGAAAAATGCCTAGAAATGTGTTACTCTTTGCGTTATTTAAAAAAAAAGACATGGGACACTTGTAGGCACTTTATATTATAGCAAGAATGCCTAGAAATGTCCCAAAGGTTTTGTTAGGGATAAACACAATACATGGTAGAAAAAAATCTCCAGCACCAACCAAGCCCGGGGACCCACTCTAAAGCCCACCCCCGACTGCTGAAAAATGCCTAGAAATGTCTCACTCTTTGTGTTAGGTAAAAAAAAATAAAATACATGGGATACTTGTAGGCACTTTACAGTGTAGCAAAAGTGCCACGAAATGTCCTACATGTTTTACAAGGGAAAAAAACAATACATTGGAGAAAAAATTCTCCATCACTAGCCAAGCCCGGGAACCCACTCTGAAGGCCCACCCTGAGTGATGAAAAATGCCTAGAAATGTCTCACTCTTTGTGTTAGGTAAAAACAAAACAAAAAATACATGGGACACATGTAGGCACTTTACATTATAGCAAGAATGCCTAGAAATGTCCCAAATGTTTTGTTATGGAAAAATACAATAAATGGGAGAAAAAATTGTCCAGCAGCAGCCAAGCCTGGGAAGCAACTCTAAAGCCCCACCCTGAGTGCTGAAAAATGCCTAAAAATTTGTTATTCTTTGTGTTATGTGAAAAAAATGACATGGGACACTTGTAGGCACTTTACATTATAGCAAGAATGCCTAGAAATGTCCCAAATGTTTTGTTAGGGATATATACAATACATGGTAGAAAAAATTCTCCAGCACCAGCCAAGCCCGGGGACCCACTCTGAAGGCCCACCCTGAGTGATGAAAAATGCCTAGAAATGTCTCACTCTTTGTGTTAGGTAAAAACAAAACAAAAAATACATGGGACACATGTAGGCACTTTACATTATAGCAAGAATGCCTAGAAATGTCCCAAATGTTTTGTTATGGAAAAATACAATACATGGTAGAAAAAATTCTCCAGCACCAGCCAAGCCCGGGGACCCACTCTAAAGCCCAACCCTGACTGCTGAAAAATGCCTAGAAATGTCTCACTCTTTGTATTAGGTAAAAACAAAACAAAAAATACATGGGACACATGTAGGCACTTTACATTATAGCAAGAATGCCTAGAAATGTCCCAAATGTTTTGTTAGGGAAAAATCCAATACATGGGAGAAAAAATTCTCCAAGAGAAGCCAAGCCTGGGAAGCCACTCTAAAGCCCCATCCTGAGTGGTAAAAAATGCCTAGAAATGTCTCACTCTTTGTGTTATGTAAAAAAATAAATGGGACACTTGTAGGCACTTTACATTATAGCAAGAATGCCTAGAAATGTCCCAAATGTTTTTTTTATGGAAAAATACAATAAATGGGAGAAAAAATGCTCCAGCAGCAGCCAAGCCTGGGAAGCCACTCTAAAGCCCAACCCTGAGTGCTGAAAAATGCCTAGAGATGTCTCATCTTTGTGTTAGGTTAAAAAAAAAAAAATACATGGGACACTTGTTGGCACTTTACATCATAGCAAGAATACCTAGAAATGTCCCACACGTTTTGTTAGGGAAAAATACAATACATTGGAGAAAAAATTCCCCAGCATCAGCCAAGCCCGGGAACCCAATCTGAAGGCCTACCCTGAGTGATGAAAAATGCCTAGAAATGTGTTACTCTTTGCGTTATTTAAAAAAAAAGACATGGGACACTTGTAGGCACTTTACATTATAGCAAGAATGCCTAGAAATGTCCCAAATGTTTTGTTAGGGATAAATACATTACATGGTAGAAAAAATTATCCAGCACCAGCCAAGCCCGGGGACCCACTCTAAAGCCCAACCCTGAGTGCTGAAAAATGCCTAGAAATGTCTCACTCTTTGTGTTAGGTTAAAAAAAATAAAAATACGTGGGACACTTGTAGGCACTTTACACTGTAGCAAAAATGCCTCGAAATGTCCCACACTTTTTGTTAGGGAAAAATACAATATATTGAAGAAAAATTTCCCCGGCACCAGCAAAGCCCGGGAACCCACTCTGAAGGCCCACCCTGAGTGATGAAAAATGCCTAGAAATGTCTCACTCTTTGTGTTAGGTAAAAACAAAACAAAAAGTACATGGGACACATTTAGGCACTTTACATTATAGCAAGAATGCCTAGAAATGTCCCAAATGTTTTGTTAGGGAAAAATCCAATACATGGGAGAAAAAATTCTCCAAGAGAAGCCAAGCCTGGGAAGCCACTCTAAAGCCCCATCCTGAGTGGTGAAAAATGCCTAGAAATGTCTCACTCTTTGTGTTATGTAAAAAAATAAATGGGACACTTGTAGGCACTTTATATTATAGCAAGAATGCCTAGAAATGTCCCAAAGGTTTTGTTAGGGATAAACACAATACATGGTAGAAAAAAATCTCCAGCTCCAACCAAGCCCGGGGACCCACTCTAAAGCCCACCCCCGACTGCTGAAAAATGCCTAGAAATGTCTCACTCTTTGTGTTAGGTAAAAAAAATTAAAATACATGGGATACTTGTAGGCACTTTACAGTGTAGCAAAAGTGCCACGAAATGTCCTACATGTTTTACAAGGGAAAAAAACAATACATTGGAGAAAAAATTCTCCATCACTAGCCAAGCCCGGGAACCCACTCTGAAGGCCCACCCTGAGTGATGAAAAATGCCTAGAAATGTCTCACTCTTTGTGTTAGGTAAAAACAAAACAAAAAATACATGGGACACATGTAGGCACTTTACATTATAGCAAGAATGCCTAGAAATGTCCCAAATGTTTTGTTATGGAAAAATACAATACATGGTAGAAAAAATTCTCCAGCACCAGCCAAGCCCGGGGACCCACTCTAAAGCCCAACCCTGACTGCTGAAAAATGCCTAGAAATGTGTTACTCTTTGTGTTATGTAAAAACATTGACATGGGACACTTGTAGGCACTTTACATTATAGCAAGAATGCCTAGAAATGTCCCAAATGTTTTGTTAGGGATAAATACATTACATGGTAGAAAAAATTATCCAGCACCAGCCAAGCCCGGGGACCCACTCTAAAGCCCAACCCTGAGTGCTGAAAAATGCCTAGAAATGTCTCACTCTTTGTGTTAGGTTAAAAAAAATAAAAATACGTGGGACACTTGTAGGCACTTTACACTGTAGCAAGAATGCCTAGAAATGTCCCAAATGTTTTGTTAGGGAAAAATACAATACATTGGAGAAAAAATTCCCCAGCATCAGCCAAGCCCGGGAACCCAATCTGAAGGACTACCCTGAGTGATGAAAAATGCCTAGAAATGTGTTACTCTTTGCGTTATTTAAAAAAAAAGACATGGGACACTTGTAGGCACTTTACATTATAGCAAGAATGCCTAGAAATGTCCCAAATGTTTTGTTAGGGATAAATACATTACATGGTAGAAAAAATTATCCAGCACCAGCCAAGCCCGGGGACCCACTCTAAAGCCCAACCCTGAGTGCTGAAAAATGCCTAGAAATGTCTCACTCTTTTTGTTAGGTTAAAAAAAATAAAAATACGTGGGACACTTGTAGGCACTTTACACTGTAGCAAAAATGCCTCGAAATGTCCCACACTTTTTGTTAGGGAAAAATACAATATATTGAAGAAAAATTTCCCCGGCACCAGCAAAGCCCGGGAACCCACTCTGAAGGCCCACCCTGAGTGATGAAAAATGCCTAGAAATGTCTCACTCTTTGTGTTAGGTAAAAACAAAACAAAAAATACATGGGACACATGTAGGCACTTTACATTATAGCAAGAATGCCTAGAAATGTCCCAAATGTTTTGTTATGGAAAAATACAATACATGGTAGAAAAAATTCTCCAGCACCAGCCAAGCCCGGGGACCCACTCTAAAGCCCAACCCTGACTGCTGAAAAATGCCTAGAAATGTGTTACTCTTTGTGTTATGTAAAAACATTGACATGGGACACTTGTAGGCACTTTACATTATAGCAAGAATGCCTAGAAATGTCCCAAATGTTTTGTTAGGGATAAATACATTACATGGTAGAAAAAATTATCCAGCACCAGCCAAGCCCGGGGACCCACTCTAAAGCCCAACCCTGAGTGCTGAAAAATGCCTAGAAATGTCTCACTCTTTGTGTTAGGTTAAAAAAAATAAAAATACGTGGGACACTTGTAGGCACTTTACACTGTAGCAAGAATGCCTAGAAATGTCCCAAATGTTTTGTTAGGGAAAAATACAATACATTGGAGAAAAAATTCCCCAGCATCAGCCAAGCCCGGGAACCCAATCTGAAGGACTACCCTGAGTGATGAAAAATGCCTAGAAATGTGTTACTCTTTGCGTTATTTAAAAAAAAAGACATGGGACACTTGTAGGCACTTTACATTATAGCAAGAATGCCTAGAAATGTCCCAAATGTTTTGTTAGGGATAAATACATTACATGGTAGAAAAAATTATCCAGCACCAGCCAAGCCCGGGGACCCACTCTAAAGCCCAACCCTGAGTGCTGAAAAATGCCTAGAAATGTCTCACTCTTTTTGTTAGGTTAAAAAAAATAAAAATACGTGGGACACTTGTAGGCACTTTACACTGTAGCAAAAATGCCTCGAAATGTCCCACACTTTTTGTTAGGGAAAAATACAATATATTGAAGAAAAATTTCCCCGGCACCAGCAAAGCCCGGGAACCCACTCTGAAGGCCCACCCTGAGTGATGAAAAATGCCTAGAAATGTCTCACTCTTTGTGTTAGGTAAAAACAAAACAAAAAATACATGGGACACATGTAGGCACTTTACATTATAGCAAGAATGCCTAGAAATGTCCCAAATGTTTTGTTAGGGAAAAATCCAATACATGGGAGAAAAAATTCTCCAAGAGAAGCCAAGCCTGGGAAGCCACTCTAAAGCCCCATCCTTTGTGGTGAAAAATGCCTAGAAATGTCTCACTCTTTGTGTTATGTAAAAAAATAAATGGGACACTTGTAGGCACTTTATATTATAGCAAGAATGCCTAGAAATGTCCCAAAGGTTTTGTTAGGGATAAACACAATACATGGTAGAAAAAAATCTCCAGCACCAACCAAGCCCGGGGACCCACTCTAAAGCCCACCCCCGACTGCTGAAAAATGCCTAGAAATGTCTCACTCTTTGTGTTAGGTAAAAAAAATTAAAATACATGGGATACTTGTAGGCACTTTACAGTGTAGCAAAAGTGCCACAAAATGTCCTACATGTTTTACAAGGGAAAAAAACAATACATTGGAGAAAAAATTCTCCATCACTAGCCAAGCCCGGGAACCCACTCTGAAGGCCCACCCTGAGTGATGAAAAATGACTAGAAATGTCTCACTCTTTGTGTTAGGTAAAAACAAAACAAAAAATACATGGGACACATGTAGGCACTTTACATTATAGCAAGAATGCCTAGAAATGTCCCAAATGTTTTGTTATGGAAAAATACAATAAATGGGAGAAAAAATTGTCCAGCAGCAGCCAAGCCTGGGAAGCAACTCTAAAGCCCCACCCTGAGTGCTGAAAAATGCCTAAAAATGTGTTATTCTTTGTGTTATGTGAAAAAAATGACATGGGACACTTGTAGGCACTTTACATTATAGCAAGAATGCCTAGAAATGTCCCAAATGTTTTGTTAGGGATAAATACATTACATGGTAGAAAAAATTATCCAGCACCAGCCAAGCCCGGGGACCCACTCTAAAGCCCAACCCTGAGTGCTGAAAAATGCCTAGAAATGTCTCACTCTTTGTGTTAGGTTAAAAAAAATAAAAATACATGGGACACTTGTAGGCACTTTACAGTGTAGCAAAAATGCCTCGAAATGTCCCACACTTTTTGTTAGGGAAAAATACAATATATTGAAGAAAAATTTCCCCATCACCAGCAAAGCCCGGGAACCCACTCTGAAGGCCCACGCTGAGTGATGAAAAATGCCTAGAAATGTCTCACTCTTTGTGTTAGGTAAAAACAAAACAAAAAATACATGGGACACATGTAGGCACTTTACATTATAGCAAGAATGCCTAGAAATGTCCCAAATGTTTTTTTTATGGAAAAATACAATAAATGGGAGAAAAAATTCTCCAGCAGCAGCCAAGCCTGGGAAGCCACTCTAAAGCCCAACCCTGAGTGCTGAAAAATGCCTAGAAATGTGTTACTCTTTGTGTTATGTAAAAACAATGACATGGGACACTTGTAGGCACTTTACATCATTGCAAGAATACCTAGAAATGTCCCACACGTTTTGTTAGGGAAAAATACAATACATTGGAGAAAAAATTCCCCAGCATCAGCCAAGCCCGGGAACCCAATCTGAAGGCCTACTCTGAGTGATGAAAAATGCCTAGAAATGTGTTAGTCTTTGCGTTATTTAAAAAAAAAGACATGGGACACTTGTAGGCACTTTACATTATAGCAAGAATGCCTAGAAATGTCCCAAATGTTTTGTTAGGGATAAATACATTACATGGTAGAAAAAATTATCCAGCACCAGCCAAGCCCGGGGACCCACTCTAAAGCCCAACCCTGAGTGCTGAAAAATGCCTAGAAATGTCTCACTCTTTGTGTTAGGTTAAAAAAAATAAAAATACGTGGGACACTTGTAGGCACTTTACAGTGTAGCAAAAATGCCTCGAAATGTCCCACACTTTTTGTTAGGGAAAAATACAATATATTGAAGAAAAATTTCCCCAGCACCAGCCAAGCCCGGGGACCCACTCTAAAGCCCAACCCTGACTGCTGAAAAATGCCTAGAAATGTCTCACTCTTTGTGTTAGGTCAAAAAAAATAAAAATACATGGGACACTTGTAGGCACTTTACAGTGTAGCAAAAATGCCTCGAAACGTCCCACACGTTTTGTTAGGGAAAAATACAATACATTGAAGAAAAAATTCCCCAGCACCAAACAAGCCCGGGAACCCACTGTGAAGGCCCACCCTGAGTGATGAAAAATGCCTAGAAATGTCTCACTCTTTGTGTTATGTAAAACAATTACATGGGACACTTGTAGGCACTTTAAATTATAGCAAGAATGCCTAGAAATGTCCCAAATGTTTTGTTAGGGATAAATACAATACATGGTAGAAAAAAATCTCCAGCACCAACCAAGCCCGGGGACCCACTCTAAAGCCCACCCCCGACTGCTGAAAAATGCCTAGAAATGTCTCACTCTTTGTGTTAGGTAAAAAAAATTAAAATACATGGGATACTTGTAGGCACTTTACAGTGTAGCAAAAATGCCCCGAAATGTCCCACATGTTTTACAAGGGAAAAATACAATACATTGAAGAAAAAATTCCCCAGCACCAAACAAGCCCGGGAACCCACTGTGAAGGCCCACCCTGAGTGATGAAAAATGCCTAGAAATGTCTCACTCTTTGTGTTATGTAAAACAATTACATGGGACACTTGTAGGCACTTTACATTATAGCAAGAATGCCTAGAGATGTCCCAAATGTTTTGTTAGGGATAAATACAATACATGGTAGAAAAAAATCTCCAGCACCAACCAAGCCCGGGGACCCACTCTAAAGCCCACCCCCGACTGCTGAAAAATGCCTAGAAATGTCTCACTCTTTGTGTTAGGTAAAAAAAATTAAAATACATGGGATACTTGTAGGCACTTTACAGTGTAGCAAAAATGCCCCGAAATGTCCCACATGTTTTACAAGGGAAAAAAACAATACATTGGAGAAAAAATTCTCCATCACTAGCCAAGCCCGGGAACCCACTCTGAAGGCCCACCCTGAGTGATGAAAAATGCCTAGAAATGTCTCACTCTTTGTGTTAGGTTAAAAAAAAAAAAAATACGTGGGACACTTGTAGGCACTTTACAGTGTAGCAAAAATGTTTCGAAATGTCCCACACGTTTTGTTAGGGAAAAATACAATACATTGGAGAAAAAATTCCCCAGCACCAGCCAAGCCCGGGAACCCACTCTGAAGGCCAACCTTGAGTGATAAAAAATGCCTAAAAATGTCTCAAACTATGTGTTAGGTAAAAACAAAACAAAAAATACATGGGACACTTGTAGGCACTTTACATCATAGCAAGAATGCCTAGAAATGTCCCAAATGTTTTGTTAGGGAAAAATCCAATACATGGGAGAAAAAATTCTCCAAGAGAAGCCAAGCCTGGGAAGCCACTCTAAAGCCCCATCCTGAGTGGTAAAAAATGCCTAGAAATGTCTCACTCTTTGTGTTATGTAAAAAAATAAATGGGACACTTGTAGGCACTTTATATTATAGCAAGAATGCCTAGAAATGTCCCAAAGGTTTTGTTAGGGATAAACACAATACATGGTAGAAAAAATTCTACAGCACCAGCCAAGCCCGGGGACCCACTCTAAAGCCCAACCCCGACTGCTGAAAAATGCCTAGAAATGTCTCACTCTTTGTGTTAGGTCAACAAAAATAAAAATACATGGGACACTTGTAGGCACTTTACAGTTTAGCAAGAATGCCTAGAAATGTCCCAAATGTTTTGTTAGGGAAAAATACAATAAATGGGAGAAAAAATTGTCCAGCAGCAGCCAAGCCTGGGTAGCAACTCTAAAGCCCCACCCTGAGTGCTGAAAAATGCCTAGATATGTCTCACTCTTTGTGTTATGTAAAAAAAATGACATGGGACACTTGTAGGCACTTTACATTATAGCAAGAATGCCTAGAAATGTCCCAAATGTTTTGTTAGGGATAAAAACATTACATGGTAGAAAAAATTATCCAGCACCAGCCAAGCCCGGGAACCCACTCTGAAGGCCGACCCTGAGTGATGAAAAATGCCTAGAAATGTCTCACTCTTTGTGTTATGTAAAACAATTACATGGGACACTTGTAGGCACTTTACATTATAGCAAGAATGCCTAGAAATGTCCCAAATGTTTTGTTAGGGATAAATACAATACATGGTAGAAAAAAATCTCCAACACCAACCAAGCCCGGGGACCCACTCTAAAGCCCACCCCCGACTGCTGAAAAATGCCTAGAAATGTCTCACTCTTTGTGTTAGGTAAAACAAATTAAAATACATGGGATACTTGTAGGCACTTTACATTATAGCAAGAATGCCTAGAAATGTCCCAAATGTTTTGTTAGGGAAAAATACAATACATTGGAGAAAAAATTTCCCATTACCAGCCAAGCACGGGAACCCAATCTGAAGGCCTACCCTGAGTGATGAAAAATGCCTAGAAATGTGTTAATCTTTGCGTTATTTAAAAAAAAAGACATGGGACACTTGTAGGTACTTTACATTATAGCAAGAATGCCTAGAAATGTCCCAAATGTTTTGTTAGGGATAAATACATTACATGGTAGAAAAAATTATCCAGCACCAGCCAAGCCCGGGGACCCACTCTAAAGCCTAACGCTGAGTGCTGAAAAATGCCTAGAAATGTCTCACTCTTTGTGTTAGGTTAAAAAAAAAAAAAATACGTGGGACACTTGTAGGCACTTTACAGTGTAGCAAAAATGTTTCGAAATGTCCCACACGTTTTGTTAGGGAAAAATACAATACATTGGTGAAAAAATTCCCCAGCACCAGCCAAGCCCGGGAACCCACTCTGAAGGCCCACCTTGAGTGATAAAAAATGCCTAAAAATGTCTCAAACTTTGTGTTAGGTAAAAACAAAACAAAAAATACATGGGACACTTGTAGGCACTTTACATTATAGCAAGAATGCCTAGAAATGTCCTAAATGTTTTTTTTTAGAGAAAAATAGCCCGGGGACCCACTCTAAAGCTCCACCTTGAGTGCTAAAATATGCCTAGAAATGTCTCACTCTTTGTGTTAGGTAAAAAAATACATGGGACACTTGTAGGCACTTTACAGTTAAGCAAAAATGCCTCGAAATGTCCCACACGTTTTGTTAGGGAAAAATAGAATAAATTGGAGAAAAAATTCCCCAGCACCAGCCAAGCCCGGGAACCCACTCTGAAGGACCACCCTGAGTGATGAAAAATGCCTAGAAATGTCTCACTCTTTGTGTTATGTAAACAAATACATGGGACACTTTTAGGCACTTTACAGTGTAGCAAAAATGCCTCGAAATGTCCCACACGTTTTGTTAGGGATAAACACAATACATGGTAGAAAAAATTCTCCAGCACCAGCCAAGCCTGGGGACCCACTCTAAAGCCCCACCCTGAGTGCTGAAAAATGCCTAGAAATATATCACTCTTTGTGTTATGTAAAAAAATAAATGGGACACTTGTAGACACTTTATATTATAGCAAGAATGCCTCGAAATGTCCCAAATGTTTTGTTAGGGATAAACACAATACATGGTAGAAAAAATTCTCCAGCACCAGCCACGCCCGGGGACCCACTCTAAAGCCCTACCCTGAGTGGTGAAAAATGCCTAGAAATATATCACACTTTGTGTTATGTAAAACAATTACATGGGACACTTGAAGGCACTTTATATTATAGCAAGAATGCCTAGAAATGTCCCAAATGTTTTGTTAGGGATAAATACCATTCATGGTAGAAAAAAATCTCCAGCACCAGCCATGCCAGGGGACCCACTTTAAAGCCCAACCCTGAGTGCTGAAAAATGCCTAGAAATGTCTCAATCTTTGTGTTAGGTAAAAACAAAACAAAAAATACATGGGACACTTGTAGGCACATTACATTATAGCAAGAATGCCTAGAAATGTCCTAAATATTTTTCTTTTAGAGAAAAATAGCCCGGGGACCCACTCTAAAGCTCCACCTTGAGTGCTAAAATATGCCTAGAAATGTCTCACTCTTTGTGTTAGGTAAAAAAATACATGGGACACTTGTAGGCACTTTACAGTGTAGCAAAAATGCCTAGAAAAGTCCCACACGTTTTGTTAGGTAAAAAAGATATACATTGGAGAAAAAATTCTCCAGCACCAGCCAAGCCCGGGAACACACTCTGAAGGCCCACCCTGAGTGATGAAAAATGCCTAGAAATGTCTCACTCTTTGTGTTAGGTTAAAAAAAACTGAAAAATACATGGGACACTTGTAGGCACTTTACAGTTAAGCGAAAAAAAAAATGTCTCGAAATGTCCCACACGTTTTGTTAGGGAAAAATAGAATAAATTGGAGAAAAATTCCCGAGCACCAGCCAAGCCCGGGAACCCACTTTAAAGCCCAACCCTGAGTGCTGAAAAATGCCTAGAAATGTCTCACTCTTTGTGTTAGGTTAAAATAAATAAAAATACATGGGACACTTCTAGGCACTTTACAGTGTAGCAAAATTGCCTCGAAATGTCCCACACGTTTTGTTAGGGAAAATTACAATACATTGGAGAAAAAATTCCCCAGCACCAGCCAAGCCCAGGAACCCACTCTGAAGGACCACCCTGAGTGATGAAAAATGCCTAAAAATGTCTCACTCTTTGTGTTATGTAAACAAATACATGGGACACTTGTAGGCACTTTACAGTGTAGCAAAAATGCCTCGAAATGTCCCACACGTTTTGTTAGGGATAAACACAATACATGGTAGAAAAAATTCTCCAGCACCAGCCAAGCCCGGGGACCCACTCTAAAGCCCCACCCTGAGTGCTGAAAAATGCCTAGAAATATATCACTCTTTGTGTTAGGTTAAAATAAATAAAAATACATGGGACACTTGTAGGCACTTTACAGTGTAGCAAAATTGCCTCGAAATGTCCCACACGTTTTGTTAGGGAAAATTACAATACACGGGAGAAACAATTCTCCAGCACCAGCCAAGCCCGGGAACACACTCTGAAGGCCCACCCTGAGTGATGAAAAATGCCTAGAAATGTCTCACCCTTTGTGTTAGGTTAAACGAAAATGAAAAATACATGGGACACTTGTAGGCACTTTACAGTTAAGCAAAAATGCCTCGAAATGTCCCACACGTTTTGTTAGGGAAAAATACAATAAATTGGAGAAAAAATTCCCGAGCACCAGCCAAGCCCGGGAACCCACTCTGAAGGACCACCCTGAGTGATGAAAAATGCCTAGAAATGTCTCACTCTTTGTGTTATGTAAAAACAAAACAAAAAATACATGGGACACTTGAAGGCACTTTACATTATAGCAAGAATGCCTCGAAATGTCCCAAATGTTTTGTTAGGGATAAACACAATACATGGTAGAAAAAATTCTCCAGCACCAGCCAAGCCCGGGGACCCACTCTAAAGCCCCACCCTGAGTGCTGAAAAATGCCTAGAATTATATCACTCTTTGTGTTATGTAAAACAATTACATGGGACACTTGTAGGCACTTTATATTATAGCAAGAATGCCTAGAAATGTCCCAAATGTTTTGTTAGGGATAAATACCATTCATGGTAGAAAAAAATCTCCAGCACCAGCCATGCCCGGGGACCCACTTTAAAGCCCAACCCTGAGTGCTGAAAAATGCCTAGAAATGTCCCACTCTTTGTGTTAGGTTAAAAAAAATAAAAATACATGGGACACTTGTAGGTACTTTACAGTGTAGCAAAAATGCCTCGAAATGTCCCACACGTTTTGGTAGGGAAAAATACAATACATTGGAGAAAGAATTCCCCAGCACAAGCCAAGTCCGGGAACCCACTCTGAAGGCCCACCCTGAGTGATGAAAAATGCCTAGAAATGTCTCACTCTTTGTGTTATGTAAACAAATACATGGGACACTTGTAGGCACTTTACAGTGTAGCAAAAATGCCTAGAAATGTCCCACTCGTTTTGTTAGGGAAAAATACAATACATTGGAGAAAAAATTCTCCAGCACCAGCCAAGCCCGGGAACCCACTCTGAAGGTCCACCCTGAGTGATGAAAAATGCCTAGAAATGTCTCACTCTTTGTGTTAGGTAAAAACAAAACAAAAAATACATGGGACACTTGTAGGCACTTTACATTATAGCAAGAATGCCTAGAAATGTCCTAAATGTTTTTTTTTAGAGAAAAATAGCCCGGGGACCCACTCTAAAGCTCCACCTTGAGTGCTAAAATATGCCTAGAAATGTCTCACTCTTTGTGTTAGGTAAAAAAATACATGGGACACTTGTAGGCACTTTACAGTGTAGCAAAAATGCCTAGAAAAGTCCCAAACGTTTTGTTAGGGAAAAATCCAATACATGGGAGAAAAAATTCTCCAAGAGAAGCCAAGCCTGGGAAGCCACTCTAAAGCCCCATCCTGAGTGGTAAAAAATGCCTAGAAATGTCTCACTCTTTGTGTTATGTAAAAAAATAAATGGGACACTTGTAGGCACTTTATATTATAGCAAGAATGCCTAGAAATGTCCCAAAGGTTTTGTTAGGGATAAACACAATACATGGTAGAAAAAATTCTCCAGCACCAGCCAAGCCCGGGGACCCACTCTAAAGCCCAACCCCGACTGCTGAAAAATGCCTAGAAATGTCTCACTCTTTGTGTTAGGTCAACAAAACAAAAAATACATGGGACACTTGTAGGCACTTTACATTATAGCAAGAATGCCTAGAAATGTCCCAAATGTTTTGTCAGGGAAAATTACAATAAATGGGAGAAAAAATTGTCCAGCAGCAGCCAAGCCTGGGTAGCAACTCTAAAGCCCCACCCTGAGTGCTGAAAAATGCCTAGATATGTCTCACTCTTTGTGTTATGTAAAAAAAATGACATGGGACACTTGTAGGCACTTTACATTATAGCAAGAATGCCTAGAAATGTCCCAAATGTTTTGTTAGGGATAAAAACATTACATGGTAGAAAAAATTATCCAGCACCAGCCAAGCCCGGGAACCCACTCTGAAGGCCGACCCTGAGTGATGAAAAATGCCTAGAAATGTCTCACTCTTTGTGTTATGTAAAACAATTACATGGGACACTTGTAGGCACTTTACATTATAGCAAGAATGCCTAGAAATGTCCCAAATGTTTTGTTAGGGATAAATACAATACATGGTAGAAAAAAATCTCCAACACCAACCAAGCCCGGGGACCCACTCTATAGCCCACCCCCGACTGCTGAAAAATGCCTAGAAATGTCTCACTCTTTGTGTTAGGTAAAACAAATTAAAATACATGGGATACTTGTAGGCACTTTACATTATAGCAAGAATGCCTAGAAATGTCCCAAATGTTTTGTTAGGGAAAAATACAATACATTGGAGAAAAAATGT
Organism: Pleuronectes platessa; assembly: GCF_947347685.1. Classification (NCBI taxonomy): domain Eukaryota; kingdom Metazoa; phylum Chordata; class Actinopteri; order Pleuronectiformes; family Pleuronectidae; genus Pleuronectes; species Pleuronectes platessa. The sequence goes on from NC_070640.1 coordinate 25,429,164, forward strand.
CCCATTACCAGCCAAGCACGGGAACCCAATCTGAAGGCCTACCCTGAGTGATGAAAAATGCCTAGAAATGTGTTAATCTTTGCGTTATTTAAAAAAAAAGACATGGGACACTTGTAGGTACTTTACATTATAGCAAGAATGCCTAGAAATGTCCCAAATGTTTTGTTAGGGATAAATACATTACATGGTAGAAAAAATTATCCAGCACCAGCCAAGCCCGGGGACCCACTCTAAAGCCCAACGCTGAGTGCTGAAAAATGCCTAGAAATGTCTCACTCTTTGTGTTAGGTTAAAAAAAAAAAAAATACGTGGGACACTTGTAGGCACTTTACAGTGTAGCAAAAATGTTTCGAAATGTCCCACACGTTTTGTTAGGGAAAAATACAATACATTGGAGAAAAAATTCCCCAGCACCAGCCAAGCCCGGGAACCCACTCTGAAGGCCCACCTTGAGTGATAAAAAATGCCTAAAAATGTCTCAAACTTTGTGTTAGGTAAAAACAAAACAAAAAATACATGGGACACTTGTAGGCACTTTACATTATAGCAAGAATGCCTAGAAATGTCCTAAATGTTTTTTTTTACAGAAAAATAGCCCGGGGACCCACTCTAAAGCTCCACCTTGAGTGCTAAAATATGCCTAGAAATGTCTCACTCTTTGTGTTAGGTAAAAAAATACATGGGACACTTGTAGGCACTTTACAGTGTAGCAAAAATGCCTAGAAAAGTCCCAAATGTTTTGTTAGGTAAAAAAGATATACATTGGAGAAAAAATTCTCCAGCACCAGCCAAGCCCGGGAACGCACTCTGAAGGCCCACCCTGAGTGATGAAAAATGCCTAGAAATGTCTCACTCTTTGTGTTAGGTTAAAAAAAAATGAAAAATACATGGGACACTTGTAGGCACTTTACAGTTAAGCAAAAATGCCTCGAAATGTCCCACACGTTTTGTTAGGGAAAAATAGAATAAATTGGAGAAAAAATTCCCCAGCACCAGCCAAGCCCGGGAACCCACTCTGAAGGACCACCCTGAGTGATGCAAAATGCCTAGAAATGTCTCACTCTTTGTGTTATGTAAACAAATACATGGGACACTTTTAGGCACTTTACAGTGTAGCAAAAATGCCTCGAAATGTCCCACACGTTTTGTTAGGGATAAACACAATACATGGTAGAAAAAATTCTCCAGCACCAGCCAAGCCCGGGGACCCACTCTAAAGCCCCACCCTGAGTGCTGAAAAATGCCTAGAAATATATCACTCTTTGTGTTATGTAAAAAAATACATGGGACACTTGTAGACACTTTATATTATAGCAAGAATGCCTCGAAATGTCCCAAATGTTTTGTTAGGGATAAACACAATACATGGTAGAAAAAATTCTCCAGCACCAGCCAAGCCCGGGGACCCACTCTAAAGCCCCACCCTGAGTGGTGAAAAATTCCTAGAAATATATCACACTTTGTGTTATGTAAAACAATTACATGGGACACTTGAAGGCACTTTATATTATAGCAAGAATGCCTAGAAATGTCCCAAATGTTTTGTTAGGGATAAATACCATTCATGGCAGAAAAAAATCTCCAGCACCAGCCATGCCAGGGGACCCACTTTAAAGCCCAACCCTGAGTGCTGAAAAATGCCTAGAAATGTCTCAATCTTTGTGTTAGGTAAAAACAAAACAAAAAATACATGGGACACTTGTAGGCACATTACATTATAGCAAGAATGCCTAGAAATGTCCCACACGTTTTGTTAGGGAAAAATAGAATAAATTGGAGAAAAAATTCCCGAGCACCAGCCAAGCCCGGGAACCCACTTTAAAGCCCAACCCTGAGTGCTGAAAAATGCCTAGAAATGTCTCACTCTTTGTGTTAGGTAAAAAAATACATGGGACACTTGTAGGCACTTTACAGTGTAGCAAAAATGCCTAGAAAAGTCCCACACGTTTTGTTAGGTAAAAAAGATATACATTGGAGAAAAAATTCTCCAGCACCAGCCAAGCCCGGGAACACACTCTGAAGGCCCACCCTGAGTGATGAAAAATGCCTAGAAATGTCTCACTCTTTGTGTTAGGTTAAAAAAAACTGAAAAATACATGGGACACTTGTAGGCACTTTACAGTTAAGCGAAAAAAAAAATGTCTCGAAATGTCCCACACGTTTTGTTAGGGAAAAATAGAATAAATTGGAGAAAAATTCCCGAGCACCAGCCAAGCCCGGGAACCCACTTTAAAGCCCAACCCTGAGTGCTGAAAAATGCCTAGAAATGTCTCACTCTTTGTGTTAGGTTAAAATAAATAAAAATACATGGGACACTTCTAGGCACTTTACAGTGTAGCAAAATTGCCTCGAAATGTCCCACACGTTTTGTTAGGGAAAATTACAATACATTGGAGAAAAAATTCCCCAGCACCAGCCAAGCCCGGGAACCCACTCTGAAGGACCACCCTGAGTGATGAAAAATGCCTAAAAATGTCTCACTCTTTGTGTTATGTAAACAAATACATGGGACACTTGTAGGCACTTTACAGTGTAGCAAAAATGCCTCGAAATGTCCCACACGTTTTGTTAGGGATAAACACAATACATGGTAGAAAAAATTCTCCAGCACCAGCCAAGCCCGGGGACCCACTCTAAAGCCCCACCCTGAGTGCTGAAAAATGCCTAGAAATATATCACTCTTTGTGTTAGGTTAAAATAAATAAAAATACATGGGACACTTGTAGGCACTTTACAGTGTAGCAAAATTGCCTCGAAATGTCCCACACGTTTTGTTAGGGAAAATTACAATACACGGGAGAAACAATTCTCCAGCACCAGCCAAGCCCGGGAACACACTCTGAAGGCCCACCCTGAGTGATGAAAAATGCCTAGAAATGTCTCACCCTTTGTGTTAGGTTAAACGAAAATGAAAAATACATGGGACACTTGTAGGCACTTTACAGTTAAGCAAAAATGCCTCGAAATGTCCCACACGTTTTGTTAGGGAAAAATACAATAAATTGGAGAAAAAATTCCCGAGCACCAGCCAAGCCCGGGAACCCACTCTGAAGGACCACCCTGAGTGATGAAAAATGCCTAGAAATGTCTCACTCTTTGTGTTATGTAAAAACAAAACAAAAAATACATGGGACACTTGAAGGCACTTTACATTATAGCAAGAATGCCTCGAAATGTCCCAAATGTTTTGTTAGGGATAAACACAATACATGGTAGAAAAAATTCTCCAGCACCAGCCAAGCCCGGGGACCCACTCTAAAGCCCCACCCTGAGTGCTGAAAAATGCCTAGAATTATATCACTCTTTGTGTTATGTAAAACAATTACATGGGACACTTGTAGGCACTTTATATTATAGCAAGAATGCCTAGAAATGTCCCAAATGTTTTGTTAGGGATAAATACCATTCATGGTAGAAAAAAATCTCCAGCACCAGCCATGCCCGGGGACCCACTTTAAAGCCCAACCCTGAGTGCTGAAAAATGCCTAGAAATGTCCCACTCTTTGTGTTAGGTTAAAAAAAATAAAAATACATGGGACACTTGTAGGTACTTTACAGTGTAGCAAAAATGCCTCGAAATGTCCCACATGTTTTGGTAGGGAAAAATACAATACATTGGAGAAAGAATTCCCCAGCACAAGCCAAGTCCGGGAACCCACTCTGAAGGCCCACCCTGAGTGATGAAAAATGCCTAGAAATGTCTCACTCTTTGTGTTATGTAAAAAAATACATGGGACACTTGTAGGCACTTTATATTATAGCAAGAATGCCTAGAAATGTCCCAAATGTTTTGTTAGGGATAAACACAATACATGGTAGAAAAAATTCTCCAGTACCAGCCAAGCCCGGGGACCTACTCTAAAGCCTCACCCTGAGTGGTGAAAAATGCCTAGAAAAGTCTCACTCTTTGTGTTATGTAAAAACAAAACAAAAAATACATGGGACACTTGTAGGCACTTTACATTATAGCAAGAATGCCTCGAAATGTCCCAAATGTTTTGTTAGGGATAAACACAATACATGGTAGAAAAAATTCTCCAGCACCAGCCAAGCCCGGGGACCCACTCTAAAGCCCCACCCTGAGTGCTGAAAAATGCCTAGAAATTGCTCACTCTTTGTTTAAGGTAAAAAAATGTTAATACATGTGACACTTGTAGGCACTTTACAGTGTAGCAAAAATGCCTAAAAAAAGTCCCAAATATTTTGTTAGGGATAAATACCATTCATGGTAGAAAAAAATCTCCAGCACCAGCCATGCCAGGGGACCCACTTTAAAGCCCAACCCTGAGTGCTGAAAAATTCCTAGAAATGTCCCACTCTTTGTGTTAGGTTAAAAAAAATAAAAATACATGGGACACTTGTAGGTACTTTACAGTGTAGCAAAAATGCCTCGAAATGTCCCACACGTTTTGGTAGGGAAAAATACAATACATTGGAGAAAGAATTCCCCAGCACAAGCCAAGTCCGGGAACCCACTCTGAAGGCCCACCCTGAGTGATGAAAAATGTCTAGAAATGTCTCACTCTTTGTGTTATGTAAAAAAATACATGGGACACTTGTAGGCACTTTACATTATAGCAAGAATGCCTAGAAATGTCCCAAATGTTTTGTTAGGGATAAACACAATACATGGTAGAAAAAATTCTCCAGCACCAGCCAAGCCCGGGGACCCACTTTAAAGCCCAACCCTGAGTGCTGAAAAATGCCTAGAAATGTCCCACTCTTTGTGTTAGGTTAAAAAAAATAAAAATACATGGGACACTTGTAGGTACTTTACAGTGTAGCAAAAATGCCTCGAAATGTCCCACACATTTTGGTAGGGAAAAATACAATACATTGGAGAAAGAATTCCCCAGCACAAGCCAAGTCCGGGAACCCACTCTGAAGGCCCACCCTGAGTGATGAAAAATGCTTAGAAGTTTCTCACTCTTTGTGTTATGTAAACAAATACATGGGACACTTGTAGGCACTTTACAGTGTAGCAAAAATGCCTCGAAATGTCCCACACGTTTTGTTAGGGAAAAATACAATACATTGGAGAAAAAATTCTCCAGCACCAGCCAAGCCCGGGAACCCACTCTGAAGGTCAACCCTGAGTGATGAAAAATGCCTAGAAATGTCTCACTCTTTGTGTTAGGTAAAAACAAAACAAAAAATACATGGGACACTTGTAGGCACTTTACATTATAGCAAGAATGCCTAGAAATGTCCTAAATGTTTTTTTTTAGAGAAAAATAGCCCGGGGACCCACTCTAAAGCTCCACCTTGAGTGCTAAAATATGCCTAGAAATGTCTCACTCTTTGTGTTAGGTAAAAAAATACATGGGACACTTGTAGGCACTTTACAGTGTAGCAAAAATGCCTAGAAAAGTCCCAAACGTTTTGTTAGGGATAAACACAATACATGGTAGAAAAAATTCTCCAGCACCAGCCAAGCCCGGGGACCCACTCTAAAGCCCCACCCTGAGTGGTGAAAAATGCCTAGAAATATATCACTCTTTGTGTTATGTAAAACAATTACATGGGACACTTGTAGGCACTTTATATTATAGCAAGAATGCCTAGAAATGTCCCAAATGTTTTGTTAGGGATAAATACCATTCATGGTAGAAAAAAATCTCCAGCACCAGCCATGCCCGGGGACCCACTTTAAAGCCCAACCCTGAGTGCTGAAAAATGCCTAGAAATGTCTCACTCTTTGTGTTAGGTTAAAAAAAATAAAAATACATGGGACACTTGTAGGTACTTTACAGTGTAGCAAAAATGCCTCGAAATGTCCCACACGTTTTGTTAGGGAAAAATACAATACATTGGAGAAAAAATTCCCCAGCACCAGCCAAGCCCGGGAACCCACTCTGAAGGACCACCCTGAGTGATGAAAAATGCTTAGAAGTTTCTCACTCTTTGTGTTATGTAAACAAATACATGGGACACTTGTAGGCACTTTACAGTGTAGCAAAAATGCCTCGAAATGTCCCACACGTTTTGTTAGGGAAAAATACAATACATTGGAGAAAAAATTCTCCAGCACCAGCCAAGCCCGGGAACCCACTCTGAAGGTCCACCCTGAGTGATGAAAAATGCCTAGAAATGTCTCACTCTTTGTGTTAGGTAAAAACAAAACAAAAAATACATGGGACACTTGTAGGCACTTTACATTATAGCAAGAATGCCTAGAAATGTCCTAAATGTTTTTTTTTAGAGAAAAATAGCCAGGGGACCCACTCTAAAGCTCCACCTTGAGTGCTAAAATATGCCTAGAAATGTATCACTCTTTGTGTTAGGTAAAAAAATACATGGGACACTTGTAGGCACTTTACAGTGTAGCAAAAATGCCTAGAAAAGTCCCAAACGTTTTGTTAGGTAAAAAAGATATACATTGGAGAAAAAATTCTCCAGCACCAGCCAAGCCCGGGAACACACTCTGAAGGCCCACCCTGAGTGATGAAAAATGCCTAGAAATGTCTCACTCTTTGTGTTAGGTTAAAACAAAATGAAAAATACATGGGACACTTGTAGGCACTTTACAGTTAAGCAAAAATGCCTCGAAATGTCCCACACGTTTTGTTAGGGAAAAATAGAATAAATTGGAGAAAAAATTCCCGAGCACCAGCCAAGCCCGGGAACCCACTTTAAAGCCCAACCCTGAGTGCTGAAAAATGCCTAGAAATGTCTCACTCTTTGTGTTAGGTTAAAATAAATAAAAATACATGGGACACTTGTAGGCACTTTACAGTGTAGCAAAATTGCCTCGAAATGTCCCACACGTTTTGTTAGGGAAAATTACAATACATTGGAGAAAAAATTCCCCAGCACCAGCCAAGCCCGGGAACCCACTCTGAAGGACCACCCTGAGTGATGAAAAATGCCTAGAAATGTCTCACTCTTTGTGTTATGTAAACAAATACATGGGACACTTGTAGGCACTTTACAGTGTAGCAAAAATGCCTCGAAATGTCCCACACGTTTTGTTAGGGATAAACACAATACATGGTAGAAAAAATTCTCCAGCACCAGCCAAGCCCGGGGACCCACTCTAAAGCCCCACCCTGAGTGCTGAAAAATGCCTAGAAATATATCGCTCTTTGTGTTATGTAAAAAAATACATGGGACACTTGTAGACACTTTATATTATAGCAAGAATGCCTCGAAATGTCCCAAATGTTTTGTTAGGGATAAACACAATACATGGTAGAAAAAATTCTCCAGCACCAGCCAAGCCCGGGGACCCACTCTAAAGCCCCACCCTGAGTGGTGAAAAATGCCTAGAAATATATCACACTTTGTGTTATGTAAAACAATTACATGGGACACTTGAAGGCACTTTATATTATAGCAAGAATGCCTAGAAATGTCCCAAATGTTTTGTTAGGGATAAATACCATTCATGGTAGAAAAAAATCTCCAGCACCAGCCATGCCAGGGGACCCACTTTAAAGCCCAACCCTGAGTGCTGAAAAATGCCTAGAAATGTCTCAATCTTTGTGTTAGGTAAAAACAAAACAAAAAATACATGGGACACTTGTAGGCACATTACATTATAGCAAGAATGCCTAGAAATGTCCTAAATGTTTTTCTTTTAGAGAAAAATAGCCCGGGGACCCACTCTAAAGCTCCACCTTGAGTGCTAAAATATGCCTAGAAATGTCTCACTCTTTGTGTTAGGTAAAAAAATACATGGGACACTTGTAGGCACTTTACAGTGTAGCAAAAATGCCTAGAAAAGTCCCACACGTTTTGTTAGGTAAAAAAGATATACATTGGAGAAAAAATTCTCCAGCACCAGCCAAGCCCGGGAACACACTCTGAAGGCCCACCCTGAGTGATGAAAAATGCCTAGAAATGTCTCACTCTTTGTGTTAGGTTAAAAAAAACTGAAAAATACATGGGACACTTGTAGGTACTTTACAGTGTAGCAAAAATGCCTCGAAATGTCCCACACGTTTTGTTAGGGAAAAATACAATACATTGGAGAAAAAATTCCCCAGCACCAGCCAAGCCCGGGAACCCACTCTGAAGGACCACCCTGAGTGATGAAAAATGCTTAGAAGTTTCTCACTCTTTGTGTTATGTAAACAAATACATGGGACACTTGTAGGCACTTTACAGTGTAGCAAAAATGCCTCGAAATGTCCCACACGTTTTGTTAGGGAAAAATACAATACATTGGAGAAAAAATTCTCCAGCACCAGCCAAGCCCGGGAACCCACTCTGAAGGTCCACCCTGAGTGATGAAAAATGCCTAGAAATGTCTCACTCTTTGTGTTAGGTAAAAACAAAACAAAAAATACATGGGACACTTGTAGGCACTTTACATTATAGCAAGAATGCCTAGAAATGTCCTAAATGTTTTTTTTTAGAGAAAAATAGCCAGGGGACCCACTCTAAAGCTCCACCTTGAGTGCTAAAATATGCCTAGAAATGTATCACTCTTTGTGTTAGGTAAAAAAATACATGGGACACTTGTAGGCACTTTACAGTTAAGCAAAAATGCCTCGAAATGTCCCACACGTTTTGTTAGGGAAAAATAGAATAAATTGGAGAAAAAATTCCCGAGCACCAGCCAAGCCCGGGAACCCACTTTAAAGCCCAACCCTGAGTGCTGAAAAATGCCTAGAAATGTCTCACTCTTTGTGTTAGGTTAAAATAAATAAAAATACATGGGACACTTGTAGGCACTTTACAGTGTAGCAAAATTGCCTCGAAATGTCCCACACGTTTTGTTAGGGAAAATTACAATACATTGGAGAAAAAATTCCCCAGCACCAGCCAAGCCCGGGAACCCACTCTGAAGGACCACCCTGAGTGATGAAAAATGCCTAGAAATGTCTCACTCTTTGTGTTATGTAAACAAATACATGGGACACTTGTAGGCACTTTACAGTGTAGCAAAAATGCCTCGAAATGTCCCACACGTTTTGTTAGGGATAAACACAATACATGGTAGAAAAAATTCTCCAGCACCAGCCAAGCCCGGGGACCCACTCTAAAGCCCCACCCTGAGTGCTGAAAAATGCCTAGAAATATATCGCTCTTTGTGTTATGTAAAAAAATACATGGGACACTTGTAGACACTTTATATTATAGCAAGAATGCCTCGAAATGTCCCAAATGTTTTGTTAGGGATAAACACAATACATGGTAGAAAAAATTCTCCAGCACCAGCCAAGCCCGGGGACCCACTCTAAAGCCCCACCCTGAGTGGTGAAAAATGCCTAGAAATATATCACACTTTGTGTTATGTAAAACAATTACATGGGACACTTGAAGGCACTTTATATTATAGCAAGAATGCCTAGAAATGTCCCAAATGTTTTGTTAGGGATAAATACCATTCATGGTAGAAAAAAATCTCCAGCACCAGCCATGCCAGGGGACCCACTTTAAAGCCCAACCCTGAGTGCTGAAAAATGCCTAGAAATGTCTCAATCTTTGTGTTAGGTAAAAACAAAACAAAAAATACATGGGACACTTGTAGGCACATTACATTATAGCAAGAATGCCTAGAAATGTCCTAAATGTTTTTCTTTTAGAGAAAAATAGCCCGGGGACCCACTCTAAAGCTCCACCTTGAGTGCTAAAATATGCCTAGATATGTCTCACTCTTTGTGTTAGGTAAAAAAATACATGGGACACTTGTAGGCACTTTACAGTGTAGCAAAAATGCCTAGAAAAGTCCCACACGTTTTGTTAGGTAAAAAAGATATACATTGGAGAAAAAATTCTCCAGCACCAGCCAAGCCCGGGAACACACTCTGAAGGCCCACCCTGAGTGATGAAAAATGCCTAGAAATGTCTCACTCTTTGTGTTAGGTTAAAAAAAACTGAAAAATACATGGGACACTTGTAGGCACTTTACAGTTAAGCGAAAAAAAAAATGTCTCGAAATGTCCCACACGTTTTGTTAGGGAAAAATAGAATAAATTGGAGAAAAATTCCCGAGCACCAGCCAAGCCCGGGAACCCACTTTAAAGCCCAACCCTGAGTGCTGAAAAATGCCTAGAAATGTCTCACTCTTTGTGTTAGGTTAAAATAAATAAAAATACATGGGACACTTCTAGGCACTTTACAGTGTAGCAAAATTGCCTCGAAATGTCCCACACGTTTTGTTAGGGAAAATTACAATACATTGGAGAAAAAATTCCCCAGCACCAGCCAAGCCCGGGAACCCACTCTGAAGGACCACCCTGAGTGATGAAAAATGCCTAAAAATGTCTCACTCTTTGTGTTATGTAAACAAATACATGGGACACTTGTAGGCACTTTACAGTGTAGCAAAAATGCCTCGAAATGTCCCACACGTTTTGTTAGGGATAAACACAATACATGGTAGAAAAAATTCTCCAGCACCAGCCAAGCCCGGGGACCCACTCTAAAGCCCCACCCTGAGTGCTGAAAAATGCCTAGAAATATATCACTCTTTGTGTTAGGTTAAAATAAATAAAAATACATGGGACACTTGTAGGCACTTTACAGTGTAGCAAAATTCCCTCGAAATGTCCCACACGTTTTGTTAGGGAAATTTACAATACACGGGAGAAACAATTCCCCAGCACAAGCCAAGTCCGGGAACCCACTCTGAAGGCCCACCCTGAGTGATGAAAAATGCCTAGAAATGTCTCACTCTTTGTGTTATGTAAAAAAATACATGGGACACTTGTAGGCACTTTATATTATAGCAAGAATGCCTAGAAATGTCCCAAATGTTTTGTTACGGATAAACACAATACATGGTAGAAAAAATTCTCCAGCACCAGCCAAGCCCGGGGACCTACTCTAAAGCCTCACCCTGAGTGGTGAAAAATGCCTAGAAAAGTCTCACTCTTTGTGTTATGTAAAAACAAAACAAAAAATACATGGGACACTTGTAGGCACTTTACATTATAGCAAGAATGCCTCGAAATGTCCCAAATGTTTTGTTAGGGATAAACACAATACATGGTAGAAAAAATTCTCCAGCACCAGCCAAGCCCGGGGACCCACTCTAAAGCCCCACCCTGAGTGCTGAAAAATGCCTACAAATATATCACTCTTTGTGTTATGTAAAACAATTACATGGGACACTTGTAGGCACTTTATATTATAGCAAGAATGCCTAGAAATGTCTCAAATGTTTTGTTAGGGATAAACACCATTCATGGTAGAAAAAAATCTCCAGCACCAGCCATGCCAGGGGACCCACTTTAAAGCCCAACCCTGAGTGCTGAAAAATGCCTAGAAATGTCCCACTCTTTGTGTTAGGTTAAAAAAAATAAAAATACATGGGACACTTGTAGGTACTTTACAGTGTAGCAAAAATGCCTCGAAATGTCCCACACGTTTTGGTAGGGAAAAATACAATACATTGGAGAAAGAATTCCCCAGCACAAGCCAAGTCCGGGAACCCACTCTGAAGGCCCACCCTGAGTGTTGAAAAATGCCTAGAAATGTCTCACTCTTTGTGTTATGTAAAAAAATACATGGGACACTTGTAGACACTTTATATTATAGCAAGAATGCCTCGAAATGTCCCAAATGTTTTGTTAGGGATAAACACAATACATGGTAGAAAAAATTCTCCAGCACCAGCCAAGCCCGGGGACCCACTCTAAAGCCCCACCCTGAGTGCTGAAAAATGCCTAGAAATATATCACTCTTTGTGTTATGTAAAACAATTACATGGGACACTTGTAGGCACTTTATATTATAGCAAGAATGCCTAGAAATGTTCCAAATGTTTTGTTAGGGATAAATACCATTCATGGTAGAAAAAAATCTCCAGCACCAGCCATGCCCGGGGACCCACTTTAAAGCCCAACCCTGAGTGCTGAAAAATGCCTAGAAATGTCCTACTCTTTGTGTTAGGTTAAAAAAAATAAAAATACATGGGACACTTGTAGGTACTTTACTGTGTAGCAAAAATGCCTCGAAATGTCCCACACGTTTTGGGAGGGAAAAATACAATACATTGGAGAAAGAATTCCCCAGCACAAGCCAAGTTCGGGAACCCACTCTGAAGGCCCACCCTGAGTGATGAAAAATGCCTAGAAATGTCTCACTCTTTGTGTTAAGTTAAAATAAATAAAAATACATGGGACACTTGTAGGCACTTTACAGTGTAGCAAAAATGCCTCGAAATGTCCCACACGTTTTGTTAGGGAAAAATACAATACATTGGAGAAAAAATTCTCCAGCACCAGCCAAGCCCGGGAACCCACTCTGAAGGTCCACCCTGAGTGATGAAAAATACCTAGAAATGTCTCACTCTTTGTGTTTGGTAAAAACAAAACAAAAAATACATGAGACACTTGTAGGCACTTTACATTGTAGCAAGAATGCCTAGAAATGTCCTAAATGTTTTTTTTTAGAGAAAAATAGCCCGGGGACCCACTCTAAAGCTCCACCTTGAGTGCTAAAATATGCCTAGAAATGTCTCACTCTTTGTGTTAGGTAAAAACAAAACAAAAAATACATGGGACACTTGGAGGCACTTTACATTATAGCAGGAATGCATAGAAATGTCCCAAATGTTTTGTTAGGGAAGAATACAATACATTGTAGGAAAAATTCTCCAGCACCATCCAAGCCGGGGGATCCACTTTTAAGCCCCACCCTGAGTGCTGTAAAATGCCTAGAAATGTCTCACTCTTTGTGTTATGTAAACAAATACATGGGACACTTGTAGGCACTTTACATTATAGCAAAAATGGCTCGAAATGTCCCACAAGTTTTGTTAGGGAAAAATACAATACATTGGAGAAAAAATTCCCCAGCACCAGCCAAGCCCGGGAACCCACTCTGAAGGTCCACCCTGAGTGATGAAAAATACCTAGAAATGTCTCACTCTTTGTGTTAGGTAAAAACAAAACAAAAATACATGAAACACTTGTAGGCACTTTACAATATAGCAAAAATGGCTCGAAATGTCCCACACGTTTTGTTAAGGAAAAATACAATACATGGGAGAAAAAATTCTCCAGCAGCAGCCAAGCCTGGGAAGCCACTCTAAAGCCCCACCCTGAGTGGTGAAAAATGCCTAGAAATGTCTCACTCTTTGTGTTATGTAAAAAAAATACATGGGACACTTGTAGGCACTTTATATTATAGCAAGAATGCCTAGAAATATCCCAAATGTTTTGTTAGGGATAAGCACAATACATGGTAGAAAAAATTCTCCAGCACCAGCCAAGCCCGGGGACCCACTTTAAAGCCCAACCCTGAGTGCTGAAAAATGCCTAGAAATGTCTCACTCTTTGTGTTAGGTTAAAAAAAATAAAAATACATGGGACACTTGTAGGTACTTTACAGTGTAGCAAAAATGCCTCGAAATGTCCCACACGTTTTGGTAGGGAAAAATACAATACATTGGAGAAAGAATTCCCCAGCACAAGCCAAGTCCGGGAACCCACTCTGAAGGCCCACCCTGAGTGATGAAAAATGCCTAGAAATGTCTCACTTTTTGTGTCAGGTAAAAACAACACAAAAAATACATGGGACACTTGTAGGCACTTTACATTATAGCAAGAATGCCTAGAAATGTCCCACACGTTTTGTTAGGTAAAAAAGATATACATGGGAGAAACAATTCTCCAGCACCAGCCAAGACCGGGAACCCACTCTGAAAGCCCAACCTGAGTGATGAAAAAATGCCTAGAAATATCCCACACGTTTTACAAGGAAAAATACAATACATTGGAGAAAAAATTCTCCAGCACCAGCCAGGCCCGGTAACCCACTCTGAAGGTCCACCCTGAGTGATGAAAAATACATAGAAATGTCTCACTCTTTGTGTTAGGTAAAAACAAAACAAAAAATACATGAGACACTTGTAGGCACTTTACATTTTAGCAAGAATGCCTAGAAATGTCCTAAATGTTTTTTTTTAGAGAAAAATAGCCCGGGGACCCACTCTAAAGCTCCACCTTGAGTGCTAAAATATGCCTAGAAATGTCTCACTCTTTGTGTTAGGTAAAAACAAAACAAAAAATACATGGGACACTTGGAGGCACTTTACAATGTAGCAAAAATGCCTAGAAAAGTCCCACACGTTTTGTTAGGTAAAAAAGATATATATTGGAGAAAAATTTCTCCAGCACCAGCCAAGCCCGGGAACACACTCTGAAGGCCCACCCTGAGTGATGAAAAATGCCTAGAAATGTCTCACTCTTTGTGTTAGGTTAAAAAAAATAAAAATACATGGGACACTTGTAGGCACTTTACAGTGTAGCAAAATTGCCTCGAAATGTCCCACACGTTTTGTTAGGGAAAATTACAATACATTGGAGAAAAAATTCCCCAGCACCAGCCAAGCCCGGGTACCCACTCTGAAGGACCACCCTGAGTGATGAAAAATGCCTAGAAATGTCTCACTCTTTGTGTTATGTAAACAAATACATGGGACACTTGTAGGCACTTTACAGTGTAGCAAAAATGCCTCGAAATGTCCCACACGTTTTGTTAGGGAAAAAACAATACATTGGAGAAAAAATTCTCCAGCACCAGCCAAGCCCGGGAACCCACTCTGAAGGTCCACCCTGAGTGATGAAAAATACCTAGAAATGTCTCAATCTTTGTGTTAGGTAAAAACAAAACAAAAAATACATGAGACACTTGTAGGCCCTTTACATTATAGCAAGAATGCCTAGAAATGTCCTAAATGTTTTTTTTTAGAGAAAAATAGCCCGGGGACCCACTCTAAAGATCCACCTTGAGTGCTAAAATATGCCTAGAAATGTCTCACTCTTTGTGTTAGGTAAAAAAATACATGGGACACTTGTAGGCACTTTACAGTGTAGCAAAAATGCCTAGAAAAGTCCCACACGTTTTGTTAGGTAAAAAAGATATACATTGGAGAAAAAATTCTCCAGCACCAACCAAGCCCGGGAACACACTCTGAAGGCCCACCCTGAGTGATGAAAAATGCCTAGAAATGTCTCACTCTTTGTGTTATGTAAACAAATACATGGGACACTTGTAGGCACTTTACAGTTAAGCAAAAATGCCTCGAAATGTCCCACACGTTTTGTTCGGGAAAAATACAATAAATTGGAGAAAAAATTCCCGAGCACCAGCCATGCCCGGGGACCCACTTTAAAGCCCAACCCTGAGTGCTGAAAAATGCCTAGAAATTTCGCACTCTTTGTGTTAGGTTAAAAAAAATAAAAATACATGGGACACTTGTAGGTACTTTACAGTGTAGCAAAAATGCCTCGAAATGTCCCACACGTTTTGGTAGGGAAAAATACAATACATTGGAGAAAGAATTCCCCAGCACAAGCCAAGTCCGGGAACCCACTCTGAAGGCCCACCCTGAGTGATGTAAAATGCCTAGAAATGTCTCACTCTTTGTGTCAGGTAAAAACAACACAAAAAATACATGGGACACTTGTAGGCACTTTACATTATAGCAAGAATGCCTAGAAATGTCCCACACGTTTTGTTAGGTAAAAAAGATATACATGGGAGAAACAATTCTCCAGCACCAGCCAAGCCCGGGAACCCCCTCTGAAGGACCACCCTGAGTGATGAAAAATGCCTAGAAATGTCTCACTCTTTGTGTTATGTAAACAAATACATGGGACACTTGTAGGCACTTTACAGTGTAGCAAAAATGCCTCGAAATGTCCCACACGTTTTGTTAGGGAAAAAACAATACATTGGAGAAAAAATTCTCCAGCACCAGCCAAGCCCGGGAACCCACTCTGAAGGTCCACCCTGAGTGATGAAAAATACCTAGAAATGTCTCACTCTTTGTGTTAGGTAAAAAAAAATGAAAAATACATGGGACACTTGTAGGCACTTTACAGTTAAGCAAAAATGCCTCGAAATGTCCCACACGTTTTGTTAGGGAAAAATACAATAAATTGGAGAAAAAATTCCCGAGCACCAGCCAAGCCCGGGAACCCACTTTAAAGCCCAACCATGAGTGCTGAAAAATGCCTAGAAATGTCTCACTCTTTGTGTTATGTAAACAAATACATGGGACACTTGTAGGCACTTTACAGTGTAGCAAAAATGCCTCGAAATGTCCCAAACGTTTTGTTAGGGAAAAAACAATACATTGGAGAAAAAATTCTCCAGCACCAGCCAAGCCCGGGAACCCACTCTGAAGGTCCACCCTGAGTGATGAAAAATACCTAGAAATGTCTCACTCTTTGTGTTAGGTAAAAAAAAATGAAAAATACATGGGACACTTGTAGGCACTTTACAGTTAAGCAAAAATGCCTCGAAATGTCCCACACGTTTTGTTAGGGAAAAATACAATACATTGGAGAAAAAATTCTCCAGCACCAGCCAAGCCCGGGAACCCACTCTGAAGGTCCATCCTGAGTGATGAAAAATACCTAGAAATGTCTCACTCTTTGTGTTAGGTAAAAACAAAACAAAAAATACATGAGACACTTGTAGGCACTTTACATTATAGCAAGAATGCCTAGGAATGTCCTAAATGTTTTTTTTAGAGAAAAATAGCCCGGGGACCCACTCTAAAGCTCCACCTTGAGTGCTAAAATATGCCTAGAAATGTCTCACTCTTTCTGTTAGGTAAAAAAATACATGGGACACTTGAAGGCACTTTACAGTGTAGCAAAAATGCCTAGAAAAGTCCCACACGTTTTGTTAGGTAAAAAAGATATACATGGGAGAAACAATTCTCCAGCACCATCCAAGCCCGGGAACACACTCTGAAGGACAACCCTGAGTGATGAAAAATGCCTAGAAATGTCTCACTCTTTGTGTTATGTAAAAACAAAACAAAAAATACATGGGACACTTGTAGACACTTTATATTATAGAAAGAATGCCCAGAAATGTCCCAAATGTTTTGTTAGGGATAAATACCATTCATGGTAGAAAAAAATCTCCAGCACCAGCCATGCCCGGGGACCCACTTTAAAGCCCAACCCTGAGTGCTGAAAAATGCCTAGAAATGTCTCACTCTTTGTGTTAGGTTAAAAAAAATAAAAATACATGGGACACTTGTAGGTACTTTACAGTGTAACACAAATGCCTAGGAATGTCCCACACGTTTTGTTAGGTAAAAAAGATATACATGGGAGAAACAATTCTCCAGCACCAGCCAAGACCGGGAACCCACTCTGAAGGCCCACCCTGAGTGATGAAAAAATGACTAGAAATGTCTCACTCTTTTTGTTAGGTAAAACCAAAACAAAAAATACATTGGACACTTGGAGGCACTTTACATTATAGCAAGAATGCCTAGAAATGTCCTAAATGTTTTTTTTTAGAGAAAAATAGCCCGGGGACCCACTCTAAAGCTCCACCTTGAGTGCTAAAATATGCCTAGAAATGTCTCACTCTTTCTGTTAGGTAAAAAAATACATGGGACACTTGAAGGCACTTTACAGTGTAGCAAAAATGCCTAGAAAAGTCCCACACGTTTTGTTAGGTAAAAAAGATATACATGGGAGAAACAATTCTCCAGCACCATCCAAGCCGGGAACACACTCTGAAGGACCACCCTGAGTGATGAAAAATGCCTAGAAATGTCTCACTCTTTGTGTTATGTAAAAACAAAACAAAAAATACATGGGACACTTGTAGACACTTTATATTATAGAAAGAATGCCCAGAAATGTCCCAAATGTTTTGTTAGGGATAAATACCATTCATGGTAGAAAAAAATCTCCAGCACCAGCCATGCCCGGGGACCCACTTTAAAGCCCAACCCTGAGTGCTGAAAAATGCCTAGAAATGTCTCACTCTTTGTGTTAGGTTAAAAAAAATAAAAATACATGGGACACTTGTAGGTACTTTACAGTGTAACAAAAATGCCTAGAAATGTCCCACACGTTTTGTTAGGTAAAAAAGATATACATGGGAGAAACAATTCTCCAGCACCAGCCAAGACCGGGAACCCACTCTGAAGGCCCACCCTGAGTGATGAAAAAATGACTAGAAATGTCTCACTCTTTTTGTTAGGTAAAACCAAAATAAAAAATACATTGGACACTTGGAGGCACTTTACATTATAGCAAGAATGCCTAGAAATGTCCTAAATGTTTTTTTTTAGAGAAAAATAGCCCGGGGACCCACTCTAAAGCTCCACCTTGAGTGCTAAAATATGCCTAGAAATGTCTCACTCTTTCTGTTAGGTAAAAAAATACATGGGACACTTGAAGGCACTTTACAGTGTAGCAAAAATGCCTAGAAAAGTCCCACACGTTTTGTTAGGTAAAAAAGATATACATGGGAGAAACAATTCTCCAGCACCATCCAAGCCCGGGAACACACTCTGAAGGCCCACCCTGAGTGATGAAAAATGCCTAGAAATGTCTCACTCTTTGTGTTAGGTTAAAAAAAAATGAAAATACATGGGACACTTGTAGGCACTTTACAGTTAAGCAAAAATGCCTCGAAATGTCCCACACGTTTTGTTCGGGAAAAATACAATAAATTGGAGAAAAAATTCCCGAGCACCAGCCAAGCCCGGGAACCCACTCTGAAGGACCACCCTGAGTGATGAAAAATGCCTAGAAATGTCTCACTCTTTGTGTTATGTAAAAACAAAACAAAAAATACATGGGACACTTGTAGACACTTTATATTATAACAAGAATGCCTAGAAATGTCCCAAATGTTTTGTTAGGGATAAATACCATTCATGGTAAAAAAAAATCTCCAGCACCAGCCATGCCCGGGGACCCACTTTAAAGCCCAACCCTGAGTGCTGAAAAATGCCTAGAAATTTCGCACTCTTTGTGTTAGGTTAAAAAAAATAAAAATACTTGGGACACTTGTAGGTACTTTACAGTGTAGCAAAAATGCCTCGAAATGTCCCACACGTTTTGGTAGGGAAAAATACAATACATCGGAGAAAGAATTCCCCAGCACAAGCCAAGTCCGGGAACCCACTCTGAAGGCCCACCCTGAGTGATGTAAAATGCCTAGAAATGTCTCACTCTTTGTGTCAGGTAAAAACAACACAAAAAATACATGGGACACTTGTAGGCACTTTACATTATAGCAAGAATGCCTAGAAATGTCCCACACGTTTTGTTAGGTAAAAAAGATATACATGGGAGAAACAATTCTCCAGCACCAGCCAAGCCCGGGAACCCCCTCTGAAGGACCACCCTGAGTGATGAAAAATGCCTAGAAATGTCTCACTCTTTGTGTTAGGTAAAAACAAAACAAAAAATACATGAGACACTTGTAGGCACTTTACATTATAGCAAGAATGCCTAGAAATGTCCTAAATGTTTTTTTTTTAGAGAAAAATAGCCCGGGGACCCACTCTAAAGATCCACCTTGAGTGCTAAAATATGCCTAGAAATGTCTCACTCTTTGTGTTAGGTAAAAAAATACATGGGACACTTGTAGGCACTTTACAGTGTAGCAAAAATGCCTAGAAAAGTCCCACACGTTTTGTTAGGTAAAAAAGATATACATTGGAGAAAAATTCTCCAGCACCAACCAAGCCCGGGAACACACTCTGAAGGCCCACCCTGAGTGATGAAAAATGCCTAGAAATGTCTCACTCTTTGTGTTAGGTTAAAAAAAAATGAAAAATACATGGGACACTTGTAGGCACTTTACAGTTAAGCAAAAATGCCTCGAAATGTCCCACACGTTTTGTTAGGGAAAAATACAATAAATTGGAGAAAAAATTCCCGAGCACCAGCCAAGCCCGGGAACCCACTTTAAAGCCCAACCATGAGTGCTGAAAAATGCCTAGAAATGTCTCACTCTTTGTGTTAGGTTAAAATAAATAAAAATACATGGGACACTTGTAGGCACTTTACAGTGTAGCAAAATTGCCTCGAAATGTCCCACACGTTTTGTTAGGGAAAATTACAATACATTGGAGAAAAAATTCCCCAGCACCAGCCAAGCCCGGGAACCCACTCTGAAGGACCACCCTGAGTGATGAAAAATGCCTAGAAATGTCTCACTCTTTGTGTTATGTAAACAAATACATGGGACACTTGTAGGCACTTTACAGTGTAGCAAAAATGCCTCGAAATGTCCCTCACGTTTTGTTAGGGAAAAATACAATACATTGGAGAAAAAATTCTCCAGCACCAGCCAAGCCCGGGAACCCACTCTGAAGGTCCACCCTGAGTGATGAAAAATACCTAGAAATGTCTCACTCTTTGTGTTAGGTAAAAACAAAACAAAAAATACATGAGACACTTGTAGGCACTTTACATTATAGCAAGAATGCCTAGGAATGTCCTAAATGTTTTTTTTAGAGAAAAATAGCCCGGGGACCCACTCTAAAGCTCCACCTTGAGTGCTAAAATATGCCTAGAAATGTCTCACTCTTTCTGTTAGGTAAAAAAATACATGGGACACTTGAAGGCACTTTACAGTGTAGCAAAAATGCCTAGAAAAGTCCCACACGTTTTGTTAGGTAAAAAAGATATACATGGGAGAAACAATTCTCCAGCACCATCCAAGCCCGGGAACACACTCTGAAGGACCACCCTGAGTGATGAAAAATGCCTAGAAATGTCTCACTCTTTGTGTTATGTAAAAACAAAACAAAAAATACAAGGGACACTTGTAGACACTTTATATTATAGAAAGAATGCCCAGAAATGTCCCAAATGTTTTGTTAGGGATAAATACCATTCATGGTAGAAAAAAATCTCCAGCACCAGCCATGCCCGGGGACCCACTTTAAAGCCCAACCCTGAGTGCTGAAAAATGCCTAGAAATGTCTCACTCTTTGTGTTAGGTTAAAAAAAATAAAAATACATGGGACACTTGTAGGTACTTTACAGTGTAACAAAAATGCCTAGAAATGTCCCACACGTTTTGTTAGGTAAAAAAGATATACATGGGAGAAACAATTCTCCAGCACCAGCCAAGACCGGGAACCCACTCTGAAGGCCCACCCTGAGTGATGAAAAAATGACTAGAAATGTCTCACTCTTTTTGTTAGGTAAAACCAAAACAAAAAATACATTGGACACTTGGAGGCACTTTACATTATAGCAAGAATGCCTAGAAATGTCCTAAATGTTTTTTTTTAGAGAAAAATAGCCCGGGGACCCACTCTAAAGCTCCACCTTGAGTGCTAAAATATGCCTAGAAATGTCTCACTCTTTCTGTTAGGTAAAAAAATACATGGGACACTTGAAGGCACTTTACAGTGTAGCAAAAATGCCTAGAAAAGTCCCACACGTTTTGTTAGGTAAAAAAGATATACATGGGAGAAACAATTCTCCAGCACCATCCAAGCCCGGGAACACACTCTGAAGGCCCACCCTGAGTGATGAAAAATGCCTAGAAATGTCTCACTCTTTGTGTTAGGTTAAAAAAAAATGAAAATACATGGGACACTTGTAGGCACTTTACAGTTAAGCAAAAATGCCTCGAAATGTCCCACACGTTTTGTTCGGGAAAAATACAATAAATTGGAGAAAAAATTCCCGAGCACCAGCCAAGCCCGGGAACCCACTCTGAAGGACCACCCTGAGTGATGAAAAATGCCTAGAAATGTCTCACTCTTTGTGTTATGTAAAAACAAAACAAAAAATACATGGGACACTTGTAGACACTTTATATTATAACAAGAATGCCTAGAAATGTCCCAAATGTTTTGTTAGGGATAAATACCATTCATGGTAAAAAAAAATCTCCAGCACCAGCCATGCCCGGGGACCCACTTTAAAGCCCAACCCTGAGTGCTGAAAAATGCCTAGAAATTTCGCACTCTTTGTGTTAGGTTAAAAAAAATAAAAATACATGGGACACTTGTAGGTACTTTACAGTGTAGCAAAAATGCCTCGAAATGTCCCACACGTTTTGGTAGGGAAAAATACAATACATTGGAGAAAGAATTCCCCAGCACAAGCCAAGTCCGGGAACCCACTCTGAAGGCCCACCCTGAGTGATGTAAAATGCCTAGAAATGTCTCACTCTTTGTGTCAGGTAAAAACAACACAAAAAATACATGGGACACTTGTAGGCACTTTACATTATAGCAAGAATGCCTAGAAATGTCCCACACGTTTTGTTAGGTAAAAAAGATATACATGGGAGAAACAATTCTCCAGCACCAGCCAAGCCCGGGAACCCACTCTGAAGGTCCACCCTGAGTGATGAAAAATACCTAGAAATGTCTCACTCTTTGTGTTAGGTAAAAACAAAACAAAAAATACATGAGACACTTGTAGGCACTTTACATTATAGCAAGAATGCCTAGAAATGTCCTAAATTTTTTTTTTTTAGAGAAAAATAGCCCGGGGACCCACTCTAAAGATCCACCTTGAGTGCTAAAATATGCCTAGAAATGTCTCACTCTTTGTGTTAGGTAAAAAAATACTTGGGACACTTGTAGGCACTTTACAGTGTAGCAAAAATGCCTAGAAAAGTCCCACACGTTTTGTTAGGTAAAAAAGATATACATTGGAGAAAAATTCTCCAGCACCAACCAAGCCCGGGAACACACTCTGAAGGCCCACCCTGAGTGATGAAAAATGCCTAGAAATGTCTCACTCTTTGTGTTAGGTTAAAAAAAAATGAAAAATACATGGGACACTTGTAGGCACTTTACAGTTAAGCAAAAATGCCTCGAAATGTCCCACACGTTTTGTTAGGGAAAAATACAATAAATTGGAGAAAAAATTCCCGAGCACCAGCCAAGCCCGGGAACCCACTTTAAAGCCCAACCATGAGTGCTGAAAAATGCCTAGAAATGTCTCACTCTTTGTGTTAGGTTAAAATAAATAAAAATACATGGGACACTTGTAGGCACTTTACAGTGTAGCAAAATTGCCTCGAAATGTCCCACACGTTTTGTTAGGGAAAATTACAATACATTGGAGAAAAAATTCCCCAGCACCAGCCAAGCCCGGGAACCCACTCTGAAGGACCACCCTGAGTGATGAAAAATGCCTAGAAATGTCTCACTCTTTGTGTTATGTAAACAAATACATGGGACACTTGTAGGCACTTTACAGTGTAGCAAAAATGCCTCGAAATGTCCTAAATGTTTTTTTTAGAGAAAAATAGCCCGGGGACCCACTCTAAAGCTCCACCTTGAGTGCTAAAATATGCCTAGAAATGTCTCACTCTTTCTGTTAGGTAAAAAAATACATGGGACACTTGAAGGCACTTTACAGTGTAGCAAAAATGCCTAGAAAAGTCCCACACGTTTTGTTAGGTAAAAAAGATATACATGGGAGAAACAATTCTCCAGCACCATCCAAGCCCGGGAACACACTCTGAAGGACCACCCTGAGTGATGAAAAATGCCTAGAAATGTCTCACTCTTTGTGTTATGTAAAAACAAAACAAAAAATACATGGGACACTTGTAGACACTTTATATTATAGAAAGAATGCCCAGAAATGTCCCAAATGTTTTGTTAGGGATAAATACCATTCATGGTAAAAAAAAATCTCCAGCACCAGCCATGCCCGGGGACCCACTTTAAAGCCCAACCCTGAGTGCTGAAAAATGCCTAGAAATTTCCCACTCTTTGTGTTAGGTTAAAAAAAATAAAAATACATGGGACACTTGTAGGTACTTTACAGTGTAGCAAAAATGCCTCGAAATGTCCCACACGTTTTGGTAATTAAAAATACAATACATTGGAGAAAGAATTCCCCAGCACAAGCCAAGTCCGGGAACCCACTCTGAAGGCCCACCCTGAGTGATGAAAAATGCCTAGAAATGTCTCACTCTTTGTGTTATGTAAAAAAATACATGGGACACTTGTAGGCACTTTATATTATAGCAAGAATGCCTAGAAATGTCCCAAATGTTTTGTTAGGGATAAACACAATACATGGTAGAAAAAATTCTCCAGCACCAGCCAAGCCCGGGGACCCACTCTAAAGCCCCACCCTGAGTGGTGAAAAATGCCTAGAAATATATCACTTTTTGTGTTATGTAAAACAATTTTATGGGACACTTGTAGGCACTTTATATTATAGAAAGAATGCCTAGAAATGTCCCAAATGTTTTGTTAGGGAAAAATGAAATACATGGGAGAAAAAATTCTCCAGCACTAGCCAAGCCTGGGGATCTACTCTAAAGCCCCACCCTCAGTGATGAACAATTCCTAGATATGTCTCACTCTTTGTTTTAGGTAAAAAAAAATTAAAATACATGGGACACTTTTAGGCACTTTACATTATAGCAGGAATGCCTAGAAATGTCCCTAATGTTTTGTTAGGGAAGAATACAATACATGGTAGGAAAAATTCTCCAGCATCATCCAAGCCGGGGGATCCACTTTAAAGCCCCACCCTGAGTGCTGTAAAATGCCTAGAAATGTCTCACTCTTTGTGTTATGTAAACAAATAGATGGGACACTTTCAGGCACTTTACATTATAGCAAGAATGCCTAGAAATGTCCCACACGTTTTGTTAGGTAAAAAAGATATACATGGGAGAAACAATTCTCCAGCACCAGCCAAGACCGGGAACCCACTCTGAAAGCCCAACCTGAGTAATGAAAAAATGCCTAGAAATGTCTCACTCTTTGTGTTAGGTAAAAACAAAACAAAAAATACATGGGACACTTGGAGGCACTTTACAGTGTAGCAAAATTGCCTCGAAATGTCCTACACGTTTTGTTAGGGAAAATTACAATACATTGGAGAAAAAATTCCCCAGCACCAGCCAAGCCCGGGAACCCACTCTGAAGGACCACCCTGAGTGATGAAAAATGCCTAGAAATGTCTCACTCTTTGTGTTATGTAAACAAATACATGGGACACTTGTAGGCACTTTACAGTGTAGCAAAAATGCCTCGAATTGTCCCACACATTTTGTTAGGGAAAAATACAATACATTGGAGAAAAAATTCCCCAGCACCAGCCAAGCCCGGGAACCCACTCTGAAGGACCACCCTGAGTGATGAAAAATGCCTAGAAATGTCTCACTCTTTGTGTTATGTAAACAAATACATGGGACACTTGTAGGCACTTTACAGTGTAGCAAAAATGCCTCGAAATGTCCCACACGTTTTGTTAGGGAAAAATACAATACATTGGAGAAAAAATTCTCCAGCACAAGCTATGCCCGGGAACCCACTCTGAAGGTGCACCCTGAGTGGAGAAAAATACCTAGAAATGTCTCACTCTTTGTGTTAGGTAAAAACAAAACAAAAAATACATGAGACACTTGTAGGCACTTTACATTATAGCAAGAATTCCTAGAAATGTCCTAAATGTTTTTTTTTAGAGAAAAATAGCCCGGGGACCCACTCTAAAGCTCCACCTTGAGTGCTAAAATATGCCTAGAAATGTCTCACTCTTTGTGTTAGGTAAAAAAATACATGGGACACTTGTAGGCACTTTACAATGTAGCAAAAATGCCTAGAAAAGTCCCACACGTTTTGTTAGGTAAAAAAGATATACATTGGAGAAAAAATTCTCCAGCACCAGCCAAGCCCGGGAACACACTCTGAAGGCCCACCCTGAGTGATGAAAAATGCCTAGAAATGTCTCACTCTTTGTGTTAGGTTAAAAAAAATAAAAATACATGGGACACTTGTAGGCACTTTACAGTGTAGCAAAATTGCCTCGAAATGTCCCACACGTTTTGTTAGGGAAAATTACAATACATTGGAGAAAAAATTCCCCAGCACCAGCCAAGCCCGGGAACCCACTCTGAAGGACCACCCTGAGTGATGAAAAATGCCTAGAAATGTCTCACTCTTTGTGTTATGTAAACAAATACATGGGACACTTGTAGGCACTTTACAGTGTAGCAAAATTGCCTCGAAATGTCCCACACGTTTTGTTAGGGAAAATTACAATACATTGGAGAAAAAATTCCCCAGCACCAGCCAAGCCCGGGAACCCACTCTGAAGGACCACCCTGAGTGATGAAAAATGCCTAGAAATGTCTCACTCTTTGTGTTATGTAAACAAATACATGGGACACTTGTAGGCACTTTACAGTGTAGCAAAAATGCCTCGAAATGTCCCACACGTTTTGTTAGGGAAAAATACAATACATTGGAGAAAAAATTCTCCAGCACCAGCCAAGCCCGGGAACCCACTCTGAAGGTGCACCCTGAGTGATGAAAAATACCTAGAAATGTCTCACTCTTTGTGTTAGGTAAAAACAAAACAAAAAATACATGAGACACTTGTAGGCACTTTACATTATAGCAAGAATGCCTAGAAATGTCCTAAATGTTTTTTTTTAGAGAAAAATAGCCCGGGGACCCACTCTAAAGCTCCACCTTGAGTGCTAAAATATGCCTAGAAATGTCTCACTCTATGTGTTAGGTAAAAAAATACATGGGACACTTGTAGGCACTTTACAATGTAGCAAAAATGCCTAGAAAAGTCCCACAAGTTTTGTTAGGTAAAAAAGATATACATTGGAGAAAAAATTCTCCAGCACCAGCCAAGCCCGGGAACACACTCTGAAGGCCCACCCTGAGTGATGAAAAATGCCTAGAAATGTCTCATTCTTTGTGTTAGGTTAAAAAAAATGAAAAATACATGGGACACTTGTAGGCACTTTACAGTTAAGCAAAAATGCCTCGAAATGTCCCACACGTTTTGTTAGGGAAAAATACAATACATTGGAGAAAAAATTCTCCAGCACAAGCCAAGCCCGGGAACCCACTCTGAAGGTGCACCCTGAGTGGAGAAAAATACCTAGAAATGTCTCACTCTTTGTGTTAGGTAAAAACAAAACAAAAAATACATGAGACACTTGTAGGCACTTTACATTATAGCAAGAATGCCTAGAAATGTCCTAAATGTTTTTTTTTAGAGAAAAATAGCCCGGGGACCCACTCTAAAGCTCCACCTTGAGTGCTAAAATATGCCTAGAAATGTCTCACTCTATGTGTTAGGTAAAAAAATACATGGGACACTTGTAGGCACTTTACAATGTAGCAAAAATGCCTAGAAAAGTCCCACACGTTTTGTTAGGTAAAAAAGATATACATTGGAGAAAAAATTCTCCAGCACCAGCCAAGCCCGGGAACACACTCTGAAGGCCCACCCTGAGTGATGAAAAATGCCTAGAAATGTCTCATTCTTTGTGTTACGTAAAAACAAAACAAAAAATACATGGGACACTTGGAGGCACTTTACAGTGTAGCAAAAATGCCTTGAAATATCCCACACTTTTTACGAGGGAAAAATACAATACATTGGAGAAAAAATTCTCCAGCGCCAAGCCCGGGAACCAACTCTGAAGGCCCACCCTGAGTGATGAAAAAATGCCTAGAAATGTCTCACTTTTTGTTTTAGGTAAAAAAAGGACATGGGACACTTGTAGGCACTTTACATCATAGCAAAAATGCCTAGAAATGTCCCAAATGTTTTGTTAGGTATAAATACAATACATGGTAGAAAAAATTCTCCAGCACCAGCCAAGCCCGGGGACCCGCTCTAAAGCCCAACCCTGAGTGCTGAAAAATGCCTAGAAATGTCTCACTCTTTGTGTTAGGTTAAAAAAAATAAAAATACATGGGACAGTTGTAGGCACTTTACAGTGTAGCAAAATTGCCTCGAAATGTCCCACACGTTTTGTTAGGGAAAATTACAGAACATTGGAGAAAAAATTCCCCAGCACCAGCCAAGCCCGGGAACCCACTCTGAAGGACCACCCTGAGTGATGAAAAATGCCTAGAAATGTCTCACTCTTTGTGTTAGGTAAAAACAAAACAAAAAAATACATGGGACACTTGTAGGCACTTTACATTATAGCAAGAATGCCTAGAAATATCGCAAATGTTTTGTTAGGGAAAAATACAATACATAGTAGAAAAAATTCTCCAGCAGCAGCCAAGCCGGGGAAGCCACTCTAAAGCCCCACCCTGAGTGTTGAAAAATGCCTAGAAATGTCTCACTCTTTGTGTTATGTAAAAAAATACATGGGACACTTGTAGGCACTTTATATTACAGCAAAAATGCCTCGAAATGTCCCACACGTTTTGTTAGGGAAAAATGCAATAAATTGGAGAAAAAATTCCCGAGCACCAGCCAAGCCCGGGAACCCACTTTAAAGCCCAACCCTGAGTGCTGAAAAATGCCTAGAATTGTCTCACTCTTTGTGTTAGGTTAAAAAAAATAAAAATACATGGGACACTTGTAGGCACTTTACAGTGTAGCAAAATTGCCTCGAAATGTCCCACACGTTTTGTTAGGGAAAATTACAATACATTGGAGAAAAAATTCCCCAGCACCAGCCAAGCCCGGGAACCCACTCTGAAGGACCACCCTGAGTGATGAAAAAAATGCCTAGAAATGTCTCACTCTTTGTGTTATGTAAACAAATACATGGGACACTTGTAGGCACTTTACTGTGTAGCAAAAATGCCTCGAAATGTCCCACACGTTTTGTTAGGGAAAAATACAATACATTGGAGAAAAAATTCTCCAGCACCAGCCAAGCCCGGGAACCCACTCTGAAGGTGCACCCTGAGTGATGAAAAATACCTAGAAATGTCTCACTCTTTGTGTTAGGTAAAAACAAAACAAAAAATACATGAGACACTTGTAGGCACTTTACAATGTAGAAAAAATGCCTAGAAAAGTCCCACACGTTTTGTTATGTAAAAAAGATATACATTGGAGAAAAAATTCTCCAGCACCAGTCAAGCCCGGGAACACACTCTGAAGGCCCACCCTGAGTGATGAAAAATCCCTAGAAATGTCTCATTCTTTGTGTTAGGTTAAAAAAAAATGAAAAATACATGGGACACTTGTAGGCACTTTACAGTTAAGCAAAAATGCCTCGAAATGTCCCACACGTTTTGTTAGGGAAAAATACAATAAATTGGAGAAAAAATTCCCGAGCACCAGCCAAGCCCGGGAACCCACTTTAAAGCCCAACCCTGAGTGCTGAAAAATGCCTAGAATTGTCTCACTCTTTGTGTTAGGTTAAAATAAATAAAAATACATGGGACACTTGTAGGCACTTTACAGTGTAGCAAAAATGCCTCGAAATGTCCCACACGTTTTGTTAGGGAAAAATACAATACATTGGAGAAAAAATTCCCCAGCACCAGCCAAGCCCGGGAACCCACTCTGAAGGACCACCCTGAGTGAGGAAAAATGCCTAGAAATGTCTCACTCTTTGTGTTATGTAAACAAATACATGGGACACTTGTAGGAACTTTACAGTGTAGCAAAAATGCCTCGAAATGTCCCACACGTTTTGTTAGGGAAAAATACAATACATTGGAGAAAAAATTCTCCAGCACCAGCCAAGCCCGGGAACCCACTCTGAAGGTCCACCCTGAGTGATGAAAAATACCTAGAAATGTCTCACTCTTTGTGTTAGGTAAAAACAAAACAAAAAATACATGAGACACTTGTAGGCACTTTACATTATAGCAAGAATGCCTAGAAATGTCCTAAATGTTTTTTTTTAGAGAAAAATAGCCCGGGGACCCACTCTAAAGCTCCACCTTGAGTGCTAAAATATGCCTAGAAATGTCTCACTCTTTGTGTTAGGTAAAAACAAAACAAAAAATACATGGGACACTTGGAGGCACTTTACAGTGTAGCAAAAATGCCTTGAAATATCCCACACGTTTTACGAGGGAAAAATACAATACATTGGAGAAAAAATTCTCCAGCGCCAAGCCCGGGAACCAACTCTGAAGGCCCACCCTGAGTGATGAAAAAATGCCTAGAAATGTCTCACTCTTTGTGTTAGGTAAAAAAAGGACACGGGACACTTTTAGGCACTTTACATCATAGCAAAAATGCCTAGAAATGTCCCAAATGTTTTGTTAGGTATAAATACAATACATGGTAGAAAAAATTCTCCAGCACCAGCCAAGCCCGGGGACCCGCTCTAAAGCCCAACCCTGAGTGCTGAAAAATGCCTAGAAATGTCTCACTCTTTGTGTTAGGTTAAAAAAAATAAAAATACATGGGACACTTGTAGGCACTTTACAGTTTAGCAAAATTGCCTCGAAATGTCCCACACGTTTTGTTAGGGAAAATTACAGAACATTGGAGAAAAAATTCCCCAGCACCAGCCAAGCCCGGGAACCCACTCTGAAGGACCACCCTGAGTGATGAAAAATGCCTAGAAATGTCTCACTCTTTGTGTTAGGTAAAAACAAAACAAAAAAATACATGGGACACTTGTAGGCACTTTACATTATAGCAAGAATGCCTAGAAATATCGCAAATGTTTTGTTAGGGAAAAATACAATACATAGTAGAAAAAATTCTCCAGCAGCAGCCAAGCCGGGGAAGCCACTCTAAAGCCCCACCCTGAGTGTTGAAAAATGCCTAGAAATGTTTCACTCTTTGTGTTATGTAAACACATACATGGGACACTTGTAGGCACTTTACAGTGTAGCAAAAATGCCTCGAAATGTCCCACACGTTTTGTTAGGGAAAAATACAATACATTGGAGAAAAAATTCCCCAGCACCAGCCAAGCCCGGGAACCCACTCTGAAGGACCACCTTGAGTGAGGAAAAATGCCTATAAATGTCTCACTCTTTGTGTTATGTAAACAAATACATGGGACACTTGTAGGCACTTTACAGTGTAGCAAAAATGCCTCGAAATGTCCCACACGTTTTGTTAGGGAAAAATACAATACATTGGAGAAAAAATTCTCCAGCACCAGCCAAGCCCGGGAACCCACTCTGAAGGTGCACCCTGAGTGATGAAAAATACCTAGAAATGTCTCACTCTTTGTGTTAGGTAAAAACAAAACAAAAAATACATGAGACACTTGTAGGCACTTTACATTATAGCAAGAATGCCTAGAAATGTCCTAAATGTTTTTTTTTAGAGAAAAATAGCCCGGGGACCCACTCTAAAGCTCCACCTTGACTGCTAAAATATGTCTAGAAATGTCTCACTCTTTGTGTTAGGTAAAAAAATACATGGGACACTTGTAGGCACTTTACATTACAGCAAAATGCCTAGAAATGTCCCACACTAGGGGTTACGGAAGTGCAATATTTGGGTCTCTCTCTGAGTAATTCAAAAGGAAACATTCCTATGATCCTCTTTAAAGGAAACACTCCTATGCTTATCTCCAAAGGATCCTTGGATCCCGTTCTTAACCATATGTCCTATGGTTATCTCCAAAGGAATCAAAGGAAACATACGTATATCAGTTTCCTGTGTTTAGATCTCTTTCTTAGTCACATTTCACTGAACCGGGCCTCCACGGAGAGACCTAGCACCAGCACCGGCCGTGCCCGGGGACCCACACTTAAGCCCCGTCCTGAGTGTTATCACCCATGGGCCTGGGTTAAAGAGCCTTGCGCTCTTGGTTCTCCATTCCACACTTAGTCAGATTTCGCTGACCCGGGCCTCCAAGGAGAGTCCAAGCACCAGCACCGGCCGTGCCCGGGGACCCACACTTAGGCCCCCATCCTGAGTGTTATCACCCATGGGCCTGGGTTAAAGAGCCTCGCGCTCTTGGTTCTCCATTCCATACTTAGTCACTTTTCGCTGACCCGGGCCTCCATGGAGAGACCCAGCACCAGCACCGGCCGTGCCCGGGGACCCACACTTAGGCCCCCATCCTGAGTGTTATCACCCATGGGCCTGGGTTAAAGAGCCTCGTGCTCTTGGTTCTCCATTCCACATTTAGTCAGATTTCGCTGATCCGGGCCTACAAGGAGAGACCAAGCACCAGCACCGGCCGTGCCCGAAGACCCACACTTAAGCCCCCGTCCTGAGTGTTATCACCCATGGGCCTGGGTTAAAGAGCCTCGTGCTCTTGGTTCTCCATTCCACATTTAGTCAGATTTCGCTGATCCGGGCCTACAAGGAGAGACCAAGCACCAGCACCGGCCGTGCCCGGGGACCCACACTTAAGTCCCCCTCCTGAGTGTTATCAACCATGGGCTCGGGTTAAAGAGCCTCGCGCTCTTGGTTCTCCATTCCACACTTAGTCAGATTTCGCTGACCCGGGCCTCCAAGGAGAGACCAAGCACCAGCACCGGCAGTGCCCGGGGACCCACACTTAAGCCCCCGTCCTGAGTGTTGAAAATGCCTAGAAATGTCTCACTCTTTGTGTTAGGGAAAGATACAATACTTGGGACACTTCTAGGCACTTTACATTATATCAAAAATGCCTAGAAATGTCCCACACTAGGGGTTACGGAAGTACACTATTTGGGTCTCTGTCTGAGTAATTCTAAAGGAAACATTCCTATTATCCTCTCCAAAGGAAACACTCCTATGCTTATCTCGAAAGTATTCTTGGATCCCGTTCTTACCCATGTTTCCTATGGTTATCTCCAAAGTAATCAAATGAAACATATGTATATCAGTTGCCTGTGTTTAGATCTCTTTCTTAGTCATATTTATCGGAACCGGGCCTCCACGGAGAGACCAAGCACCAGCACCGGCCGTGCCCGGGGACCCACACTTAAGCCCCCGTCCTGAGTGTTATCACCCATGGGCCTGGGTTAAAGAGCCTCGCGCTCTTGGTTCTCCATTCCACACTTAGTCAGATTTCGCTGACCCGGGCCTCCAAGGAGAGACCAAGCACCATGCCCGGAGACCAACACTTAACCCTTGTGTTGTCCCTGCTTCCCCATGCTGTTGGCTGTGAGCGTTTGGGTAGCGATTTGACTAACGCTTGTTTGCGATACCCTGCTTCATACACACAGACGCACGCACACACGCACAGCCCACCACACATCAGCTCGCGCACGAAGGGCAATAGAAAAGCGAACAGCCCTTGCAGATGTATTTGTCACACCCGCTCCAAGTTGCGTGCCGGTGTGACGTGGGACCCCTGGGATGCCCGCGTTGGCGAGTCTCATCGACCTGGGTCTCTGAGACCCGAAGGCTCGCGCTGAGGGGCTTGCGCGGCCGCTCGCGTTGAGGACCGTCTCTCCCATCGGCGTCCCCGTGACCCTGAGACTCGCGGAAGAAGAAGAAGAAGAAGAAGAAGAAGAAGAAGAAGAAGAAGAAGAAGAAGAAGAAGAAGAAGAAGAAGAAGGAGAAGGAGAAGAAAATAAACACATTTTTATTATTTCTCTTATAGCTGAACGACTCGCGAGGTTGGACCGACCCGGCTGCCAGTGTCGTGCACTCGAGACTGTTCTTGCTCGGTGATGAGAAGGAGAAGAAGGAGAAGGAGAAGGAGAAGGAGAAGGAGAAGAAAAAGAAGACTCGTGCGCAGTAATAATAATAAAAAAGAAACAAATTTTTATTATTTCTCTTGTAGCTGCAAGACACACGCAAAGACGTAGGGCCGGTGTGACGTGAGGCCCGGTCGCTTGTCGGTCGGGGTCCCCGTGCGTGACCCTTACACTCGCGACGTTGGACCGACCCGGCTCCCTCCGTTGCGTAATGGAACCTGTCCCTGCTTTCAAACGCACGCGCACACGTGCACACGTGCACACGCACAGCCCACCACACATCAGCACGCGCAAGAAGGGCAATAGAAAAGGGAACAGCCCTTGCAGATGTATTTGTCACACCCGCTTTGTGTGAGTTTTACAGTCCTTGTTCCTGGGACATATCTGACACCTCTTCCTCTTGCTCGCGGCGAGCGGGGCCGCGGCGGCCGCGACGGCCAGGGCTAGACTGGAGGCCGGACCCTGGCGTTGTTGCTGTTGCTGTTTCTGTCGTTGTTGCTGTCTTTGTTCTTGGGGGGGGACGACGACGACAAACATGAATATCGACAATATCTTCAGAGAAGAAGAAGAAGAAGAAGAAGAAGAAGAAGAAGAAGAAGAAGAAGAAGAAAAAGAAGAAGAAGAAGAAGAAAGCTCAGAGTCGCCAGGTGCATACAGGCGGACAACCGACGAGGCCACGTAACATAACGCAGTGACTAAAAATACACAACCAAAAATGAATTGTAAAGAACAGAATGACAAAAAGAATAACCTCTGAACCGAACCAGTTGCTCGTCCACGGTCACTTCGGGCTCCGGGTTGTAGAGGAGCGGCAGCCTCGCCGCCCAAGCATCCCAGACCTCTCACACGGCCGCCAATTTGTCGGAGGCGCGTCTCGCGGTCGTCGAATCGCAGCAGTCTGGAGTACGTGTGAAAGACCTTCAGGGGCATCGTGGCACGGACGATTGCGCGGCCGCTCTCGGCGTCCCACAAGCTGGCGGCTGCCTCGCCCCGGGACCTGTACACGCCCGCCAAGATCAGCAGCCCCACGTAGGCGTGCAGATCGGTCGTGTCCATCCCTTTCCAGCCGTCGCCGTATTTCCGACGACCCTCCAGATTAGTCATCTCCAGGACGATGTTCTCTACCGGTAGCGTGACGAACAGGCCGAACGTCGAGACCGCGTCGCTGATGCCGGACGTTGCGTGCGTCGTGGTACCCGGGTAAGGGACCCCGACGGGCAGAGCGGAGGACGTAGATGAGGAGGCGGAGCGGCCCTCTCGGTGGTACGCCGTCGAGGACCATGATATTTCTCAGTTTTTGGACAAGAAGGTCTCTCTTTCCACGTGTCCTCCTTCTTCTCCTGCTCCTTCTCCTTCTTCTTCTTCTTCTTCTTCTTCTTCTTCTTCTTCTTCTTCTTCTTCTTCTTCTTCTTCTTCTTCTTCTTCTTCTTCTTCTGCCGAGGATGTGCACGATGAGGACTCTGCCACAGCGGGGTCACGCACCGGGTCGTAGTCGTCGTCGACACAGTCGTCGGTGTCTTCTTCGTCTTCTTCTTCGTCTTCTTCTTCGTCTTCCTCGTCTTCTTCGTCTTGGTCCTCTGCCTGTTCAGAGGATTGTTGCCAGGAGAACAGCTGTTGGAGAACCTGGTCTCTGGTGAAACGCTCTTGACGTGACATCTCGTGACCTCGTCAGGGACAACGGCACGGTGTTGTACCGACTTGTACCACGGATGCATTGTTCGTAACGCCCTTCTCTCCGAGCGGCGAAGACGTAGGGCCTGTAGCACGTCGAGGCCCTATTCATACCATAACATTTAAAACTGGACCAGAAATATTCCGGTTTGAAAGAACCTCGACTATTCATACCATAACATTTAAAACTGGACCAGAAATATTCCGGTTTGAAAGAACTTCCGATCAAATTAACTCCTCATCTCCGCTGAACGCCATCGAACAACAACGCCACTTGATCAAATCAACCAACAGAAACAGACGTGGACACGAGTCTGACCCGAGGGCACGCGCCGCGAGCATCCCCGGCTGCCAGCGGCGCGTACTCGAGCCTGTTGTTGCTCGGTAATGCGAACGACAAGAAGAAGAGGAACAAGAAGAAGAAAAAGACTCTTGCTCAGTGGTACTATCAATATAGGAAGAAGGAAATTCATTTGTATTCTTTTTTATAGCTGCACAGGACCCATGCGAAGACGTAGGGCCCGAAGCACGTCGGCCGGGGTCCTGGTTACCCCAAGGGCACGCGCCGCGAGCATCCCCGGCTGCCAGCGGCGCGTACTCGAGCCTGTTGTTGCTCGGTGATGCGAACGACAAGAAGAAGAGGAAGAAGAAGAAGAAAAAGACTCTTGCTCAGTGATGTTGGGACATGGTTTTTGTGCAAACCACAGGCCTCCCTTCAGTCAAACTTGAAACAAGGGAGCCGCATGTTCTGGAGTGAACTCAGTCTCCCAGAGTGCCAGATGTTCCCTTTGTCTGAAGACAGTCAAGGAACTCAGTCTCCCAGAGGATGTAACAGGATGCTGCATGTCCTGGGATCTGGGCAATATCACAAAAAGGTGTCAAGAACCTGGGGGGTCACTCCTATTGGTCACTCTGGTCCAAGACCTGTGAGGTCACCGGGGCCAATATAAGGAGAGGTCTCCCCTCTCTTTCTTTCTCTTCTTCCATCCCGCCGAGGGCGGAAGGCTGCTCTCTCTTCTCTCATCCCTCCAAGGACGGAAGGCTGCTACAGCCTCTCTCTCCTACATCGCCAAGGGGGGGGCCTGGCTGATCCAGCTTCCTTCTCTATCCAATCCACAACCGGAGGTCAGAGGTGCAGCTCCCAGCTCACCCCTCTCAAGGAAATCTCCTCGCCCTTCAAGCTCTACAAAACTCCTCGTAGCGACGCGATGTCCTGCAGGAAAACTTCAACCAGCATCTGAGCACACGGCTCGACAGAATCGCGAATGCAGAACTCTACGACCACCAACCCAGGAGACGTCACAGAA
Organism: Pleuronectes platessa; assembly: GCF_947347685.1. NCBI lineage: Eukaryota > Metazoa > Chordata > Actinopteri > Pleuronectiformes > Pleuronectidae > Pleuronectes > Pleuronectes platessa. The sequence continues at coordinate 25,465,155 of NC_070640.1, forward strand.
CTGCAACTGGACTGAAACTTCTTTTCCCCTTTCCCTCGGACTGGTAACATAATCTGGGCTTAATAATTATACTACGCTAAGCAAGACTGTTTATTTGATCGGTGTGTGTTTATAAGTTTGATATATGCTGTGATGTTGTAGGTATGAGTTAAATGAAGGTTAATGGCAGTTAGGCTCGCCACAGGCTTTGTCCCTGACTATCATTATCTGATTAACATACACACAGACACGCATAACATCTCACCAAGTTAAACCTTCCCCCTCAGCCGTAAAGCAACGGCCATAAAGCAACCTCAGAAGAAGGGGGGGGGCTCTTATCTTAGGGACCATTTTTAAAGCATGCTAATTTACATTCACACACACACACACACCTCCTTGTTAGTTAGTTTGATTGTTTAGTAATTTGTGTTTTTATACTTTATTATGTTCATAATAAATGTTCTTCTTTCACAAATGTTCTGTCATTAATGTTGCATAAGTGAATCTTGCCAACTGTTACACTGTTAAGAACTCCATAAACCTTCATTGTTCATTATATAATATTTAATGGTTAAATATTGAGATTTCTAATTGAACTAGATCTAAATGAGACTGATCTTAATCAATAAATTGGCTATCTTTTCCCTTCTATGAAGGGTGGTGCCCCGCGAGAACTTTAACAAATTAAAGTTATGATTTAATACTAATATTTTAAATATTAATGTTTTACATTTTATTTTGATAACCAAATTTATTGAGTGCCTAAAGGGACACCATTCTATGCTAACACTTTTTAAGCACTATTGCACAACAGTGATAATAACAATAAAGGAAGAAGGAAATTCATTTGTATTCTTTTTTATAGCTGCACAGGACCCACGCGAAGACGTAGGGCCTGTAGCACGTCGGCCGGGGTCCCGGTGACCCGAGGGCACGCGCCGCGAGCATCCCCGGCTGCCAGCGGCGCGTACTCGAGCCTGTTGTTGCTCGGTGATGCTAACGACAAGAAGAAGAGGAAGAAGAAGAAGTAAAAGACTCTTGCTCAGTGGTAATATCAATAAAGGAAGAAGGAAATTCATTTGTATTCTTTTTTATAGCTGCACAGGACCCAGGCGAAGAGGTAGGGCCTGTAGCACGTCGGCCGGGGTCCCGGTGACCCGAGGGCACGCGCCGCGAGCATCCCCGGCTGCCAGTGGCGCATACTCAAGCCTATTGTTGCTCGTTGATGCGAACGACAAGAAGAAGAAGAAGAAGAAGAAGAAGAAGAAGAAGAAGAAGAAGAAGAAGAAGAAGAAGAAGAAGAAGAAGAAGAAGAAAATGAGGTGGCACACTTTTTTTCTAAAAATTATTTGTATTGCTGCACGCCACGCACAAAGACGGGAGACTGTCACACACACACAAACACATGCTGGGTCAACCAGACCCTGGGATAACACAAGGGTTAATGTGCGCAGCTGGATGTGCGCCGCAGGATGTGCGCCCCACAGAATTTACGCCCCACAGGATGTGCAAGCACAGTTTTTTTATTAATTTGATTTAAATATTATTTTTTTTAAAATGTTTTAATATTATTTGTATTTATGTGGACAGCAGGATGTGCTCCGCAGGATGTGCGCCCCACAGAATTTACGCCCCACAGGATGTGCAAGCACAGTTTTTTTATTAATTTGATTTAAATATTGTTTTTTGTAAAAATGTTTGAATATTATTTGTATTTATGTGCACAGCAGGATGTGCGCCGCAGGATGTGCGCCCCACAGAATTTACGCCCCACAGGATGTGCAAGCACAGGTTTTTTATTAATTTGATTTAAAAAAAAAAAATTGTAAAAATGTTTTAATATTATTTTAATTTATGTGAGCAGCAGGATGTGCGCCGCAGGATGTGCGCCCCACAGGATGTGCAAGCACAGTTTTTTTATTAATTTAATTTAAATATTTCATTTTTGTAAAAATGTTTTAATATTATTTAAATGTATGTGCACAGCAGGATGTGCGCTGCAGGATGTGCGCTGCAGGATGTGCGCTGCAGGATGTGCGCCCCACATAATTTGCGCCCCACAGGATGTGCAAGCACAGTTTTTTTATAAATTTGATTTAAAAAAATAAAATTGTAATTTGTTTTTAATATTATTTTTATTTATGTGCGCAACAGGATGTGCGCCGCAGGATGTGCGCCCCACAGAATTTGCGCCCCACAGAATGTGCAAGCACAGTTTTTTTATTAATTTGATTTAAATATTTGTTTTTGTAAAAATGTTTTAATATTATTTTAATTTATGTGCGCAGCAGGATGTTCGCCACAGAATTTGTGCCCCACAGGATGTGCCAGCACAGTTTTTTTATTAATTTGATTTAAATATTTTTTTTTGTAAAAATGTTTTAATATTATTTTTATTTATGTGCGCAGCAGGATGTGCGCCGCAGGATGTGCGCCCCACAGAATTTGTGCCCCACAGGATGTACAAGCAGTTTTTTTATTAATTTGATTTAAAATGTTTTTTTGTAAAAATGTTTTAATATTATTTGTATTTATGTGCGCAGCAGGATGTGCGCTGCAGGATGTGCGCCCCACATAATTTGCGCCCCACAGGATGTGCAAACACAGTTTTTTATTAATTTGATTTAAAAAAAAAAATTGTAAATTTTTTTTAATATTATTTTTATTGATGTGCGCAGCTGGATGTGCGCCGCAGGATGTGCGCCCCACAGAATTTGCGCCCCACAGGATGTGAAAGCATAGTTTTTTTATTAATTCGATTTAAATATTTTTTTTTGTAAAAATGTTTTAATATTATTTTTATTTATGTGCGCAGCAGGATTTGCGCTGCAGGATGTGCACTGCAGGATGTGCGCCCCACAGAATTTGTGCCCCACAGGATGTGCAAGCAGTTTTTTTATTAATTTGATTTAAATATTTTTTTTTGTAAAAATGTTTTAATATTATTTTTATTTATGTGCACAGCAGGATGTGCGCTGCAGGATGTGCGCCCCACAGGATGTGCAAACACAGTTTTTTATTAATTTGATTTAAAAAAAAAAAATTGTAAATTTTTTTTAATATTATTTTTATTGATGTGCGCAGCTGGATGTGCGCCGCAGGATGTGCGCCCCACAGAATTTGCGCCCCACAGGATGTGAAAGCATAGTTTTTTTATTAATTTGATTTAAATATTTTTTTTTTGTAAAAATGTTTTAATATTATTTTTATTCATGTGCACAGCAGGATGTGCGCTGCAGGATGTGCGCCCCACAGAATGTGCAAACACAGTTTTTTTATTAATTCGATTTAAAAAGAAAAAATTGTAATTTTTTTTTAATATTATTTTTATTTATGTGCCCAGCTGGATGTCCGCTGCAGGATGTGCGCCCCACATGATTTGCGCCCCACAGGATGTGCAAGGAAAGTTTTTTTAAATATTTTTTTTTGTAAAAATGTTTTAATATTATTTTTATTTATGTGCGCAGCAGGATGTGCGCCGCAGGATGTGCGCCCCACATAATTTGCGCCCCATATGGTGTGCAAGCACAGTTTTTTTATTAATTTTATTTAAATATTTTTTTTTGTAAAAATGTTTTAATATTATTTTTATTTATGTGCACAGCAGGATGTGCGCTGCAGGATTTGCGCCCCACAGAATTTGCGACACACAGGATGTGCAAGGACAGTTTTTTTATTAATTCGATTTAAAAAAAAAAATTGTAATTTGTTTTTAATACTATTTTTATTTATGTGCGCAGCAGGATGTGCGCTGCAGGATGTGCGCCCCACATAATTTGCGCCCCACAGGATGTGCAAGCACAGTTTTTTTTTTTATTTGATTTAATTATTTTTTTTTGTAAAAATGTTTTAATATTATTTTTATTTATGTGCGCAGCAGGATGTGCGCTGCAGGATGTGCGCCCCACAGAATTTGCGCCCCACAGGATGTGCAAGCACAGTTTTTTTATTAATTTGATTTAAATATTTTTTTTGTAAAAATGTTTTAATATTATTTTTATTTATGTGCGCAGCAGGATGTGCGCTGCAGGTTGTGCGCCCCAAATAATTTGCGCCCCACAGGATGTGCAAGCACAGTTTTTTTATTAATTTGATTTAAATATTTTCTTTTGTAAAAATGTTTTAATATTATTTTTATTTATGTGCGCAGCAGGATGTGCGCCACAGGATGTGCCCCCCACAGAATTTGCGACACACAGGATGTGCAAGGGCAGTTTTTTTATTAATTCGATTTAAAAAAAAAATTGTAATTTGTTTTTAATATTATTTGTATTCATTTGTGCAGCTGGATGTGTGCCGCAGGATGTGCGCCCCACAGAATTTGCGCCCCACAGGATGTGCAAGCACAGTTTTTTTATTAATTCGATTTAAAAAAAATAATTGTAAATTGTTTTTAATATTATTTTTATTTATGTGCTCAGCAGGATGTGCGCTGCAGGATGTGCGCCCCACAGAATTTGCGCCCCACAGGATGTGCAAGCACAGTTTTTTTATTAATTTGATTTAAATATTTTTTTTTGCAAAAATGTTTTAATATTATTTTTATTTATGTGCGCAGCAGGATGTGCGCTGTAGGATGTGCGCTGCAGGATGTGCGCCCCACAGGATGTGCAAACACAGTTTTTTATTAATTTGATTTAAAAAAAAAAAATTGTAAATTTTTTTTAATATTATTTTTATTTATGTGCGCAGCAGGATGTGCACTACAGGATGTGCGCCCCACAGAATTTGCGCCCCACAGGATGTGCAAGGGCAGTTTTTTTATTAATTCGATTTAAAAAAAAAATTGTAATTTGTTTTTAATTTTATTTTTATTTATGTGCGCAGCAGGATGTGCGCTGCAGGATGTGCGCCGCAGAGAATTTGCGCCCCACAGAATTTGCGCCCCACAGGATGTGCAAGCACAGTTTTTTTATTAATTTGATTTAAATATTTTTTTTTGTAAAAATGTTTTAATATTATTTTTATTTATGTGCGCAGCAGGATGTGCGCTGCAGGATGTGCGCCCCACAGGATGTGCAAGCACAGTTTTTTTATTAATTTGATTTAAATATTTTTTTTTGTAAAAAAGTTTTAATATTATTTTTATTTATGTGCGCAGCAGGATAAGCGCCGCAGGATGTGCGCCCCACATAATTTGCGCCCCACAGGATGTGCAAGCACATTTTTTTATTAATTTGATTTAAATATTTTTTTTGTAAAAATTTTTTAATATTATTTTTATTTATGTGCGCAGCAGGATGTGCGCCGCATGATGTGCGCCCCACAGAATTTGCGCCCCACAGGATGTGCAAGGACAGATTTTTTATTAATTTGATTTAAAAAAAAAAAATTGTAATTTGTTTTTAATATTATTTTAATTTATGTGCGCAGCAGGATGTGCGCTGCAGGATGTGCGCCCCAGAGAATTTGCGCCCCACAGAATTTGCGCCCCACAGGATGTGCAAGGACAGTTTTGTTATTAATTTTATTTAAATATTTTATTTTTGTAAAAATGTTTTAATATTATTTTAATTTATGTGCGCAGCAGGATGTGCGCCGCAGGATGTGCGCCCCACAGAATTTGCGACACACAGGAAGTGCAAGGACAGTTTTTTTATTAATTCGATTTAAAAAAAAAAAATTGTAAAAATGTTTTAATATTATTTTAATTTATGTGCGCAGCAGGATGTGCGCCGCAGGATGTGCGCCCCACAGGATGTGCAAGCACAGTTTTTTTTTTAATTTGATTTAAATATTTTTTTTTGTAAAAATGTTTTAATATTATTTTTATTTATGTACGCAGCAGGATGTGCGCTGCAGGATGTGCGCCCCACAGAATTTGCGCCCCACAGGATGTGCAATTACAGTTTTTTTATTAATTTGATTTAAATATTTTATTTTTGTAAAAATGTTTTAATATTATTTTAATTTATGTGCGCAGCAGGATGTGCGCCGCAGGATGTGCGCCCCACAGAATTTGCGCCCCACAGGATGTGCAAGGGAGGTTTTTATATTAATTTGATTTAAAAAAATTTTTTTGTAAAAATGTTTTAATATTATTTTAATTCATTTGCGCAGCAGGATGTGCGCCGCAGGATGTGCGCCCCACAGGATGTGCAAGGACAGTTTTTTTATTAATTCGATTAAAAAATAACATTGTAATTTGTTTTTAATTTTATTTTTATTTATGTGCGCAGCAGGATGTGCGCTGCAGGATGTGCGCCCCACAGAATTTACGCCCCACAGGATGTGCAAGCACAGTTTTTATATTAATTTGATTTAAAAAAAAAAAATGTTATTTGTTTTTATTATTATTTGTATTTATGTGAGCAGCAGGATGTGCGCCCCACAGAATTTGCGCCCCACAGAATTTGCGCCCCACAGGATGTGCAATTACAGTTTTTTTATTAATTTGATTTAAATATTTTATTTTTGTAAAAATGTTTTAATATTATTTTAATTTATGTGCCCAGCAGGAAGTGTGCCGCAGGATGTGCGCCCCACAGAATTTGCGCCCCACAGGATGTGCAATTACAGTTTTTTTATTAATTTGATTTAAATATTTTTTTTGTAAAAATGTTTTAATATTATTTTAATTTATGTGCGCAGCAGGATGTTCGCCACATAATTTGCGCACCACAGGATGTGCAAGCACAGTTTTTTTATTAATTTGATTTAAAAAAAAAAAAATGTAAAAATGTTTTAATATTATTTTTATTCATGTGCGCAGCAGGATGTGCGCCGCAGGATGTGCGCCCCACAGAATTTGCGCCCCACAGGATGTGCAAGCACAGTTTTTTTATTAATTTGATTTAAAAAAAAATTGTTGTAAAAATGTTTTAATATTATTTTGATTTATGTGCGCAGCAGGATGTGCGCTGGTGGATGTGCGCCCCACAGGATGTGCAAGCACAGTTTTTTTATTAATTTGATTTAAATATTTTTTTTTGTAAAAATGTTTTAATATTATTTTTATTTATGTGCGCAGCAGGATGTGCGCCGCAGGATGTGCGCCCCACAGGATGTGCAAGGACAGTTTTTTTATTAATTTGATTTAAAAAAAAATTTTTGTAGTTTGTTTTTAATATTATTTTTACTTATGTGCGCAGCAGGATGTGCAAGCACAGTTTTTTTATTAATTTGATTTAAATATTTTTTTTTGTAAAAACGTTTTAATATTATTTTTATTTATGTGCGCAGCAGGATGTGCGCCGCAGGATGTGCGCCCCACAGGATGTGCAAGGACAGTTTTTTTATTAATTTGATTTAAAAAAAAAATTGTAATTTGTTTTTAATATTATTTTTATTTATGTGCACAGCAGGATGTGCGCCGCAGGATGTGCGCCCCACAGAATTTGCGCCCCACAGGATGTGCAAGGACAGTTTTTTTATTAATTTCATTTAAAAAAAAATGTTTGTAAAAATGTTTTAATATTATTTTTATTTATTTGCGCAGCAGGATGTGCGCCGCAGGATGTGCGCCCCACAGAATTTGCGCCCCACAGGATGTGCAAGCACAGTTTTTTTATTAATTTGATTTTAAAAAAAAAATTGTAATTTGTTTTTAATATTATTTTTATTTATGTGCGCAGCAGGATGTGCGCCGCAGGATGTGCGCCCCACAGAATTTTTGCCCCACAGGATGTGCAAGCACAGTTTTTTTATTAATTTGATTTAAATATTTTTTTTTGTAAAAATGTTTTAATATTATTTTTATTTATGTGCGCAGCAGGATGTGCGCCGCAGGATATGCGCCCCACAGAATTTGCGCCCCACAGAATTTGCGCCCCACAGGATGTGCAAGCACAGTTTTTTTATTAATTTGATTTAAATATTTTTTTTTGTAAAAATGTTTTAATATTATTTTTATCTATGTGCGCAGCAGGATGTGCGCCGCAGTCTGTGCGCCCCACATAATTTGCGCCCCACAGGATTTATTTAAATATTTTTTTCTGTAAAAATGTTTTAATATTATTTTTATTTATGTGCGCAGCAGGATGTGCGCCGCATGATGTGCACCCCACATAATTTGCGCCCCACAGGATGTGCAAGCACAGTTTTTTTATTAATTTGATTTAAAAAAAAAAATTGTAAATTTTTTTTAATTTCATTTTTATTCATGTGCGCAGCAGGATGTGCGCCGCAGGATGTGCGCCCCACAGAATTTGCGCCCCACAGGATGTGCAAGGATTGTTTTTTTATTAATTTGATTTAAATATTTTTTTTTGTAAAAATGTTTTAACATTATTTTTATTGATATGCGCAGCAGGATGTGCGCCGCAGGATGTGCGACCCACAGAATTTGCGCCCCACAGGATGTGCAAGCACAGTTTTTTTATTAATTTGATTTAAAAAAAAAAAAATGTAATTTGTTTTTAATATTATTTTTATTTATGTGCGCAGCAGGATGTGCGCCGCAGGATGTGCGCCCCACAGAATTTGCGCCCCACAGGATGTGCAAGCACAGTTTTTTTATTAATTTGATTTAAAAAAAAATAATTGTAAATTGTTTTTAATATTATTTTTATTTATGTGCGCAGCAGGATGTGCGCCCCACAGAATTTGCGCCCCACAGGATGTGCAAGCACAGTTTTTTTATTAATTTGATTTAAAAAAAAATAATTGTAAATTGTTTTTAATATTATTTTTATTTATGTGCGCAGCAGGATGTGCGCCGCAGGATGTGCGCCCCACAGAATTTGCGCCCCACAGAATTTGCGCCCCACAGGATGTGCAAGCACAGTTTTTTTATTAATTTGATTTAAATATTTTTTTTTGTAAAAATGTTTTAATATTATTTTTATTTATGTGCGCAGCAGGATGTGTGCCGCAGGATGTGCGCCCCACAGAATTTGCGCCCCACAGGATGTGCAAGGACAGTTTTTTTATCAATTTGATTTAAATATTTTTTTTGTAAAAATGTTTTAATATCATTTTTATTTATGTGCGCAGCAGGATGTGCGCCACAGAATGTGCGCCCCTCAGAATTTGCGCCCCACAGGATGTGCAAGCACAGTTTTTTTATTAATTTGATTTAAAAAAAAATAATTGTAATTTGTTTTTAATATTGTTTTTATTTATGTGCGCAGCAGGATGTGCGCCGCAGGATTTGCGCCCCACATAATTTGCGCCCCACAGAATGTGCAAGCACAGTTTTTTATTAATTTGATTTTAATACATTTTTTTGTAAAAATGTTTTAATATTATTTTTATTTATGTGCACAGCAGGATGTGCTCCGCAGGATGTGCGCCCCACATAATTTGCGCCCCACAGGATGTGCAAGCACATTTTTTTTATTAATTTGATTTAAAAAAAAAAATTTGTAAATTTTTTTTAATATTATTTTTATTTATGTGCGCAGCAGGATGTGCGCCGCATGATGTGCACCCCACATAATTTGCGCCCCACAGGATGTGCAAGCACAGTTTTTTTATTAATTTGATTTAAAAAAAAAAAATTGTAAATTTTTTTTAATTTCATTTTTATTCATGTGCGCAGCAGGATGTGCGCCGCAGGATGTGCGCCCCACAGAATTTGCGCCCCACAGGATGTGCAAGCACAGTTTTTTTATTAATTTGATTTAAAAAAAAATAATTGTAAATTGTTTTTAATATTATTTTTATTTATGTGCGCAGCAGGATGTGCGCCGCAGGATGTGCGCCCCACAGAATTTGCGCCCCACAGAATTTGCGCCCCACAGGATGTGCAAGCACAGTTTTTTTATTAATTTGATTTAAAAAAAATAATTGTAAATTGTTTTTAATATTATTTTTATTTATGTGCGCAGCAGGATGTGCTCCCCACAGAATTTGCGCCCCACAGGATGTGCAAGCACAGTTTTTTTATTAATTTGATTTAAATATTTTTTTTTGTAAAAATGTTTTAATATTATTTTTATTTATGTGCGCAGCAGGATGTGCGCCGCAGGATGTGCGCCCCACAGAATTTGCGCCCCACAGGATGTGCAAGGATAGTTTTTTTATTAATTTGATTTTAATATATTTTTTTGTAAAAATGTTTTAATATTATTTTTATTTATGTGCACAGCAGGATGTGCGCCGCAGGATGTGCGCCCCACATAATTTGCGCCCCACAGGATGTGCAAGCACATTTTTTTTATTAATTTGATTTAAAAAAAAAAAATTGTAAATTTTTTTTAATATTATTTTTATTTATGTGCGCAACAGGATGTGCGCCGCAGGATGTGCGCCCCACATAATTTGCGCCCCACAGGATGTGCAAGCACAGTTTTTGTATTAATTTGATTTAAATATATTTTTTTGTAAAAATGTTTTAATATTATTTTTATTTATGTGCGCAGCAGGATGTGCGCCGCAGGATGTGCGCCCCACATAATTTGCGCCCCACAGGATGTGCAAGCAAGGTTTTTTATTAGTTATATTTAAATATATTTTTTTGTAAAAATGTTTTAATATTATTATTATTAATGTGCGCAGCTGGATGTGCGCCGCATGATGTGCGCCCCACATAATTTGCGCCCCACAGGATGAGCAAGCACAGTTTTTTTATTAATTGTTTTAAATATATTTTTTTTCAAGATGTTTTAATATTATTTTTATCTATGTGCGCAGCAGGATGTGCGCCGCAGTCTGTGCGCCCCACATAATTTGCGCCCCACAGGATTTATTTAAATATTTTTTTCTGTAAAAATGTTTTAATATTATTTTTATTTATGTGCGCAGCAGGATGTGCGCCGCATGATGTGCACCCCACATAATTTGCGCCCCACAGGATGTGCAAGCACAGTTTTTTTATTAATTTGATTTAAAAAAAAAAAATTGTAAATTTTTTTTAATTTCATTTTTATTCATGTGCGCAGCAGGATGTGCGCCGCAGGATGTGCGCCCCACAGAATTTGCGCCCCACAGAATGTGCAAGCACAATTTTTTTATTAATTTGATTTAAATATTTTTTTTTGTAAAAATGTTTTAATATTATTTTTATTTATATGCGCAGCAGGATGTGCGCCGCAGGATGTGCGCCCCACAGAATTTGCGCCACACAGGGTGTGCAAGGACAGTTTCTTTATTAATTTGATTTAAAAAAAAAAAATTGTAATTTGTTTTTAATATTATTTTTATTTATGTGCGCAGCAGGATGTGCGCCGCAGGATGTGCGCCCCACAGAATTTGCGCCCCACAGGATGTGCAAGGATAGTTTTTTTATTAATTTGATTTAAATATTTTTTTTTGTAAAAATGTTTTAACATTATTTTTATTGATATGCGCAGCAGGATGTGCGCCGCAGGATGTGCGACCCACAGAATTTGCGCCCCACAGGATGTGCAAGCACAGTTTTTTTATTAATTTGATTTAAAAAAAAAAAAATGTAATTTGTTTTTAATATTATTTTTATTTATTTGCGCAGCAGGATGTGCGCCGCAGGATGTGCGCCCCACAGAATTTGCGCCCCACAGGATTTGCAAGCACAGTTTTTTTATTAATTTGATTTAAATATTTTTTTTTGTAAAAATGTTTTAACATTATTTTTATTGATATGCGCAGCAGGATGTGCGCCGCAGGATGTGCGACCCACAGAATTTGTGCCCCACAGGATGTGCAAGCACAGTTTTTTTATTAATTTGATTTAAAAAAAAAAAAATGTAATTTGTTTTTAATATTATTTTTATTTATGTGCGCAGCAGGATGTGCGCCGCAGGATGTGCGCCCCACATAATTTGCGCCCCACAGGATGTGAAAGCAAGGTTTTTTATTAGTTATATTTAAATATTTTTTTTTGTAAAAATGTTTTAATATTATTTTTATTTATGTGCGCAGCAGGATGTGCGCCGCAGGATGTGCGCCCCACATAATTTGCGCCCCACAGGATGTGCAAGCACAGTTTTTTTATTAATTTGATTTAAAAAAAAAAAATTGTAAATTTTTTTTAATTTCATTTTTATTCATGTGCGCAGCAGGATGTGCGCCGCAGGATGTGCGCCCCACAGAATTTGCGCCCCACAGGATGTGCAAGGATAGTTTTTTTATTAATTTGATTTAAATATTTTTTTTTGTAAAAATGTTTTAACATTATTTTTATTGATATGCGCAGCAGGATGTGCGCCGCAGGATGTGCGACCCACAGAATTTGCGCCCCACAGGATGTGCAAGCACAGTTTTTTTATTAATTTGATTTAAAAAAAAAAAATTGTAATTTGTTTTTAATATTATTTTTATTTATGTGCGCAGCAGGATGTGCGCCGCAGGATGTGCGCCCCACAGAATTTGCGCCCCACAGGATGTGCAAGCACAGTTTTTTTATTAATTTGATGTAAAAAAAAAATTGTAATTTGTTTTTAATATTATTTTTATTTATGTGCGCAGCAGGATGTGCGCCGCAGGATGTGCGCCCCACAGAATTTGCGCCCCACAGGATGTGCAAGGACAGTTTTTTTATTAATTTGATTTAAAAAAAAAAAATTGTAATTTGTTTTTAATATTATTTTTATTTTTGTGCGCAGCAGGATGTGCGCCCCACAGAATTTGCGCCCCACAGGATGTGCAAGCACAGTTTTTTTATTAATTTGATTTAAATATTTTTTTTTGTAAAAATGTTTTAATATTATTTTTATTTATGTGCGCAGCAGGATGTGCGCCGCAGGATGTGCGCCCCACAGAATTTGCGCCCCACAGGATGTGCAAGGACAGTTTTTTTATTAATTTGATTTAAAAAAAAAAATTGTAATTTGTTTTTAATATTATTTTTGTTCATGTGCGCAGCAGGATGTGCGCCGCAGGATTTGCGGCCCACAGAATTTGCGCCCCACAGAATGTGCAAGCACAGTTTTTTTATTAATTTGATTTAAATATTTTTTTTTGTAAAAATGTTTTAATATTATTTTTATTTATGTGCGCAGCAGGATGTGCGCCGCAGCATGTGCGCCCCACATAATTTGCGCCCCACAGGAGGTTCAAGCACAGTTTTTTTAATAATTTGATTTAAATATTTTTTTTTGTAAAAATGTTTTCATATTATTTGTATTAATGTGCGCAGCTGGATGTGCGCTGCAGGAAGTGCGCCCCACAGAATTTGCGCCCCACAGGATGTGCAAGCACAGTTTTTTTATTAATTTGATTTAAAAAAAAAATTGTAATTTGTTTTTAATATTATTTTTATTTATGTGCGCAGCAGGATGTGCGCCGCAGGATGTGCGCCCCACAGAATTTGCGCCCCACAGGATGTGCAAGGACAGTTTTTTTATTAATTTGATTTAAAAAAAAAAAATTGTAATTTGTTTTTAATATTATTTTTATTTATGTGTGCAGCAGGATGTGCGCCCCACAGAATTTGCGCCCCACAGGATGTGCAAGCACAGTTTTTTTATTAATTTGATTTAAATATTTTTTTTTGTAAAAATGTTTTAATATTATTTTTATTTATGTGCGCAGCAGGATGTGCGCCGCAGGATGTGCGCCCCACAGAATTTGCGCCCCACAGGATGTGCAAGGACAGTTTTTTTATTAATTTGATTTAAAAAAAAAAAATTGTAATTTGTTTTTAATATTATTTTTATTTTTGTGCGCAGCAGGATGTGCGCCCCACAGAATTTGCGCCCCACAGGATGTGCAAGCACAGTTTTTTTATTAATTTGATTTAAATATTTTTTTTTGTAAAAATGTTTTAATATTATTTTTATTTATGTGCGCAGCAGGATGTGCGCCGCAGGATGTGCGCCCCACAGAATTTGCGCCCCACAGGATGTGCAAGGACAGTTTTTTTATTAATTTGATTTAAAAAAAAAAATTGTAATTTGTTTTTAATATTATTTTTGTTCATGTGCGCAGCAGGATGTGCGCCGCAGGATTTGCGGCCCACAGAATTTGCGCCCCACAGAATGTGCAAGCACAGTTTTTTTATTAATTTGATTTAAATATTTTTTTTTGTAAAAATGTTTTAATATTATTTTTATTTATGTGCGCAGCAGGATGTGCGCCGCAGGATGTGCGCCCCACAGAATTTGCGCCCCACAGGATGTGCAAGCACAGTTTTTTTATTAATTTGATGTAAAAAAAAAATTGTAATTTGTTTTTAATATTATTTTTATTTATGTGCGCAGCAGGATGTGCGCCGCAGGATGTGCGCCCCACAGAATTTGCGCCCCACAGGATGTGCAAGGACAGTTTTTTTATTAATTTGATTTAAAAAAAAAAAATTGTAATTTGTTTTTAATATTATTTTTATTTTTGTGCGCAGCAGGATGTGCGCCCCACAGAATTTGCGCCCCACAGGATGTGCAAGCACAGTTTTTTTATTAATTTGATTTAAATATTTTTTTTTGTAAAAATGTTTTAATATTATTTTTATTTATGTGCGCAGCAGGATGTGCGCCGCAGGATGTGCGCCCCACAGAATTTGCGCCCCACAGGATGTGCAAGGACAGTTTTTTTATTAATTTGATTTAAAAAAAAAAATTGTAATTTGTTTTTAATATTATTTTTGTTCATGTGCGCAGCAGGATGTGCGCCGCAGGATTTGCGGCCCACAGAATTTGCGCCCCACAGAATGTGCAAGCACAGTTTTTTTATTAATTTGATTTAAATATTTTTTTTTGTAAAAATGTTTTAATATTATTTTTATTTATGTGCGCAGCAGGATGTGCGCCGCAGCATGTGCGCCCCACATAATTTGCGCCCCACAGGAGGTTCAAGCACAGTTTTTTTAATAATTTGATTTAAATATTTTTTTTTGTAAAAATGTTTTCATATTATTTGTATTAATGTGCGCAGCTGGATGTGCGCTGCAGGAAGTGCGCCCCACAGAATTTGCGCCCCACAGGATGTGCAAGCACAGTTTTTTTATTAATTTGATTTAAAAAAAAAATTGTAATTTGTTTTTAATATTATTTTTATTTATGTGCGCAGCAGGATGTGCGCCGCAGGATGTGCGCCCCACATAATTTGCGCCCCACAGGATGTGCAAGCACAGTTTGTTTATTAATTTGATTTTAAAAAAAAAATTGTAATTTGTTTTTAATATTATTTTTATTTATGTGCGCAGCAGGATGTGCGCCGCAGGATGTGCGCCCCACAGAATTTGCGCCCCACAGGATGTGCATGGACAGTTTTTTTATTAATTTGATTTAAAAAAAAAAAATTGTAATTTGTTTTTA
The DNA here is from genome assembly GCF_947347685.1 of Pleuronectes platessa. Lineage (NCBI taxonomy): Eukaryota > Metazoa > Chordata > Actinopteri > Pleuronectiformes > Pleuronectidae > Pleuronectes > Pleuronectes platessa. The sequence goes on from NC_070640.1 coordinate 25,480,247, forward strand.
ATATTGTTTTTATTTATGTGCGCCGCAGGATGTGCGCCCCACAGAATTTGTGCCCCACAGGATGTGCAAGCACAGTTTTTTTATTAATTTGATTTAAATATTTTTTTTTGTAAAAATGTTTTAATATTATTTTTATTTATGTGCGCAGCAGGATGTGCGCCCCACATAATTTGCGCCCCACAGGATGTGCAAGCACAGTTTTTTTATTAATTTGATTTAAAAAAAAAATTGAAATTTGTTTTTAATATTATTTTTATTTATGTGCGCAGCAGGATGTGTGCCGCAGGATGTGCGCCCCACAGAATTTGCGCCCCACAGGATGTGCAAGCACAGTTTTTTTATTAATTTGATTTAAATATTTTTTTTTGTAAAAATGTTTTAATTTTATTTTTATTTATTTGCGCAGCAGGATGTGCGCTGCAGGATGTGCGCCCCACATAATTTGCGCCCCACAGGATGTGCAAGCAAGGTTTTTTATTGGTTATATTTAAATATTTTTTTTTGTAAAAATGTTTTAATATTATTTTTATTCATGTGCACAGCAGGAGGTGCGCCGCAGGAGGTGCGCCCCACAGAATTTGCGCCCCACAGGATGTGCAAGCACAGTTTTTTTATTAATTTGATTTAAATATTTTTTTTTGTAAAAATGTTTTAATATTATTTTTATTTATTTGCGCAGCAGGATGTGCGCCGCAGGATGTTTGCCCCACAGAATGTGCAAGGACAGTTTTTTTATTAATTTGATTTAAAAAAAAAAATTGTAATTTGTTTTTAATATTATTTTTATTTATGTGTGCAGCAGGATGTGCGCCGCAGCATGTGCGCCCCACAGAATTTGTTCCCCACAGGATGTGCAAGCACAGTTTTTTTATTAATTTGATTTAAATATTTTTTTTTGTAAAAATGTTTTAATATTATTTTTATTTATGTGCGCAGCAGGATGTGCGCCGCAGGATGTGCGCCCCACAGAATTTGCGCCCCACAGGATGTGCAAGCACAGTTTGTTTATTAATTTGATTTAAAAAAATAAAATTGTAAATTGTTTTTAATATTATTTTTATTTATGTGCGCACCAGGATGTGTGCCGCAGGATGTGCGCCCCACAGAATTTTCGCCCCACAGGATGTGCAAGCACAGTTTTTTTATTAATTTGATTTTAATATATTTTTTTGTAAAAATGTTTTAATATTATTTTTATTCATGTGCGCCCCACAGAATTTGCGCCCCACAGGATGTGCAAGGACAGTTTTTTTATTAATTTGATTTAAAAAAAAAATTGTAATTTGTTTTTAATATTATTTTTATTTATGTGCGCAGCAGGATGTGCGCCCCACAGAATTTGCGCCCCACATAATTTGCGCCCCACAGGATGTGCAAGCACAGTTTTTTTATTAATTTGATTTAAATATTTTTTTTTATAAAAATGTTTTAATATTATTTTTAGTCATGTGCGCAGCAGGATGTGTGCCGCAGGATGTGCGCCCCACATAATTTGCGCCCCACAGGATGTGCAAGCACAGTTTTTTTATTAATTTGATTTAAAAAAAAAAAATTGTAATTTGTTTTTAATATTATTTTTATTTATGTGCGCAGCAGGTTTTGCGCCACAGGATGTGCAAGCACAGTTTTTTTATTAATTTGATTTAAATATTTTTTTTTGTAAAAATGTTTTAATATTATTTTTATTTATGTGCGCAGCAGGATGTGCGCCGCAGGATGTGCGCCCCACAGGATGTGCAAGCACAGTTTTTTTATTAATTTGATTTAAATATTTTTTTTTGTAAAAATGTTTTAATTTTATTTTTATTTATTTGCGCAGCAGGATGTGCGCTGCAGGATGTGCGCCCCACATAATTTGCGCCCCACAGGATGTGCAAGCAAGGTTTTTTATTGGTTATATTTAAATATTTTTTTTTGTAAAAATGTTTTAATATTATTTTTATTTATGTGCGCAGCAGGATGTGCGCCGCAGGATGTGCGCCCCACAGAATTTGCGCCCCACAGGATGTGCAAGCACAGTTTTTTTATTAATTTGATTTTAATATATTTTTTTGTAAAAATGTTTTAATATTATTTTTATTCATGTGCGCCCCACAGAATTTGCGCACCACAGGATGTGCAAGGACAGTTTTTTTATTAATTTGATTTAAAAAAAAAAATTGTAATTTGTTTTTAATATTATTTTTATTTATGTGCGCAGCAGGATGTGCGCCGCAGGATGTGCGCCCCACATAATTTGCGCCCCACAGGATGTGCAAGCACAGTTTTTTTATTAATTTGATTTAAATATTTTTTTTTGTAAAAATGTTTTAATATTATTTTTATTTATGTGCGCAGCAGGGTGTGCGCCGCAGGATGTGCACCCCACAGAATTTGCGCCCCACAGGATGTGCAAGCACAGTTTTTTTATTAATTTGATTTAAATATTTTTTTTTGTAAAAATGTTTTAATATTATTTTTAGTCATGTGCGCAGCAAGATGTGTGCCGCAGGATGTGCGCCCCACATAATTTGCGCCCCACAGGATGTGCAAGCACAGTTTTTTTATTAATTTGATTTAAAAAAAAAAAATTGTAATTTGTTTTTAATATTATTTTTATTTATGTGCGCAGCAGGATGTGCGCCACAGGATGTGCAAGCACAGTTTTTTTATTAATTTGATTTAAATATTTTTTTTTGTAAAAATGTTTTAATATTATTTTTATTTATGTGCGCAGCAGGATGTGCGCCGCAGGATGTGCGCCCCACAGGATGTGCAAGCACAGTTTTTTTATTAATTTGATTTAAATATTTTTTTTTGTAAAAATGTTTTAATATTATTTTTAGTCATGTGCGCAGCAAGATGTGTGCCGCAGGATGTGCGCCCCACAGAATTTGCGCCCCACAGGATGTGCAAGCACAGTTTTTTTATTAATTTGATTTAAATATTTTTTTTTGTAAAAATGTTTTAATATTATTTTTATTTATGTGCGCAGCAGGATGTGCGCCGCAGGATGTGCACCCCACAGAATTTGCGCCCCACAGGATGTGCAAGCACAGTTTTTTTATTAATTTGATTTAAATATTTTTTTTTGTAAAAATGTTTTAATTTTATTTTTATTTATTTGCGCAGCAGGATGTGCGCTGCAGGATGTGCGCCCCACATAATTTGCGCCCCACAGGATGTGCAAGCAAGGTTTTTTATTGGTTATATTTAAATATTTTTTTTTGTAAAAATGTTTTAATATTATTTGTATTAATGTGCGCAGCTGGATGTGCGCCGCAGGATGTGCGCCCCACAGAATTTGCGCCCCACAGGATGTGCAAGCACAGTTTTTTTATTAATTTGATTTAAATATTTTTTTTTGTAAAAATGTTTTATTTTATTTTTATTTATGTGCGCAGCAGGATGTGCGCCGCAGGATGTGCGCCCCACAGAATTTGCGCCCCACAGGATGTGCATGGACAGTTTTTTTATTAATTTGATTTAAAAAAAAAAATTGTAATTTGTTTTTAATATTGTTTTTATTTATGTGCGCAGCAGGATGTGCGCCCCACAGAATTTGCGCCCCACAGGATGTGCAAGCACATTTTTTTATTAATTTGATTTAAATATTTTTTATTGTAAAAATGTTTTAATATTATTTTTATTTATGTGCGCAGCAGGATGTGCGCCGCAGGATGTGCGCCCCACAGAATTTGCGCCCCACAGGATGTGCATGGACAGTCTTTATATTAATTTGATTTAAAAAAAAAAATTGTAATTTGTTTTTAATATTGTTTTTATTTATGTGCGCAGCAGGATGCTCGCCGCATGATGTGCGCCCCACATAATTTGCGCCCCACAGGATGTGCAAGCACAGTTTTTTTATTAATTTGATTTAAAAAAAAAAAATTGTAATTTGTTTTTAATATTATTTTTATTTATGTGCGCAGCAGGATGTGCGCTGCAGGATGTGCGCCCCACATAATTTGCGCCCCACAGGATGTGCAAGCACATTTTTTTATTAATTTGATTTAAATATTTTTTTTTGTAAAAATGTTTTAATATTATTTTTATTTATTTGTGCAGCAGGATGTGCGCCGCAGGATGTGCGCCCCACAGAATTTGCGCCCCACAGGATGTGCAAGGACAGTTTTTTTATTAATTTGATTTAAATATTTTTTTTTGTAAAAATGTTTTAATATTATTTTTATTTATGTGCGCAGCAGGATGTGCGCCGCAGGATGTGCGCCCCACAGAATTTGCGCCCCACAGGATGTGCAAGCACAGTTTTTTTATTAATTTGATTTAAAAAAAAAAAAAATTGTAAATTGTTTTTAATATTATTTTTATTTATGTGCGCAGCAGGATGTGCGCCGCAGGATGTGTGCCCCACAGAATTTGCGCCCCACAGGATGTGCAAGCACAGTTTTTTTATTAATTTGATTTAAAAAAAAAAAAAATTGTAAATTGTTTTTAATATTATTTTTATTTATGTGCGCAGCAGGATGTGCGCCCCACAGAATTTGCGCCCCACAGGATGTGCAAGCACAGTTTTTTTATTAATTTGATTTAAATATTTTTTTTTGTAAAAATGTTTTAATATTATTTTTATTCATCTGCGCCCCACAGAATTTGCGCCCCACAGGATGTGCAAGCACAGTTTTTTTATTAATTTGATTTAAATATTTTTTTTTGTAAAAATGTTTTAATATTATTTTTATTTATGTGCGCAGCAGGGTGTGCGCCGCAGGATGTGCGCCCCACAGAATTTGCGCCCCACAGGATGTGCAAGGACAGTTTTTTTATTAATTTGATTTAAAAAAAAAATTGTAATTTGTTTTTAATATTATTTTTACTTATATGCGCAGCAGGATGTGCGCCGCAGGATGTGCGCCCCACAGAATTTGCGCCCCACAGGATGTGCAAGCAAAGTTTTTCTATTAATTTGATTTAAATATTTTTTTTTATAAAAATGTTTTAATATTATTTTTATTCATGTGCACAGCAGGATGTGCGCCGCAGGATGTGCGCCCCACATAATTTGCGCCCCAAAGGATTTGCAAGCACAGTTTTTTTATTAATTTGATTTAAATATTTTTTTTGTAAAAATGTTTTAATATTATTTTTATTTATGTGCGCAGCAGGATGTGCGCCACAGGATGTGCGCCCCACAGAATTTGCGCCCCACAGGAAGTGCAAGCACAGTTTTTTTATTAATTTGATTTAAAAAAAAAAAATTGTAATTTGTTTTTAATATTATTTTTATTTATGTGCGCAGCAGGATGTGCGCCGCAGGATGTGCGCCCCACAGAATTTGTGCCCCACATAAATTTGCGTCCCACAGGATGTGCAAGCACAGTTTTTTTATTAATTTGATTTGAATATTTTTTGTAAAAATGTTTTAATATTATTTTTATTTATGTGCGCAGCAGGATGTGCGCCGCAGGAAGTGTGCCCCACAGAATTTGCGCCCCACAGGATGTGCAAGCACAGTTTTTTTATTAATTTGATGTATATATTTTTTTTTGTAAAAATGTTTTAACATTATTTTTATTTATATGCGCAGCAGGATGTGCGCCGCAGGATGTGCGCCCCACATACATTGCGCCCCACAGGATGTGCAAGCACAGTTTTTTTATTAATTTGATTTAAAAAAAAAAATTGTAATTTGTTTTTAATATTATTTTTATTCATGTGCGCAGCAGGATGTGCGCCGCAGGATGTGCGCCCCACATACATTGCGCCCCACAGGATGTGCAAGCACAGTTTTTTTATTAATTTGATTTAAAAAAAAAAAAATTGTAAATTGTTTTTAATATTATTTTTATTTATGTGCGCAGCAGGATGTGCGCCGCAGGATGTGCGCCCCACAGAATTTGCGCCCCACAGGATGTGCAAACACACTTTGTTTATTAATTTGATTTAAAAAAAAAAAATTGTAAATTGTTTTTAATATTATGTGCGCAGCAGGATGTGCGCCGCAGGATGTGCGCCCCACATAATTTGCGCCCCACAGGATGTGCAAGGACAGTTTTTTTATTAATTTGATTTAAAAAAAAAAATTGTAATTTGTTTTTAATATTATTTTTATACATGTGCGCAGCAGGATGTGCGCCGCAGGATGTGCGCCCCACAGAATTTGCGCCCCACAGGATGTGCAAGGACAGTTTTTTTATTAATTTGATTTAAAAAAAAAAAATTGTAATTTGTTTTTAATATTATTTTTATTTATGTGCGCAGCAGGATGTGCGCTGCAGGATGTGCGCTCCACATACATTGCGCCCCACAGGATGTGCAAGCACAGTTTTTTTATTAATTTGATTTAAATATTTTTTTTTGTAAAAATGTTTTAATATTATTTTTATTTATGTGCGCAGCAGGATGTGCGCCGCAGGATGTGCGCCCCACAGGATGTGCAAGCAAGGTTTTTTATTAGTTATATTTAAACATTTTTTTTTTTTTAAATGTTTTAATATTATTTTTATTTATGTTCGCAGCAGGATGTGCGCCCCACAGAATTTGTGCCCCACAGGATTTGCAAGCACAGTTTTTTCATTAATTTGATTTAAATATTTTTTTTGTAAAAATGTTTTAATATTATTTTTATTTATGTGCGCAGCAGGATGTGCGCCGCAGGATGTGCGCCCCACATAATTTGCGCCCCACAGGATGTGCAAGGACAGTTTTTTTATTAATTTGATTTAAAAAAAAAATTGTATTTTGTTTTTAATATTATTTTTATTTATGTGCTCAGCAGGATGTGCGCCGCAGGATGTGCACCCCACAGAATTTGCGCCCCACATAATTTGCGCCCCACAGGACGTGCAAGCACAGTTTTTGTATTAATTTGATTTAAATATTTTTTTTTGTAAAAATGTTTTATTTTATTTTTTTTTATGTGCGCAGCAGGATGTGCGCCGCAGGATGTGCGCCCCACAGAATTTGCGCCCCACAGGATGTGCAAGGACAGTTTTTTTTATTAATTTGATTTAAATATTTCATTTGTAAAAATGTTTTAATATTATTTTTATTTATGTGCGCAGCAGGATGTGCGCCGCAGGATGTGCGCCCCACAGGATGTGCAAGCACAGTTTTTTTATTAATTTGATTTAAAAAAAAAAAAAATTGTAAATTGTTTTTAATATTATTTTTATTAATGTGCGCAGCTGGATGTGCGCCCCACAGAATTTGCGCCCCACAGGATGTGCAAGGACAGTTTTTTTATTAATTTGATTTAAAAAAAAAAATTGTAATTTGTTTTTAATATTATTTTTATGTATATGCGCAGCAGGATGTGTGCTGCAGGATGTGCGCCCCACAGAATTTGCGCCCCACAGGATGTGCAAGGACAGTTTTTTTATTAATTTGATTTAAAAAAAAAAAATTGTAATTTGTTTTTAATATTATTTTTATTTATGTGCGCAGCAGGATGTGCGCCCCACAGAATTTGCGCCCCACAGGATGTGCAAGCACAGTTTTTTTATTAATTTGATGTATATATTTTTTTTTGTAAAAATGTTTTAATATTATTTTTATTCATGTGCGCAGCAGGATGTGCGCCGCAGGATGTGCGCCCCACATACATTGCGCCCCACAGGATGTGCAAGCACAGTTTTTTTATTAATTTGATTTAAAAAAAAAAAAATTGTAAATTGTTTTTAATATTATTTTTATTTATGTGCGCAGCAGGATGTGCGCCGCAGGATGTGCAAGGACAGTTTTTTTATTAATTTGATTTAAAAAAAAAAATTGTAATTTGTTTTTAATATTATTTTTATTCATGTGCGCAGCAGGATGTGCGCCGCAGGATGTGCGCCCCACAGAATTTGCGCCCCACAGGATGTGCAAGGACAGTTTTTTTATTAATTTGATTTAAAAAAAAAAAATTGTAATTTGTTTTTAATATTATTTTTATTTATGTGCGCAGCAGGATGTGCGCTGCAGGATGTGCGCTCCACATACATTGCGCCCCACAGGATGTGCAAGCACAGTTTGTTTATTAATTTGATTTTAAAAAAAAAATTGTAATTTGTTTTTAATATTATTTTTATTTATGTGCGCAGCAGGATGTGCGCCGCAGGATGTGCGCCCCACAGAATTTGCGCCCCACAGGATGTGCAAGCACAGTTTTTTTATTAATTTGATTTAAATATTTTTTTTTGTAAAAATGTTTTAATATTATTTGTATTAATGTGCGCAGCTGGATGTGCGCCGCAGGATGTGCTTCCCACAGAATTTGTGCCCCACAGGATGTGCAAGCACAGTTTTTTTATTAATTTGATTTAAATATTTTTTTTTGTAAAAATGTTTTAATATTATTTTTATTTATGTGCGCAGCAGGATGTGCGCCCCACATAATTTGCGCCCCACAGGATGTGCAAGCACAGTTTTTTTATTAATTTGATTTAAAAAAAAAATTGAAATTTGTTTTTAATATTATTTTTATTTATGTGCGCAGCAGGATGTGTGCCGCAGGATGTGCGCCCCACAGAATTTGCGCCCCACAGGATGTGCAAGCACAGTTTTTTTATTAATTTGATTTAAATATTTTTTTTTGTAAAAATGTTTTAATTTTATTTTTATTTATTTGCGCAGCAGGATGTGCGCTGCAGGATGTGCGCCCCACATAATTTGCGCCCCACAGGATGTGCAAGCAAGGTTTTTTATTGGTTATATTTAAATATTTTTTTTTGTAAAAATGTTTTAATATTATTTTTATTCATGTGCACAGCAGGAGGTGCGCCGCAGGAGGTGCGCCCCACAGAATTTGCGCCCCACAGGATGTGCAAGCACAGTTTTTTTATTAATTTGATTTAAATATTTTTTTTTGTAAAAATGTTTTAAAATTATTTTTATTTATTTGCGCAGCAGGATGTGCGCCGCAGGATGTTTGCCCCACAGAATGTGCAAGGACAGTTTTTTTATTAATTTGATTTAAAAAAAAAAATTGTAATTTGTTTTTAATATTATTTTTATTTATGTGTGCAGCAGGATGTGCGCCGCAGCATGTGCGCCCCACAGAATTTGTTCCCCACAGGATGTGCAAGCACAGTTTTTTTATTAATTTGATTTAAATATTTTTTTTTGTAAAAATGTTTTAATATTATTTTTATTTATGTGCGCAGCAGGATGTGCGCCGCAGGATGTGCGCCCCACAGAATTTGCGCCCCACAGGATGTGCAAGCAGAGTTTTTTTATTAATTTGATTTAAATATTTTTTTTTGTAAAAATGTTTTAATATTATTTTTATTTATGTGCGCAGCAGAATGTGCGCCGCAGGATGTGCGCCCCACAGAATTTGCGCCCCACATAATTTGCGCCCCACAGGATGTGCAAGCACAGTTTGTTTATTAATTTGATTTAAAAAAAAAAAATTGTAAATTGTTTTTAATATTATTTTTATTTATGTGCGCAGCAGGATGTGCGCCGCAGTATGTGCGCCCCACAGAATTTGCGCCCCACAGGATGTGCAAGCCAGTTTTTTTATGAATTTGATTTAAATATTTTTTTTTGTAAAAATGTTTTAATATTATTTTTATTCATGTGCGCAGCAGGATTTGCGCCGCAGGATGTGCGCCCCACAGAATTTGCGCCCCACAGGATGTGCAAGCACAGTTTTTTTATTAATTTGATTTAAAAAAAAAATTGTAATTTGTTTTTAATATTATTTTTATTTATGTGCGCAGCAGGATGTGCGCCCCACAGAATTTGCGCCCCACAGGATTTGCAAGCACAGTTTTTTTATTAATTTGATTTAAATATTTTTTTTTGTAAAAATGTTTTAATATTATTTTTATTTATGTGCGCAGCAGGATGTGCGCCGCAGGATGTGCGCCCCACAGAATTTGCGCTCCACAGGATGTGCAAGGACAGTTTTTTTATAAATTTGATTTAAAAAAAAAAAATTGTAAATTTTTTTTTATTTTATTTTTATTTATTTGCGCAGCAGGATGTGCGCAGCAGGATGTGCGCCCCACATAATTTGCGCCCCACAGGATGTGCAAGCACAGTTTGTTTATTAATTTGATTTAAAAAAAAAAAATTGTAAATTGTTTTTAATATTATTTTTATTTATGTGCGCAGCAGGATGTGCGCCGCAGTATGTGCGCCCCACAGAATTTGCGCCCCACAGGATGTGCAAGCACAGTTTTTTTATTAATTTGATGTAAAAAAAAAATTGTAATTTGTTTTTAATATTATTTTTATGTATGTGCGCAGCAGGATGTGCGCCGCAGGATGTGCGCCCCACAGAATTTGCGCCCCACAGGATGTGCAAGGACAGTTTTTTTATTAATTTGATTTAAAAAAAAAAAATTGTAATTTGTTTTTAATATTATTTTTATTTTTGTGCGCAGCAGGATGTGCGCCCCACAGAATTTGCGCCCCACAGGATGTGCAAGCACAGTTTTTTTATTAATTTGATTTAAATATTTTTTTTTGTAAAAATGTTTTAATATTATTTTTATTTATGTGCGCAGCAGGATGTGTGCCGCAGGATGTGCGCCCCACAGAATTTGCGCCCCACAGGATGTGCAAGGACAGTTTTTTTATTAATTTGATTTAAAAAAAAAAATTGTAATTTGTTTTTAATATTATTTTTATTTATGTGCGCAGCAGGAGGTGCGCCGCAGGATGTGCGCCCCACAGAATTTGCGCCCCACAGGATGTGCAAGCACAGTTTTTTTATTAATTTGATTTAAATATTTTTTTTTGTAAAAATGTTTTAATATTATTTTTATTTATGTGCGCAGCAGGATGTGCGCCGCAGGATGTGCGCCCCACAGAATTTGCGCCCCACAGAATTTGCGCCCCACAGGATGTGCAAGCACAGTTTTTTTATTAATTTGATTTAAAAAAAAAATTGTAATTTGTTTTTAATATTATTTTTATTTATGTGCGCAGCAGGATGTGCGCCGCAGGATGTGCGCCCCACAGAATTTGCGCCCCACAGGATGTGCAAGGACAGTTTTTTTATTAATTTGATTTAAAAAAAAAAAATTGTAATTTGTTTTTAATATTATTTTTATTTATGTGTGCAGCAGGATGTGCGCCCCACAGAATTTGCGCCCCACAGGATGTGCAAGCACAGTTTTTTTATTAATTTGATTTAAATATTTTTTTTTGTAAAAATGTTTTAATATTATTTTTATTTATGTGCCCAGCAGGATGTGTGCCGCAGGATGTGCGCCCCACAGAATTTGCGCCCCACAGGATGTGCAAGGACAGTTTTTTTATTAATTTGATTTAAATATTTTTTTTGTAAAAATGTTTTAATATTATTTTTATTTATGTGCGCAGCAGGATGTGCGCCGCAGGATGTGCGCCCCACATAATTTGCGCCCCACAGGATGTGCAAGGACAGTTTTTTTATTAATTTGATTTAAAAAAAAAAATTGTAATTTGTTTTTAATATTATTTTTATTTATGTGCGCAGCAGGATGTGCGCCCCACAGAATTTGCGCCCCACAGGATGTGCAAGAACAGTTTTTTTATGAATCTGATTTAAATATTTTTTTTTGTAAATTTGTTTCAATATTATTTTTATTTATGTGCGCAGCAGGATGTGTGCCGCAGGATGTGCGCCCCACAGAATTTGCGCCCCACAGGATGTGCAAGCACAGTTTTTTTATTAATTTGATTTAAATATTTTTTTTTGTAAAAATGTTTTAATATTATTTTTATTTATGTGCGCAGCAGGATGTGCGCCGCAGGATGTGCGCCCCACAGAATTTGCGCCCCACAGGATGTGCAAGGACAGTTTTTTTATTATTTTGATTTAAATATTTTTTTTGTAAAAATGTTTTAATATTATTTTTATTCATGTGCGCAGCAGGATTTGCGCCGCAGGATGTGCGCCCCACAGGATGTGCAAGGACAGTTTTTTTATTAATTTGATTTAAAAAAAAAATTGTAGTTTGTTTTTAATATTATTTTTATTTATGTGCGCAGCAGGATGTGCGCCGCAGGATTTGCGGCCCACAGAATTTGCGCCCCACAGAATGTGCAAGCACAGTTTTTTTATTAATTTGATTTGAAAAAAAAATTGTAATTTGTTTTTAATATTATTTTTATTCATGTGCGCAGCAGGATGTGCGCCGCAGGATGTGCGCCCCACAGAATTTGCGCCCCACATAATTTGCGCCCCACAGGACGTGCAAGCACAGTTTTTTTATTAATTTGATTTAAAAAAAAATTGTAATTTGTTTTTAATATTATTTTTATTCATGTGCGCAGCAGGATGTGCGCCACAGGATGTGCGCCCCACATAATTTGCGCCCCACAGGATGTGCAAGCACAGTTTTTGTATTAATTTGATTTAAATATTTTTTTTTGTAAAAATGTTTTAATATTATTTTTATTCATGTGCGCCCCACAGAATTTGCGCCCCACAGGATGTGCAAGCACAGTTTTTTTATTAATTTGATTTAAAAAAAAAATTTTTAAATTTTTTTTAATTTTATTTTTATTTATTTGCGCAGCAGGATGTGTGCTGCAGGATGTGCGCCCCACAGAATTTGCGCCCCACAGGATGTGCAAGCACAGTTTTTTTATTAATTTGATTTAAATATATTTTTTTGTAAAAATGTTTTAATATTATTTTTATTTATGTGCGCAGCAGGATGTGCGCCGCAGGATGTGCGCCCCACAGAATTTGCGCCCCACATAATTTGCGCCCCACAGGATGTGCAAGCACAGTTTTTTTATTAATTTGATTTAAAAAAAAAAAATTGTAAATTGTTTTTAATATTATTTTTATTTATGTGCGCAGCAGGATGTGCGCCGCAGGATGTGCGCCCCACAGAATTTGCGCCCCACAGGATGTGCAAGCAAGGTTTTTTATTAGTTATATTTAAATATTTTTTTTTGTAAAAATGTTTTAATATTATTTTTATTTATGTGCGCAGCAGGATGTGCGCCGCAGGATGTGCGCCCCACAGGATGTGCAAGCAAGGTTTTTTATTAGTTATATTTAAACATTTTTTTTTTTTTAAATGTTTTAATATTATTTTTATTTATGTTCGCAGCAGGATGTGCGCCCCACAGAATTTGTGCCCCACAGGATTTGCAAGCACAGTTTTTTCATTAATTTGATTTAAATATTTTTTTTGTAAAAATGTTTTAATATTATTTTTATTTATGTGCGCAGCAGGATGTGCGCCGCAGGATGTGCGCCCCACATAATTTGCGCCCCACAGGATGTGCAAGGACAGTTTTTTTATTAATTTGATTTAAAAAAAAAATTGTATTTTGTTTTTAATATTATTTTTATTTATGTGCTCAGCAGGATGTGCGCCGCAGGATGTGCACCCCACAGAATTTGCGCCCCACATAATTTGCGCCCCACAGGACGTGCAAGCACAGTTTTTTTATTAATTTGATTTAAATATTTTTTTTTGTAAAAATGTTTTAATATTATTTTTATTTATGTGCGCAGCAGGATGTGCGCCGCAGGATGTGCGCCCCACAGGATGTGCAAGGACAGTTTTTTTATTAATTTGATTTAAAAAAAAATTTTTGTAGTTTGTTTTTAATATTATTTTTACTTATGTGCGCAGCAGGATGTGCAAGCACAGTTTTTTTATTAATTTGATTTAAATATTTTTTTTTGTAAAAACGTTTTAATATTATTTTTATTTATGTGCGCAGCAGGATGTGCGCCGCAGGATGTGCGCCCCACAGGATGTGCAAGGACAGTTTTTTTATTAATTTGATTTAAAAAAAAAATTGTAATTTGTTTTTAATATTATTTTTATTTATGTGCACAGCAGGATGTGCGCCGCAGGATGTGCGCCCCACAGAATTTGCGCCCCACAGGATGTGCAAGGACAGTTTTTTTATTAATTTCATTTAAAAAAAAATGTTTGTAAAAATGTTTTAATATTATTTTTATTTATTTGCGCAGCAGGATGTGCGCCGCAGGATGTGCGCCCCACAGAATTTGCGCCCCACAGGATGTGCAAGCACAGTTTTTTTATTAATTTGATTTTAAAAAAAAAATTGTAATTTGTTTTTAATATTATTTTTATTTATGTGCGCAGCAGGATGTGCGCCGCAGGATGTGCGCCCCACAGAATTTTTGCCCCACAGGATGTGCAAGCACAGTTTTTTTATTAATTTGATTTAAATATTTTTTTTTGTAAAAATGTTTTAATATTATTTTTATTTATGTGCGCAGCAGGATGTGCGCCGCAGGATATGCGCCCCACAGAATTTGCGCCCCACAGAATTTGCGCCCCACAGGATGTGCAAGCACAGTTTTTTTATTAATTTGATTTAAATATTTTTTTTTGTAAAAATGTTTTAATATTATTTTTATCTATGTGCGCAGCAGGATGTGCGCCGCAGTCTGTGCGCCCCACATAATTTGCGCCCCACAGGATTTATTTAAATATTTTTTTCTGTAAAAATGTTTTAATATTATTTTTATTTATGTGCGCAGCAGGATGTGCGCCGCATGATGTGCACCCCACATAATTTGCGCCCCACAGGATGTGCAAGCACAGTTTTTTTATTAATTTGATTTAAAAAAAAAAATTGTAAATTTTTTTTAATTTCATTTTTATTCATGTGCGCAGCAGGATGTGCGCCGCAGGATGTGCGCCCCACAGAATTTGCGCCCCACAGGATGTGCAAGGATTGTTTTTTTATTAATTTGATTTAAATATTTTTTTTTGTAAAAATGTTTTAACATTATTTTTATTGATATGCGCAGCAGGATGTGCGCCGCAGGATGTGCGACCCACAGAATTTGCGCCCCACAGGATGTGCAAGCACAGTTTTTTTATTAATTTGATTTAAAAAAAAAAAAATGTAATTTGTTTTTAATATTATTTTTATTTATGTGCGCAGCAGGATGTGCGCCGCAGGATGTGCGCCCCACAGAATTTGCGCCCCACAGGATGTGCAAGCACAGTTTTTTTATTAATTTGATTTAAAAAAAAATAATTGTAAATTGTTTTTAATATTATTTTTATTTATGTGCGCAGCAGGATGTGCGCCCCACAGAATTTGCGCCCCACAGGATGTGCAAGCACAGTTTTTTTATTAATTTGATTTAAAAAAAAATAATTGTAAATTGTTTTTAATATTATTTTTATTTATGTGCGCAGCAGGATGTGCGCCGCAGGATGTGCGCCCCACAGAATTTGCGCCCCACAGAATTTGCGCCCCACAGGATGTGCAAGCACAGTTTTTTTATTAATTTGATTTAAATATTTTTTTTTGTAAAAATGTTTTAATATTATTTTTATTTATGTGCGCAGCAGGATGTGTGCCGCAGGATGTGCGCCCCACAGAATTTGCGCCCCACAGGATGTGCAAGGACAGTTTTTTTATCAATTTGATTTAAATATTTTTTTTGTAAAAATGTTTTAATATCATTTTTATTTATGTGCGCAGCAGGATGTGCGCCACAGAATGTGCGCCCCTCAGAATTTGCGCCCCACAGGATGTGCAAGCACAGTTTTTTTATTAATTTGATTTAAAAAAAAATAATTGTAATTTGTTTTTAATATTGTTTTTATTTATGTGCGCAGCAGGATGTGCGCCGCAGGATTTGCGCCCCACATAATTTGCGCCCCACAGAATGTGCAAGCACAGTTTTTTATTAATTTGATTTTAATACATTTTTTTGTAAAAATGTTTTAATATTATTTTTATTTATGTGCACAGCAGGATGTGCTCCGCAGGATGTGCGCCCCACATAATTTGCGCCCCACAGGATGTGCAAGCACATTTTTTTTATTAATTTGATTTAAAAAAAAAAATTTGTAAATTTTTTTTAATATTATTTTTATTTATGTGCGCAGCAGGATGTGCGCCGCATGATGTGCACCCCACATAATTTGCGCCCCACAGGATGTGCAAGCACAGTTTTTTTATTAATTTGATTTAAAAAAAAAAAATTGTAAATTTTTTTTAATTTCATTTTTATTCATGTGCGCAGCAGGATGTGCGCCGCAGGATGTGCGCCCCACAGAATTTGCGCCCCACAGGATGTGCAAGCACAGTTTTTTTATTAATTTGATTTAAAAAAAAATAATTGTAAATTGTTTTTAATATTATTTTTATTTATGTGCGCAGCAGGATGTGCGCCGCAGGATGTGCGCCCCACAGAATTTGCGCCCCACAGAATTTGCGCCCCACAGGATGTGCAAGCACAGTTTTTTTATTAATTTGATTTAAAAAAAATAATTGTAAATTGTTTTTAATATTATTTTTATTTATGTGCGCAGCAGGATGTGCTCCCCACAGAATTTGCGCCCCACAGGATGTGCAAGCACAGTTTTTTTATTAATTTGATTTAAATATTTTTTTTTGTAAAAATGTTTTAATATTATTTTTATTTATGTGCGCAGCAGGATGTGCGCCGCAGGATGTGCGCCCCACAGAATTTGCGCCCCACAGGATGTGCAAGGATAGTTTTTTTATTAATTTGATTTTAATATATTTTTTTGTAAAAATGTTTTAATATTATTTTTATTTATGTGCACAGCAGGATGTGCGCCGCAGGATGTGCGCCCCACATAATTTGCGCCCCACAGGATGTGCAAGCACATTTTTTTTATTAATTTGATTTAAAAAAAAAAAATTGTAAATTTTTTTTAATATTATTTTTATTTATGTGCGCAACAGGATGTGCGCCGCAGGATGTGCGCCCCACATAATTTGCGCCCCACAGGATGTGCAAGCACAGTTTTTGTATTAATTTGATTTAAATATATTTTTTTGTAAAAATGTTTTAATATTATTTTTATTTATGTGCGCAGCAGGATGTGCGCCGCAGGATGTGCGCCCCACATAATTTGCGCCCCACAGGATGTGCAAGCAAGGTTTTTTATTAGTTATATTTAAATATATTTTTTTGTAAAAATGTTTTAATATTATTATTATTAATGTGCGCAGCTGGATGTGCGCCGCATGATGTGCGCCCCACATAATTTGCGCCCCACAGGATGAGCAAGCACAGTTTTTTTATTAATTGTTTTAAATATATTTTTTTTCAAGATGTTTTAATATTATTTTTATCTATGTGCGCAGCAGGATGTGCGCCGCAGTCTGTGCGCCCCACATAATTTGCGCCCCACAGGATTTATTTAAATATTTTTTTCTGTAAAAATGTTTTAATATTATTTTTATTTATGTGCGCAGCAGGATGTGCGCCGCATGATGTGCACCCCACATAATTTGCGCCCCACAGGATGTGCAAGCACAGTTTTTTTATTAATTTGATTTAAAAAAAAAAAATTGTAAATTTTTTTTAATTTCATTTTTATTCATGTGCGCAGCAGGATGTGCGCCGCAGGATGTGCGCCCCACAGAATTTGCGCCCCACAGAATGTGCAAGCACAATTTTTTTATTAATTTGATTTAAATATTTTTTTTTGTAAAAATGTTTTAATATTATTTTTATTTATATGCGCAGCAGGATGTGCGCCGCAGGATGTGCGCCCCACAGAATTTGCGCCACACAGGGTGTGCAAGGACAGTTTCTTTATTAATTTGATTTAAAAAAAAAAAATTGTAATTTGTTTTTAATATTATTTTTATTTATGTGCGCAGCAGGATGTGCGCCGCAGGATGTGCGCCCCACAGAATTTGCGCCCCACAGGATGTGCAAGGATAGTTTTTTTATTAATTTGATTTAAATATTTTTTTTTGTAAAAATGTTTTAACATTATTTTTATTGATATGCGCAGCAGGATGTGCGCCGCAGGATGTGCGACCCACAGAATTTGCGCCCCACAGGATGTGCAAGCACAGTTTTTTTATTAATTTGATTTAAAAAAAAAAAAATGTAATTTGTTTTTAATATTATTTTTATTTATTTGCGCAGCAGGATGTGCGCCGCAGGATGTGCGCCCCACAGAATTTGCGCCCCACAGGATTTGCAAGCACAGTTTTTTTATTAATTTGATTTAAATATTTTTTTTTGTAAAAATGTTTTAACATTATTTTTATTGATATGCGCAGCAGGATGTGCGCCGCAGGATGTGCGACCCACAGAATTTGTGCCCCACAGGATGTGCAAGCACAGTTTTTTTATTAATTTGATTTAAAAAAAAAAAAATGTAATTTGTTTTTAATATTATTTTTATTTATGTGCGCAGCAGGATGTGCGCCGCAGGATGTGCGCCCCACATAATTTGCGCCCCACAGGATGTGAAAGCAAGGTTTTTTATTAGTTATATTTAAATATTTTTTTTTGTAAAAATGTTTTAATATTATTTTTATTTATGTGCGCAGCAGGATGTGCGCCGCAGGATGTGCGCCCCACATAATTTGCGCCCCACAGGATGTGCAAGCACAGTTTTTTTATTAATTTGATTTAAAAAAAAAAAATTGTAAATTTTTTTTAATTTCATTTTTATTCATGTGCGCAGCAGGATGTGCGCCGCAGGATGTGCGCCCCACAGAATTTGCGCCCCACAGGATGTGCAAGGATAGTTTTTTTATTAATTTGATTTAAATATTTTTTTTTGTAAAAATGTTTTAACATTATTTTTATTGATATGCGCAGCAGGATGTGCGCCGCAGGATGTGCGACCCACAGAATTTGCGCCCCACAGGATGTGCAAGCACAGTTTTTTTATTAATTTGATTTAAAAAAAAAAAATTGTAATTTGTTTTTAATATTATTTTTATTTATGTGCGCAGCAGGATGTGCGCCGCAGGATGTGCGCCCCACAGAATTTGCGCCCCACAGGATGTGCAAGCACAGTTTTTTTATTAATTTGATGTAAAAAAAAAATTGTAATTTGTTTTTAATATTATTTTTATTTATGTGCGCAGCAGGATGTGCGCCGCAGGATGTGCGCCCCACAGAATTTGCGCCCCACAGGATGTGCAAGGACAGTTTTTTTATTAATTTGATTTAAAAAAAAAAAATTGTAATTTGTTTTTAATATTATTTTTATTTTTGTGCGCAGCAGGATGTGCGCCCCACAGAATTTGCGCCCCACAGGATGTGCAAGCACAGTTTTTTTATTAATTTGATTTAAATATTTTTTTTTGTAAAAATGTTTTAATATTATTTTTATTTATGTGCGCAGCAGGATGTGCGCCGCAGGATGTGCGCCCCACAGAATTTGCGCCCCACAGGATGTGCAAGGACAGTTTTTTTATTAATTTGATTTAAAAAAAAAAATTGTAATTTGTTTTTAATATTATTTTTGTTCATGTGCGCAGCAGGATGTGCGCCGCAGGATTTGCGGCCCACAGAATTTGCGCCCCACAGAATGTGCAAGCACAGTTTTTTTATTAATTTGATTTAAATATTTTTTTTTGTAAAAATGTTTTAATATTATTTTTATTTATGTGCGCAGCAGGATGTGCGCCGCAGCATGTGCGCCCCACATAATTTGCGCCCCACAGGAGGTTCAAGCACAGTTTTTTTAATAATTTGATTTAAATATTTTTTTTTGTAAAAATGTTTTCATATTATTTGTATTAATGTGCGCAGCTGGATGTGCGCTGCAGGAAGTGCGCCCCACAGAATTTGCGCCCCACAGGATGTGCAAGCACAGTTTTTTTATTAATTTGATTTAAAAAAAAAATTGTAATTTGTTTTTAATATTATTTTTATTTATGTGCGCAGCAGGATGTGCGCCGCAGGATGTGCGCCCCACAGAATTTGCGCCCCACAGGATGTGCAAGGACAGTTTTTTTATTAATTTGATTTAAAAAAAAAAAATTGTAATTTGTTTTTAATATTATTTTTATTTATGTGTGCAGCAGGATGTGCGCCCCACAGAATTTGCGCCCCACAGGATGTGCAAGCACAGTTTTTTTATTAATTTGATTTAAATATTTTTTTTTGTAAAAATGTTTTAATATTATTTTTATTTATGTGCGCAGCAGGATGTGCGCCGCAGGATGTGCGCCCCACAGAATTTGCGCCCCACAGGATGTGCAAGGACAGTTTTTTTATTAATTTGATTTAAAAAAAAAAAATTGTAATTTGTTTTTAATATTATTTTTATTTTTGTGCGCAGCAGGATGTGCGCCCCACAGAATTTGCGCCCCACAGGATGTGCAAGCACAGTTTTTTTATTAATTTGATTTAAATATTTTTTTTTGTAAAAATGTTTTAATATTATTTTTATTTATGTGCGCAGCAGGATGTGCGCCGCAGGATGTGCGCCCCACAGAATTTGCGCCCCACAGGATGTGCAAGGACAGTTTTTTTATTAATTTGATTTAAAAAAAAAAATTGTAATTTGTTTTTAATATTATTTTTGTTCATGTGCGCAGCAGGATGTGCGCCGCAGGATTTGCGGCCCACAGAATTTGCGCCCCACAGAATGTGCAAGCACAGTTTTTTTATTAATTTGATTTAAATATTTTTTTTTGTAAAAATGTTTTAATATTATTTTTATTTATGTGCGCAGCAGGATGTGCGCCGCAGGATGTGCGCCCCACAGAATTTGCGCCCCACAGGATGTGCAAGCACAGTTTTTTTATTAATTTGATGTAAAAAAAAAATTGTAATTTGTTTTTAATATTATTTTTATTTATGTGCGCAGCAGGATGTGCGCCGCAGGATGTGCGCCCCACAGAATTTGCGCCCCACAGGATGTGCAAGGACAGTTTTTTTATTAATTTGATTTAAAAAAAAAAAATTGTAATTTGTTTTTAATATTATTTTTATTTTTGTGCGCAGCAGGATGTGCGCCCCACAGAATTTGCGCCCCACAGGATGTGCAAGCACAGTTTTTTTATTAATTTGATTTAAATATTTTTTTTTGTAAAAATGTTTTAATATTATTTTTATTTATGTGCGCAGCAGGATGTGCGCCGCAGGATGTGCGCCCCACAGAATTTGCGCCCCACAGGATGTGCAAGGACAGTTTTTTTATTAATTTGATTTAAAAAAAAAAATTGTAATTTGTTTTTAATATTATTTTTGTTCATGTGCGCAGCAGGATGTGCGCCGCAGGATTTGCGGCCCACAGAATTTGCGCCCCACAGAATGTGCAAGCACAGTTTTTTTATTAATTTGATTTAAATATTTTTTTTTGTAAAAATGTTTTAATATTATTTTTATTTATGTGCGCAGCAGGATGTGCGCCGCAGCATGTGCGCCCCACATAATTTGCGCCCCACAGGAGGTTCAAGCACAGTTTTTTTAATAATTTGATTTAAATATTTTTTTTTGTAAAAATGTTTTCATATTATTTGTATTAATGTGCGCAGCTGGATGTGCGCTGCAGGAAGTGCGCCCCACAGAATTTGCGCCCCACAGGATGTGCAAGCACAGTTTTTTTATTAATTTGATTTAAAAAAAAAATTGTAATTTGTTTTTAATATTATTTTTATTTATGTGCGCAGCAGGATGTGCGCCGCAGGATGTGCGCCCCACATAATTTGCGCCCCACAGGATGTGCAAGCACAGTTTGTTTATTAATTTGATTTTAAAAAAAAAATTGTAATTTGTTTTTAATATTATTTTTATTTATGTGCGCAGCAGGATGTGCGCCGCAGGATGTGCGCCCCACAGAATTTGCGCCCCACAGGATGTGCATGGACAGTTTTTTTATTAATTTGATTTAAAAAAAAAAAATTGTAATTTGTTTTTAATATTGTTTTTATTTATGTGCGCCGCAGGATGTGCGCCCCACAGAATTTGTGCCCCACAGGATGTGCAAGCACAGTTTTTTTATTAATTTGATTTAAATATTTTTTTTTGTAAAAATGTTTTAATATTATTTTTATTTATGTGCGCAGCAGGATGTGCGCCCCACATAATTTGCGCCCCACAGGATGTGCAAGCACAGTTTTTTTATTAATTTGATTTAAAAAAAAAATTGAAATTTGTTTTTAATATTATTTTTATTTATGTGCGCAGCAGGATGTGTGCCGCAGGATGTGCGCCCCACAGAATTTGCGCCCCACAGGATGTGCAAGCACAGTTTTTTTATTAATTTGATTTAAATATTTTTTTTTGTAAAAATGTTTTAATTTTATTTTTATTTATTTGCGCAGCAGGATGTGCGCTGCAGGATGTGCGCCCCACATAATTTGCGCCCCACAGGATGTGCAAGCAAGGTTTTTTATTGGTTATATTTAAATATTTTTTTTTGTAAAAATGTTTTAATATTATTTTTATTCATGTGCACAGCAGGAGGTGCGCCGCAGGAGGTGCGCCCCACAGAATTTGCGCCCCACAGGATGTGCAAGCACAGTTTTTTTATTAATTTGATTTAAATATTTTTTTTTGTAAAAATGTTTTAATATTATTTTTATTTATTTGCGCAGCAGGATGTGCGCCGCAGGATGTTTGCCCCACAGAATGTGCAAGGACAGTTTTTTTATTAATTTGATTTAAAAAAAAAAATTGTAATTTGTTTTTAATATTATTTTTATTTATGTGTGCAGCAGGATGTGCGCCGCAGCATGTGCGCCCCACAGAATTTGTTCCCCACAGGATGTGCAAGCACAGTTTTTTTATTAATTTGATTTAAATATTTTTTTTTGTAAAAATGTTTTAATATTATTTTTATTTATGTGCGCAGCAGGATGTGCGCCGCAGGATGTGCGCCCCACAGAATTTGCGCCCCACAGGATGTGCAAGCACAGTTTGTTTATTAATTTGATTTAAAAAAATAAAATTGTAAATTGTTTTTAATATTATTTTTATTTATGTGCGCACCAGGATGTGTGCCGCAGGATGTGCGCCCCACAGAATTTTCGCCCCACAGGATGTGCAAGCACAGTTTTTTTATTAATTTGATTTTAATATATTTTTTTGTAAAAATGTTTTAATATTATTTTTATTCATGTGCGCCCCACAGAATTTGCGCCCCACAGGATGTGCAAGGACAGTTTTTTTATTAATTTGATTTAAAAAAAAAATTGTAATTTGTTTTTAATATTATTTTTATTTATGTGCGCAGCAGGATGTGCGCCGAAGGATTTGCGCCCCACATAATTTGCGCCCCACAGGATGTGCAAGCACAGTTTTTTTATTAATTTGATTTAAATATTTTTTTTTATAAAAATGTTTTAATATTATTTTTAGTCATGTGCGCAGCAGGATGTGTGCCGCAGGATGTGCGCCCCACATAATTTGCGCCCCACAGGATGTGCAAGCACAGTTTTTTTATTAATTTGATTTAAAAAAAAAAAATTGTAATTTGTTTTTAATATTATTTTTATTTATGTGCGCAGCAGGTTTTGCGCCACAGGATGTGCAAGCACAGTTTTTTTATTAATTTGATTTAAATATTTTTTTTTGTAAAAATGTTTTAATATTATTTTTATTTATGTGCGCAGCAGGATGTGCGCCGCAGGATGTGCGCCCCACAGGATGTGCAAGCACAGTTTTTTTATTAATTTGATTTAAATATTTTTTTTTGTAAAAATGTTTTAATATTATTTTTATTTATGTGCGCAGCAGGATGTGCGCCGCAGGATGTGCACCCCACAGAATTTGCGCCCCACAGGATGTGCAAGCACAGTTTTTTTATTAATTTGATTTAAATATTTTTTTTTGTAAAAATGTTTTAATTTTATTTTTATTTATTTGCGCAGCAGGATGTGCGCTGCAGGATGTGCGCCCCACATAATTTGCGCCCCACAGGATGTGCAAGCAAGGTTTTTTATTGGTTATATTTAAATATTTTTTTTTGTAAAAATGTTTTAATATTATTTTTATTTATGTGCGCAGCAGGATGTGCGCCGCAGGATGTGCGCCCCACAGAATTTGCGCCCCACAGGATGTGCAAGCACAGTTTTTTTATTAATTTGATTTTAATATATTTTTTTGTAAAAATGTTTTAATATTATTTTTATTCATGTGCGCCCCACAGAATTTGCGCACCACAGGATGTGCAAGGACAGTTTTTTTATTAATTTGATTTAAAAAAAAAAATTGTAATTTGTTTTTAATATTATTTTTATTTATGTGCGCAGCAGGATGTGCGCCGCAGGATGTGCGCCCCACATAATTTGCGCCCCACAGGATGTGCAAGCACAGTTTTTTTATTAATTTGATTTAAATATTTTTTTTTGTAAAAATGTTTTAATATTATTTTTATTTATGTGCGCAGCAGGGTGTGCGCCGCAGGATGTGCACCCCACAGAATTTGCGCCCCACAGGATGTGCAAGCACAGTTTTTTTATTAATTTGATTTAAATATTTTTTTTTGTAAAAATGTTTTAATATTATTTTTAGTCATGTGCGCAGCAAGATGTGTGCCGCAGGATGTGCGCCCCACATAATTTGCGCCCCACAGGATGTGCAAGCACAGTTTTTTTATTAATTTGATTTAAAAAAAAAAAATTGTAATTTGTTTTTAATATTATTTTTATTTATGTGCGCAGCAGGATGTGCGCCACAGGATGTGCAAGCACAGTTTTTTTATTAATTTGATTTAAATATTTTTTTTTGTAAAAATGTTTTAATATTATTTTTATTTATGTGCGCAGCAGGATGTGCGCCGCAGGATGTGCGCCCCACAGGATGTGCAAGCACAGTTTTTTTATTAATTTGATTTAAATATTTTTTTTTGTAAAAATGTTTTAATATTATTTTTAGTCATGTGCGCAGCAAGATGTGTGCCGCAGGATGTGCGCCCCACAGAATTTGCGCCCCACAGGATGTGCAAGCACAGTTTTTTTATTAATTTGATTTAAATATTTTTTTTTGTAAAAATGTTTTAATATTATTTTTATTTATGTGCGCAGCAGGATGTGCGCCGCAGGATGTGCACCCCACAGAATTTGCGCCCCACAGGATGTGCAAGCACAGTTTTTTTATTAATTTGATTTAAATATTTTTTTTTGTAAAAATGTTTTAATTTTATTTTTATTTATTTGCGCAGCAGGATGTGCGCTGCAGGATGTGCGCCCCACATAATTTGCGCCCCACAGGATGTGCAAGCAAGGTTTTTTATTGGTTATATTTAAATATTTTTTTTTGTAAAAATGTTTTAATATTATTTGTATTAATGTGCGCAGCTGGATGT
The DNA here is from genome assembly GCF_947347685.1 of Pleuronectes platessa. Lineage (NCBI taxonomy): Eukaryota > Metazoa > Chordata > Actinopteri > Pleuronectiformes > Pleuronectidae > Pleuronectes > Pleuronectes platessa. The sequence goes on from NC_070640.1 coordinate 25,505,179, forward strand.
GCGCCGCAGGATGTGCGCCCCACAGAATTTGCGCCCCACAGGATGTGCAAGCACAGTTTTTTTATTAATTTGATTTAAATATTTTTTTTTGTAAAAATGTTTTATTTTATTTTTATTTATGTGCGCAGCAGGATGTGCGCCGCAGGATGTGCGCCCCACAGAATTTGCGCCCCACAGGATGTGCATGGACAGTTTTTTTATTAATTTGATTTAAAAAAAAAAATTGTAATTTGTTTTTAATATTGTTTTTATTTATGTGCGCAGCAGGATGTGCGCCCCACAGAATTTGCGCCCCACAGGATGTGCAAGCACATTTTTTTATTAATTTGATTTAAATATTTTTTATTGTAAAAATGTTTTAATATTATTTTTATTTATGTGCGCAGCAGGATGTGCGCCGCAGGATGTGCGCCCCACAGAATTTGCGCCCCACAGGATGTGCATGGACAGTCTTTATATTAATTTGATTTAAAAAAAAAAATTGTAATTTGTTTTTAATATTGTTTTTATTTATGTGCGCAGCAGGATGCTCGCCGCATGATGTGCGCCCCACATAATTTGCGCCCCACAGGATGTGCAAGCACAGTTTTTTTATTAATTTGATTTAAAAAAAAAAAATTGTAATTTGTTTTTAATATTATTTTTATTTATGTGCGCAGCAGGATGTGCGCTGCAGGATGTGCGCCCCACATAATTTGCGCCCCACAGGATGTGCAAGCACATTTTTTTATTAATTTGATTTAAATATTTTTTTTTGTAAAAATGTTTTAATATTATTTTTATTTATTTGTGCAGCAGGATGTGCGCCGCAGGATGTGCGCCCCACAGAATTTGCGCCCCACAGGATGTGCAAGGACAGTTTTTTTATTAATTTGATTTAAATATTTTTTTTTGTAAAAATGTTTTAATATTATTTTTATTTATGTGCGCAGCAGGATGTGCGCCGCAGGATGTGCGCCCCACAGAATTTGCGCCCCACAGGATGTGCAAGCACAGTTTTTTTATTAATTTGATTTAAAAAAAAAAAAAATTGTAAATTGTTTTTAATATTATTTTTATTTATGTGCGCAGCAGGATGTGCGCCGCAGGATGTGTGCCCCACAGAATTTGCGCCCCACAGGATGTGCAAGCACAGTTTTTTTATTAATTTGATTTAAAAAAAAAAAAAATTGTAAATTGTTTTTAATATTATTTTTATTTATGTGCGCAGCAGGATGTGCGCCCCACAGAATTTGCGCCCCACAGGATGTGCAAGCACAGTTTTTTTATTAATTTGATTTAAATATTTTTTTTTGTAAAAATGTTTTAATATTATTTTTATTCATCTGCGCCCCACAGAATTTGCGCCCCACAGGATGTGCAAGCACAGTTTTTTTATTAATTTGATTTAAATATTTTTTTTTGTAAAAATGTTTTAATATTATTTTTATTTATGTGCGCAGCAGGGTGTGCGCCGCAGGATGTGCGCCCCACAGAATTTGCGCCCCACAGGATGTGCAAGGACAGTTTTTTTATTAATTTGATTTAAAAAAAAAATTGTAATTTGTTTTTAATATTATTTTTACTTATATGCGCAGCAGGATGTGCGCCGCAGGATGTGCGCCCCACAGAATTTGCGCCCCACAGGATGTGCAAGCAAAGTTTTTCTATTAATTTGATTTAAATATTTTTTTTTATAAAAATGTTTTAATATTATTTTTATTCATGTGCACAGCAGGATGTGCGCCGCAGGATGTGCGCCCCACATAATTTGCGCCCCAAAGGATTTGCAAGCACAGTTTTTTTATTAATTTGATTTAAATATTTTTTTTGTAAAAATGTTTTAATATTATTTTTATTTATGTGCGCAGCAGGATGTGCGCCACAGGATGTGCGCCCCACAGAATTTGCGCCCCACAGGAAGTGCAAGCACAGTTTTTTTATTAATTTGATTTAAAAAAAAAAAATTGTAATTTGTTTTTAATATTATTTTTATTTATGTGCGCAGCAGGATGTGCGCCGCAGGATGTGCGCCCCACAGAATTTGTGCCCCACATAAATTTGCGTCCCACAGGATGTGCAAGCACAGTTTTTTTATTAATTTGATTTGAATATTTTTTGTAAAAATGTTTTAATATTATTTTTATTTATGTGCGCAGCAGGATGTGCGCCGCAGGAAGTGTGCCCCACAGAATTTGCGCCCCACAGGATGTGCAAGCACAGTTTTTTTATTAATTTGATGTATATATTTTTTTTTGTAAAAATGTTTTAACATTATTTTTATTTATATGCGCAGCAGGATGTGCGCCGCAGGATGTGCGCCCCACATACATTGCGCCCCACAGGATGTGCAAGCACAGTTTTTTTATTAATTTGATTTAAAAAAAAAAATTGTAATTTGTTTTTAATATTATTTTTATTCATGTGCGCAGCAGGATGTGCGCCGCAGGATGTGCGCCCCACATACATTGCGCCCCACAGGATGTGCAAGCACAGTTTTTTTATTAATTTGATTTAAAAAAAAAAAAATTGTAAATTGTTTTTAATATTATTTTTATTTATGTGCGCAGCAGGATGTGCGCCGCAGGATGTGCGCCCCACAGAATTTGCGCCCCACAGGATGTGCAAACACACTTTGTTTATTAATTTGATTTAAAAAAAAAAAATTGTAAATTGTTTTTAATATTATGTGCGCAGCAGGATGTGCGCCGCAGGATGTGCGCCCCACATAATTTGCGCCCCACAGGATGTGCAAGGACAGTTTTTTTATTAATTTGATTTAAAAAAAAAAATTGTAATTTGTTTTTAATATTATTTTTATACATGTGCGCAGCAGGATGTGCGCCGCAGGATGTGCGCCCCACAGAATTTGCGCCCCACAGGATGTGCAAGGACAGTTTTTTTATTAATTTGATTTAAAAAAAAAAAATTGTAATTTGTTTTTAATATTATTTTTATTTATGTGCGCAGCAGGATGTGCGCTGCAGGATGTGCGCTCCACATACATTGCGCCCCACAGGATGTGCAAGCACAGTTTTTTTATTAATTTGATTTAAATATTTTTTTTTGTAAAAATGTTTTAATATTATTTTTATTTATGTGCGCAGCAGGATGTGCGCCGCAGGATGTGCGCCCCACAGAATTTGCGCCCCACAGGATGTGCAAGCACAGTTTGTTTATTAATTTGATTTTAAAAAAAAAATTGTAATTTGTTTTTAATATTATTTTTATTTATGTGCGCAGCAGGATGTGCGCCGCAGGATGTGCGCCCCACAGAATTTGCGCCCCACAGGATGTGCAAGCACAGTTTTTTTATTAATTTGATTTAAATATTTTTTTTTGTAAAAATGTTTTATTTTATTTTTATTTATGTGCGCAGCAGGATGTGCGCCGCAGGATGTGCGCCCCACAGAATTTGCGCCCCACAGGATGTGCATGGACAGTTTTTTTATTAATTTGATTTAAAAAAAAAAATTGTAATTTGTTTTTAATATTGTTTTTATTTATGTGCGCAGCAGGATGTGCGCCCCACAGAATTTGCGCCCCACAGGATCTGCAAGCACATTTTTTTATTAATTTGATTTAAATATTTTTTATTGTAAAAATGTTTTAATATTATTTTTATTTATGTGCGCAGCAGGATGTGCGCCGCAGGATGTGTGCCCCACATAATTTGCGCCCCACAGGATGTGCAAGGACAGTTTTTTTATTAATTTGATTTAAAAAAAAAAATTGTTATTTGTTTTTAATATTATTTTTATTCATGTGCGCAGCAGGATGTGCGCCGCAGGATGTGCGCCCCACATAATTTGCGCCCCACAGGATGTGCAAGCACAGTTTTTTTATTAATTTGATTTAAATATTTTTTTTTGTAAAAATGTTTTAATTTTATTTTTATTTATTTGCGCAGCAGGATGTGCGCTGCAGGATGTGCGCCCCACATAATTTGCGCCCCACAGGATGTGCAAGCAAGGTTTTTTATTGGTTATATTTAAATATTTTTTTTTGTAAAAATGTTTTAATATTATTTTTATTCATGTGCACAGCAGGAGGTGCGCCGCAGGAGGTGCGCCCCACAGAATTTGCGCCCCACAGGATGTGCAAGCACAGTTTTTTTATTAATTTGATTTAAATATTTTTTTTTGTAAAAATGTTTTAATATTATTTTTATTTATTTGCGCAGCAGGATGTGCGCCGCAGGATGTTTGCCCCACAGAATGTGCAAGGACAGTTTTTTTATTAATTTGATTTAAAAAAAAAAATTGTAATTTGTTTTTAATATTATTTTTATTTATGTGCGCAGCAGGATGTGCGCCGAAGGATTTGCGCCCCACATAATTTGCGCCCCACAGGATGTGCAAGCACAGTTTTTTTATTAATTTGATTTAAATATTTTTTTTTATAAAAATGTTTTAATATTATTTTTAGTCATGTGCGCAGCAGGATGTGTGCCGCAGGATGTGCGCCCCACATAATTTGCGCCCCACAGGATGTGCAAGCACAGTTTTTTTATTAATTTGATTTAAATATTTTTTTGTGTAAAAATGTTTTAATATTATTTGTATTAATGTGCGCAGCTGGATGTGCGCCGCAGGATGTGCGCCCCACAGAATTTGCGCCCCACAGGATGTGCAAGCACAGTTTTTTTATTAATTTGATTTAAATATTTTTTTTTGTAAAAATGTTTTAATTTTATTTTTATTTATTTGCGCAGCAGGATGTGCGCTGCAGGATGTGCGCCCCACATAATTTGCGCCCCACAGGATGTGCAAGCAAGGTTTTTTATTGGTTATATTTAAATATTTTTTTTTGTAAAAATGTTTTAATATTATTTTTATTTATGTGCGCAGCAGGATGTGCGCCCCACAGAATTTGCGCCCCACAGGATGTGCAAGCACAGTTTTTTTATTAATTTGATTTTAATATATTTTTTTGTAAAAATGTTTTAATATTATTTTTATTCATGTGCGCCCCACAGAATTTGCGCCCCACAGGATGTGCAAGGACAGTTTTTTTATTAATTTGATTTAAAAAAAAAAATTGTAATTTGTTTTTAATATTATTTTTATTTATGTGCGCAGCAGGATGTGCGCCGCAGGATGTGCGCCCCACATAATTTGCGCCCCACAGGATGTGCAAGCACAGTTTTTTTATTAATTTGATTTAAATATTTTTTTTTGTAAAAATGTTTTAATATTATTTTTATTTATGTGCGCAGCAGGGTGTGCGCCGCAGGATGTGCACCCCACAGAATTTGCGCCCCACAGGATGTGCAAGCACAGTTTTTTTATTAATTTGATTTAAATATTTTTTTTTGTAAAAATGTTTTAATATTATTTTTAGTCATGTGCGCAGCAAGATGTGTGCCGCAGGATGTGCAAGCACAGTTTTTTTATTAATTTGATTTAAATATTTTTTTTTGTAAAAATGTTTTAATATTATTTTTATTTATGTGCGCAGCAGGATGTGCGCCGCAGGATGTGCGCCCCACAGGATGTGCAAGCACAGTTTTTTTATTAATTTGATTTAAATATTTTTTTGTGTAAAAATGTTTTAATATTATTTGTATTAATGTGCGCAGCTGGATGTGCGCCGCAGGATGTGCGCCCCACAGAATTTGCGCCCCACAGGATGTGCAAGCACAGTTTTTTTATTAATTTGATTTAAATATTTTTTTTTGTAAAAATGTTTTAATATTATTTTTATTTATGTGCGCAGCAGGATGTGCGCCGCAGGATGTGCACCCCACAGAATTTGCGCCCCACAGGATGTGCAAGCACAGTTTTTTTATTAATTTGATTTAAATATTTTTTTTTGTAAAAATGTTTTAATTTTATTTTTTATTTATTTGCGCAGCAGGATGTGCGCTGCAGGATGTGCGCCCCACATAATTTGCGCCCCACAGGATGTGCAAGCAAGGTTTTTTATTGGTTATATTTAAATATTTTTTTTTGTAATAATGTTTTAATATTATTTTTATTCATGTGCACAGCAGGAGGTGCGCCGCAGGAGGTGCGCCCCACAGAATTTGCGCCCCACAGGATGTGCAAGCACAGTTTTTTTATTAATTTGATTTAAATATTTTTTTTTGTAAAAATGTTTTAATATTATTTTTATTTATTTGCGCAGCAGGATGTGCGCCGCAGGATGTTTGCCCCACAGAATGTGCAAGGACAGTTTTTTTATTAATTTGATTTAAAAAAAAAAATTGTAATTTGTTTTTAATATTATTTTTATTTATGTGCGCAGCAGGATGTGCGCCGAAGGATTTGCGCCCCACATAATTTGCGCCCCACAGGATGTGCAAGCACAGTTTTTTTATTAATTTGATTTAAATATTTTTTTTTATAAAAATGTTTTAATATTATTTTTAGTCATGTGCGCAGCAGGATGTGTGCCGCAGGATGTGCGCCCCACATAATTTGCGCCCCACAGGATGTGCAAGCACAGTTTTTTTATTAATTTGATTTAAAAAAAAAAAATTGTAATTTGTTTTTAATATTATTTTTATTTATGTGCGCAGCAGGATGTGCGCCACAGGATGTGCAAGCACAGTTTTTTTATTAATTTGATTTAAATATTTTTTTGTGTAAAAATGTTTTAATATTATTTGTATTAATGTGCGCAGCTGGATGTGCGCCGCAGGATGTGCGCCCCACAGAATTTGCGCCCCACAGGATGTGCAAGCACAGTTTTTTTATTAATTTGATTCAAATATTTTTTTTTGTAAAAATGTTTTAATTTTATTTTTATTTATTTGCGCAGCAGGATGTGCGCTGCAGGATGTGCGCCCCACATAATTTGCGCCCCACAGGATGTGCAAGCAAGGTTTTTTATTGGTTATATTTAAATATTTTTTTTTGTAAAAATGTTTTAATATTATTTTTATTCATGTGCGCCCCACAGAATTTGCGCCCCACAGGATGTGCAAGGACAGTTTTTTTATTAATTTGATTTAAAAAAAAAAATTGTAATTTGTTTTTAATATTATTTTTATTTATGTGCGCAGCAGGATGTGCGCCGCAGGATGTGCGCCCCACATAATTTGCGCCCCACAGGATGTGCAAGCACAGTTTTTTTATTAATTTGATTTAAATATTTTTTTTTGTAAAAATGTTTTAATATTATTTTTATTTATGTGCGCAGCAGGGTGTGCGCCGCAGGATGTGCACCCCACAGAATTTGCGCCCCACAGGATGTGCAAGCACAGTTTTTTTATTAATTTGATTTAAATATTTTTTTTTGTAAAAATGTTTTAATATTATTTTTAGTCATGTGCGCAGCAAGATGTGTGCCGCAGGATGTGCAAGCACAGTTTTTTTATTAATTTGATTTAAATATTTTTTTTTGTAAAAATGTTTTAATATTATTTTTATTTATGTGCGCAGCAGGATGTGCGCCGCAGGATGTGCGCCCCACAGAATTTGCGCCGCACAGGATGTGCAAGGACAGTTTTTTTATTAATTTGATTTTTTAAAAAAAATTGTAAATTTTTTTTAATTTTATTTTTATTTATTTGCGCAGCAGGATGTGCGCTGCAGGATGTGCGCCCCACATAATTTGCGCCCCACAGGATGTGCAAGCAAGGTTTTTTATTAGTTATATTTAAATATTTTTTTTTGTAAAAATGTTTTAATATTATTTTTATTCATGTGCACAGAAGGATGTGCGCCGCAGGATGTGCGCCCCACAGAATTTGCGCCCCACAGGATGTGCAAGGACAGTTTTTTTATTAATTTGATTTTAAAAAAAAAATTGTAATTTGTTTTTAATATTATTTTTATGTATGTGCGCAGCAGGATGTGCGCCGCAGGATGTGCGCCCCACAGAATTTGCGCCCCACAGGATGTGCGACAGTTTTTTTATTAATTTGATTTAAAAAAAAAAATTGTAATTTGTTTTTAATATTATTTTTATTTATGTGCGCAGCAGGATGTGCGCCCCACAGAATTTGCGCCCCACAGGCTGTGCAAGCACAGTTTTTTTATTAATTTGATTTAAATATTTTTTTTTGTAAAAATGTTTTAATATTATTTTTATTTATGTGCGCAGCAGGATGTACGCCGCAGGATGTGCGCCCCACAGAATTTGCGCCCCACAGGATGTGCAAGCACAGTTTGTTTATTAATTTGATTTAAATATTTTTTTTTGTAAAAATGTTTTAATATTATTTTTATTTATTTGCGCAGCAGGATGTGCGCCGCAGGATGTGCGCCCCACATAATTTGCGCCCCACAGGATGTGCAAGGACAGTTTTTTTATTAATTTGATTTAAAAAAAAAAATTGTAATTTGTTTTTAATATTATTTTTATTTATGTGCGCAGCAGGATGTGCGCCCCACAGAATTTGCGCCCCACAGGATGTGCAAGCACATTTTTTTTATTAATTTGATTTAAATATTTTTTTTTGTAAAAATGTTTTAATATTATTTTTATTCTTGTGCGCAGCAGGATTTGCGCCGCAGGATGTGCGCCCCACAGAATTTGCGCCCCACAGGATGTGCAAGGACAGTTTTTTTATTAATTTGATTTAAAAAAAAAATTGTAATTTGTTTTTAATATTATTTTTATTTATGTGCGCAGCAGGATGTGCGTCGCAGGATGTGCGCCCCACAGAATTTGCGCACCACAGGATGTGCAAGCACTGTTTTTTTAATAATTTGATTTAAATATTTTTTTTTGTAAAAATGTTTTAATATTATTTTTATTCATGTGCACAGCAGGATGTGCGCCCCACATACATTGCGCCCCACAGGATGTGCAAGCACAGTTTTTTTATTAATTTGATTTTTAAAAAAAAAAATTGTAAATTGTTTTTAATATTATTTTTATTTATGTGCGCAGCAGGATGTGCGCCGCAGGATGTGTGCCCCACATAATTTGCGCCCCACAGGATGTGCAAGGACAGTTTTTTTATTAATTTGATTTAAAAAAAAAAATTGTAATTTGTTTTTAATATTATTTTTATTCATGTGCGCAGCAGGATGTGCGCCGCAGGATGTGCGCCCCACAGGATGTGCAAGCACAGTTTTTTTATTAATTTGATTTAAATATTTTTTTTTGTAAAGATGTTTTAATATTATTTTTATTTATGTGCGCAGCAGGATGTGCGCCGCAGGATGTGCGCCCCACAGGATGTGCAAGCACAGTTTTTTTATTAATTTGATTTAAATATTTTTTTTTGTAAAAATGTTTTAATATTATTTTTATTCATGTGCACAGCAGGATGTGCGCCGCAGGATGTGCGCCCCACAGAATTTGCGCCCCACAGGATGTGCAAGGACAGTTTTTTTATTAATTTGATTTAAAAAAAAAAATTGTAATTTTTTTTTAATATTATTTTTATTCATGTGCGCAGCAGGATGTGCGCCGCAGGATGTGCGCCTCACAGAATTTGCGCCCCACAGGATGTGCAAGCACAGTTTTTTTATTAATTTGATTTAAATATTTTTTTTTGTAAAAATGTTTTAATATTATTTTTATTCATGTGCACCCCACATAATTTGCGCCCCACAGGATGTGCAAGGACAGTTTTTTTATTAATTTGATTTTAAAAAAAAAATTGTAATTTGTTTTTAATATTATTTTTATTTATGTGCGCAGCAGGATGTGCGCCGCAGGATGTGCGCCCCACAGAATTTGCGCCCCACATAATTTGCGCCCCACAGGATGTGCAAGCACAGTTTTTTTATTAATTTGATTTAAATATTTTTTTTGTAAAAATGTTTTAATATTATTTTTATTTATGTGCGCAGCAGGATGTGCGCCACAGGATGTGCGCCCCACAGAATTTGCGCCCCACAGGATGTGCAAGGACAGTTTTTTTATTAATTTGATTTAAATATTTTTTTTGTAAAAATGTTTTAATATTATTTTTATTAATGTGCGCAGCTGGATGTGCGCCCCACAGAATTTGCGCCCCACAGGATGTGCAAGCACAGTTTTTTTATTAATTTGATTTAAATATTTTTTTTTGTAAAAATGTTTTAATATTATTTTTATTCATGTGCGCCCCACAGAATTTGCGCCCCACAGGATGTGTAAGCACAGTTTTTTTATTTATTTGATTTAAAAAAGAAAAATTGTAAATTGTTTTTAATATTATTTTTATTTATGTGCGCAGCAGGATGTGCGCCGCAGGATGTGCGCCCCACAGAATTTGCGCCCCACAGGATGTGCAAGCACAGTTTTTTTATTAATTTGATTTAAATTTTTTTTTTTGTAAAAATGTTTTAATATTATTTTTATTTATGTGCGCAGCAGGATGTGCGCCGCAGGATGTGCGCCCCACAGGATGTGCAAGCACAGTTTGTTTATTAATTTGATTTAAAAAAAAAAAATTGTAAATTGTTTTTAATATTATTTTTATTTATGTGCGCAGCAGGATGTGCGCCGCAGGATGTGCGCCCCACAGAATTTGCGCCCCACAGGATGTGCAAGCACAGTTTTTTTATTAATTTGATTTAAATATTTTTTTTTGTAAAAATGTTTTAATATTATTTTTATTTATGTGCGCAGCAGGATGTGCGCCGCAGGATGTGCGCCCCACAGAATTTGCGCCCCACAGGATGTGCAAGCACAGTTTGTTTATTAATTTGATTTAAAAAAAAAAATTGTAATTTGTTTTTAATATTGTTTTTATTTATGTGCGCAGCAGGATGTGCGCCCCACAGAATTTGCGCCCCACAGGATGTGCAAGGACAGTTTTTTTATTAATTTGATTTTAAAAAAAAAATTGTAATTTGTTTTTAATATTATTTTTATTTATGTGCGCCGCAGGATGTGCGCCGCAGGATGTGCGCCCCACAGAATTTTCACCCCACAGGATGTGCAAGCACAGTTTTTTTATTAATTTGATTTAAATATTTTTTTTTGTAAAAATGTTTTAATATTATTTTTATTTATGTGCGCAGCAGGATGTGCGCCGCAGGATGTGCGCCCCACAGGATGTGCAAGCACAGTTTTTTTATTAATTTGATTTAAATATTTTTTTTTGTAAAAATGTTTTAATATTATTTGTATTAATGTGCGCAGCTGTATGTGCGCCGCAGGATGTGCGCCCCACAGAATTTGCGCCCCACAGGATGTGCAAGCACAGTTTTTTTATTAATTTGATTTAAATTTTTTTTTTTGTAAAAATGTTTTAATATTATTTTTATTTATGTGCGCAGCAGGATGTGCGCCGCAGGATGTGCGCCCCACATAATTTGCGCCCCACAGGATGTGCAAGGACAGTTTTTTTATTAATTCGATTTAAAAAAAAAATTGTAATTTGTTTTTAATATTATTTTTATTTATGTGCGCAGCAGGATGTGAGCCGCAGGATGTGCGCCCCACAGAATTTTCGCCCCACAGGATGTGCAAGCACATTTTTTTTATTAATTTGATTAAAAAAAAAAAAATTGTAAATTTTTTTTAATTTTATTTGTATTTATTTGCGCAGCAGGATGTGCGCTGCAGGATGTGCGCCCCACATAATTTGCGCCCCACAGGTTGTGCAAGCAAAGTTTTTTTATTAGTTATATTTAAATTTTTTTTTTTGTAAAAATGTTTTAATATTATTTTTATTCATGTGCGCCCCACAGAATTTGCGCCCCACAGGATGTGCAAGCACAGTTTGTTTATTAATTTGATTTAAAAAAAAAAAAATGTAAATTGTTTTTAATATTATTTTTATTTATGTACGCAGCAGGATGTGCGCCGCAGGATGTGCGCCCCACATAATTTGCGCCCCACAGGATGTGCAAGGACAGTTTTTTTATTAATTTGATTTAAAAAAAAAAATTGTAATTTGTTTTTAATATTATTTTTATTTATGTGCGCAGCAGGATGTGCGCCGCAGGATTAGCGCCCCACAGAATTTGCGCCCCACAGGATGTGCAAGCACATTTTTTTTATTAATTTGAATTAAATATTTTTTTTTGTAAAAATGTTTTAATATTATTTTTATTTATGTGCGCAGCAGGATGTGCGCAGCAGGATGTGCGCCCCACAGAATTTGCGCCCCACAGGATGTGCAAGCACAGTTTGTTTATTAATTTGATTTAAATATTTTTTTTGTAAAAATGTTTTAATATTATATTTATTTATGTGCGCCGCAGGATGTGCGCCCCACATAATTTGCGCCCCACAGGATGTGCAAGCACAGTTTTTTTATTAGTTATATTTCAATATTTTTTTTTGTAAAAATGTTTTAATATTATTTTTATTTATGTGCGCAGCAGGATGTGCGCCGCAGGATGTGCGCCCCACAGAATTTGCGCCCCACAGGATGTGCAAGCACAGTTTTTTTATTAATTTGATTTAAATATTTTTTTTTGTAAAAATGTTTTATTTTATTTTTATTTATGTGCGCAGCAGGATGTGCGCCGCAGGATGTGCGCCCCACATACATTGCGCCCCACAGGATGTGCAAGCACAGTTTTTTTATTAATTTGATTTAAAAAAAAAAAAATTGTAAATTGTTTTTAATATTATTTTTATTTATGTGCGCAGCAGGATGTGCGCCGCAGGATGTGCGCCCCACATAATTTGCGCCCCACAGGATGTGCAAGGACAGTTTTTTTATTAATTTGATTTAAAAAAAAAAATTGTAATTTGTTTTTAATATTATTTTTATTCATGTGCGCAGCAGGATGTGCGCCGCAGGATGTGCGCCCCACATACATTGCGCCCCACAGGATGTGCAAGCACAGTTTTTTTATTAATTTGATTTAAAAAAAAAAAAATTGTAAATTGTTTTTAATATTATTTTTATTTATGTGCGCAGCAGGATGTGCGCCGCAGGATGTGCGCCCCACATAATTTGCGCCCCACAGGATGTGCAAGGACAGTTTTTTTATTAATTTGATTTAAAAAAAAAAAATTGTAATTTGTTTTTAATATTATTTTTATTCATGTGCGCAGCAGGATGTGCGCCGCAGGATGTGCGCCCCACAGAATTTGCGCCCCACAGGATGTGCAAGCATAGTTTTTTTATTAATTTGATTTAAATATTTTTTTTTGTAAAAATGTTTTAATATTATTTTTATTTATGTGCGCAGCAGGATGTTTGCCGCAGGATGTGCGCCCCACAGAATTTGCGCCCCACAGGATGTGCAAGGACAGTTTTTTTATTAATTTGATTTTAAAAAAAAATTGTAATTTGTTTTTAATATTATTTTTATTTATGTGCGCCGCAGGATGTGCGCCCCACAGAATTTGCGCCCCACAGGATGTGCATGGACAGTTTTTTTATTAATTTGATTTAAAAAAAAAAATTGTAATTTGTTTTTAATATTGTTTTTATTTATGTGCGCAGCAGGATGTGCGCCGCATGATGTGCGCCCCACATAATTTGCGCCCCACAGGATGTTCAAGCACAGTTTTTTTAATAATTTGATTTAAATATTTTTTTTTGTAAAAATGTTTTAATATTATTTTTATTTATGTGCGCAGCAGGATGTGTGCCGCAGGATGTGCGCCCCACAGAATTTTCGCCCCAGAGGATGTGCAAGCACAGTTTTTTTATTAATTTGATTTAAATATTTTTTTTTGTAAAAATGTTTTAATATTATTTTTATTTATGTGCGCAGCAGGATGTGCGCCGCAGGATGTGCGCCCCACAGAATTTGCGCCCCACAGGATGTGCAAGCACAGTTTTTTTATTAATTTGATTTAAATATTTTTTTTTTAAAAATGTTTTAATATTATATTTATTTATGTGCGCCGCAGGATGTGCGCCCCACAGAATTTGGGCCCCACAGGATGTGCAAGCACAGTTTGTTTATTAATTTGATTTAAAAAAAAAAATTGTAATTTGTTTTTAATATTATTTTTATTTATGTGCGCAGCAGGATGTGCGCCGCAGGATGTGCGCCCCACAGAATTTGCGCCCCACAGGATGTGCAAGCACAGTTTTTTTATTAATTGGATTTTAATCTTTTTTTTTTTTTAATTTTTTAATATTTTTTTATTTATGTGCGCAGCAGGATGTGCGCTGGTGGATGTGCGCCCCACATAATTTGCGCCCCACAGGATGTGCAAGGACAGTTTTTTTATTAATTTGATTTAAAAAAAAAAAATTGTAAATTGTTTTTAATATTATTTTTATTTATGTGCGCAGCAGGATGTGCGCCGCAGGATGTGCGCCCCACATAATTTGTGCCCCACAGGATGTGCAAGGACATTTTTTTTATTAATTGGATTTAAATATTTTTTTTTGTAAAAATGTTTTAATATTATTTTTATTTATGTGCGCAGCAGGATGTGCGCCGCAGGATGTGCGCCCCACAGAATTTGCGCCCCATAGGATGTGCGAGCACAGTTTTTTTATTAATTTGATTTTAATCTTTTTTTTTTATTTATGTGCACAGCAGGATGTGCGCCGCAGGATGTGCGCCCCACAGAATTTGCGCCCCACAGGATGTGCAAACACACTTTGTTTATTAATTTGATTTAAAAAAAAAAAATTGTAAATTGTTTTTAATATTATGTGCGCAGCAGGATGTGCGCCGCAGGATGTGCGCCCCACATAATTTGCGCCCCACAGGATGTGCAAGGACAGTTTTTTTATTAATTTGATTTAAAAAAAAAAATTGTAATTTGTTTTTAATATTATTTTTATTTATGTGCGCAGCAGGATGTGCGCCCCACAGAATTTGCGCCCCACAGGATGTGCAAGCACATTTTTTTTATTAATTTGATTTAAATATTTTTTTTTGGAAAAATGTTTTAATATTATTTTTATTCTTGTGCGCAGCAGGATTTGCGCAGCAGGATTTGCGCCGCAGGATGTGCGCCCCACAGAATTTGCGCCCCACAGGATGTGCAAGCACAGTTTTTTTATTAATTTGATTTAAAAAAAAAATTGTAATTTGTTTTTAATATTATTTTTATTTATGTGCGCAGCAGGATGTGCGCCGCAGGATGTGCGCCCCACAGAATTTGCGCCCCACAGGATGTGCAAGCACAGTTTTTTTATTAATTTGATTTAAAAAAAAAATCGAAATTTGTTTTTAATATTATTTTTATTTATGTGCGCAGCAGGATGTGTGCCGCAGGATGTGCGCCCCACAGAATTTTCACCCCACAGGATGTGCAAGCACAGTTTTTTTATTAATTTGATTTAAATATTTTTTTTTGTAAAAATGTTTTAATATTATTTTTATTTATGTGCGCAGCAGGATGTGCGCCGCAGGATGTGCGCCCCACAGGATGTGCAAGCACAGTTTTTTTATTAATTTGATTTAAATATTTTTTTTTGTAAAAATGTTTTAATATTATTTGTATTAATGTGCGCAGCTGTATGTGCGCCGCAGGATGTGCGCCCCACAGAATTTGCGCCCCACAGGATGTGCAAGCACAGTTTTTTCATTAATTTGATTTAAATATTTTTTTTTGTAAAAATGTTTTAATATTATTTTTATTTATGTGCGCAGCAGGATGTGCGCCGCAGGATGTGCGCCCCACATAATTTGCGCCCCACAGGATGTGCAAGGACAGTTTTTTTATTAATTCGATTTAAAAAAAAAATTGTAATTTGTTTTTAATATTATTTTTATTTATGTGCGCAGCAGGATGTGAGCCGCAGGATGTGCGCCCCACAGAATTTTCGCCCCACAGGATGTGCAAGCACAGTTTTTTTATTAATTGGATTTTAATCTTTTTTTTTTTTTAATTTTTTAATATTTTTTTATTTATGTGCGCAGCAGGATGTGCGCTGGTGGATGTGCGCCCCACATAATTTGCGCCCCACAGGATGTGCAAGCACAGTTTTTTTATTAATTTGATTTAAATATTTTTTTTTGTAAAAATGTTTTAATATTATTTTTATTCTTGTGCGCAGCAGGATTTGCGCCGCAGGATGTGCGCCCCACAGAATTTGCGCCCCACAGGATGTGCAAGGACAGTTTTTTTATTAATTTGATTTAAAAAAAAAATTGTAATTTGTTTTTAATATTATTTTTATTTATGTGCGCAGCAGGATGTGCGCCGCAGGATGTGCGCCCCACAGAATTTGCGCCCCACAGGATGTGCAAGGACAGTTTTTTTATTAATTTGATTTAAAAAAAAAATTGTAATTTGTTTTTAATATTATTTTTATTTATGTGCGCAGCAGGATGTGCGCCGCAGGATGTGCGCCCCACAGAATTTGCGCCCCACAGGATGTGCAAGCACAGTTTTTTTAATAATTTGATTTAAATATTTTTTTTTGTAAAAATGTTTTAATATTATTTTTATTCATGTGCACAGCAGGATGTGCGCCCCACATACATTGCGCCCCACAGGATGTGCAAGCACAGTTTTTTTATTAATTTGATTTTTAAAAAAAAAAATTGTAAATTGTTTTTAATATTATTTTTATTTATGTGCGCAGCAGGATGTGCGCCGCAGGATGTGCGCCCCACAGGATGTGCAAGCACAGTTTTTTTATTAATTTGATTTAAATATTTTTTTTTGTAAAAATGTTTTAATATTATTTTTATTCATGTGCACAGCAGGATGTGCGCCGCAGGATGTGCGCCCCACAGAATTTGCGCCCCACAGGATGTGCAAGCACAGTTTTTTTATTAATTTGATTTAAATATATTTTTTTGTAAAAATGTTTTAATATTATTTTTATTTATCTTTGCAGCAGGATGTGCGCCCCACAGGATGTGCAAGGACAGTTTTTTTATTAATTTGATTTAAAAAAAAAAATTGTAATTTGTTTTTAATATTATTTTTATTTATGTGCGCAGCAGGATGTGCGCCGCAGGATGTGCGCCCCACAGAATTTGCGCCCCACAGGATGTGCAAGCACAGTTTTTTTATTAATTGGATTTTAATCTTTTTTTTTTTTTAATTTTTTAATATTTTTTTATTTATGTGCGCAGCAGGATGTGCGCTGGTGGATGTGCGCCCCACATAATTTGCGCCCCACAGGATGTGCAAGGACAGTTTTTTTATTAATTTGATTTAAAAAAAAAAAATTGTAAATTGTTTTTAATATTATTTTTATTTATGTGCGCAGCAGGATGTGCGCCGCAGGATGTGCGCCCCACATAATTTGTGCCCCACAGGATGTGCAAGGACATTTTTTTTATTAATTGGATTTAAATATTTTTTTTTGTAAAAATGTTTTAATATTATTTTTATTTATGTGCGCAGCAGGATGTGCGCCGCAGGATGTGCGCCCCACAGAATTTGCGCCCCATAGGATGTGCGAGCACAGTTTTTTTATTAATTTGATTTTAATCTTTTTTTTTTATTTATGTGCACAGCAGGATGTGCGCCGCAGGATGTGCGCCCCACAGAATTTGCGCCCCACAGGATGTGCAAACACACTTTGTTTATTAATTTGATTTAAAAAAAAAAAATTGTAAATTGTTTTTAATATTATGTGCGCAGCAGGATGTGCGCCGCAGGATGTGCGCCCCACATAATTTGCGCCCCACAGGATGTGCAAGGACAGTTTTTTTATTAATTTGATTTAAAAAAAAAAATTGTAATTTGTTTTTAATATTATTTTTATTTATGTGCGCAGCAGGATGTGCGCCCCACAGAATTTGCGCCCCACAGGATGTGCAAGCACATTTTTTTTATTAATTTGATTTAAATATTTTTTTTTGGAAAAATGTTTTAATATTATTTTTATTCTTGTGCGCAGCAGGATTTGCGCAGCAGGATTTGCGCCGCAGGATGTGCGCCCCACAGAATTTGCGCCCCACAGGATGTGCAAGCACAGTTTTTTTATTAATTTGATTTAAAAAAAAAATTGTAATTTGTTTTTAATATTATTTTTATTTATGTGCGCAGCAGGATGTGCGCCGCAGGATGTGCGCCCCACATAATTTGCGCCCCACAGGATGTGCAAGCACAGTTTTTTTATTAATTTGATTTAAATATTTTTTTTTGTAAAAATGTTTTAATATTATTTTTATTTATGTGCGCAGCAGGATGTGCGCCGCAGGATGTGCGCCCCACAGGATGTGCAAGCACAGTTTTTTTATTAATTTGATTTAAATATTTTTTTTTGTAAAAATGTTTTAATATTATTTGTATTAATGTGCGCAGCTGTATGTGCGCCGCAGGATGTGCGCCCCACAGAATTTGCGCCCCACAGGATGTGCAAGCACAGTTTTTTCATTAATTTGATTTAAATATTTTTTTTTGTAAAAATGTTTTAATATTATTTTTATTTATGTGCGCAGCAGGATGTGCGCCGCAGGATGTGCGCCCCACATAATTTGCGCCCCACAGGATGTGCAAGGACAGTTTTTTTATTAATTCGATTTAAAAAAAAAATTGTAATTTGTTTTTAATATTATTTTTATTTATGTGCGCAGCAGGATGTGAGCCGCAGGATGTGCGCCCCACAGAATTTTCGCCCCACAGGATGTGCAAGCACAGTTTTTTTATTAATTGGATTTTAATCTTTTTTTTTTTTTAATTTTTTAATATTTTTTTATTTATGTGCGCAGCAGGATGTGCGCTGGTGGATGTGCGCCCCACATAATTTGCGCCCCACAGGATGTGCAAGCACAGTTTTTTTATTAATTTGATTTAAATATTTTTTTTTGTAAAAATGTTTTAATATTATTTTTATTCTTGTGCGCAGCAGGATTTGCGCCGCAGGATGTGCGCCCCACAGAATTTGCGCCCCACAGGATGTGCAAGGACAGTTTTTTTATTAATTTGATTTAAAAAAAAAATTGTAATTTGTTTTTAATATTATTTTTATTTATGTGCGCAGCAGGATGTGCGCCGCAGGATGTGCGCCCCACAGAATTTGCGCCCCACAGGATGTGCAAGGACAGTTTTTTTATTAATTTGATTTAAAAAAAAAATTGTAATTTGTTTTTAATATTATTTTTATTTATGTGCGCAGCAGGATGTGCGCCGCAGGATGTGCGCCCCACAGAATTTGCGCCCCACAGGATGTGCAAGCACAGTTTTTTTAATAATTTGATTTAAATATTTTTTTTTGTAAAAATGTTTTAATATTATTTTTATTCATGTGCACAGCAGGATGTGCGCCCCACATACATTGCGCCCCACAGGATGTGCAAGCACAGTTTTTTTATTAATTTGATTTTTAAAAAAAAAAATTGTAAATTGTTTTTAATATTATTTTTATTTATGTGCGCAGCAGGATGTGCGCCGCAGGATGTGCGCCCCACAGGATGTGCAAGCACAGTTTTTTTATTAATTTGATTTAAATATTTTTTTTTGTAAAAATGTTTTAATATTATTTTTATTCATGTGCACAGCAGGATGTGCGCCGCAGGATGTGCGCCCCACAGAATTTGCGCCCCACAGGATGTGCAAGCACAGTTTTTTTATTAATTTGATTTAAATATATTTTTTTGTAAAAATGTTTTAATATTATTTTTATTTATCTTTGCAGCAGGATGTGCGCCCCACAGGATGTGCAAGGACAGTTTTTTTATTAATTTGATTTAAAAAAAAAATTGTAATTTGTTTTTAATATTATTTTTATTTATGTGCGCAGCAGGATGTGCGCCGCAGGATGTGCGCCCCACAAAATTTGCGCCCCACAGAATGTGCAAGGACAGTTTTTTTATTAATTTGATTTAAATATATTTTTTTGTAAAAATGTTTTAATATTATTTTTATTTATGTTTGCAGCAGGATGTGCGCCCCACAGGATGTGCAAGGACAGTTTTTTTATTAATTTGATTTAAAAAAAAAATTGTAATTTGTTTTTAATATTATTTTTATTTATGTGCGCAGCAGGATGTGCGCCGCAGGATATGCGCCCCACAGGATGTGCAAGCACAGTTTTTTTATTAATTTGATTTAAAAAAAAAATTGTAATTTGTTTTTAATATTATTTTTATTTATTTGCACAGCAGGATGTGCGCCCCACATAATTTGCGTCCCACAGGATGTGCAAGCACAGTTTTTGTATCAGTTATATTTAAATATTTTTTTTTTGTAATAATGTTTTAATATTATTTTTATTTATGTGCGCAGCAGGATGTGCGCCGCAGGATGTGCGCCCCACAGAATTTGCGCCCCACAGGATGTGCAAGCACAGTTTTTTTATTAATTTGATTTAAATATTTTTTTTTGTAAAAATGTGTAAACATTATTTTTATTCATGTGCGCAGCAGGATTTGCGCCGCAGGATGTGCGCCCCACAGAATTTGCGCCCCACAGGATTTGCAAGGACAGTTTTTTTATTAATTTGATTTAAAAAAAAAAAATTGTAAATTGTTTTTAATATTATTTTTTATTTATGTGCGCAGCAGGATGTGCGCCCCACAGAATATGCGCCCCACAGGATGTGCAAGCACATTTTTTTTATTAATTTGATTTAAATATTTTTTTTTGTAAAAATGTTTTAATATTATTTTTATTTATGTGCGCAGCAGGATGTGCGCCGCAGGATGTGTGCCCCACAGAATTTGCGCCCCACAGGATGTGCAAGGACAGTTTTTTTATTAATTTGATTTAAAAAAAAAAATTGTAATTTGTTTTTAATATTATTTTTATTCATGTGCGCAGCAGGATGTGCGCCGCAGGATGTGCGCCCCACATACATTGCGCCCCACAGGATGTGCAAGCACAGTTTTTTTATTAATTTGATTTAAAAAAAAAAAATTGTAAATTGTTTTTAATATTATGTGCGCAGCAGGATGTGCGCCGCAGGATGTGCGCCCCACAGAATTTGCGCCCCACAGGATGTGCAAGCACAGTTTTTTTATTAATTTGATTTAAATATTTTTTTTTGTAAAAATGTTTTATTTCATTTTTATTTATGTGCGCAGCAGGATGTGCGCCGCAGGATGTGCGCCCCACAGAATTTGCGCCCCACAGGATGTGCAAGCACAGTTTTTTTATTAATTTGATTTTTAAAAAAAAAAATTGTAAATTGTTTTTAATATTATTTTTATTTATGTGCGCAGCAGGATGTGCGCCGCAGGATGTGCGCCCCACAGGATGTGCAAGCACAGTTTTTTTATTAATTTGATTTAAATATTTTTTTTTGTAAAAATGTTTTAATATTATTTTTATTCATGTGCACAGCAGGATGTGCGCCGCAGGATGTGCGCCCCACAGAATTTGCGCCCCACAGGATGTGCAAGGACAGTTTTTTTATTAATTTGATTTAAAAAAAAAAAATTGTAATTTGTTTTTAATATTATTTTTATTTATGTGCGCAGCAGGATTTGCGCCCCACAGGATGTGCAAGCACATTTTTTTTATTAATTTGATTTAAATATTTTTTTTTGTAAAAATGTTTTAATATTATTTTTATTTATGTTTGCAGCAGGATGTGCGCCCCACAGGATGTGCAAGGACAGTTTTTTTATTAATTTGATTTAAAAAAAAAATTGTAATTTGTTTTTAATATTATTTTTATTTATGTGCGCAGCAGGATGTGCGCCGCAGGATGTGCGCCCCACAAAATTTGCGCCCCACAGAATGTGCAAGGACAGTTTTTTTATTAATTTGATTTAAATATATTTTTTTGTAAAAATGTTTTAATATTATTTTCATTTATGTTTGCAGCAGGATGTGCGCCCCACAGGATGTGCAAGGACAGTTTTTTTATTAATTTGATTTAAAAAAAAAATTGTAATTTGTTTTTAATATTATTTTTATTTATGTGCGCAGCAGGATGTGCGCCGCAGGATATGCGCCCCACAGGTTGTGCAAGCACAGTTTTTTTATTAATTTGATTTAAAAAAAAAATTGTAATTTGTTTTTAATATTATTTTTATTTATTTGCACAGCAGGATGTGCCCCCCACATAATTTGCGTCCCACAGGATGTGCAAGCACAGTTTTTGTATCAGTTATATTTAAATATTTTTTTTTTGTAATAATGTTTTAATATTATTTTTATTTATGTGCGCAGCAGGATGTGCGCCGCAGGATGTGCGCCCCACATAATTTGCGCCCCACAGGATGTGCAAGCACAGTTTTTTTATTAATTTGATTTAAATATTTTTTTTTGTAAAAATGTTTTAATATTATTTTTATTTATGTGCGCAGCAGGATGTGCGCCGCAGGATGTGCGCCCCACATAATTTGCGCCCCACAGGATGTGCAAGGACAGTTTTTTTATTAATTTGATTTTAAAAAAAAAATTGTAATTTGTTTTTAATATTATTTTTATTTATGTGCGCAGCAGGATGTGCGCCGCAGGATTAGCGCCCCACAGAATTTGCGCCCCACAGGATGTGCAAGCACAGTTTTTTTATTAATTTGATTTAAATATTTTTTTTTGTAAAAATGTTTTAATATTATTTTTATTTATGTGCGCAGCAGGATGTGCGCCGCAGGATGTGCGCCCCACAGGATGTGCAAGCACAGTTTTTTTATTAATTTGATTTAAATATTTTTTTTTGTAAAAATGTTTTAATATTATTTTTAGTCATGTGCGCAGCAAGATGTGTGCCGCAGGATGTGCGCCCCACATAATTTGCGCCCCACAGGATGTGCAAGCACAGTTTTTTTATTAATTTGATTTAAATATTTTTTTGTGTAAAAATGTTTGAATATTATTTGTATTAATGTGCGCAGCTGGATGTGCGCCGCAGGATGTGCGCCCCACAGAATTTGCGCCCCACAGGATGTGCAAGCACAGTTTTTTTATTAATTTGATTTAAATATTTTTTTTTGTAAAAATGTTTTAATTTTATTTTTATTTATTTGCGCAGCAGGATGTGCGCCGCAGGATGTGCGCCCCACAGAATTTGCGCCCCACAGGATGTGCATGGACAGTTTTTTTATTAATTTGATTTAAAAAAAAAAATTGTAATTTGTTTTTAATATTGTTTTTATTTATGTGCGCAGCAGGATGTGCGCCGCATGATGTGCGCCCCACATAATTTGCGCCCCACAGGATGTGCAAGCACAGTTTTTTTATTAATTTGATTTAAATATTTTTTTTTGTAAAAATGTTTTATTTTATTTTTATTTATGTGCGCAGCAGGATGTGCGCCGCAGGATGTGCGCCCCACAGAATTTGCGCCCCACAGGATGTGCATGGACAGTTTTTTTATTAATTTGATTTAAAAAAAAAAATTGTAATTTGTTTTTAATATTGTTTTTATTTATGTGCGCAGCAGGATGTGCGCCCCACAGAATTTGCGCCCCACAGGATGTGCAAGCACATTTTTTTATTAATTTGATTTAAATATTTTTTATTGTAAAAATGTTTTAATATTATTTTTATTTATGTGCGCAGCAGGATGTGCGCCGCAGGATGTGCGCCCCACAGAATTTGCGCCCCACAGGATGTGCATGGACAGTCTTTTTATTAACTTGATTTAAAAAAAAAAATTGTAATTTGTTTTTAATATTGTTTTTATTTATGTGCGCAGCAGGATGTGCGCTGCAGGATGTGCGCCCCACATAATTTGCGCCCCACAGGATGTGCAAGCACATTTTTTTATTAATTTGATTTAAATATTTTTTTTTGTAAAAATGTTTTAATATTATTTTTATTTATTTGTGCAGCAGGATGTGCGCCGCAGGATGTGCGCCCCACAGAATTTGCGCCCCACAGGATGTGCAAGGACAGTTTTTTTATTAATTTGATTTAAATATTTTTTTTTGTAAAAATGTTTTAATATTATTTTTATTTATGTGCGCAGCAGGATGTGCGCCGCAGGATGTGCGCCCCACAGAATTTGCGCCCCACAGGATGTGCAAGCACAGTTTTTTTATTAATTTGATTTAAAAAAAAAAAAAATTGTAAATTGTTTTTAATATTATTTTTATTTATGTGCGCAGCAGGATGTGCGCCGCAGGATGTGTGCCCCACAGAATTTGCGCCCCACAGGATGTGCAAGCACAGTTTTTTTATTAATTTGATTTAAAAAAAAAAAAAATTGTAAATTGTTTTTAATATTATTTTTATTTATGTGCGCAGCAGGATGTGCGCCCCACAGAATTTGCGCCCCACAGGATGTGCAAGCACAGTTTTTTTATTAATTTGATTTAAATATTTTTTTTTGTAAAAATGTTTTAATATTATTTTTATTCATGTGCACAGCAGGATGTGCGCCGCAGGATGTGCGCCCCACATAATTTGCGCCCCAAAGGATTTGCAAGCACAGTTTTTTTATTAATTTGATTTAAATATTTTTTTTGTAAAAATGTTTTAATATTATTTTTATTCATGTGCGCAGCAGGATGTGCGCCGCAGGATGTGCGCCCCACAGAATTTGCGCCCCACAGGATGTGCAAGCACAGTTTTTTTATTAATTTGATTTAAATATTTTTTTTTGTAATAATGTTTTAATATTATTTTTATTTATGTGCGCAGCAGGATGTGCACCGCAGGATGTGCGCCCCACAGAATTTGCGCCCCACAGGATGTGCAAGCACAGTTTTTTTATTAATTTGATTTAAATATTTTTTTTTGTAAAAATGTTTTATTTTATTTTTATTTATGTGCGCAGCAGGATGTGCGCCGCAGGATGTGCGCCCCACAGAATTTGCGCCCCACAGAATTTGCGCCCCACAGGATGTGCAACCACAGTTTTTTTATTAATTTGATTTAAAAAAAAAAATTGTAATTTGTTTTTAATATTATTTTTATTTATGTGCGCAGCAGGATGTGCGCCGCAGCATGTGCGCCCCACAGAATTTGCGCCCCACAGGATGTGCAAGTACAGTTTTTTTATTAATTTGATTTAAATATTTTTTTTGTAAAAATGTTTTAATATTATTTTTATTTATGTGCACAGCAGGATGTGCTTGGCAGGATGTGCGCCCCACAGAATTTGCGCCCCACAGGATGTGCAAGCACAGTTTTTTTATTAATTTTATTTAAAAAAAAAAATTGTAAATTGTTTTTAATATTATTTTTATTTATGTGCGCAGCAGGAAGTGCGCCGCAGGATGTGCGCCCCACATAATTTGCGCCCCACAGGATGTTCAAGCACAGTTTTTTTAATAATTTGATTTAAATATTTTTTTTTGTAAAAAAGTTTTAATATTATTTTTATTAATGTGCGCAGCTGGATGTGCGCCCCACAGAATTTGCGCCCCACAGGATGTGCAAGCACAGTTTTTTTATTAATTTGATTTAAAAAAAAAAAAAATTGTAAATTGTTTTTAATATTATTTTTATTAATGTGCGCAGCTGGATGTGCGCCCCACAGAATTCGCGCCCCACAGGATGTGCAACCACAGTTTTTTTATTAATTTGATTTAAAAAAAAAAAATTGTAAATTGTTTTTAATATTATTTTTATTTATGTGCGCAGCAGGATGTGCGCCACAGGATGTGCGCCCCACAGAATTTGCGCCCCACAGGATGTGCAAGCACAGTTTTTTTATTAATTTGATTTACAAAAAAAAAAATTGTAAATTGTTTTTAATATTATTTTTATTAATGTGCGCAGCTGGATGTGCGCCGCACAGAATTTGTGCCCCACAGGATGTGCAAGCACAGTTTTTTTATTAATTTGATTTAAATATTTTTTTTGTAAAAATGTTTTAATATTATTTTTATTTATGTGCGCAGCAGGATGTGCGCCGCAGTATGTGCGCCCCACAGAATTTGCGCCCCACAGGATATGCAAGCACAGTTTTTTTATTAATTTGATTTAAATATTTTTTTTGTAAAAATGTTTTAATATTATTTTTATTTATGTGCGCAGCAGGATGTGCGCCGCAGGATGTGCGCCCCACAGAATTTGCGCCCCACAGGATGTGCAAGCACAGTTTTTTTATTAATTTGATTTAAATATTTTTTTTTGTAAAAATGTTTTAATATTATTTTTATTTATGTGCGCAGCTGGATGTGCGCCCCACAGAATTTGCGCCCCACAGGATGTGCAAGCACAGTTTTTTTATTAATTTGATTTAAATATTTTTTTTTGTAAAAATGTTTTATTTTATTTTTATTTATGTGCGCAGCAGGATGTGCGCCGCAGGATGTGCGCCCCACAGAATTTGCGCCCCACAGGATGTGTAAGCACAGTTTTTTTATTTATTTGATTTAAAAAAAAAAAATTGTAAATTGTTTTTAATATTATTTTTATTTATTTGCGCAGTAGGATGTGCGCCGCAGGATGTGCGCCCCACAGAATTCGCGCCCCACAGGATGTGCAACCACAGTTTTTTTATTAATTTGATTTAAATATTTTTTTTGTAAAAATGTTTTAATATTATTTTTATTTATGTGCGCAGCAGGATGTGCGCCGCAGGATGTGCGCCCCACAGAATTTGCGCCCCACAGGATGTGCAAGCACAGTTTTTTTATTAATTTGATTTAAATATTTTTTTTTGTAAAAATGTTTTAATATTATTTTTATTTATGTGCGCAGCAGGATGTGCGCCCCACATAATTTGCGCCCCACAGGATGTTCAAGCACAGTTTTTTTAACAATTTGATTTAAATATTTTTTTTTGTAAAAATGTTTTAATATTATTTTTATTTATGTGCGCAGCAGGATGTGCGCCGCAGGATGTGCGCCCCACATAATTTGCGCCCCACAGGATGTTCAAGCACAGTTTTTTTAATAATTTGATTTAAATATTTTTTTTTGTAAAAATGTTTTAATATTATTTTTATTTATGTGCGCAGCAGGATGTGCGCCGCAGGATGTGCGCCCCACAGAATTTGCGCCCCACATAATTTGCGCCCCACAGGACGTGCAAGGACAGTTTTTTTATTAATTTGATTTAAAAATAAAAATTGTAAATTGTTTTTAATATTATTTGTATTTATGTGCGCAGCAGGATGTGCGCCGCAGCATGTGCGCCCCACAGAATTTGCGCCCCACAGGATGTGCAAGCACAGTTTTTTTATTAATTTGATTTAAATATTTTTTTTGTAAAAATGTTTTAATATTATTTTTATTTATGTGCGCAGCAGGAAGTGCGCCGCAGGATGTGCGCCCCAGAGAATTTGCGCCCCACAGGATGTGCAAGGACAGTTTTTTTATTAATTTGATTTAAAAAAAAAAATTGTAATTTGTTTTTAATATTATTTTTATTTATATGCGCAGCAGGATGTGCGCCGCAGGATGTGCGCCCCACAGAATTTGCGCCCCACAGGATGTGCATGGACAGTTTTTTTATTAATTTGATTTAAATATTTTTTTTTGTAAAAATGTTTTAATATTATTTTTATTTATGTGCGCAGCAGGATGTGCGCCGCAGGATGTGCGCCCCACAGAATTTGCGCCCCACATAATTTGCGCCCCACAGGACGTGCAAGGACAGTTTTTTTATTAATTTGATTTAAAAATAAAAATTGTAAATTGTTTTTAATATTATTTGTATTTATGTGCGCAGCAGGATGTGCGCCGCAGCATGTGCGCCCCACAGAATTTGCGCCCCACAGGATGTGCAAGGACAGTTTTTTTATTAATTTGATTTTTAAAAAAAAATTGTAATTTGTTTTTAATATTATTTTTATTTATGTGCGCAGCAGGATGTGCGCCGCAGCTTGTGCGCCCCACAGAATTTGCGCCCCACAGGATGTGCAAGCACAGTTTTTTTATTAATTTGATTTAAATATTTTTTTTTGTAAAATGTTTTAATATTATTTTTATTTATTTGCGCAGCAGGATGTGCGCCCCACAGAATTTGCGCCCCACAGGATGTGCAAGGACAGTTTTTTTATTAATTTGATTTAAAAAAAAAAATTGTAATTTGTTTTTAATATTATTTTTATTTATGTGCGCAGCAGGATGTGCGCCGCAGGATGTGCCCCCCACAGAATTTGCGCCCCACAGGATGTGCAAGCACAGTTTTTTTATTAATTTGATTTAAATATTTTTTTTGTAAAAATGTTTTAATATTATTTTTATTTATGTGCGCAGCAGGATGTGCGCCGCAGGATGTGCGCCCCACAGAATTTGCGCCCCACAGGATGTGTTAGCACAGTTTTTTTATTTATTTGATTTAAAAAAAAAAAATTGTAAATTGTTTTTAATATTATTTTTATTTATGTGCGCAGCAGGATGTGCGCCGCAGGATGTGCGCCCCACATAATTTGCGCCCCACAGGATGTGCAAGGACAGTTTTTTATTAATTTGATTTTAAAAAAAAAATTGTAAATTGTTTTTAATATTATTTTTATTAATGTGCGCAGCTGGATGTGCGCCCCACAGAATTCGCGCCCCACAGGATGTGCAACCACAGTTTTTTTATTAATTTGATTTAAATATTTTTTTTTGTAAAAATGTTTTAATATTATTTTTATTCATGTGCGCCCCACAGAATTTGCGCCCCACAGGATGTGTAAGGACAGTTTTTTTATTAATTTGATTTAAAAAAAAAATTGTAATTTGTTTTTAATATTATTTTTATTTATGTGCGCAGCAGGATGTGCGCCGCAGGATGTGCGCCCCACAGAATTTGCGCCCCACAGGATGTGCAAGCACAGTTTTTTTATTAATTTGATTTAAATATTTTTTTTTGTAATAATGTTTTAATATTATTTTTATTTATGTGCGCAGCAGGATGTGCACTGCAGGATGTGCACCCCACATAATTTGCGCCCCACAGGATGTGCAAGCACAGTTTTTTTATTAATTTGATTTAAATATTTTTTTTTGTAAAAATGTTTTATTTCATTTTTATTTATGTGCGCAGCAGGATGTGCGCCGCAGGATGTGCGCCCCACAGAATTTGCGCCCCACAGAATTTGCGCCCCACAGGATGTGCAAGCACAGTTTTTTTATTAATTTTATTTAAAAAAAAAAAATTGTAAATTGTTTTTAATATTATATTTATTTATGTGCGCAGCAGGATTTAAGCCACAGGATGTGCGCCCCACAGAATTTGCGCCCCACAGGATGTGCAAGCACAGTTTTTTTATTAATTTGATTTAAATATTTTTTTTTGTAAAAATGTTTTAATATTATTTTTTTTCATGTGCGCCCCACAGAATTTGCGCCCCACAGGATGTGCAAGGACAGTTTTTTTATTAATTTGATTTAAAAAAAAAAATTGTAATTTGTTTTTAATATTATTTTTATTTATGTGCGCAGCAGGATGTGCGCCGCAGGATGTGCGCCCCACAGAATTTGCGCCCCACAGGATGTGCAAGCACAGTTTTTTTATTAATTTGATTTAAATATTTTTTTTTGATAAAATTTTTTATTTCATTTTTATTTATGTGCGCAGCAGGATGTGCACCGCAGGATGTGCGCCCCACAGAATTTGCGCCCCACAGGATGTGCAAGCACAGTTTTTTTATTAATTTGATTTAAATATTTTTTTTTGATAAAATTTTTTATTTCATTTTTATTTATTTGCGCAGCAGGATGTGCGCCGCAGGGTGTGCGCCCCAGAGAATTTGCGCCCCACATAATTTGCGCCCCACAGGACGTGCAAGGACAGTTTTTTTATTAATTTGATTTAAAAAAAAAAATTGTAATTTGTTTTTAATATTATTTTTATTTATGTGCGCAGCAGGATGTGCGCCGCAGGATGTGCGCCCCACAGAATTTGCGCCCCACAGGATGTGCAAGCACAGTTTTTTTATTAATTAGATTTAAATATTTTTTTTTGTAAAAATGTTTTATTTCATTTTTATTTATGTGCGCAGCAGGATGTGCGCCACAGGATGTGCGCCCCACAGAATTTGCGCCCCACAGGATGTGCAAGGACAGTTTTTTTATTAATTTGATTTAAATATTTTTTTTTGTAAAAATGTTTTAATATTATTTTTATTCATGTGCGCCCCACAGAATTTGCGCCCCACAGGATGTGCAAGGACAGTTTTTTTATTAATTTGATTTAAAAAAAAAAATTGTAATTTGTTTTTAATATTATTTTTATTTATGTGCGCAGCAGGATGTGCGCCGCAGGATGTGCGCCCCACATAATTTGCGCCCCACAGGACGTGCAAGGACAGTTTTTTTATTAATTTGATTTAAAAAAAAAAATTGTAATTTGTTTTTAATATTATTTTTATTTATGTGCGCAGCAGGATGTGCGCCGCAGGATGTGCGCTCCACATAATTTGCGCCCCACAGGATGTTCAAGCACAGTTTTTTTGATAATTTGATTTAAATATTTTTTTTTGTAAAAATGTTTTAATATTATTTTTATTAATGTGCGCAGCTGGATGTGCGCCCCACAGAATTTGCGCCCCACAGGATGTGCAAGCACAGTTTTTTTATTAATTTGATTTAAAAAAAAAAAAAATTGTAAATTGTTTTTAATATTATTTTTATTTATGTGCGCAGCAGGATGTGCGCCACAGGATGTGCGCCCCACAGAATTTGCGCCCCACAGGATGTGCAAGGACAGTTTTTTTATTAATTTGATTTAAAAAAATAAAATTGTAATTTGTTTTTAATATTATTTTTATTTATGTGCGCAGCAGGATGTGCGCCGCAGGATGTGCGCCCCACAGAATTTGCGCCCCCGAGGATGTGCAAGCACAGTTTTTTTATTAATTTGATTTAAATATTTTTTTTTGTACAAATGTTTTATTTTATTTTTATTTATGTGCGCAGCAGGATGTGCGCCGCAGGATGTGCGCCCCACAGAATTTGCGCCCCACATAATTTGCGCCCCACAGGATGTGCAAGCACAGTTTTTTTATTAATTTGATTTAAATATTTTTTTTGTAAAAATGTTTTAATATTATTTTTATTTATGTGCGCAGCAGGATGTGCGCCGCAGGATGTGCGCCCCACAGAATTTGCGCCCCACAGGATGTGTAAGCACAGTTTTTTTATTTATTTGATTTAAAAAAAAAAAATTGTAAATTGTTTTTAATATTATTTTTATTTATGTGCGCAGCAGGATGTGCGCCGCAGGATGTGCGCCCCACATAATTTGCGCCCCACAGGATGTGCAAGGACAGTTTTTTATTAATTTGATTTTAAAAAAAAAATTGTAAATTGTTTTTAATATTATTTTTATTAATGTGCGCAGCTGGATGTGCGCCCCACAGAATTCGCGCCCCACAGGATGTGCAACCACAGTTTTTTTATTAATTTGATTTAAATATTTTTTTTTGTAAAAATGTTTTAATATTATTTTTATTCATGTGCGCCCCACAGAATTTGCGCCCCACAGGATGTGCAAGGACAGTTTTTTTATTAATTTGATTTAAAAAAAAAATTGTAATTTGTTTTTAATATTATTTTTATTTATGTGCGCAGCAGGATGTGCGCCGCAGGATGTGCGCCCCACAGAATTTGCGCCCCACAGGATGTGCAAGCACAGTTTTTTTATTAATTTGATTTAAATATTTTTTTTTGTAATAATGTTTTAATATTATTTTTATTTATGTGCGCAGCAGGATGTGCACTGCAGGATGTGCACCCCACAGAATTTGCGCCCCACAGGATGTGCAAGCACAGTTTTTTTATTAATTTGATTTAAATATTTTTTTTTGTAAAAATGTTTTATTTCATTTTTATTTATGTGCGCAGCAGGATGTGCGCCGCAGGATGTGCGCCCCACAGAATTTGCGCCCCACAGAATTTGCGCCCCACAGGATGTGCAAGCACAGTTTTTTTATTAATTTTATTTAAAAAAAAAAAATTGTAAATTGTTTTTAATATTATATTTATTTATGTGCGCAGCAGGATTTAAGCCACAGGATGTGCGCCCCACAGAATTTGCGCCCCACAGGATGTGCAAGCACAGTTTTTTTATTAATTTGATTTAAATATTTTTTTTTGTAAAAATGTTTTAATATTATTTTTTTTCATGTGCGCCCCACAGAATTTGCGCCCCACAGGATGTGCAAGGACAGTTTTTTTATTAATTTGATTTAAAAAAAAAAATTGTAATTTGTTTTTAATATTATTTTTATTTATGTGCGCAGCAGGATGTGCGCCGCAGGATGTGCGCCCCACATAATTTGCGCCCCACAGGACGTGCAAGGACAGTGTTTTTATTAATTTGATTTAAAAAAAAAAATTGTAATTTGTTTTTAATATTATTTTTATTTATGTGCGCAGCAGGATTTGCGCCCCACAGAATTTGCGCTCCACAGGATGTGCAAGGATTGTTTTTTTATTCATTTAATTTAAAAAAAAAAATTGTAAATTGTTTTTAATATTATTTTTTATTTATGTGCGCAGCAGGATGTGCGCCCCACAGAATATGCGCCCCACAGGATGTGCAAGCACATTTTTTTTATTAATTTGATTTAAATATTTTTTTTTGTAAAAATGTTTTAATATTATTTTTATTTATGTGCGCAGCAGGATGTGCGCCGCAGGATGTGCGCCCCACAGAATTTGCGCCCCACAGGATGTGCAAGCACAGTTTTTTTATTAATTTGATTTAAAAAAAAAAAAATGTAAATTTTTTTTAATTTTATTTTTATTTATTTGCACAGCAGGATGTGCGCCCCACATGATTTGCGCCCCACAGGATGTGCAAGCACAGTTTTTTTATTAGTTATATTTCAATATTTTTTTTTGTAAAAATGTTTTAATATTATTTTTATTTATGTGCGCAGCAGGATGTGCGCCGCAGGATGTGCGCCCCACAGAATTTGCGCCCCACAGGATGTGCAAGCACAGTTTTTTTATTAATTTGATTTAAAAAAAAAAAAATTGTAAATTGTTTTTAATATTATTTTTATTTATGTGCGCAGCAGGATGTGCGCCGCAGGATGTGCAAGGACAGTTTTTTTATTAATTTGATTTAAAAAAAAAAATTGTAATTTGTTTTTAATATTATTTTTATTCATGTGCGCAGCAGGATGTGCGCCGCAGGATGTGCGCCCCACAGAATTTGCGCCCCACAGGATGTGCAAGGACAGTTTTTTTATTAATTTGATTTAAAAAAAAAAAATTGTAATTTGTTTTTAATATTATTTTTATTTATGTGCGCAGCAGGATGTGCGCTGCAGGATGTGCGCTCCACATACATTGCGCCCCACAGGATGTGCAAGCACAGTTTTTTTATTAATTTGATTTAAATATTTTTTTTTGTAAAAATGTTTTAATATTATTTTTATTTATGTGCGCAGCAGGATGTGCGCCGCAGGATGTGCGCCCCACAGAATTTGCGCCCCACAGGATGTGCAAGCACAGTTTGTTTATTAATTTGATTTTAAAAAAAAAATTGTAATTTGTTTTTAATATTATTTTTATTTATGTGCGCAGCAGGATGTGCGCCGCAGGATGTGCGCCCCACAGAATTTGCGCCCCACAGGATGTGCAAGCACAGTTTTTTTATTAATTTGATTTAAATATTTTTTTTGTAAAAATGTTTTATTTTATTTTTATTTATGTGCGCAGCAGGATGTGCGCCGCAGGATGTGCGCCCCACAGAATTTGCGCCCCACAGGATGTGCATGGACAGTTTTTTTATTAATTTGATTTAAAAAAAAAAATTGTAATTTGTTTTTAATATTGTTTTTATTTATGTGCGCCGCAGGATGTGCGCCCCACATAATTTGCGCCCCACAGGATGTGCAAGCACAGTTTTTTTATTAATTTGATTTAAATATTTTTTTTTGTAAAAATGTTTTAATATTATTTGTATTAATGTGCGCAGCTGGATGTGCGCCGCAGGATGTGCTTCCCACAGAATTTGTGCCCCACAGGATGTGCAAGCACAGTTTTTTTATTAATTTGATTTAAATATTTTTTTTTGTAAAAATGTTTTAATATTATTTTTATGTATGTGCGCAGCAGGATGTGCGCCCCACATAATTTGCGCCCCACAGGATGTGCAAGCACAGTTTTTTTATTAATTTGATTTAAAAAAAAAATTGAAATTTGTTTTTAATATTATTTTTATTTATGTGCGCAGCAGGATGTGTGCCGCAGGATGTGCGCCCCACAGAATTTGCGCCCCACAGGATGTGCAAGCACAGTTTTTTTATTAATTTGATTTAAATATTTTTTTTTGTAAAAATGTTTTAATTTTATTTTTATTTATTTGCGCAGCAGGATGTGCGCTGCAGGATGTGCGCCCCACATAATTTGCGCCCCACAGGATGTGCAAGCAAGGTTTTTTATTGGTTATATTTAAATATTTTTTTTTGTAAAAATGTTTTAATATTATTTTTATTCATGTGCACAGCAGGAGGTGCGCCGCAGGAGGTGCGCCCCACAGAATTTGCGCCCCACAGGATGTGCAAGCACAGTTTTTTTATTAATTTGATTTAAATATTTTTTTTTGTAAAAATGTTTTAATATTATTTTTATTTATTTGCGCAGCAGGATGTGCGCCGCAGGATGTTTGCCCCACAGAATGTGCAAGGACAGTTTTTTTATTAATTTGATTTAAAAAAAAAAATTGTAATTTGTTTTTAATATTATTTTTATTTATGTGTGCAGCAGGATGTGCGCCGCAGCATGTGCGCCCCACAGAATTTGTTCCCCACAGGATGTGCAAGCACAGTTTTTTTATTAATTTGATTTAAATATTTTTTTTTGTAAAAATGTTTTAATATTATTTTTATTTATGTGCGCAGCAGGATGTGCGCCGCAGGATGTGCGCCCCACAGAATTTGCGCCCCACAGGATGTGCAAGCACAGTTTGTTTATTAATTTGATTTAAAAAAATAAAATTGTAAATTGTTTTTAATATTATTTTTATTTATGTGCGCAGCAGGATGTGCGCCGCAGGATGTGCGCCCCACATAATTTGCGCCCCACAGGATGTGCAAGGACAGTTTTTTTATTAATTCGATTTAAAAAAAAAATTGTAATTTGTTTTTAATATTATTTTTATTTATGTGCGCACCAGGATGTGTGCCGCAGGATGTGCGCCCCACAGAATTTTCGCCCCACAGGATGTGCAAGCACAGTTTTTTTATTAATTTGATTTTAATATATTTTTTTGTAAAAATGTTTTAATATTATTTTTATTCATGTGCGCCCCACAGAATTTGCGCCCCACAGGATGTGCAAGGACAGTTTTTTTATTAATTTGATTTAAAAAAAAAATTGTAATTTGTTTTTAATATTATTTTTATTTATGTGCGCAGCAGGATGTGCGCCAAAGGATTTGCGCCCCACATAATTTGCGCCCCACAGGATGTGCAAGCACAGTTTTTTTAATAATTTGATTTAAATATTTTTTTTTATAAAAATGTTTTAATATTATTTTTAGTCATGTGCGCAGCAGGATGTGTGCCGCAGGATGTGCGCCCCACATAATTTGCGCCCCACAGGATGTGCAAGCACAGTTTTTTTATTAATTTGATTTAAAAAAAAAAATTGTAATTTGTTTTTAATATTATTTTTATTTATGTGCGCAGCAGGATGTGCGCCACAGGATGTGCAAGCACAGTTTTTTTATTAATTTGATTTAAATATTTTTTTTTGTAAAAATGTTTTAATATTATTTTTATTTATGTGCGCAGCAGGATGTGCGCCGCAGGATGTGCACCCCACAGAATTTGCGCCCCACAGGATGTGCAAGCACAGTTTTTTTATTAATTTGATTTAAATATTTTTTTTTGTAAAAATGTTTTAATTTTATTTTTATTTATTTGCGCAGCAGGATGTGCGCTGCAGGATGTGCGCCCCACATAATTTGCGCCCCACAGGATGTGCAAGCAAGGTTTTTTATTGGTTATATTTAAATATTTTTTTTTGTAAAAATGTTTTAATATTATTTTTATTTATGTGCGCAGCAGGATGTGCGCCGCAGGATGTGCGCCCCACAGAATTTGCGCCCCACAGGATGTGCAAGCACAGTTTTTTTATTAATTTGATTTTAATATATTTTTTTGTAAAAATGTTTTAATATTATTTTTATTCATGTGCGCCCCACAGAATTTGCGCCCCACAGGATGTGCAAGGACAGTTTTTTTATTAATTTGATTTAAAAAAAAAAATTGTAATTTGTTTTTAATATTATTTTTATTTATGTGCGCAGCAGGATGTGCGCCCCACAGAATTTGCGCCCCACAGGATGTGCAAGCACAGTTTTTTTATTAATTTGATTTAAATATTTTTTTTTGTAAAAATGTTTTAATATTATTTTTATTTATGTGCGCAGCAGGGTGTGCGCCGCAGGATGTGCACCCCACAGAATTTGCGCCCCACAGGATGTGCAAGCACAGTTTTTTTATTAATTTGATTTAAATATTTTTTTTTGTAAAAATGTTTTAATATTATTTTTAGTCATGTGCGCAGCAAGATGTGTGCCGCAGGATGTGCGCCCCACATAATTTGCGCCCCACAGGATGTGCAAGCACAGTTTTTTTATTAATTTGATTTAAAAAAAAAAAATTGTAATTTGTTTTTAATATTATTTTTATTTATGTGCGCAGCAGGATGTGCGCCACAGGATGTGCAAGCACAGTTTTTTTATTAATTTGATTTAAATATTTTTTTTTGTAAAAATGTTTTAATATTATTTTTATTTATGTGCGCAGCAGGATGTGCGCCGCAGGATGTGCGCCCCACAGGATGTGCAAGCACAGTTTTTTTATTAATTTGATTTAAATATTTTTTTTTGTAAAAATGTTTTAATATTATTTTTAGTCATGTGCGCAGCAAGATGTGTGCCGCAGGATGTGCGCCCCACAGAATTTGCGCCCCACAGGATGTGCAAGCACAGTTTTTTTATTAATTTGATTTAAATATTTTTTTTTGTAAAAATGTTTTAATATTATTTTTATTTATGTGCGCAGCAGGATGTGCGCCGCAGGATGTGCACCCCACAGAATTTGCGCCCCACAGGATGTGCAAGCACAGTTTTTTTATTAATTTGATTTAAATATT
Organism: Pleuronectes platessa; assembly: GCF_947347685.1. Lineage (NCBI taxonomy): Eukaryota > Metazoa > Chordata > Actinopteri > Pleuronectiformes > Pleuronectidae > Pleuronectes > Pleuronectes platessa. Next base: position 25,541,788 of record NC_070640.1, read on the forward strand.
TTTTTTTGTAAAAATGTTTTAATTTTATTTTTATTTATTTGCGCAGCAGGATGTGCGCTGCAGGATGTGCGCCCCACATAATTTGCGCCCCACAGGATGTGCAAGCACATTTTTTTATTAATTTGATTTAAATATTTTTTTTTGTAAAAATGTTTTAATATTATTTTTATTTATTTGTGCAGCAGGATGTGCGCCGCAGGATGTGCGCCCCACAGAATTTGCGCCCCACAGGATGTGCAAGGACAGTTTTTTTATTAATTTGATTTAAATATTTTTTTTTGTAAAAATGTTTTAATATTATTTTTATTTATGTGCGCAGCAGGATGTGCGCCGCAGGATGTGCGCCCCACAGAATTTGCGCCCCACAGGATGTGCAAGCACAGTTTTTTTATTAATTTGATTTAAAAAAAAAAAAAATTGTAAATTGTTTTTAATATTATTTTTATTTATGTGCGCAGCAGGATGTGCGCCCCACAGAATTTGCGCCCCACAGGATGTGCAAGCACAGTTTTTTTATTAATTTGATTTAAATATTTTTTTTTGTAAAAATGTTTTAATATTATTTTTATTCATCTGCGCCCCACAGAATTTGCGCCCCACACGATGTGCAAGGACAGTTTTTTTATTAATTTGATTAAAAAAAAAAATTGTAATTTGTTTTTAATATTATTTTTATTTATGTGCGCAGCAGGATGTGCGCCCCACAGAATTTGCGCCCCACAGGATGTGCAAGCACAGTTTTTTTATTAATTTGATTTAAATATTTTTTTTTGTAAAAATGTTTTAATATTATTTTTATTTATGTGCGCAGCAGGGTGTGCGCCGCAGGATGTGCGCCCCACAGAATTTGCGCCCCACAGGATGTGCAAGGACAGTTTTTTTATTAATTTGATTTAAAAAAAAAATTGTAATTTGTTTTTAATATTATTTTTACTTATATGCGCAGCAGGATGTGCGCCGCAGGATGTGCGCCCCACAGAATTTGCGCCCCACAGGATGTGCAAGCAAAGTTTTTCTATTAATTTGATTTAAATATTTTTTTTTATAAAAATGTTTTAATATTATTTTTATTCATGTGCACAGCAGGATGTGCGCCGCAGGATGTGCGCCCCACATAATTTGCGCCCCAAAGGATTTGCAAGCACAGTTTTTTATTAATTTGATTTAAATATTTTTTTTGTAAAAATGTTTTAATATTATTTTTATTTATGTGCGCAGCAGGATGTGCGCCACAGGATGTGCGCCCCACAGAATTTGCGCCCCACAGGAAGTGCAAGCACAGTTTTTTTATTAATTTGATTTAAAAAAAAAAAATTGTAATTTGTTTTTAATATTATTTTTATTTATGTGCGCAGCAGGATGTGCGCCGCAGGATGTGCGCCCCACAGAATTTGTGCCCCACATAAATTTGCGTCCCACAGGATGTGCAAGCACAGTTTTTTTATTAATTTGATTTGAATATTTTTTTAAAAATGTTTTAATATTATTTGTATTTATGTGCGCAGCAGGATGTGCGCCGCAGGAAGTGTGCCCCACAGAATTTGCGCCCCACAGGATGTGCAAGCACAGTTTTTTTATTAATTTGATGTATATATTTTTTTTTGTAAAAATGTTTTAACATTATTTTTATTTATATGCGCAGCAGGATGTGCGCCGCAGGATGTGCGCCCCACATACATTGCGCCCCACAGGATGTGCAAGCACAGTTTTTTTATTAATTTGATTTAAAAAAAAAAATTGTAATTTGTTTTAAATATTATGTGCGCAGCAGGATGTGCGCCGCAGGATGTGCGCCCCACATAATTTGCGCCCCACAGGATGTGCAAGGACAGTTTTTTTATTAATTTGATTTAAAAAAAAAAATTGTAATTTGTTTTTAATATTATTTTTATACATGTGCGCAGCAGGATGTGCGCCGCAGGATGTGCGCCCCACAGAATTTGCGCCCCACAGGATGTGCAAGGACAGTTTTTTTATTAATTTGATTTAAAAAAAAAAAATTGTAATTTGTTTTTAATATTATTTTTATTTATGTGTGCAGCAGGATGTGCGCCGCAGCATGTGCGCCCCACAGAATTTGCGCCCCACAGGATGTGCAAGCACAGTTTTTTTATTAATTTGATTTAAATATTTTTTTTTGTAAAAATGTTTTAATATTATTTTTATTTATGTGCGCAGCAGGATGTGCGCCGCAGGATGTGCGCCCCACAGAATTTGCGCCCCACAGGATGTGCAAGCACAGTTTTTTTATTAATTTGATTTAAAAAAAAAAAATTGTAAATTGTTTTAAATATTATGTGCGCAGCAGGATGTGCGCCGCAGGATGTGCGCCCCACATAATTTGCGCCCCACAGGATGTGCAAGGACAGTTTTTTTATTAATTTGATTTAAAAAAAAAAATTGTAATTTGTTTTTAATATTATTTTTATACATGTGCGCAGCAGGATGTGCGCCGCAGGATGTGCGCCCCACAGAATTTGCGCCCCACAGGATGTGCAAGGACAGTTTTTTTATTAATTTGATTTAAAAAAAAAAAATTGTAATTTGTTTTTAATATAATTTTTATTTATGTGTGCAGCAGGATGTGCGCCGCAGCATGTGCGCCCCACAGAATTTGCGCCCCACAGGATGTGCAAGCACAGTTTTTTTATTAATTTGATTTAAATATTTTTTTTTGTAAAAATGTTTTAATATTATTTTTATTTATGTGCGCAGCAGGATGTGCGCCGCAGGATGTGCGCCCCACAGAATTTGCGCCCCACAGGATGTGCAAGCACAGTTTTTTTATTAATTTGATTTAAAAAAAAAAAAAATTGTAAATTGTTTTTAATATTATTTTTATTTATGTGCGCAGCAGGATGTGCGCCGCAGGATGTGCGCCCCACAGAATTTGCGCCCCACAGGATGTGCAAGCACAGTTTGTTTATTAATTTGATTTAAAAAAAAAAATTGTAATTTGTTTTTAATATTATTTTTATTTATGTGCGCAGCAGGATGTGCGCCGCAGGATGTGCGCCCCACAGCATTTGCGCCCCACAGGATGTGCAAGCACAGTTTTTTTATTAATTTGATTTAAATATTTTTTTTTGTAAAAATGTTTTATTTCATTTTTATTCATGTGCGCAGCAGGATGTGCGCCGCAGGATGTGCGCCCCACAGAATTTGCGCCCCACAGGATGTGCAAGCAGTTTGTTTATTAATTTGATTTAAAAAAATAAAATTGTAAATTGTTTTTAATATTATTTTTATTCATGTGCGCAGCAGGATGTGCGCCGCAGGATGTGCGCCCCACATAATTTGCGCCCCACAGGATGTGCAAGGACAGTTTTTTTATTAATTCGATTTAAAAAAAAAATTGTAATTTGTTTTTAATATTATTTTTATTTATGTGCGCACCAGGATGTGTGCCGCAGGATGTGCGCCCCACAGAATTTTCGCCCCACAGGATGTGCAAGCACAGTTTTTTTATTAATTTGATTTTAATATATTTTTTTGTAAAAAATTTTTAATATTATTTTTATTCATGTGCGCCCCACAGAATTTGCGCCCCACAGGATGTGCAAGGACAGTTTTTTTATTAATTTGATTTAAAAAAAAAATTGTAATTTGTTTTTAATATTATTTTTATTTATGTGCGCAGCAGGATGTGCGCCGAAGGATTTGCGCCCCACATAATTTGCGCCCCACAGGATGTGCAAGCACAGTTTTTTTATTAATTTGATTTAAATATTTTTTTTTATAAAAATGTTTTAATATTATTTTTAGTCATGTGCGCAGCAGGATGTGTGCCGCAGGATGTGCGCCCCACATAATTTGCGCCCCACAGGATGTGCAAGCACAGTTTTTTTATTAATTTGATTTAAAAAAAAAAAATTGTAATTTGTTTTTAATATTATTTTTATTTATGTGCGCAGCAGGATGTGCGCCACAGGATGTGCAAGCACAGTTTTTTTATTAATTTGATTTAAATATTTTTTTGTGTAAAAATGTTTTAATATTATTTGTATTAATGTGCGCAGCTGGATGTGCGCCGCAGGATGTGCGCCCCACAGAATTTGCGCCCCACAGGATGTGCAAGCACAGTTTTTTTATTAATTTGATTTAAATATTTTTTTTTGTAAAAATGTTTTAATATTATTTTTATTTATGTGCGCAGCAGGATGTGCGCCGCAGGATGTGCACCCCACAGAATTTGCGCCCCACAGGATGTGCAAGCACAGTTTTTTTATTAATTTGATTTAAATATTTTTTTTTGTAAAAATGTTTTAATTTTATTTTTATTTATTTGCGCAGCAGGATGTGCGCTGCAGGATGTGCGCCCCACATAATTTGCGCCCCACAGGATGTGCAAGCATGGTTTTTTATTGGTTATATTTAAATATTTTTTTTTGTAAAAATGTTTTAATATTATTTTTATTTATGTGCGCAGCAGGATGTGCGCCCCACAGAATTTGCGCCCCACAGGATGTGCAAGCACAGTTTTTTTATTAATTTGATTTTAATATATTTTTTTGTAAAAATGTTTTAATATTATTTTTATTCATGTGCGCCCCACAGAATTTGCGCCCCACAGGATGTGCAAGGACAGTTTTTTTATTAATTTGATTTAAAAAAAAAAATTGTAATTTGTTTTTAATATTATTTTTATTTATGTGCGCAGCAGGATGTGCGCCGCAGGATGTGCGCCCCACATAATTTGCGCCCCACAGGATGTGCAAGCACAGTTTTTTTATTAATTTGATTTAAATATTTTTTTTTGTAAAAATGTTTTAATATTATTTTTATTTATGTGCGCAGCAGGGTGTGCGCCGCAGGATGTGCACCCCACAGAATTTGCGCCCCACAGGATGTGCAAGCACAGTTTTTTTATTAATTTGATTTAAATATTTTTTTTTGTAAAAATGTTTTAATATTATTTTTAGTCATGTGCGCAGCAAGATGTGTGCCGCAGGATGTGCAAGCACAGTTTTTTTATTAATTTGATTTAAATATTTTTTTTTGTAAAAATGTTTTAATATTATTTTTATTTATGTGCGCAGCAGGATGTGCGCCGCAGGATGTGCACCCCACAGAATTTGCGCCCCACAGGATGTGCAAGCACAGTTTTTTTATTAATTTGATTTAAATATTTTTTTTTGTAAAAATGTTTTAATTTTATTTTTATTTATTTGCGCAGCAGGATGTGCGCTGCAGGATGTGCGCCCCACATAATTTGCGCCCCACAGGATGTGCAAGCAAGGTTTTTTATTGGTTATATTTAAATATTTTTTTTTGTAAAAATGTTTTAATATTATTTTTATTTATGTGCGCAGCAGGATGTGCGCCCCACAGAATTTGCGCCCCACAGGATGTGCAAGCACAGTTTTTTTATTAATTTGATTTTAATATTTTTTTTTGTAAAAATGTTTTAATATTATTTTTATTCATGTGCACAGAAGGATGTGCGCCGCAGGATGTGCGCCCCACAGAATTTGCGCCCCACAGGATGTGCAAGGACAGTTTTTTTATTAATTTGATTTTAAAAAAAAAATTGTAATTTGTTTTTAATATTATTTTTATGTATGTGCGCAGCAGGATGTGCGCCGCAGGATGTGCGCCCCACAGAATTTGCGCCCCACAGGATGTGCGACAGTTTTTTTATTAATTTGATTTAAAAAAAAAAATTGTAATTTGTTTTTAATATTATTTTTATTTATGTGCGCAGCAGGATATGCGCCCCACAGAATTTGCGCCCCACAGGATGTGCAAGCACAGTTTTTTTATTAATTTGATTTAAATATTTTTTTTTGTAAAAATGTTTTAATATTATTTTTATTTATGTGCGCAGCAGGATGTACGCCGCAGGATGTGCGCCCCACAGAATTTGCGCCCCACAGGATGTGCAAGCACAGTTTGTTTATTAATTTGATTTAAATATTTTTTTTTGTAAAAATGTTTTAATATTATTTTTATTTATTTGCGCAGCAGGATGTGCGCAGCAGGATTTGCGCCGCAGGATGTGCGCCCCACATAATTTGCGCCCCACAGGATGTGCAAGGACAGTTTTTTTATTAATTTGATTTAAAAAAAAAAATTGTAATTTGTTTTTAATATTATTTTTATTTATGTGCGCAGCAGGATGTGCGCCCCACAGAATTTGCGCCCCACAGGATGTGCAAGCACATTTTTTTTATTAATTTGATTTAAATATTTTTTTTTGTAAAAATGTTTTAATATTATTTTTATTCTTGTGCGCAGCAGGATTTGCGCAGCAGGATTTGCGCCGCAGGATGTGCGCCCCACAGAATTTGCGCCCCACAGGATGTGCAAGGACAGTTTTTTTATTAATTTGATTTTAAAAAAAAATTGTAATTTGTTTTTAATATTATTTTTATTTATGTGCGCAGCAGGATGTGCGCCGCAGGATGTGCGCCCCACAGAATTTGCGCCCCACAGGATGTGCAAGGACAGTTTTTTTATTAATTTGATTTAAAAAAAAAATTGTAATTTGTTTTTAATATTATTTTTATTTATGTGCGCAGCAGGATGTGCGCCGCAGGATGTGCGCCCCACAGAATTTGCGCCCCACAGGATGTGCAAGGACAGTTTTTTTATTAATTTGATTTAAAAATAAAAATTGTAATTTGTTTTTAATATTATTTTTATTTATGTGCGCAGCAGGATGTGCGCCGCAGGATGTGCGCCCCACAGAATTTGCGCCCCACAGGATGTGCAAGCACAGTTTTTTTATTAATTTGATTTAAATATTTTTTTTTGTAAAAATGTTTTAATATTATTTTTATTCTTGTGCGCAGCAGGATTTGCGCCGCAGGATGTGCGCCCCACAGAATTTGCGCCCCACAGGATGTGCAAGGACAGTTTTTTTATTAATTTGATTTAAAAAAAAAATTGTAATTTGTTTTTAATATTATTTTTATTTATGTGCGCAGCAGGATGTGCGTCGCAGGATGTGCACCCCACAGAATTTGCGCCCCACAGGATGTGCAAGCACAGTTTTTTTAATAATTTGATTTAAATATTTTTTTTTGTAAAAATGTTTTAATATTATTTTTATTCATGTGCACAGCAGGATGTGCGCCCCACATACATTGCGCCCCACAGGATGTGCAAGCACAGTTTTTTTATTAATTTGATTTTTAAAAAAAAAAATTGTAAATTGTTTTTAATATTATTTTTATTTATGTGCGCAGCAGGATTTGCGCCGCAGGATGTGTGCCCCACATAATTTGCGCCCCACAGGATGTGCAAGGACAGTTTTTTTATTAATTTGATTTAAATATTTTTTTTTGTAAAGATGTTTTAATATTATTTTTATTTATGTGCGCAGCAGGATGTGCGCCGCAGGATGTGCGCCCCACAGGATGTGCAAGCACAGTTTTTTTATTAATTTGATTTAAATATTTTTTTTTGTAAAGATGTTTTAATATTATTTTTATTTATGTGCGCAGCAGGATGTGCGCCGCAGGATGTGCGCCCCACAGGATGTGCAAGCACAGTTTTTTTATTAATTTGATTTAAATATTTTTTTTTGTAAAAATGTTTTAATATTATTTTTATTCATGTGCACAGCAGGATGTGCGCCGCAGGATGTGCGCCCCACAGAATTTGCGCCCCACAGGATGTGCAAGGACAGTTTTTTTATTAATTTGATTTAAAAAAAAAAATTGTAATTTGTTTTTAATATTATTTTTATTTATGTGCGCAGCAGGATGTGCGCCCCACAGGATGTGCAAGGACAGTTTTTTTATTAATTTGATTTAAAAAAAAAAATTGTAATTTGTTTTTAATATTATTTTTATTCATGTGCGCAGCAGGATGTGCGCCGCAGGATGTGCGCCCCACAGAATTTGCGCCCCACAGGATGTGCAAGCACAGTTTTTTTATTAATTTGATTTAAATATTTTTTTTTGTAAAAATGTTTTAATATTATTTTTATTCATGTGCACAGCAGGATGTGCGCCGCAGGATGTGCGCCCCACAGAATTTGCGCCCCACAGGATGTGCAAGGACAGTTTTTTTATTAATTTGATTTAAAAAAAAAAATTGTAATTTGTTTTTAATATTATTTTTATTTATGTGCGCCGCAGGATGTGCGCCGCATGATGTGCGCCCCACATAATTTGCGCCCCACAGGATGTTCAAGCACAGTTTTTTTAATAATTTGATTTAAATATTTTTTTTTGTAAAAATGTTTTAATATTATTTTTATTTATGTGCGCAGCAGGATGTGCGCCGCAGGAAGTGCGCCCCACAGAATTTGCGCCCCACAGGATGTGCAAGCACAGTTTTTTTATTAATTTGATTTAAAAAAAAAAAAAAATTGTAAATTGTTTTTAATATTATTTTTATTTATGTGCGCAGCAGGATGTGCGCCGCAGGATGTGCGCCCCACAGAATTTGCGCCCCACAGGATGTGCATGGACAGTCTTTTTATTAATTTGATTTAAAAAAAAAAATTGTAATTTGTTTTTAATATTGTTTTTATTTATGTGCGCAGCAGGATGTTCGCCGCATGATGTGCGCCCCACATAATTTGCGCCCCACAGGATGTGCAAGCACAGTTTTTTTATTAATTTGATTTAAAAAAAAAAAATTGTAATTTGTTTTTAATATTATTTTTATTTATGTGCGCAGCAGGATGTGCGCTGCAGGATGTGCGCCCCACATAATTTGCGCCCCACAGGATGTGCAAGCACATTTTTTTATTAATTTGATTTAAATATTTTTTTTTGTAAAAATGTTTTAATATTATTTTTATTTATTTGTGCAGCAGGATGTGCGCCACAGGATGTGCGCCCCACAGAATTTGCGCCCCACAGGATGTGCAAGCACAGTTTTTTTAATAATTTGATTTAAATATTTTTTTTTGTAAAAATGTTTTAATATTATTTTTATTTATGTGCGCCGCAGGATGTGCGCCCCACAGAATTTGCGCCCCACAGGATGTGCATGGACAGTTTTTTTATTAATTTGATTTAAAAAAAAAAATTGTAATTTGTTTTTAATATTGTTTTTATTTATGTGCGCAGCAGGATGTGCGCCGCATGATGTGCGCCCCACATAATTTGCGCCCCACAGGATGTGCAAGCACAGTTTTTTTATTAATTTGATTTAAATATTTTTTTTTGTAAAAATGTTTTATTTTATTTTTATTTATGTGCGCAGCAGGATGTGCGCCGCAGGATGTGCGCCCCACAGAATTTGCGCCCCACAGGATGTGCATGGACAGTTTTTTTATTAATTTGATTTAAAAAAAAAAATTGTAATTTGTTTTTAATATTGTTTTTATTTATGTGCGCAGCAGGATGTGCGCCCCACAGAATTTGCGCCCCACAGGATGTGCAAGCACAGTTTTTTATTAATTTGATTTAAATATTTTTTATTGTAAAAATGTTTTAATATTATTTTTATTTATGTGCGCAGCAGGATGTGCGCCGCAGGATGTGTGCCCCTGATAATTTGCGCCCCACAGGATGTGCAAGGACAGTTTTTTTATTAATTTGATTTAAAAAAAAAAATTGTAATTTGTTTTTAATATTATTTTTATTCATGTGCGCAGCAGGATGTGTGCCGCAGGATGTGCGCCCCACAGAATTTGCGCCCCACAGGATGTGCAAGCACAGTTTTTTTATTAATTTGATTTAAATATTTTTTTTTGTAAAAATGTTTTAATATTATTTTTATTTATGTGCGCAGCAGGATGTGCGCCGCAGGATGTGCGCCCCACAGAATTTGCGCCCCACAGGATGTGCAAGCACAGTTTTTTTATTAATTTGATTTAAATATTTTTTTTTGTAAAAATGTTTTAATATTATTTTTATTCATGTGCACAGCAGGATGTGCGCTGCAGGATGTGCGCCCCACATACATTGCGCCCCACAGGATGTGCAAGCACAGTTTTTTTATTAATTTGATTTAAAAAAAAAAAAATTGTAAATTGTTTTTAATATTATTTTTATTTATGTGCGCAGCAGGATGTGCGCCGCAGGATGTGCGCCCCACAGAATTTGCGCCCCACAGGATGTGCATGGACAGTCTTTTTATTAATTTGATTTAAAAAAAAAAATTGTAATTTGTTTTTAATATTGTTTTTATTTATGTGCGCAGCAGGATGTTCGCCGCATGATGTGCGCCCCACATAATTTGCGCCCCACAGGATGTGCAAGCACAGTTTTTTTATTAATTTGATTTAAAAAAAAAAAATTGTAATTTGTTTTTAATATTATTTTTATTTATGTGCGCAGCAGGATGTGCGCTGCAGGATGTGCGCCCCACATAATTTGCGCCCCACAGGATGTGCAAGCACATTTTTTTATTAATTTGATTTAAATATTTTTTTTTGTAAAAATGTTTTAATATTATTTTTATTTATTTGTGCAGCAGGATGTGCGCCGCAGGATGTGCGCCCCACAGAATTTGCGCCCCACAGGATGTGCAAGCACAGTTTTTTTAATAATTTGATTTAAATATTTTTTTTTGTAAAAATGTTTTAATATTATTTTTATTCATGTGCACAGCAGGATGTGCGCCCCACATACATTGCGCCCCACAGGATGTGCAAGCACAGTTTTTTTATTAATTTGATTTTTAAAAAAAAAAATTGTAAATTGTTTTTAATATTATTTTTATTTATGTGCGCAGCAGGATGTGCGCCGCAGGATGTGTGCCCCACATAATTTGCGCCCCACAGGATGTGCAAGGACAGTTTTTTATTAATTTGATTTAAAAAAAAAAATTGTAATTTGTTTTTAATATTATTTTTATTCATGTGCGCAGCAGGATGTGCGCCGCAGGATGTGCGCCCCACAGGATGTGCAAGCACAGTTTTTTTATTAATTTGATTTAAATATTTTTTTTTGTAAAAATGTTTTAATATTATTTTTATTTATGTGCGCAGCAGGATGTGCGCCGCAGGATGTGCGCCCCACAGGATGTGCAAGCACAGTTTTTTTATTAATTTGATTTAAATATTTTTTTTTGTAAAAATGTTTTAATATTATTTTTATTCATGTGCACAGCAGGATGTGCGCCGCAGGATGTGCGCCCCACAGAATTTGCGCCCCACAGGATGTGCAAGGACAGTTTTTTTATTAATTTGATTTAAAAAAAAAAATTGTAATTTGTTTTTAATATTATTTTTATTTATGTGCGCAGCAGGATGTGCGCCCCACAGGATGTGCAAGGACAGTTTTTTTATTAATTTGATTTAAAAAAAAAAATTGTAATTTGTTTTTAATATTATTTTTATTCATGTGCGCAGCAGGATGTGCGCCGCAGGATGTGCGCCCCACAGAATTTGCGCCCCACAGGATGTGCAAGCACAGTTTTTTTATTAATTTGATTTAAATATTTTTTTTTGTAAAAATGTTTTAATATTATTTTTATTTATGTGCGCAGCAGGATGTTTGCCGCAGGATGTACGCCCCACAGAGTTTGCGCCCCACAGGATGTGCAAGGACAGTTTTTTTATTAATTTGATTTAAAAAAAAAAATTGTAATTTGTTTTTAATATTATTTTTATTTATGTGCGCCGCAGGATGTGCGCCCCACAGAATTTGCGCCCCACAGGATGTGCATGGACAGTTTTTTTATTAATTTGATTTAAAAAAAAAAATTGTAATTTGTTTTTAATATTGTTTTTATTTATGTGCGCAGCAGGATGTGCGCCCCACAGAATTTGCGCCCCACAGGATGTGCAAGCACATTTTTTTATTAATTTGATTTAAATATTTTTTATTGTAAAAATGTTTTAATATTATTTTTATTTATGTGCGCAGCAGGATGTTTGCCGCAGGATGTGCGCCCCACAGAATTTGCGCCCCACAGGATGTGCAAGCACAGTTTTTTTATTAATTTGATTTAAATATTTTTTTTTGTAAAAATGTTTTAATATTATTTTTATTCATGTGCACAGCAGGATGTGCGCTGCAGGATGTGCGCCCCACATACATTGCGCCCCACAGGATGTGCAAGCACAGTTTTTTTATTAATTTGATTTAAAAAAAAAAAAATTGTAAATTGTTTTTAATATTATTTTTATTTATGTGCGCAGCAGGATGTGCGCCGCAGGATGTGCGCCCCACATAATTTGCGCCCCACAGGATGTGCAAGGACAGTTTTTTTATTAATTTGATTTAAAAAAAAAAATTGTAATTTGTTTTTAATATTATTTTCATTCATGTGCGCAGCAGGATGTGCGCCGCAGGATGTGCGCCCCACAGAATTTGCGCCCCACAGGATGTGCAAGGACAGTTTTTTTATTAATTTGATTTAAAAAAAAAAATTGTAATTTGTTTTTAATATTATTTTTATTTATGTGCGCCGCAGGATGTGCGCCCCACAGAATTTGCGCCCCACAGGATGTGCATGGACAGTTTTTTTATTAATTTGATTTAAAAAAAAAAATTGTAATTTGTTTTTAATATTGTTTTTATTTATGTGCGCAGCAGGATGTGCGCCGCATGATGTGCGCCCCACATAATTTGCGCCCCACAGGATGTTCAAGCACAGTTTTTTTAATAATTTGATTTAAATATTTTTTTTTGTAAAAATGTTTTAATATTATTTTTATTTATGTGCGCAGCAGGATGTGCGCCGCAGGATGTGCGCCCCACAGAATTTGCGCCCCACAGGATGTGCAAGCACAGTTTTTTTATTAATTTGATTTAAAAAAAAAAAAAAATTGTAAATTGTTTTTAATATTATTTTTATTTATGTGCGCAGCAGGATGTGCGCCGCAGGATGTGCGCCCCACATAATTTGCGCCCCACAGGATGTGCAAGCACAGTTTTTTTATTAATTTGATTTAAAAAAAAAAAATTGTAATTTGTTTTTAATATTATTTTTATTTATGTGCGCAGCAGGATGTGCGCTGCAGGATGTGCGCCCCACATAATTTGCGCCCCACAGGATGTGCAAGCACATTTTTTTATTAATTTGATTTAAATATTTTTTTTTGTAAAAATGTTTTAATATTATTTTTATTTATTTGTGCAGCAGGATGTGCGCCGCAGGATGTGCGCCCCACAGAATTTGCGCCCCACAGGATGTGCAAGGACAGTTTTTTTATTAATTTGATTTAAATATTTTTTTTTGTAAAAATGTTTTAATATTATTTTTATTCATGTGCACAGCAGGATGTGCGCCGCAGGATGTGCGCCCCACATAATTTGCGCCCCACAGGATGTGCAAGCACAGTTTTTTTATTAATTTGATTTAAAAAAAAAAACTTGTAAATTTGTTTCAATATTATTTGTATTTATGTGCGCAGCAGGATGTGTGCCGCAGGATGTGCGCCCCACATAATTTGCGCCCCACAGGATGTGCAAGCACAGTTTTTTATTAGTTATATTTAAATATTTTTTTTGTAAAAATTTTTTAATATTATTTTTATTCATGTGCGCCCCACAGAATTTGCGCCCCACAGGATGTGCAAGGACAGTTTTTTTATTAATTTGATTTAAAAAAAAGAATTGTAATTTGTTTTTAATATTATTTTTATGTATGTGCGCAGCAGGATGTGCGCAGCAGGATGTGCGCCCCACATAATTTGCGCCCCACAGGATGTGCAAGCACAGTTTTTTTATTAATTTAATTTAAAAAAAAAAAATTGTAAATTGTTTTTAATATTATTTTTATTTATGTGCGCAGCAGGATGTGCGCCGCAGGATGTGCGCCCCACAGAATTTGCGCCCCACATAATTTGCGCCCCACAGGATGTGCAAGGACAGTTTTTTTATTAATTTGATTTAAAAAAAAAAATTGTAATCTGTTTTTAATATTATTTTTATTTATCTGCGCAGCAGGATGTGCGCCGCAGGATGTGCGCCCCACAGAATTTGCGCCCCACAGGATGTGCAAGGACAGTTTTTTTATTAATTTGATTTAAATATTTTTTTTGTAAAAATGTTTTAATATTATTTTTATTTATGTGCGCAGCAGGATGTGCGCCACAGGATGTGCGCCCCACAGAATTTGCGCCCCACAGGATGTGCAAGGACAGTTTTTTTATTAATTTGATTTAAAAAAAAGAATTGTAATTTGTTTTTAATATTATTTTTATGTATGTGCGCAGCAGGATGTGCGCAGCAGGATGTGCGCCCCACATAATTTGCGCCCCACAGGATGTGCAAGCACAGTTTTTTTATTAATTTAATTTAAAAAAAAAAAATTGTAAATTGTTTTTAATATTATTTTTATTTATGTGCGCAGCAGGATGTGCGCCGCAGGATGTGCGCCCCACAGAATTTGCGCCCCACATAATTTGCGCCCCACAGGATGTGCAAGGACAGTTTTTTTATTAATTTGATTTAAATATTTTTTTTGTAAAAATGTTTTAATATTATTTTTATTTATGTGCGCAGCAGGATGTGCGCCGCAGGATGTGCGCCCCACAGAATTTGCGCCCCACAGGATGTGCAAGGACAGTTTTTTTATTAATTTGATTTAAAAAAAAAATTGTAATTTGTTTTTAATATTATTTTTATATATGTGCGCAGCAGGATGTGCGCTGCAGGATGTGCGCCCCACAGAATTTGCGCCCCACAGGATGTGCAAGCACAGTTTTTTTATTAATTTGATTTAAAAAAAAAAAATTGTAATTTGTTTTTAATATTATTTTTATTTATGTGCGCAGCAGGATGTGCGCCGCAGGATGTGCGCCCCACAGAATTTGCGCCCCACAGGATGTGCAAGGACAGTTTTTTTATTAATTTGATTTAAATATTTTTTTTTGTAAAAATGTTTTAATATTATTTTTATTCATGTGCACAGCAGGATGTGCGCCGCAGGATGTGCGCCCCACATAATTTGCGCCCCACAGGATGTGCAAGCACAGTTTTTTTATTAATTTGATTTAAAAAAAAAAACTTGTAAATTTGTTTCAATATTATTTGTATTTATGTGCGCAGCAGGATGTGTGCCGCAGGATGTGCGCCCCACATAATTTGCGCCCCACAGGATGTGCAAGCACAGTTTTTTATTAGTTATATTTAAATATTTTTTTTGTAAAAATTTTTTAATATTATTTTTATTCATGTGCGCCCCACAGAATTTGCGCCCCACAGGATGTGCAAGGACAGTTTTTTTATTAATTTGATTTTTAAAAAAAAATTGTAATTTGTTTTTAATATTATTTTTATTTATGTGCGCAACAGGATGTGCGCCGCAGGATGTGCGCCCCACAGAATTTGTGCCCCACAGGATGTGCAAGGACAGTTTTTTTATTAATTTGATTTAAAAAAAAAAATTGTAATCTGTTTTTAATATTATTTTTATTTATATGCGCAGCAGGATGTGCGCCGCAGGATGTGCGCCCCACAGAATTTGCGCCCCACAGGATGTGCAAGCACAGTTTTTCTATTAATTTGATTTAAATATTTTTTTTTGTAAAAATCTTTTAATATTATTTTTATTTATCTGCGCAGCAGGATGTGCGCCGCAGGATGTGCGCCCCACAGAATTTGCGCCCCACAGGATGTGCAAGGACAGTTTTTTTATTAATTTGATTTAAATATTTTTTTTGTAAAAATGTTTTAATATTATTTTTATTTATGTGCGCAGCAGGATGTGCGCCACAGGATGTGCGCCCCACAGAATTTGCGCCCCACAGGATGTGCAAGGACAGTTTTTTTATTAATTTGATTTAAAAAAAAGAATTGTAATTTGTTTTTAATATTATTTTTATTTATGTGCGCAGCAGGATGTGCGCCGCAGGATGTGCGCCCCACAGAATTTGCGCCCCACATAATTTGCGCCCCACAGGATGTGCAAGGACAGTTTTTTTATTAATTTGATTTAAATATTTTTTTTGTAAAAATGTTTTAATATTATTTTTATTTATGTGCGCAGCAGGATGTGCGCCGCAGGATGTGCGCCCCACAGAATTTGCGCCCCACAGGATGTGCAAGGACAGTTTTTTTATTAATTTGATTTAAAAAAAAAATTGTAATTTGTTTTTAATATTATTTTTATATATGTGCGCAGCAGGATGTGCGCTGCAGGATGTGCGCCCCACAGAATTTGCGCCCCACAGGATGTGCAAGCACAGTTTTTTTATTAATTTGATTTAAATATTTTTTTTTGTAAAAATGTTTTAATATTATTTTTATGTATGTGCGCATCAGGATGTGCGCCGCAGGATGTGCGCCCCACAGAATTTGCGCCCCACAGGATGTGCAAGGACAGTTTTTTTATTAATTTGATTTAAATATTTTTTTTGTAAAAATGTTTTAATATTATTTTTATTAATGTGCGCAGCTGGATGTGCGCCCCACAGAATTTGGGCCCCACAGGATGTGCAAGCACAGTTTTTTTATTAATTTGATTTAAAAAATAAAAAAATTGTAAATTGTTTTTAATATTATTTTTATTAATGTGCGCAGCTGGATGTGCGCCCCACAGAATTCGCGCCCCACAGGATGTGCAACCACAGTTTTTTTATTAATTTGATTTAAAAAAAAAAATTGTAATTTGTTTTTAATATTATTTTTATTTATGTGCGCAGCAGGATGTGCGCCGCAGGATGTGCGCCCCACAGAATTTGCGCCCCACATAATTTGCGCCCCACAGGATGTGCAAGGACAGTTTTTTATTTAATTTGATTTAAATATTTTTTTTGTAAAAATGTTTTAATATTATTTTTATTTATGTGCGCAGCAGGATGTGCGCCGCAGGATGTGCGCCCCACATAATTTGCGCCCCACAGGATGTTCAAGCACAGTTTTTTTAATAATTTGATTTAAATATTTTTTTTTGTAAAAATGTTTTAATATTATTTTTATTAATGTGCGCAGCTGGATGTGCGCCCCACAGAATTTGCGCCCCACAGGATTTGCAAGCACAGTTTTTTTATTAATTTGATTTAAATATTTTTTTTTGTAAAAATGTTTTAATATTATTTTTATTTATGTGCGCAGCAGGATGTGCGCCGCAGGATGTGCGCCCCACATAATTTGCTTCCCACAGGATGTGCAAGCACATTTTTTTATTAA
The DNA here is from genome assembly GCF_947347685.1 of Pleuronectes platessa. NCBI lineage: Eukaryota > Metazoa > Chordata > Actinopteri > Pleuronectiformes > Pleuronectidae > Pleuronectes > Pleuronectes platessa. The sequence goes on from NC_070640.1 coordinate 25,558,779, forward strand.
TTTGATTTAAATATTTTTTTTTGTAAAAATGTTTTAATATTATCTTTATTTATTTGCGCAGCAGGATGTGCGCCGCAGGATGTGCGCCCCACAGAATTTGCGCCCCACAGGATGTGCAAGCACAGTTTTTTTATTAATTTGATTTAAATATTTTTTTTTGTAAAAATGTTTTATTTTATTTTTATTTATGTGCGCAGCAGGATGTGCGCCGCAGGATGTGCGCCCCACAGAATTTGCGCCCCACAGGATGTGTAAGCACAGTTTTTTTATTTATTTGATTTTAAAAAAAAAAAATTGTAAATTGTTTTTAATATTATTTTTATTTATTTGCGCAGCAGGATGTGCGCCGCAGGATGTGCGCCCCACAGAATTTGCGCCCCACAGGATGTGCAAGGACAGTTTTTTTATTAATTTGATTTTTAAAAAAAAATTGTAATTTGTTTTTAATATTATTTTTATTGATGTGCGCAGCAGGATGTGCGCTGCAGCATGTGCGCCCCACAGAATTTGCGCCCCACAGGATGTGCAAGGACAGTTTTTTTATTAATTTGATTTAAATATTTTTTTTGTAAAAATGTTTTAATATTATTTTTATTTATGTGCGCAGCAGGATGTGCGCCGCAGGATGTGCGCCCCACATAATTTGCGCCCCACAGGATGTTCAAGCACAGTTTTTTTAATAATTTGATTTAAATATTTTTTTTTGTAAAAATGTTTTAATATTATTTTTATTTATGTGCGCAGCAGGATGTGCGCCGCAGGATGTGCGCCCCACATAATTTGCGCCCCACAGGATGTTCAAGCACAGTTTTTTTAATAATTTGATTTAAATATTTTTTTTTGTAAAAATGTTTTAATATTATTTTTATTAATGTGCGCAGCTGGATGTGCGCCCCACAGAATTTGCGCCCCACAGGATGTGCAAGCACAGTTTTTTTATTAATTTGATTTAAATATTTTTTTTTGTAAAAATGTTTTAATATTATTTTTATTCATGTGCGCCCCACAGAATTTGCGCCCCACAGGATGTGCAAGGACAGTTTTTTTATTAATTTGATTTAAAAAAAAAAATTGTAATTTGTTTTTAATATTATTTTTATTTATGTGCGCAGCAGGATGTGCGCCGCAGGATGTGCGCCCCACAGAATTTGCGCCCCACAGGATGTGCAAGCACAGTTTTTTTATTAATTTGATTTAAATATTTTTTTTTGTAATAATGTTTTAATATTATTTTTATTTATGTGCGCAGCAGGATGTGCACCGCAGGATGTGCGCCCCACAGAATTTGCGCCCCACAGGATGTGCAAGCACAGTTTTTTTATTAATTTGATTTAAATATTTTTTTTTGTAAAAATGTTTTATTTTATTTTTATTTATGTGCGCAGCAGGATGTGCGCCGCAGGATGTGCGCCCCACAGAATTTGCGCCCCACAGAATTTGCGCCCCACAGGATGTGCAAGGACATTTTTTTTATTAATTTGATTTAAATATTTTTTTTGTAAAAATGTTTTAATATTATTTTTATTTATGTGCGCAGCAGGATGTGCGCCGCAGGATGTGCGCCCCACAGAATTTGCGCCCCACAGGATGTGTAAGCACAGTTTTTTTATTTATTTGATTTAAAAAAGAAAAATTGTAAATTGTTTTTAATATTATTTTTATTTATGTGCGCAGCAGGATGTGCGCCGCAGGATGTGCGCCCCACAGAATTTGCGCCCCACAGGATGTTCAAGCACAGTTTTTTTAATAATTTGATTTAAATATTTTTTTTTGTAAAAATGTTTTAATATTATTTTTATTAATGTGCGCAGCTGGATGTGCGCCCCACAGAATTTGCGCCCCACAGGATGTGCAAGCACATTTTTTTATTAATTTGATTTAAAAAAAAAAAAAATTGTAAATTGTTTTTAATATCATTTTTATTAATGTGCGCAGCTGGATGTGCGCCCCACAGAATTCGCGCCCCACAGGATGTGCAACCACAGTTTTTTTATTAATTTGATTTAAAAAAAAAAATTGTAATTTGTTTTTAATATTATTTTTATTTATGTGCGCAGCAGGATGTGCGCCGCAGCATGTGCGCCCCACAGAATTTGCGCCCCACAGGATGTGCAAGGACAGTTTTTTTATTAATTTGATTTAAATATTTTTTTTGTAAAAATGTTTTAATATTATTTTTATTTATGTGCGCAGCAGGATGTGCGCCGCAGGATGTGCGCCCCACATAATTTGCGCCCCACAGGATGTTCAAGCACAGTTTTTTTAATAATTTGATTTAAATATTTTTTTTTGTAAAAATGTTTTAATATTATTTTTATTAATGTGCTTAGCTGTATGTGCGCCCCACAGAATTTGCGCCCCACAGGATGTGCAAGCACAGTTTTTTTATTAATTTGATTTAAAAAAAAAAAAAATTGTAAATTGTTTTTAATATTATTTTTATTAATGTGCGCAGCTGGATGTGCGCCCCACAGAATTCGCGCCCCACAGGATGTGCAACCACAGTTTTTTTATTAATTTGATTTAAAAAAAAAAATTGTAATTTGTTTTTAATATTATTTTTATTTATGTGCGCAGCAGGATGTGCGCCGCAGGATGTGCGCCCCACAGAATTTGCGCCCCACAGGATGTGCAAGTACAGTTTTTTTATTAATTTGATTTAAATATTTTTTTTGTAAAAATGTTTTAATATTATTTTTATTTATGTGCACAGCAGGATGTGCTTGGCAGGATGTGCGCCCCACAGAATTTGCGCCCCACAGGATGTGCAAGCACAGTTTTTTTATTAATTTTATTTAAAAAAAAAAAATTGTAAATTGTTTTTAATATTATTTTTATTTATGTGCGCAGCAGGATGTGCGCCGCAGGATGTGCGCCCCACAGAATTTGCGCCCCAAAGGATGTGCAAGCACATTTTTTTATTGATTTGATTTAAATATTTTTTTTGGTAAAAATGTTTTAATATTATCTTTATTTATTTGCGCAGCAGGATGTGCGCCGCAGGATGTGCGCCCCACAGAATTTGCGCCCCACAGGATGTGCAAGGACAGTTTTTTTATTAATTTGATTTTTTAAAAAAAATTGTAATTTGTTTTTAATATTATTTTTATTTTTGTGCGCAGCAGGATGTGCGCCGCAGCATGTGCGCCCCACAGGATGTGCAAGAACAGTTTTTTTTATTAATTTGATTTAAATATTTTTTTTTAAAAATGTTTTAATATTATTTTTATTTATGTGCGCAGCAGGATGTGCGCCGCAGGATGTGCGCCCCACATAATTTGCGCCCCACAGGATGTTCAAGCACAGTTTTTTTAATAATTTGATTTAAATATTTTTTTTTGTAAAAAAGTTTTAATATTATTTTTATTAATGTGCGCAGCTGGATGTGCGCCCCACAGAATTTGCGCCCCACAGGATGTGCAAGCACAGTTTTTTTATTAATTTGATTTAAAAAAAAAAAAAATTGTAAATTGTTTTTAATATTATTTTTATTAATGTGCGCAGCTGGATGTGCGCCCCACAGAATTCGCGCCCCACAGGATGTGCAACCACAGTTTTTTTATTAATTTGATTTAAAAAAAAAAAATTGTAAATTGTTTTTAATATTATTTTTATTTATGTGCGCAGCAGGATGTGCGCCACAGGATGTGCGCCCCACAGAATTTGCGCCCCACAGGATGTGCAAGCACAGTTTTTTTATTAATTTGATTTAAATATTTTTTTCTGTAAAAATGTTTTATTTTATTTTTATTTATGTGCGCAGCAGGATGTGCGCCGCAGGATGTGCGCCCCACAGAATTTGCGCCCCACAGGATGTGCAAGCACAGTTTTTTTATTAATTTGATTTAAATATTTTTTTTTGTAAAAATGTTTTATTTTATTTTTATTTATGTGCGCAGCAGGATGTGCGCCGCAGGATGTGCGCCCCACAGAATTTGCGCCCCACAGGATGTGTAAGCACAGTTTTTTTATTTATTTGATTTAAAAAAAAAAAATTGTAAATTGTTTTTAATATTATTTTTATTTATTTGCGCAGTAGGATGTGCGCCGCAGGATGTGCGCCCCACAGAATTCGCGCCCCACAGGATGTGCAACCACAGTTTTTTTATTAATTTGATTTACAAAAAAAAAATTGTAAATTGTTTTTAATATTATTTTTATTAATGTGCGCAGCTGGATGTGCGCCGCACAGAATTTGTGCCCCACAGGATGTGCAAGCACAGTTTTTTTATTAATTTGATTTAAATATTTTTTTTGTAAAAATGTTTTAATATTATTTTTATTTATGTGCGCAGCAGGATGTGCGCCGCAGGATGTGCGCCCCACAGAATTTGCGCCCCACAGGATGTGCAAGCACAGTTTTTTTATTAATTTGATTTAAATATTTTTTTTGTAAAAATGTTTTAATATTATTTTTATTTATGTGCGCAGCAGGATGTGCGCCGCAGGATGTGCGCCCCACAGAATTTGCGCCCCACAGGATGTGCAAGCACAGTTTTTTTATTAATTTGATTTAAATATTTTTTTTTGTAAAAATGTTTTAATATTATTTTTATTTATGTGCGCAGCAGGAAGTGCGCCGCAGGATGTGCGCCCCAGAGAATTTGCGCCCCACAGGATGTGCAAGGACAGTTTTTTTATTAATTTGATTTAAAAAAAAAAATTGTAATTTGTTTTTAATATTATTTTTATTTATGTGCGCAGCAGGATGTGCGCAGCAGGATGTGCGCCGCAGGATGTGCGCCCCACAGAATTTGCGCCCCACAGGATGTGCAAGGACAGTTTTTTTATTAATTTGATTTTTAAAAAAAAATTGTAATTTGTTTTTAATATTATTTTTATTTATGTGCGCAGCAGGATGTGCGCCGCAGGATGTGCGCCCCACATAATTTGTGCCCCACAGGATGTGCAAGCACAGTTTTTTTATTAATTTGATTTAAATATTTTTTTTTGTAAAAATGTTTTAATAATATTTTTATTTATGTGCACAGCAGGATGTGCGCCCCACAGAATTTGCGCCCCACAGGATGTGCAAGCACAGTTTTTTTATTAATTTGATTTACAAAAAAAAAAATTGTAAATTGTTTTTAATATTATTTTTATTAATGTGCGCAGCTGGATGTGCGCCTCACAGAATTTGTGCCCCACAGGATGTGCAAGCACAGTTTTTTTATTAATTTGATTTAAAAAAAAAAAAAAATTGTAAATTGTTTTTAATATTATTTTTATTAATGTGCGCAGCTGGATGTGCGGCCCACAGAATTCGCGCCCCACAGGATGTGCAACCACAGTTTTTTTATTAATTTGATTTAAAAAAAAAATTGTAATTTGTTTTTAATATTATTTTTATTTATGTGCGCAGAAGGATGTGCGCCGCAGGATTTGCGCCCCACAGAATTTGCGCCCCACAGGATGTGCAAGCACAGTTTTTTTATTAATTTGATGTATATATTTTTTTTTGTAAAAATGTTTTAACATTATTTTTATTTATATGCGCAGCAGGATGTGCGCCGCAGGATTTGCGCCCCACAGAATTTGCGCCCCACAGAATGTGCAAGCACAGTTTTTTTATTACTTTGATTTTAAAACATTTTTTTGTAAAAATGTTTTAATATTATTTTTATTAATGTGCGCAGCAGGATGTGCGCCGCAGGATGTGCGCCCCACAGAATTTGCGCCCCACAGGATGTGCAAGCACAGTTTTTTTATTAATTTGATTTAAATATTTTTTTTTGTAATAATGTTTTAATATTATTTTTATTTATGTGCGCAGCAGGATGTGCACCGCAGGATGTGCGCCCCACAGAATTTGCGCCCCACAGGATGTGCAAGCACAGTTTTTTTTATTAATTTGATTTAAATATTTTTTTTTGTAAAAATGTTTTATTTCATTTTTATTTATGTGCGCAGCAGGATGTGCGCCGCAGGGTGTGCGCCCCAGAGAATTTGCGCCCCACATAATTTGCGCCCCACAGGACGTGCAAGGACAGTTTTTTTATTAATTTGATTTTAAAAAAAAAATTGTAATTTGTTTTTAATATTATTTTTATTTATGTGCGCAGCAGGATGTGCGCCACAGGATGTGCGCCCCACAGAATTTGCGCCCCACAGGATGTGCAAGGACAGTTTTTTTATTAATTTGATTTAAAAAAAAAAATTGTAATTTGTTTTTAATATTATTTTTATTTATGTGCGCAGCAGGATGTGCGCCGCAGGATGTGCGCCCCACAGAATTTGCGCCCCCGAGGATGTGCAAGCACAGTTTTTTTATTAATTTGATTTAAATATTTTTTTTTGTACAAATGTTTTATTTTATTTTTATTTATGTGCGCAGCAGGATGTGCGCCGCAGGATGTGCGCCCCACAGAATTTGCGCCCCACATAATTTGCGCCCCACAGGATGTGCAAGCACAGTTTTTTTATTAATTTGATTTAAATATTTTTTTTGTAAAAATGTTTTAATATTATTTTTATTTATGTGCGCAGCAGGATGTGCGCCGCAGGATGTGCGCCCCACAGAATTTGCGCCCCACAGGATGTGTAAGCACAGTTTTTTTATTTATTTGATTTAAAAAAAAAAAATTGTAAATTGTTTTTAATATTATTTTTATTTATGTGCGCAGCAGGATGTGTGCCGCAGGATGTGCGCCCCACATAATTTGCGCCCCACAGGATGTGCAAGGACAGTTTTTTATTAATTTGATTTTAAAAAAAAAATTGTAAATTGTTTTTAATATTATTTTTATTAATGTGCGCAGCTGGATGTGCGCCCCACAGAATTCGCGCCCCACAGGATGTGCAACCACAGTTTTTTTATTAATTTGATTTAAATATTTTTTTTTGTAAAAATGTTTTAATATTATTTTTATTCATGTGCGCCCCACAGAATTTGCGCCCCACAGGATGTGCAAGGACAGTTTTTTTATTAATTTGATTTAAAAAAAAAATTGTAATTTGTTTTTAATATTATTTTTATTTATGTGCGCAGCAGGATGTGCGCCGCAGGATGTGCGCCCCACAGAATTTGCGCCCCACAGGATGTGCAAGCACAGTTTTTTTATTAATTTGATTTAAATATTTTTTTTTGTAATAATGTTTTAATATTATTTTTATTTATGTGCGCAGCAGGATGTGCACTGCAGGATGTGCACCCCACAGAATTTGCGCCCCACAGGATGTGCAAGCACAGTTTTTTTATTAATTTGATTTAAATATTTTTTTTTGTAAAAATGTTTTATTTCATTTTTATTTATGTGCGCAGCAGGATGTGCGCCGCAGGATGTGCGCCCCACAGAATTTGCGCCCCACAGGATGTGCAAGCACAGTTTTTTTATTAATTTGATTTAAATATTTTTTTTTGTAAAAATGTTTTATTTCATTTTTATTTATGTGCGCAGCAGGATGTGCGCCGCAGGATGTGCGCCCCACAGAATTTGCGCCCCACAGAATTTGCGCCCCACAGGATGTGCAAGCACAGTTTTTTTATTAATTTTATTTAAAAAAAAAAATTGTAAATTGTTTTTAATATTATATTTATTTATGTGCGCAGCAGGATGTGCGCCACAGGATGTGCGCCCCACAGAATTTGCGCCCCACAGGATGTGCAAGCACAGTTTTTTTATTAATTTGATTTAAATATTTTTTTTTGTAAAAATGTTTTAATATTATTTTTTTTCATGTGCGCCCCACAGAATTTGCGCCCCACAGGATGTGCAAGGACAGTTTTTTTATTAATTTGATTTAAAAAAAAAAATTGTAAATTGTTTTTAATATTATTTTTATTAATGTGCGCAGCTGGATGTGCGCCCCACAGAATTTGCGCCCCACAGGATGTGCAAGCACAGTTTTTTTATTAATTTGATTTAAATATTTTTTTTTGTAAAAATGTTTTATTTCATTTTTATTTATGTGCGCAGCAGGATGTGCGCCGCAGGATGTGCGCCCCACAGAATTTGCGCCCCACAGAATTTGCGCCCCACAGGATGTGCAAGCACAGTTTTTTTATTAATTTTATTTAAAAAAAAAAAATTGTAAATTGTTTTTAATATTATATTTATTTATGTGCGCAGCAGGATGTGCGCCACAGGATGTGCGCCCCACAGAATTTGCGCCCCACAGGATGTGCAAGCACAGTTTTTTTATTAATTTGATTTAAATATTTTTTTTTGTAAAAATGTTTTAATATTATTTTTTTTCATGTGCGCCCCACAGAATTTGCGCCCCACATAATTTGCGCCCCACAGGACGTGCAAGGACAGTTTTTTTATTAT